>NC_141700.1:295443201-296043201 GCF_964263255.1 Lissotriton vulgaris | reverse complement strand
GTTATTCTATTAGTTGATTATTATTCCAAGTGGATGTATCATGAATTTGTTAAAACACCCGATTCTGACTACTATTTCATTTTTGAAAAGAATTTTTTTGATGTAGAGGGTGCCCCTAGGGTGCTTGTTAGTGACAATGGCACTCATTTTGTTTCTGATAAGATGAGGACATTTCTTAGTGATCTGGACATTAAACAACTCAAAGTTGCTTTATATTCCCCATCTTCTAATGGTTTGGTGGAAAGAGGAAATAAAGTAATTAAGGAGGGCATTCAAACGGCGTTGTCTTGTGGAATGAATGTGATTATTTTCATTAGAGAGAAGGTTTGACATTACAACACTTCTCCACACTGTACTACAGGAGTCTCTCCTTTTACTTTATTGAGGAACAGAGGTTCTCATTCTAGTTTGTTTCCTTCCTGGCTTCAGAATTTATCCTGGGATAAGGAAATTGACCTGGGCACTATCCGTAAAAGGGTGGACGCCAAACAAATACTTATGAGAATTTTTTTTGATTCTAAGTGTAATGCTACTCCTGTTGATATTTCCATGGATGACTGGGTTTTGATCAAAAAGCCTGTCACGGTTAAAAAAGGAGAGTCTAAGTTTTTTCAACCTTTAAGGGTGCTGCTTTCATTGATAGTAAGGGTTGGTGGAACAAACGTCATCTTGTAAAAGTTTCTCATCATCAGGCAAACATCATTAGAAACAAAAGGAATGAACCTGTTGAGGATCTGGATTGGGGCCATTGGTTAAATACTCCTGTTGTGAACGGGTGTGTTGATACACATGTTCAACCGGCCAATGTTTGTGTTAATTCCCCGAATGCTAATTCATCCAATGCTTCCTCTTCACAGGTTATTTCTTCTTATGGCAGAGTCATCAGAGCACCTAGAAAGTTCAATGATTTTGTGAGATATTGAAGTTTGATGATTCTTACGGATGTTTATTTGTTTTTATTTTTCTTTTGTTTTCTATTTATTGTTATAAGGGGGAAGGTGGTGTAGTGGTTGCTTTAATTACTCGTGCTCATCGCGCGGTGTGTCGCGCAATGTGCACGCATCCAACATGTTATTATTTAATTATGCGTCCACGCGTGATGTGGTCGCATGCAATGTATTATTGTTTGATTATGCATCCACGCGCGATGTGACCGCTCGGTGGTTACTTCTAACGTGGGGTCAGTCACCGTTGGGGTTTGCCTCTGGATGGAAGCATCGTGCATCGGGTGGAGTTTATTGTCTTATGGAAATAAACCTAACTTCAACTTCTCTACGTTTTATCTGTGGATTATTCAACTTAACAGTTCCCCAGTGCGGCCCAGCTACCGGGATATGCAGGATAAGTAGCAGGCTGGTGCAGAACTCCTGGCTCACGCGTCTGCCATGTTGCGCAGTTAGGTCACACACACCCTTTTATTTTCATACATTTAACTGGGATTTTTATTGTCTTTGTGTTGATTTTTTACTTTTGAACTGTTTTGGTACTTCTAAATGCTTCACACAGTTTCTTACATTAAACCTGCTGCCCTGTCCCATATTTATAAAGGGTTGATCCCACATTTAAATTAGTGAAACCTAGAGGTGGGAGAGCCACTGAAAGATTGAGCCAGATGCCTAGATCAGTTCAGGGTCCTCTTGACCTCTCGAGCCCAAAACGAGCAAAATATTGACGTGCCTGATACTAATGCTGTCACCTCATGCACCAAGAATTAAAGACAAACCTTTGATTACAAAACTTTGATGCAAAACATACAAGAAACAAATACTCTTCTGTGTCCGAATCGCAAAGTATATAAAAGCTTCTCCGCTTTACAAAACTGTGTGACACTAAGCAAATATTTTCTTTCACCAACACTCTTTTTTCTTCATTATCCCATTTTAGAGAGCCTACAAATACTGTGCTCAGGATGTGCATTCTACAAAACCTCGTTTTTTATTTGATTTGGCTATAATGCTGCTCCGTCAGCAATAAAAATCTACACCACATATATAGGGTACACATGACAGCTGACTTGCCTTTTAATTGACTAATGGCGTTGTCATGACAGCAGTGGGGGGCAGGAATGTTTTTAAGATAATGTTTAAAAGCTATCACTTTTTAGTACATATATTTTAATGCAGTGATACAATCCGAAGGACCGAAATGCATCCGCCCATTAAAGTATACACTTTTAATGCATTTGGAATCTACTTAATTATATTCTAACATGTTTTTTGTTGCATGACTTACATGTCATGGCTCGGCTTGTGTATGGGCTTTTAGAGCCAAGTCAGACCCTTGGCTCTACTCTCCCACATCTGAAACCTTTATCTGGACCGAACATGATAGTAACTTTATTACTTCTGGTGCATTTACATCCACCTCAATTAATAATTCACTTCCACTAAGTGGGCAACGTAAGAGCAAGCACAATTTGTGCTAAAACTGACCCAATTACCTGAGTGTGTTTTATCCTTACCATGGGTCTAAATTAGCACTTCACTGTGAGCTACCTGAATAAATGTAATGACATTTGATTTTTTAAACGTCAAAAGTTTGTCAAAAATGTGAAGCATTCATTTTAATCGTTTCAAATGCTTAATTGAGGTTTTTCCGCTAAAGCTTATGAAACCGTTCGGGCCATCGTGTTTTACTTAAAAATACACGTTTTCCTTCCAGAAAGAGCAGTAGAGTACCTGAGTTACGAGCAAACACGATGCCTTTCTTGACAAAACACGAAGGTCATTTCTCTTCTGCAGCATCCTCCCTTCTAATTGGTTAATTATGGGCGGTTAATAAGGTTTTGTCCGGTGAGCATTCGAAGCCAAAATGGTGCCTGCGCTAAATACAAGGCGGAGCCTGCGGAAATACTGTTTTTCGTGGTCTCATTACTGCTGTGATGAAAACATGTTTTTGACTTTTTGAGCATACATAGAAAAGCTGTTTCCGCCTCTGTGCGCAGCGTGCATCTTCTCAGGAGGACTTGTACATTTTGACAGCACCTGTACGAGTCGTTGACTTAGGGGATTCGCCTGTTATGACTCATGCTAGCCACCACAGTGCATCAGTACGCACTGAAGGCCAGGGAAACAGTAGGAAGCAGTTGCTTTACCGAGTGAAAACAAATGGGATTAGGATTTTATTTTTCATAAATCCATTTTTTTTTCTCAAACAATAAGCATCACTAACCCATGCTGAAACACCTGTGAATGACAAGCAGCCTAGGTGATGGAAAGTAAGCTATTGACAAACGTGTAAGGTTGAATAAAACAACCTCATGGTAAAGAATGGAAGACAAAGCAATAAATAGAGGAGGTAAGCGAGTAACGGCCACAGTCAAATTATCAAAAACCTACAGTACTGCCCAATACATCAGTATGATCAACTAAGGAAGAAGGTAACAAAAAGTAGGAAATGGAGTCAAAATGTCATACTTGTACCTTTTTTTTGTCACTTGTTACTGTATACCACTGCAAATATAAGATGTAACTCTTTACAACTCAATGGTGTACATGTTATCGCCTTGCGTGGCTCAGCGTATACTAGGCTCACTTCTGCCTCGCTGTCGGCTTCCATACGGCTATCTCTTCTGACAAATTGCTGCTTATTTTTTAGACATGGGATTGGTGTTTACTTTTCTTTCTCTGACAGCAAAGTGACAGGAGTTTTTAAAGTGAATTATGTGACAATCTTGCCGGAGTACAGGGAGTGTGAAAGGAAAGGCTGTAGGACATTGTTTTTTTGAAACACAACAAAATGTAAATACCTGTTATTGAAATGTATGCTTTCAACAATTAAGAAAAGCAAAAATGAAGCACATTTTATTGTAATTCTGAAGTCTGCTAAAAAAGATTTTAACAAGACTAAATCAAATGAAGTTTACTTGGGGAGGCACAGATAAATATACACAGAAATCCCATCTACACATATTATCATTGTGTATGATAGTTTTTTATTTAGTAAAACTTTATGCCTGTGCAAATTTAGTGGCCATTTCAGTGGAAAATGTGCTATTTGTAAATTACAATAGCCTACCTTCCAATGCCTTAAAACTGCCCCACCTTTTGTACTTTAAAATGTAAGTGGGTCTCGAAAGTTTGTAATTCTAAAAAGTGGGTATGGTTCTAAAACGTTTGACAAACAGCCACTGGCGTAATGAAACTTGAGGGCTTCTTCCCTGCAAGGTACATAGAGGGACCAATCCGGACTCATTAATGAGCTCTCCGGGCAGAGTACTGTGCTGAGGGGCCCCCCTAGTATTTGGGAACCCCCTGCACCGCGGGGGCTGCAGAGCCTGTGTTACGCCACTGGTAACAGTGCCCTAAGGCATAATACATAAGTTGGTAAGCAGCTGGTTACCAAAGGCAGTCCCTAGAGTGGGCATGAACTTCCAGTCATTGTCCCAAATGTAGCATTGAGTCCTTGTTCAACAATAAAAATCCATGCCAAAAATATGTATCACCTTAAAACAGACTCTCCCTAGCAACCTTACCAGTGCCAATGAAGTAGGATCAGCTAACAAACTCCAATCAATTGTTAACACCTTTGAAATTAAATCACAAAACGAGGACCCACCGTAAGTCCACCACTTCCCCTAATGATGATAGCCCCAGGAAATCATTCCACTTTCTTTACTGGACTACAGAGAAATATTAGTGGTTATCGGACCATGCTTTCAAACTGGAGAACCACCAAATCAGTCCTCCTAGGAATCACAGAACACCTCAGAATACTCCTCGATGAAGGCGAGATGGCGGCTCTGATTTTGCTAGACCTCATCACTGTCATCGATCCTATGTTATTGCCACACTTTTAGAGAGACTGGACAACCTGGGTCTCCAAGTAACAGCTTTATCCTGGATGGCATGCCCTCACCGCAGGAGTTCCCTATGGTTCAGCCTTAAGTCAAGCACTATTTAACATCTATGTATACTCACTGGCAGACCTGGTAGACAGCTATGGCCTCATCTTATTCTCCTATGCGGGTAATACACAAATAATCTTCTCTCTGACATTGCTCAGGACCGCAACCCTAAGGCACTGAACTCCTGCCTGGGCTTGGTTACCTCGTGGATGAATAATAAGCCACTTAAAGCTAATGGAAATAAGATCGAGGTACTGGTGCTAGGAAAGAACCCATCCCGCTAGGGTCGACAGCATTGGCCAGAAACCTTGGGTGCTCTTCCTGTTCCAGCTCACTAGTTTAAGAACCTTCGCTTTCTGCAGGATAAAAAGGTGTCTATGTAGCCTCAGGTAGTGAAGGTGGCCGCTACTTGCTTCACTGTCCTGAATGGCTGTGGAAAGTCATCTGGATACTCCCATTCTCAACTCAAAGGGCAGTCGTCCAGGCACTCAACTTGCAGAGACTGGATTATGGCAATGTCTTTTATTTGGGGGCAGGTAAAGCCTTCTTGAGACCCGTAGTAAGTGGTCCAAAACTCAGCGGTCAGGTTACTATACATATTCCCAAAAAGTGCATCAGCCTCTTCTCTCTTTCGCGAGCTTCATTGGCTCAAGGTTGAAAAATGAATTCAATTCAAAGCCCTGTGCTATGTGCACTGACCAAGATCATGGGTTGGCTTCTGATATCTCCATAAAATGCTGAGACAATATTAGACGGTTCATGTCCTATGTTTCAGCGACCTATCCTATGCACTGTTCCCAGAGTCAAATGGACACGCATGAGAGTCTGGTCCTGCGCACACCAGGGCCCCAAGCTTTGCTATGCCCTACGAGAACTCTTGAGTAGTTGCACCTCACTGACCACTTTTCAAAAACAGCTGAAGACCTGGATGTTTTGAGTCTGCATGATCTGTTTAGACCATACCTGCTGCTAAAGCACAGAGAAACCCTGTGTGGGTAGCTGAGCGCTACACATAAGAGTTTCTAATAATAATGATAATAACCAGTCCATGCAACAACACTTCCACGGGATAGTGAGTTACAGGTTTCTGGCCATCCTGCACTAACCAATCAATCCCTTGAAAACAGCCAATGCAGAAAACAGAATAAGGCAATGTACTATTCACTCGTCTACTTCTTTTAGCAACTTGAATAAACTAATTAAGCATGGGCGAAAAATCTGTTCCGTTCGCGGATTTTGCGGATTTTCAGTAAATCCGCAATCTGCAAACTCCCGCGAATTTACCGAAAATCCGCAAATCTGCGAGCGGCGGATTTTATTGCTTGCTCGCACTATTCGCGGCTTCCCAGTTCAATTTCGCGCTTATTCGCGCCCTGCGAATAAGCGCTAAATTGCAGAAAAACGATTTTTTGAAAACTGAAACTACTTACCAGGTTCAAAAGTTCAAGCTCATCATTAGTAGCCATTTCCTGTAGTGCTTCCTGAGGGGCCCCTCCAGAGTTCAGTTGCCTACTTGTAACTATTGTGCGACCCTGCTCTGACCCTCAGAATAGTTACACGTATGCCACAAAGGTCCTGAATTACAGCTAAGGGAGACAAGCAGGAGCCAGGCTGAAGGTTCAAATTCAGTGACACATTAATCAGCCCCTAATTCATTAATGTCAGTTGGGGCAGGGCAGGTGTTGTAACTAATTTTGCAAAAATTATAGCACTTAGCAGGTGCAAAAGTTCAAGCACATCATTAATCAGGAAGCACTAAGGAAGCAGGTGCCAGCTAAAAAAATATTCTGTGACACATTAATCAGCCCCAAATTAATTCAGGTCACTTGTGGCAGGGAAGGTGTGCTTTGCTTTGCCACAATAATGTACACTGGTCAACCAGAGGGTGCTGTGATGAAACAGAGGGTGGCATGGGTGAGCCAGAGGGTGGCATGGGTGAACCAGAGAGTGGCAGTGGTGACAGAGGGTGGCAGTGATGAAGAAGAGGGTCGCAAACAGGCTGGACACGTAGAAACAACAAGTTCGCAAAACTTGCGACCCGACAGGTAAGTTTGCGTTTGCGAAATTGTACAAAAACTTTTGCGAACTGGCAGAAACCCGTGCGAACACAAAAAAAAATCCGCAAATCCGCGGGAATTCGTGGATTTTTGCGGATTGCGAATCCGCAAATCCGCAAATTTACGGATCGCGAATCCGCAAAATCCGCCCATGCTTAAAACTAATACACATATTTAACTTTCTCAGTTTTAACTGATTTTCTCTTGTGAAAACATGTACCCAACAACTGTCTTGAACCTGTAGTTTAATGTAATATTCTTTAACATCCCATTAAAGATAAGTGATAAATTAGCTATATACTTCCATATATCCAAGGCCACAAGAAATATGCAATTCTGCTGCTCTGGTGATTTCACCATAATAGATTTACCACACTTGCCAAGTAATCCCTTATCTAATGCATAATTTGCAGATTCAACCAAAAAGTGTTTCCAGCTCAAACATGATCAAAAGTTACTTTTAGGAATTGAAACGTGATTCTTTGGAGATGCCAAGACTTTGCAATGGTTAACTGGTCACCTTTCAGCCTCTAGTGATGTGTTCAAGTGATTTTTTTGTTCAGATAGTTTTTATGAAGTTTACAATAACAAACAAGAAGCAGAGCACCATAAGGAAGCCGTACACACCAGGCATCCAAGGTTATGAACGATAAGACATCAATCTTCCTCTGAGGTATCATTGACAACTCTATGTGTAAGATCGTAGGTGAATGACAGAAAACATGAGAGTGTAATTCTATAATAGGTATACAAGTAGTTACATATGGTATCGATGAGTCAAGTCAGGCACAATGGAGATGTACAAAGTGGGGTGTACCGCACATCAAGTCCTCTGGCTCATGAAGGTAAGAGATAAGATAAAAAGAAAAGAGGCGAGAGGGGGAGGGTATGGCTACACCGAGTGGCGTGGGTTGGAGTTTAAGAAAAGTGTCTAAAACCGAGCACGTCCAAAGTGGGGTCCAGAGTGGATGTAATTCCACAGGAGTGGAGGTGGGGGAGATTTTGGGTTCTATGGTGGTTTGTTCTTCTGTAGATATTCAGAAACAGCATCCCATAATCATTGAGGGTTCGAGTGACCATGGAGTTTGGATTGTAAGGTGTTATCCGCACCCCTGATGGAGCAGAGAAAGTTCTAGCACTTATCAAAAACACTGGGGGTGTTTAACTTCCAGTCCGAGAGGACCGTTTTTGAGCCTAGGGAGAGGAGAAGGTTTACAAGTGAAGAGGTGTGGTTGTCAAAATCTCCCACATGTGGGGTTGGTGTATAGTATTATGGCAGTTGTTAGGAAATCGATCTCTATTGGTATTTTGATGCAGCAGGTCTCAAATTTGTATCCATAGTGGATAAGTCACCTGACAATGGAAAGGCATGTGCTGTATGACCCCGGGGCCTTCGTCGCAGCGCCAGCATAAAGCTGAGTCCAATATTCCTAATTTGTGTAGTCTGGCTCAGGCATCGACCACACGACAGATAACCCCACAACCTAACAACTGACGCCCAAAAACCGGGGACCTATTCAATCTTAAAAACGTTGATGGCACTCGCTTGGGCCCTTACCTCTCTGACAAACTCCAACACCATGACGCTCTTAGAATCACATGCTCTTTAGATCAAAGGACAGTTCTCTCTGGCAAACCTGGCAACTGCAACCAACCTGGACACCAAGCCCAGTCAAACACCCATACCTTTTGACAGCATCTCCGAACTGCCTAGCTATAGCAGCTCCCAGACCGGCTCAAATATACATCTATCTATCACTTCCTGGAATGAGGCTGACATTCAGAAACTCATCAAGGCACATTCAGTGCTTGGGTATCTTCAAAACAGTGACATAATTTGCTTGCAGGAGACTTGGGTAATGGTTGCAACACTATTAACAGGGTACTTTACAATTTGCCGGAGCACTCTATATGTGAGTATACAGATTGTTCAGTAACAATTTACATAAATCCAAACACCAATTCTGACAGAAGTACAAGAAATCCAAAAGATGAGTGAATCTTGGAGTCTTTAATGGAGATTACAGCCAGCCGACACGTGTTTCATCGCCTTCGCGATTCATCAGGGCTGAAACAGACAAATAAGTAGCGTCTAGCATGTTCTTAGATCAGATGGTTTTACATACAAGACCATAGTGTATGGCCGTTATAAACATGCAGTACAGCTTCCTCCTGCAGTGAACATCTGGTGATTATTTCATTTCATTGAGTTCATCTCACTCGTGCAGCCACAACACATCCGTGTCGGAGTATGGTGGATATTACCAATTTATTGTAAAGACGTGAAGTTATGTGAAAGTGATTGTGGAGAGTACGCGTAGGGACGAGATAACCGTAGTGTATCTCTGAGGCAAGCAATGGCACATGCTCTATAACTTGGCGAGAGTGTTCTAAAAGTGCGCGGCTCTTTCATCCTACATGCTAATCATTCCGTGCAAAATAGTGAGAGACAAGTGTCATTGTGAGAGCATACCTAGAAGGCCGTATCGACGTCAAAAAGGTCTGTATAATTTTGAAAAAGGAAAGACAAAAAGGAAAAGCCTCATCACTAACTCATTCTTAGTAATATTCAGGCAAAATGTCACCAAAATGAGACTGTTCGCCATTGGTAGTACATCAGCTTACCGCTTAGCTGTGTGTTAGCACGATAATTTCTACATCGCACCCGATGTGTATTCTATTCGTAATTTCACATGTATTTGGTAGTAAGACTATACTACAACGCGAATGACCATCCAACATGGCCGATTACAGAGTTGCAAACGCGCTCTAGTCTTTACACACGTAACGTCCGAATACGCATATACGTCTGTTTGGACACAACCACGTGTCCAAACAGGAACTGAGCTCGGAGGAGGCGCACCCGCCGAACGCGCTGGAGGAGCCAACACACGGGTAAGTCAACTACGTGCTCCTCCGCTTGTACTTTGATACTATCTGGAGATTCTCTGTTTACCTACAGAGTCTAATTCGATTATCACTCGTTTCCCTCCAGCTTCGTGCATGATAGTTACGCGACCCTCAGCTATACTTTGAAACCGAAACTGATACCGTCACTTTTGTGAGCAAGAGAGGTAAAACCTGGACACCGTTATTTTACTGGTTAACTATACTTCGCATATCAACAACATGCTCCATATATGTATGTATATAACATAGCTGTCTTTTCTTCCTGAACAGTACTTGTCATATGAAATAAACACATACGTAAAGAACTGTATTGGGTCGCCTCCGAGCACATTACAATACGCCCTGATTTACTATTCATGTAAGTTGAAAAGCAGTACCTTTGTGGTATTGAATTACAAGCCAAAGAGTGGTGATGAGTGGATTCACATTTTAAATTTTATTTTATGTTGAAATAGAGGTAGGAACTCCCCATAGATATACAATTAATTTTGGTGCTCTAGATAATAGGGTTCCAAGGAGAATATCCCTGTGACATTAGAATAGACAGAACAGTACTATCTTATTTTATCGTGTTGACATTTGGAATAGCAAGTAGTAAGACTTCCTATATTCTTTATACAGAAACAAGATTTTAGACTGCTGCTGGATGCACTCGAACCAGCTTTCATAGGTCACGGGCCCGGCTGGGTCGGAAGTATCACCAGCTAAGCGGTAAGCTGATGTACTACCAATGGCGAACAGTCTCATTTTGGTGACATTTTGCCTGAATATTACTAAGAATGAGTTAGTGATGAGGCTTTTCCTTTTTGTCTTTCCTTTTTCAAAATTATACAGACCTTTTTGACGTCGATACGGCCTTCTAGGTATGCTCTCACAATGACACTTGTCTCTCACTATTTTGCACGGAATGATTAGCATGTAGGATGAAAGAGCCGCGCACTTTTAGAACACTCTCGCCAAGTTATAGAGCATGTGCCATTGCTTGCCTCAGAGATACACTACGGTTATCTCGTCCCTACACGTACTCTCCACAATCACTTTCACATAACTTCACGTCTTTACAATAAATTGGTAATATCCACCATACTCCGACACGGATGTGTTGTGGCTGCACGAGTGAGATGAACTCAATGAAATGAAATAATCACCAGATGTTCACTGCAGGAGGAAGCTGTACTGCATGTTTATAACGGCCATACACTATAGTCTTGTATGTAAAACCATCTGATCTAAGAACATGCTAGACGCTACTTATTTGTCTGTTTCAGCCCTGATGAATCGCGAAGGCGATGAAACACGTGTCGGCTGGCTGTAATCTCCATTAAAGACTCCAAGATTCACTCATCTTTTGGATTTCTTGTACTTCTGTCAGAATTGGTGTTTGGATTTATGTAAATTGTTACTGAACAATCTGTATACTCACATATAGAGTGCTCCGGCAAATTGTAAAGTATTTAGCAGTAGTTGTTTCTACTCCAGGGAGTGGTTTAGGTTGGTCCACTCGCCGAATAGCACCTAAGATATCTACAATTAACAGAATCGTATGCGTATAAACTGGCAGTGCACCCATTCAGAACTGAGTTAAAAACCTTTTCCTTTCTAGTCATTTTCAGTTGAGGGTAGCCGCCACGCAACCATAAATAACGTGAGAGATTTCTAGTATACCAATTGCTAGAATACACCATATTATCCAAATATGGATAGGACCAAAATGGCAGAAGAGCTTTTTGAGAACTTGGCCAAGGGCATGTCCTCTCAAACCGCTTCCACCAGCACTAATCCCCCTCGCATAGAGGGACTCAGAGATAAATTCATAAAATTAGAACGACTTAAAAAACTAGAAAACTCAAAATGGTGGGATGGCGCGACTCTCAAACAATATCTGAGATTGAAACGCGTCCCAAGAGGTCTTAGAGGCCAAATTTTTCCCACCTACGATGACCTAGATGCCGACCTCATGATCAAATGGGAAGAATCTCTATCTAACAATTCGATTACCCTTATGGAGATATTAATTGTTAGTGCGGAACGCAAGGTTACTAAATTGCAAGCAGAGATAGCCACCATAGAGCAAGAAATTAAAGATCTTAACAGACCTGAATCCACTGTTAAAAACTATACTATCCTGGACGAAATCCTACTAAAACATCAATCGGATATTAAAAACAGGAAAGCCAGGCAACTAAGAAGGGATGAGTTGGATTACACATGTGGTCGAATCTTTACTTTTGACAAAAAATATGACTCCCTGATCCCCAATAACTCTAAAAATACCAACAAGAAAACTCAGGGCTCAGAACCTGCCTCATTATCATCCAGCAATACTTCACTAAACTCCACAGGTACTGTAGGAGGTGAATCAGATAACCAAGATAGACAAGGAATGCCACCCTTTTTTCAAGAGGTTTTACGGATCAGGAAGGGCAACAGATACCCTACAGTAAGAAACCAATCCGATCCAAAACCAGGAGGGGCAGGGGACGAAAGCTCAGAGGATTACAGAAGGAAGTTGAGATCAGGGGCCAACAGGAACTAGATGGTGCTAACACTAGAGAAGTGCAGGTGATTAACCTTTCCAAAATAAACCTTACTCCAGACATGGTTTCTCTTTTAAGCAAAGGTCTTAGTTTTAACCCATATGCAACGGGAGATATTTGTCAATTAAAAATTGATCTGTTTAAATTTGTGAGGAACCTTAAACTTAAAAAACATTTCTTTAACTTGGGGAAGAAGGATAGAAGGGTTACGAAGTCACCTGTTTCGAGCACCACTGAAGCTTTATCAATAAATGATGTACATGCAACTCATCTTCTTTTATCATTGACCGACATGGAGGATTCTCCTCTAGACATGGACAGACTTCTAGAGGAGTTGGATATAGAATCGGATTTTAGTATCGTAAGTGGACTGAAGTCCAAATCTAAATGGATTCCTACACTACCTGGTGGCAATGCCATAGACACATTTTACAAACGTGTGTTAGAAGATCTTGACAAACTGAACCGTCTACGCAAGGACAGGATGTTCAAATATAAGGACAATCTCACCATTGGGGAAAGAGTAGCACTGAACACACTTATGAATAACAACACTATCACTATACGTGAGGCAGATAAGGGAGGGAATGTAGTGATTATGGATCGCATAGACTATCAAATGGAAATCAGTCAGCAACTACAAGAAGAAACATGCTATGAAAGCCTCACTTATAACCCCATTGGTCCTTTAACAATAGAAATTAACTCTCAGTTGTTAAAGTGGAAACAATTAGGTTTATTGAATGAGGAAGAATACCTGTACTTGAAAGTTTTTAGACCCACATATCCATGGCTGTACACCTTACCTAAGATTCATAAAGAACTCCCTTTTCCACCAGGGAGACCAATAGTTTCTGGCATAGGGGGTCCCACAGAACGGATAGCAGAATACGTGGATCTCTTTCTGAGTCCGCTAGTCAAAAACTTACCGTCCTACATACAGGATTCCAAACATATCCTTAGCACTCTAGCAGACATGGAATGGCAAGAAGATTTTCTTCTAGTAACTATGGACGTGGTGCCACTATACACCAGTATCGACACAGAGCTGGGTATTCAGGCCATTAACAAAATTCTGTACAACAGACCAGCTGCATTATGGAAACACACTGAAATGCTATCAGCAATGATAGAATTGGTCCTTAAGAATAACTATTTCATGTGTGATAAAAACTGGTACAGACAGAAACAAGGTGTAGCCATGGGCTCTAAGATATCACCCTCATTTGCAAACCTATTCATGGGGGCACTGGAAGCAGACCTAATTTGGGGAACAAAGGGTGCTCAATATATCGACTCCATAATTTTTTGGGGTCGATATATTGATGACTGCATCCTCATATGGTCAGGCTCAGAGGAGCTACTACAGAAATTCTTTAAATATCTGAATGATAATACATGGAAGATCAACTTCACCATGAAGTGGAGTAAAACCAATATAGAATTCTTAGATATTGAGTTTTACATCTCGTCTAGCTGTCTGCACAGTAGACTGTTCAGAAAATCTACAGCATGTAACGCAATCTTGCATGCAACGAGCTCACGCCCCTCACACCAGATTAACGCCATACCATTTGGCGAATTTATTCGGGCAAGAAGAAACTGTAGTGAGGACTGTGAATTTGGGAGATGTATTGCCAGCATGAAAGAAAGATTTGAAACAAGAGGTTATGCAAATAACACCATTAAAAAAGCAGAAAAAAGAATCAGAAAAGTTAGGAGAACAGACACCCTAACCACTAGACATAAGCTCACCTCTGAGAACAAAGAATACATAAGAATGGTCACGGATTTCAACTCACTCCATTTAGACTTAAGAAAGAGTCTAACAAAACACTGGAGTTTATTGAAATCCGAAAAAGCATTGACCGAATACATTACAGAGCGGCCACAAATCTCGTTTAGAAGAGGGAATACATTACGAAATAAATTGAGTCCTACAGTACCCCGGGACACTAGGAGTACGGACTGGCTAACACAACGAGGTTTGGGTTTTCACAAGTGCGGGTTCTGCAGCATGTGTAAATGGGCCAAACATGGTACAACAAATTTCACAGGTCCAGATGCCGTATGTTACACTATTAAGAGCAACATCAATTGTACGACAAAATTTGTCGTTTACATTATAGAATGTGAGTGTGGCAAGTATTATGTAGGAAGCACAATCAGACCATTGAAAGAAAGAATGATGGAACATATAAGAGCGATTGTGAATTGTGATCCCAAATATCCAGTGGCTTTGCATGTAGCTTCCTGCCAAAAAGACCAAATGAACAAAAATGTGCAATTTTTTGGTATTGAAACCATACCACTGGCGATAAGAGGGGGAAATCGAGAACTGAAACTGAGACGCACTGAAGCGATTTGGATTATGCGTCTGAAATCTGTAGAGTCCGGTTTAAATTATGACCAAGAGATGCAATATTTTTTGGGTGATTAGATACGAGATACTGCTTGTACTATACCGTCTGAATAATTTGCATGAAATATAATATATTGCAGACCTGTCCATGTAAATTCGTTAACATCCAGATCTTTCTTAATGCTGGGATTTTTCTCCTGTACAAATGAATATTATGCAAGAAATCTTTGTAACGACAACTCATGATACTGTACTAAATATGCTAAATGCTAATCAGTCACGGTATGATTGGGCTTTTTCACATAACTAGAAAGTCTAATCAGTCACGGTGCGCACTCCACCTTCAACAATCATTTTTTAACTAATGTCACGCCATATTTCAGCATGGAATAATAAGTCCAGACACCTATTTCTTCTATACATCTCACCCACTCTCAAATTGGAGCATACGCATTGTTTAATACTTGTCGGGCAATTTTTAATTAATCGTAATTCCGATTCACCCGTCGCAATTTTTCGCCCCTAATATCAGCAAGCACAATGTGTGTTAGCACGATAATTTCTACATCGCACCCGATGTGTATTCTATTCGTAATTTCACATGTATTTGGTAGTAAGACTATACTACAACGCGAATGACCATCCAACATGGCCGATTACAGAGTTGCAAACGCGCTCTAGTCTTTACACACGTAACGTCCGAATACGCATATACGTCTGTTTGGACACAACCACGTGTCCAAACAGGAACTGAGCTCGGAGGAGGCGCACCCGCCGAACGCGCTGGAGGAGCCAACACACGGGTAAGTCAACTACGTGCTCCTCCGCTTGTACTTTGATACTATCTGGAGATTCTCTGTTTACCTACAGAGTCTAATTCGATTATACCTCGTTTCCCTCCAGCTTCGTGCATGATAGTTACGCGACCCTCAGCTATACTTTGAAACCGAAACTGATACCGTCACTTTTGTGAGCAAGAGAGGTAAAACCTGGACACCGTTATTTTACTGGTTAACTATACTTCGCATATCAACAACATGCTCCATATATGTATGTATATAACATAGCTGTCTTTTCTTCCTGAACAGTACTTGTCATATGAAATAAACACATACGTAAAGAACTGTATTGGGTCGCCTCCGAGCACATTACAATACGCCCTGATTTACTATTCATGTAAGTTGAAAAGCAGTACCTTTGTGGTATTGAATTACAAGCCAAAGAGTGGTGATGAGTGGATTCACATTTTAAATTTTATTTTATGTTGAAATAGAGGTAGGAACTCCCCATAGATATACAATTAATTTTGGTGCTCTAGATAATAGGGTTCCAAGGAGAATATCCCTGTGACATTAGAATAGACAGAACAGTACTATCTTATTTTATCGTGTTGACATTTGGAATAGCAAGTAGTAAGACTTCCTATATTCTTTATACAGAAACAAGATTTTAGACTGCTGCTGGACGCACTCGAACCAGCTTTCATAGGTCACGGGCCCGGCTGGGTCGGAAGTATCACCAGCTAAGCGGTAAGCTGATGTACTACCAATGGCGAACAGTCTCATTTTGGTGACATTTTGCCTGAATATTACTAAGAATGAGTTAGTGATGAGGCTTTTCCTTTTTGTCTTTCCTTTTTCAAAATTATACAGACCTTTTTGACGTCGATACGGCCTTCTAGGTATGCTCTCACAATGACACTTGTCTCTCACTATTTTGCACGGAATGATTAGCATGTAGGATGAAAGAGCCGCGCACTTTTAGAACACTCTCGCCAAGTTATAGAGCATGTGCCATTGCTTGCCTCAGAGATACACTACGGTTATCTCGTCCCTACACGTACTCTCCACAATCACTTTCACATAACTTCACGTCTTTACAATAAATTGGTAATATCCACCATACTCCGACACGGATGTGTTGTGGCTGCACGAGTGAGATGAACTCAATGAAATGAAATAATCACCAGATGTTCACTGCAGGAGGAAGCTGTACTGCATGTTTATAACGGCCATACACTATAGTCTTGTATGTAAAACCATCTGATCTAAGAACATGCTAGACGCTACTTATTTGTCTGTTTCAGCCCTGATGAATCGCGAAGGCGATGAAACACGTGTCGGCTGGCTGTAATCTCCATTAAAGACTCCAAGATTCACTCATCTTTTGGATTTCTTGTACTTCTGTCAGAATTGGTGTTTGGATTTATGTAAATTGTTACTGAACAATCTGTATACTCACATATAGAGTGCTCCGGCAAATTGTAAAGTATTTAGCAGTAGTTGTTTCTACTCCAGGGAGTGGTTTAGGTTGGTCCACTCGCCGAATAGCACCTAAGATATCTACAATTAACAGAATCGTATGCGTATAAACTGGCAGTGCACCCATTCAGAACTGAGTTAAAAACCTTTTCCTTTCTAGTCATTTTCAGTTGAGGGTAGCCGCCACGCAACCATAAATAACGTGAGAGATTTCTAGTATACCAATTGCTAGAATACACCATATTATCCAAATATGGATAGGACCAAAATGGCAGAAGAGCTTTTTGAGAACTTGGCCAAGGGCATGTCCTCTCAAACCGCTTCCACCAGCACTAATCCCCCTCGCATAGAGGGACTCAGAGATAAATTCATAAAATTAGAACGACTTAAAAAACTAGAAAACTCAAAATGGTGGGATGGCGCGACTCTCAAACAATATCTGAGATTGAAACGCGTCCCAAGAGGTCTTAGAGGCCAAATTTTTCCCACCTACGATGACCTAGATGCCGACCTCATGATCAAATGGGAAGAATCTCTATCTAACAATTCGATTACCCTTATGGAGATATTAATTGTTAGTGCGGAACGCAAGGTTACTAAATTGCAAGCAGAGATAGCCACCATAGAGCAAGAAATTAAAGATCTTAACAGACCTGAATCCACTGTTAAAAACTATACTATCCTGGACGAAATCCTACTAAAACATCAATCGGATATTAAAAACAGGAAAGCCAGGCAACTAAGAAGGGATGAGTTGGATTACACATGTGGTCGAATCTTTACTTTTGACAAAAAATATGACTCCCTGATCCCCAATAACTCTAAAAATACCAACAAGAAAACTCAGGGCTCAGAACCTGCCTCATTATCATCCAGCAATACTTCACTAAACTCCACAGGTACTGTAGGAGGTGAATCAGATAACCAAGATAGACAAGGAATGCCACCCTTTTTTCAAGAGGTTTTACGGATCAGGAAGGGCAACAGATACCCTACAGTAAGAAACCAATCCGATCCAAAACCAGGAGGGGCAGGGGACGAAAGCTCAGAGGATTACAGAAGGAAGTTGAGATCAGGGGCCAACAGGAACTAGATGGTGCTAACACTAGAGAAGTGCAGGTGATTAACCTTTCCAAAATAAACCTTACTCCAGACATGGTTTCTCTTTTAAGCAAAGGTCTTAGTTTTAACCCATATGCAACGGGAGATATTTGTCAATTAAAAATTGATCTGTTTAAATTTGTGAGGAACCTTAAACTTAAAAAACATTTCTTTAACTTGGGGAAGAAGGATAGAAGGGTTACGAAGTCACCTGTTTCGAGCACCACTGAAGCTTTATCAATAAATGATGTACATGCAACTCATCTTCTTTTATCATTGACCGACATGGAGGATTCTCCTCTAGACATGGACAGACTTCTAGAGGAGTTGGATATAGAATCGGATTTTAGTATCGTAAGTGGACTGAAGTCCAAATCTAAATGGATTCCTACACTACCTGGTGGCAATGCCATAGACACATTTTACAAACGTGTGTTAGAAGATCTTGACAAACTGAACCGTCTACGCAAGGACAGGATGTTCAAATATAAGGACAATCTCACCATTGGGGAAAGAGTAGCACTGAACACACTTATGAATAACAACACTATCACTATACGTGAGGCAGATAAGGGAGGGAATGTAGTGATTATGGATCGCATAGACTATCAAATGGAAATCAGTCAGCAACTACAAGAAGAAACATGCTATGAAAGCCTCACTTATAACCCCATTGGTCCTTTAACAATAGAAATTAACTCTCAGTTGTTAAAGTGGAAACAATTAGGTTTATTGAATGAGGAAGAATACCTGTACTTGAAAGTTTTTAGACCCACATATCCATGGCTGTACACCTTACCTAAGATTCATAAAGAACTCCCTTTTCCACCAGGGAGACCAATAGTTTCTGGCATAGGGGGTCCCACAGAACGGATAGCAGAATACGTGGATCTCTTTCTGAGTCCGCTAGTCAAAAACTTACCGTCCTACATACAGGATTCCAAACATATCCTTAGCACTCTAGCAGACATGGAATGGCAAGAAGATTTTCTTCTAGTAACTATGGACGTGGTGCCACTATACACCAGTATCGACACAGAGCTGGGTATTCAGGCCATTAACAAAATTCTGTACAACAGACCAGCTGCATTATGGAAACACACTGAAATGCTATCAGCAATGATAGAATTGGTCCTTAAGAATAACTATTTCATGTGTGATAAAAACTGGTACAGACAGAAACAAGGTGTAGCCATGGGCTCTAAGATATCACCCTCATTTGCAAACCTATTCATGGGGGCACTGGAAGCAGACCTAATTTGGGGAACAAAGGGTGCTCAATATATCGACTCCATAATTTTTTGGGGTCGATATATTGATGACTGCATCCTCATATGGTCAGGCTCAGAGGAGCTACTACAGAAATTCTTTAAATATCTGAATGATAATACATGGAAGATCAACTTCACCATGAAGTGGAGTAAAACCAATATAGAATTCTTAGATATTGAGTTTTACATCTCGTCTAGCTGTCTGCACAGTAGACTGTTCAGAAAATCTACAGCATGTAACGCAATCTTGCATGCAACGAGCTCACGCCCCTCACACCAGATTAACGCCATACCATTTGGCGAATTTATTCGGGCAAGAAGAAACTGTAGTGAGGACTGTGAATTTGGGAGATGTATTGCCAGCATGAAAGAAAGATTTGAAACAAGAGGTTATGCAAATAACACCATTAAAAAAGCAGAAAAAAGAATCAGAAAAGTTAGGAGAACAGACACCCTAACCACTAGACATAAGCTCACCTCTGAGAACAAAGAATACATAAGAATGGTCACGGATTTCAACTCACTCCATTTAGACTTAAGAAAGAGTCTAACAAAACACTGGAGTTTATTGAAATCCGAAAAAGCATTGACCGAATACATTACAGAGCGGCCACAAATCTCGTTTAGAAGAGGGAATACATTACGAAATAAATTGAGTCCTACAGTACCCCGGGACACTAGGAGTACGGACTGGCTAACACAACGAGGTTTGGGTTTTCACAAGTGCGGGTTCTGCAGCATGTGTAAATGGGCCAAACATGGTACAACAAATTTCACAGGTCCAGATGCCGTATGTTACACTATTAAGAGCAACATCAATTGTACGACAAAATTTGTCGTTTACATTATAGAATGTGAGTGTGGCAAGTATTATGTAGGAAGCACAATCAGACCATTGAAAGAAAGAATGATGGAACATATAAGAGCGATTGTGAATTGTGATCCCAAATATCCAGTGGCTTTGCATGTAGCTTCCTGCCAAAAAGACCAAATGAACAAAAATGTGCAATTTTTTGGTATTGAAACCATACCACTGGCGATAAGAGGGGGAAATCGAGAACTGAAACTGAGACGCACTGAAGCGATTTGGATTATGCGTCTGAAATCTGTAGAGTCCGGTTTAAATTATGACCAAGAGATGCAATATTTTTTGGGTGATTAGATACGAGATACTGCTTGTACTATACCGTCTGAATAATTTGCATGAAATATAATATATTGCAGACCTGTCCATGTAAATTCGTTAACATCCAGATCTTTCTTAATGCTGGGATTTTTCTCCTGTACAAATGAATATTATGCAAGAAATCTTTGTAACGACAACTCATGATACTGTACTAAATATGCTAAATGCTAATCAGTCACGGTATGATTGGGCTTTTTCACATAACTAGAAAGTCTAATCAGTCACGGTGCGCACTCCACCTTCAACAATCATTTTTTAACTAATGTCACGCCATATTTCAGCATGGAATAATAAGTCCAGACACCTATTTCTTCTATACATCTCACCCACTCTCAAATTGGAGCATACGCATTGTTTAATACTTGTCGGGCAATTTTTAATTAATCGTAATTCCGATTCACCCGTCGCAATTTTTCGCCCCTAATATCAGCAAGCACAATGTGTGTTAGCACGATAATTTCTACATCGCACCCGATGTGTATTCTATTCGTAATTTCACATGTATTTGGTAGTAAGACTATACTACAACGCGAATGACCATCCAACATGGCCGATTACAGAGTTGCAAACGCGCTCTAGTCTTTACACACGTAACGTCCGAATACGCATATACGTCTGTTTGGACACAACCACGTGTCCAAACAGGAACTGAGCTCGGAGGAGGCGCACCCGCCGAACGCGCTGGAGGAGCCAACACACGGGTAAGTCAACTACGTGCTCCTCCGCTTGTACTTTGATACTATCTGGAGATTCTCTGTTTACCTACAGAGTCTAATTCGATTATACCTCGTTTCCCTCCAGCTTCGTGCATGATAGTTACGCGACCCTCAGCTATACTTTGAAACCGAAACTGATACCGTCACTTTTGTGAGCAAGAGAGGTAAAACCTGGACACCGTTATTTTACTGGTTAACTATACTTCGCATATCAACAACATGCTCCATATATGTATGTATATAACATAGCTGTCTTTTCTTCCTGAACAGTACTTGTCATATGAAATAAACACATACGTAAAGAACTGTATTGGGTCGCCTCCGAGCACATTACAATACGCCCTGATTTACTATTCATGTAAGTTGAAAAGCAGTACCTTTGTGGTATTGAATTACAAGCCAAAGAGTGGTGATGAGTGGATTCACATTTTAAATTTTATTTTATGTTGAAATAGAGGTAGGAACTCCCCATAGATATACAATTAATTTTGGTGCTCTAGATAATAGGGTTCCAAGGAGAATATCCCTGTGACATTAGAATAGACAGAACAGTACTATCTTATTTTATCGTGTTGACATTTGGAATAGCAAGTAGTAAGACTTCCTATATTCTTTATACAGAAACAAGATTTTAGACTGCTGCTGGACGCACTCGAACCAGCTTTCATAGGTCACGGGCCCGGCTGGGTCGGAAGTATCACCAGCTAAGCGGTAAGCTGATGTACTACCAATGGCGAACAGTCTCATTTTGGTGACATTTTGCCTGAATATTACTAAGAATGAGTTAGTGATGAGGCTTTTCCTTTTTGTCTTTCCTTTTTCAAAATTATACAGACCTTTTTGACGTCGATACGGCCTTCTAGGTATGCTCTCACAATGACACTTGTCTCTCACTATTTTGCACGGAATGATTAGCATGTAGGATGAAAGAGCCGCGCACTTTTAGAACACTCTCGCCAAGTTATAGAGCATGTGCCATTGCGTGCCTCAGAGATACACTACGGTTATCTCGTCCCTACACGTACTCTCCACAATCACTTTCACATAACTTCACGTCTTTACAATAAATTGGTAATATCCACCATACTCCGACACGGATGTGTTGTGGCTGCACGAGTGAGATGAACTCAATGAAATGAAATAATCACCAGATGTTCACTGCAGGAGGAAGCTGTACTGCATGTTTATAACGGCCATACACTATGGTCTTGTATGTAAAACCATCTGATCTAAGAACATGCTAGACGCTACTTATTTGTCTGTTTCAGCCCTGATGAATCGCGAAGGCGATGAAACACGTGTCGGCTGGCTGTAATCTCCATTAAAGACTCCAAGATTCACTCATCTTTTGGATTTCTTGTACTTCTGTCAGAATTGGTGTTTGGATTTATGTAAATTGTTACTGAACAATCTGTATACTCACATATAGAGTGCTCCGGCAAATTGTAAAGTATTTAGCAGTAGTTGTTTCTACTCCAGGGAGTGGTTTAGGTTGGTCCACTCGCCGAATAGCACCTAAGATATCTACAATTAACAGAATCGTATGCGTATAAACTGGCAGTGCACCCATTCAGAACTGAGTTAAAAACCTTTTCCTTTCTACTATTAACAGGGTACTTTGAATTACACACTCAGGCCAACAGGCGAATATATTTGGGGAACTATCTGGGGACTTTCCACCTTTATCAAACACGCCCGAAGGGTAGATGTCACAGCAATTCCAACTACGTCTTCTGAGATACAAGCTCTACCTATAAATGGACTAAAAAAATAAAAACCAATTGCTCCGACTGCTTTTAGTCAACTGCTACGTCAACCCTGCACTACACACAAAGAGCCAGGAACTAGACTACTTTGCTGACATCATCGGAGACCTTGCTAAATCTCAGTATCACAACCCAATCAACCCACTTCAATAACAGATAATTTGGCAAGCCATTAAAACAATACAGACCACCAAAAGAGGTCGTCCTGATGGAGCAAGGATTCGCACGTAAAGCGACTTGCTCTGATTCAAGAACCTCGCCTAACTTGTAATCATATTAATTCAACCTGTCCGTCATTTATTTAGCATTTTCCCCAACACGCGGGTGTCCCCAGGAGGCTTGCCTGTGTGTCTTTTCATCCTAACAATGCTTGCACTACGGAAATGGCTGCTTTGCAGAAATCCAGTCTGCGCATGCGTCGGTCATACTCACGTGATGTGACGCACTCGCATTCTGGAGGGATTGTGTTGCTCATGCGCACTGTTGCAAACACGGCCGCTTGTCTCTCACCACGCTCTCTGCTTGCCACCGCTGCTTCTGCCTATCTGTCTTTTTGCACTCAACTTTAATGCTATAGATATTATAAAATAAGGGGTGCAGTAAAGTCTATAACGGTATACAGTGTGATCATTTTTACGTATGATTCTAATTTGATTTTGCTTACTTTTCATGTACCGCGTATCTGGGGGCCGGGGGAAACGGGAGCTGCGCCATACTTGAAGCTCTTCTGAACCCTGTCACGTGACATGGGAGAAACCCCACTGCGCAGAAGCTAAAACAAGCCAGATGGCTCCTGAAGCTACCTTGACCGCGATACACTGTTGCTATATACTGTGCACTTGCATTGTCTTCTGTATTCCTATGCCTGGGAACGTGAACCCAAGGGGCGGGTATGCAAAATCTATGAGAACACTAAATTCTAGGAGGTGACAATGACCAAATCACCTCTCCTGACCAATCATAATGTGGGAAACTGTCACTTGCAACTTTTGTGGGTGGTCTAAGGGTCCCCAAACCGTATAACTGGCCTAGTGTAGCTTAGAGAAATTGTCCGACTTGTCCGAGTAGCAGACCTGTCACTGACCCTACGAACTCTATAGGTGATCAATCTTGAGTGCTGCGGAGCACTCTTTCCATACTTTCCACAAACTCCTAGGGGTGGAAATAGTCCTAAGTGCTGGCGAAGCACTTTGCTGGGGGAATTCGAAAACCCAATCGGGGTTACTGGCGGATTACTTGCAGAGAGGGGTAACGCAGGCGTTGCATCCGAAGCTGTGAGTGTTGGTCGTACCTTGGTGAGCCCAGTCCTGACCCAAATCCTGAGGGGTATCCTGTCCTGACTGTCCGTGAGCTGTACCTGCTCACATTCTGGTATTCCATTCCTTGAGGGTCCTTGTCCTCGTCTTCCAAACTGACCCGTGGCCAGGGTTAGTCCTCATTCCTAACTAGGTAATTATTAAACTGTGGGTTTACGTCTTTCTATCTCTTTTTCTTCTCTTCTTAATAAAGCACTCTTGCCTGTGATATTGCCCCATCACCTTTGAATGCAAATTATATGCAATTGTTTATTAGAAATGTTCCACTTCTCTCCCTACCTGTAGGATATTATTAAATTGTCGTATTATATTAGTGTGTTCCACTTTTCCCTTTCCCTTTAGCATGGTTGCAGTGAACTTAGTAGGAATAGCATAAGTAGCCTAGTTTAAGTACACATTTTAGGTCCTGTTCATGTCCCATGCCCTAGTTTAAACTTATGGTGAATAGCTCTGTTCCTACTTCTCGTACCCTGTAGTGTTCTCACTTACTCTAATGGTACTTGCCCTAATCCATAGTTACATTGTGGCGTTAGTTTTAATAATTGATGTGTTGATTTGTATTTGGCTTATCATCTTGGCATATTCATTCTGAAACTTCTTGATAAATCTTTAAAACTCATCAGGTGTCTGTGATCATTTACAGTATAAAGTGTGGATAAATGTACTTGATATATAAAAGTTTTTTCTCCCTTTAGGAATCTTGTCACCTATCCACTGCTAGCTCCTGATCCGTCAGGAGTAATGTGCCTGTGGTAAGTCAGGTACATGAATAGTAAGTGGTGTAAGAGTCACCCCCCGAATTACTCATACTAGCGTGCGAAGGATTTCACCCGGTTCACGCAAACACTGGCAGTCATATGCACGCCAGGGCCCAGTGCGTGGAGAATTAGTAAACTCAGTGACCCGGGTGACCTGCGCGCTCTATCAGTAATTTTCTGGTAGCAGTAGTATGGTTAGGACTAGTTAAGATAGGTAGACAGGGTAGTTGATAAACAAACCATGAAAATAAAATGTGCTGCTGAAGTTGATTGCATTGTTTCAAATATTGCGCAAATTGTTTAAAGGATTTATATGTGTATATATATGATCTTGCATTGCTGCTATAAGTGTTACATGTTACATTAACAGAAATTGTTTGTAAGTGTTCAGTGTAGTCCGAATCCCCGGGGAAGTACATAGCTAACTGTGAGCAGAATCCGGTTAGCTGGTAAAGTCACTTGTCGTGAGTCATTAGTGCAGGGTTAGGAATGCCTGGAAGCACTAATTAGGATCTTCTTGCATCTGAATAAATGATAGCTACGAGTCCCGTATAAAACTTCCATTGTGAAATCACCTAGTAAGGGTCACATATGGGAAGGAGTAGTAGGGTCTCCGAGGCTTGAATGGTAAGTAAAATAGTCCGCTGGTGAAATTCTGACTCAGTATATATCCCGGAAAGAAGTGGATGAGTCAGAGGAGTAACAGGTTCTATATTGCTCGAGTGAGAGGTTAGGCAGAGAAGTCTATCCGGAGTGAATGAAAAGTAGACAGAAGTGGTTTACTTGTAGTGAAAGAAAATGTTTCTATCTATTTAGAACCCTCAGACACAGTGGCAAACGTTGCGTGTTGTTGACTAAGATTTGCACTCGCACTTTAGGAAAAGTTAAAAGTTTCCGTTACCTTGTGAAGGAGGGAGTCGGTCGGAAGACTGCTCTGACGTCACTCCGTGCCGCGCTGGTATTGGTCGAGACAGCGGGTGTGTAGTGAAGCTGAAATTGTAAGGGAGGGGTGAGTGCCGGAGCGTGAGACCTCGTCTCGCGAAAAGGCCGCGCACCCATTGGACAAGGATTTTTGTCATCACAGTGTTGATTGGTTGCTACGAAATAAAAGTCGCATTAGCATTGGAAGCACAAAAGTAAACAAAATTAATCAACAGGAGCTTGAGAGAGGTCTGGAAAGGTGTATGTGGTATCCTGAGTTCTTACCTAATCCGCAAAACTTAGGCTTCTATAAGGAACAGATTTTACGAGGTAGACCACACATGTTGTATGGAATAAAAAGAAAAATGTCATTTACCGATAAAGTAAAGAACTTTTTTAAAACGGACAAGCCCATTAGAACGAGGGAGGGGGTGATCATCCCTCCACCAAATACTCCTGCCTCCTTCATGTTGTTTGAAAAAGGGTATCATACCTGTGTATGGCTGGAGAACTGGGCAAAGTATACTGCAGATGACGGAGTTCTAGCATTTCCTATTGATGGTACGTTTAATGGCAGAATCTTGTTTAATTTGAGGACCCGCATGAATGAATTACATCCCAGACCCAGATTAACACAGTACGAAGCCCTAGAAGAATGGGAAATTGAGGCTCTGGAAAGAGATAGACCCCGAATGGACAAGGGAGTAAGCAAATGGTATCCGAGGGTCCATAGAGAAACCAAAGAACAGAACATGAAACATTGGAGACAAAACATGATGGCAGAGGGATTGTTTCCAAAGATGGGGGTACTAGAACAAGGGAAAGGGAAATGTAAAGAGAAGACCCATCACTTAATGGCCATGGGGGACTCTGAAGATGAGCACCTAGAGGATTTATTGATGAAAACCCCCCCTCCCTATGTTGCAGAGTCAGAGCCTCTGAGTTCACCAAACCCGTTTTCCAAATATCCTAGATGTCGGAGGGATAGTGAGACAGATGGAACGGGAACAGATAGTAAAACCAGCGATGGGGATGGGTTTTGCAAACCTAGTTCTACGGTCCCGAATTACCGCCCGTTTGGAGAAGACCCCCCTCGGTTGGTTACTCCGACAGCCCCAAGTATATACCCTCCCTTGGTACCCCATGTATTGCACGACAATTCCGCAGAAAAGGCTTTACGTGAGCGAGAGAAGGAAGCCCTGGCTAAACAGCGAGATGATTTAATTCGGATTATCGCCCAGATACATCCCCATCCAGATTCACTGACTATCCCCGTAACTATTGGCCCGGCTATTCCTCTTTACGGAGATAGACTGGCTAGTCCACGTCCTCCTGTTATGACCCCAAATATGCCCACTCCTAGCATTCCACTCCCGAGAAAAGAAGTGCTCATAGATGATGATCAAGAAAGCGAATGCGAATCAGTGGTCCTAATGGATATGCCCATTAGGGAATCTAGAGCTAGCATGCCAGGACCAAGGAGTCAGAGTAGGGCAAAAGAAGTTCTGATTGAAAGCACATCAGGGGTTAGGAGTGCCACAGTAGTATCTCCCGAAGAATTGGACAGATGGACCAAAGAGTTAGAAAAAGAGACCACACCCCAACCCAAACTCTTAGAAATCTATAAATTAAGGATAGAAATAGAGGAGCTAATGGCTGGAAATGTAGGATTAGACCGATTAAACTCCTTCAGCGAAGAAGAGTTACTGTTCATCAGCAAAAACCTTACCCGGAACGCTAGATTGCTCCATGAGAGATTGATGGACACTGCCACAGAAATGGGAATCGATGTCAGTCGCTCCAAAATCCTTCAGAAACCCTATAGAGTAGATTTTTCAGACAAAGACTTAGAGAGCTTGAATGTGGTAGGAAAACAGATCCAGATAAAAGAATTACTGAAACTCTTACAGAAATGGGGGGATGTAGGAAAATGGAGAACCCGGTGGGCAAAGAAAAAGGAAGACAGTAGGGCTAAGTCTCAAACTTCAGAATACGTGCTCAAAGAAGTAAGTCCCGCAGAAAAATTGTGTCCCATGAGGGAGGTCCCGGGGGGAAAATACGTCAATGTTCCTTGGTCCCGACAGGATATTGTGTCATTTACAAATGACTTTCCAAAATTACGGGAAAAACCAGTTGATTGGTACAGGCAGGTTGAACGCTTCATAAAGGTTCAGAAATGTCTCCTAAAAGACCTGGATGGGTTTTTCGACATTGTGGTGCCTGTAGACTTGTGGACCGAATGCAAAATTGAAATTGATTGGCCCAATGATGAGTATGCGAGAGACCCCAGAACCGGGGCTCCCTCACCCGAAGTAATGAGGAAGTATGATCAAGTCATACAATACCTCATGAAAAAGGTGCCCGCAAAGGAAACCGATTGGACCCGGATAGATAGAACTACCCAAGAGCGCGATGAAACTGTCCACTCCTTTTATGAAAGGTTGCTACAAGTATTCAAAACTTACAGTGGAATCGATAATGTGGACATGAAAGACATGACCCATTTCAGTTACAGATTCGTGCTAGGATTAAGGCCTGAAATATCCCAATGGATTCGAGACAATAAAATCAGTTGGCAGGGAAAGCCCATAGATGATGTCCTTAAGTACGCCAAGTACTGCGAAGATGAAATGGAGAATAAAAAGAAAGCCCTCAAGGAGAAAGTTATGTGGGCACAAGTGAAATTGGCTGAACAGCAAGAAAAACAGTTAAGTAAATTGAATTCTAATAATAATGCCCAGAATACCAATGCTGGGGGAGGAGGGAAGCCCCGGGTAAAAATGAGTCGGGAAGAGGCTATGAAGAAGTTCCCCTGCCACGGGTGCGGCCAGATAGGGCATTGGAGAGACGAGTGTCCACACCTGCAGGCCGGTAATGCCCCTATAAATGGTTTAAATCCACAGGTGCAGAAAGAGGGGACGAGAAAGAACCAGCAACAGGTAAAGCTACCTCCAGTACCTCGCACTCCTAGACAGAATTATAAGAATCAGGGTCAGCAGAATGAAAGGGCGGAGGTATGGGAAGGAGAGAATGAAAGAAATGCAGCAATTCCGCAGTACTTGTTAAACGATTCTTTCCTCTGTGATGAACAAGATTGACGGGGCCTGAGGGGGGAGGATAAGGAGTGCGTGCTTGGCGCCTCCTTACCGGTAGACCAGACTGGACCATACATTGAAGGAAAGGTTGAGGGAAAAGACGTCACCTTTCTGTTGGACACTGGTGCTACCCGGTCCACTGTGAGAACAGTGGATGTTCCTAACCTACCCCTCTCGGGAGAAGCAATCCAAGTAGTGGGTGTCTCCAATCAAATAATCAGTACTCCAGTAACTGAACCCATGGAAATCTCTATAGGAAATTTTAAAGAAATGCACAGATTTGTGGTCTGTGATTCCAGTCCTGTGAACCTGTTAGGACGCGATTTGTTGTACAAAATGAACTGCACCATCTTTTGCACACCAAAAGGTGTCGAAATTCAGACCCCCGATGAAGATGGCTTGTACAAACTGATGTTAGTGAGACCTGACACTGATATTAGACCCTTGTCTGTTGAAGACTTACCAGAAGAGCTCCAGTTAAGAGTGGTACCCGAAGTATGGGATTTCACGGGAAGAGATGTAGGCTTAATGGCAAATGTGGACCCAGTTAAAATAGCAATAAAAACAAATGCTGTATACCCCAGAACAAGACAGTACAAAATGAGTGCAGAAGTAAAAGCAGGAGTCGCAATTGAGATTAACAGGTTGCTCGAAGCAAACATCATACAGGAAGTAATGAGCAGTCCCTGCAATTCGCCCATCATTGGGATTAAAAAGCCTAGTGGAAAGTACCGGGTAGTGCAGGACCTACGCAAGGTAAACCAAATTGTTGTACCTTGCTGTCCCATTGTGCCTAACCCTGAAGTGATACTATATCAGATTCCTTGGAATGCGGAATGGTTCACTGTCATTGACTTGTGCCATGCATTCTTTTCCATCCCATTGCATCCAGAAAGCAAGTTCCTTTTTAGTTTTGAATTTGACAGCCATATCTATGTCTGGAATCGTGTCCCTCAAGGGTACACTGAAAGTCCATCGATTTTCAACCAGATCCTAAAGAAATGCCTTGAATCTTTAGTACTGCCAAGAGAGTCCGTTTTGGTGCAGTACATAGATGACGTGTTAGTGGCATCTAAAACTCAAACTGACTGTGTCACAGACACCATCGCCTTGCTGAATCACCTAGGAAAGGGAGGACATAAAGTATCACCTGACAAATTACAGTTCTGTAAAAACTCAGTAAAATATCTGGGGCACCAGATAGAGAAAGGGATCAGAAAAGTCACTACAGAGAGGATCAAGATAATTAAAACAATGGACCTACCCCGAACTCAGAAAGAGGTAAGAATGTTCCTAGGAGTTGTGGGGTACTGCAGGCAATGGATTGTAGGATTCGCAGCTCTAGCCAAACCTTTGATAAAAATGACCAAGAAAGGAGTAGAAGACCCAGTCAGTTGGGACAGTGAAAGCATGTCCGCTTGGGTAACATTGCGAAATTGTCTATGTACCGCTCCTGCATTAGGTATGCCTGATTATTCCAAGCACTTTGAACTGTTCTGTGACACAAGAGAAAATTGTGCGCTCTCAGTCCTGACCCAGGAGCATTGGCTGGTCAGGCGTCCCGTGGCCTACTTTTCGGCCACTCTAGATCCAGTGGCTGCTGGATTACCCGGATGCCTGAAGGCAGTAGCTGCTACTTGCGTCAGTCTAGAACAGAGTGAGAATATTGTCATGGGACATCCTGTCACCGTATATGTTCCACATTCTGTTGTAATCCTACTGACAAGAACCAAGACCCAGTATCTCACACCTAGTCGGCTGACTAAGTATGAAAGAATTTTGATTGGTGCTGAGAATGTAACAATTTCTCGGTGCAATGTCTTAAACCCTGCAACACTGTTACCTGTTCCTCTGGATGTAGACGCCGAGGATGAAATGGAACATAACTGCATCGATTTAACAGAATTCAGCACTAAGCCCCGTCCTGACATCCGAGAAATAGCCTTACTTGATGGGGATCTTACAATCTTTGTGGATGGCTCGTGTTTAAGACATGAGAGTGGAGGTCTGTGTGCTGCCTATGCTGTAGTCACATTGACAAACACCCTGGAAGCCTCTTACCTATGCGAAGGGAAATCTGCACAAGTAGCAGAGCTCATCGCGTTGACAAGAGCATGTAAGAGGGGTAAAAACAAAAGAATAACTGTTTATACCGACAGCCAGTACTGTTATGGGGTTGTTCATGACTTCGGCCAACTATGGTTACAAAGAGAATTCATGACTTCCTCAGGTACCCCTATCAGGAATGGAAAGGTGGTACAAGACTTGCTGGAAGCTATTCAATTGCCCAAAGAATTGGCTGTGGTCAAGTGTGCGGCTCACAGATCCGGAAATGATGATGTGACAGCCGGAAACCGATACGCTGACCAAATCGCCCAGTTTTGTGCCCGCCACCAAATGTCCCTCCAAATTGGGTTATGGGGTGGTGGAAACAGCTGCCAACTGATGTTGTTTGAAAATGTGTCAACATGGGAGGAATTGAGAGACTTACAACAGGCAACAGACAGGGAAGAAAAAGGCAGATGGAGGGCGAATGAATGCAGAATAAGGGGTGATGGTGTGGTGGTAAACTCAACTGGGGTGCCTGTACTGCCCGACAGCCTGATAGATCCCATGGTCAGGATGATACATGAACCAACACATATGGGAAGGGACGCAATGTGTTGTGTGTTTGACAAAGTGTTCTATAATTCAAAGTTCAGGAACCAAGCGGAAAGGCTTTGCCAGAGGTGCCTAGTGTGTCAGCAATTCAATGCAGGAAAGAGGACTGTAGTAGAACAGAGTACCATTGGAAAGGCAGTAGGTCCCTTTGTCAGGATGCAGGCGGACTTTATAACAATGCCCAGATGCAAGGGATATAGGTATGTCCTGGTCATAGTTTGCCTGTTTTCCAGGTGGGTGGAGGCCTACCCAGCAAAGAAAAATGATGCCCTAACAGTAGCCAAACTGTTGCTCAGGGAGTTGATACCTAGGTATGGAATCCCTGAGACGATTGAAACAGACCAAGGTGGGCATTTTGCCAACGATGTCTTGGACGAACTCTGTACAGCATTTCAGATGAAGCAAAGGCTGCACTGTGCATACCATCCAGAGGCTTCTGGGGTAGTTGAGCAGATAAATGGTACAATCAAGTCCAGATTGGCGAAGATGTGTGATTCCACCAAAATGAACTGGATAGAAGCTTTGCCCCTTGTGCTGATGAGTTTGAGAAGTATTCCGAATCGAAAAACAGGCCTGAGCCCCCATGAAGTGCTAATGGGGAGAGTGATGCGACAGGCATGGGTACCTGGACACAAACTGCTAAGCATTTCTGATGATTTGGTGCTAGAATACTGCAAGCAGCTGGGTGACCAAGTGCGTTCTCTCTCTCACCAGATTGGAGAGACAGCTGACGACTGGCCCAAGACTCCAGCACATAAACTGCAACCAGGTGATTGGGTGGTGTTAAAGAAACACACCCGGAAGAGTTGCCTTGGACCAAAGTGGGGAAAGCCAAGACAAGTGATCCTTGTCACCACTACTGCTGTAAAGTGTGCTGGTGTACCGAAGTGGATCCATGCCAGCCACACGAAGCGGGTAACGGAGAAAACGCGACTGAAGCTGAAGGCAGCACAGCTGAGGAGACTCCCGAAGAGGGTCCGGATCTCACTGACATCGAACTGCCGAGCACAAGTCGAGACGTTGATTGGTTCCCTGCCGACGTCCAGGTTCTTGATCCAATACGAACCAGGAAATATTCCTACCTAGACAGTGAGTGGGATAGTCCAGGTGAGACAGAACTAGAGGACGAAGGTCAGGTCAACGAGACTCACATCACACCTGATCAGGAAGTAGGCCAAGTAGGGACAGATCAAGACATCAACACTCCTCCTGAAACTCTGGAGTCTGGAAAGGGACAGATAGTGGTCAAAGTTGAAGTTCATGCGGAAGAAAATGAAGGGAACGAAGTGCATGAACAGGAGCAGATAGAGATAGATGAACGTGTTCAGGAGACAGAATCCAATTCGTCTGAAAGCAACAAACACATACAAAACCAACCTGAACAAGGCCAGCATAGAAACCAGGCAGAAGAAATAGATGAAAGACCTGGAACTAGTCAGACAGGAAGGGAAATAGACTCTGTCAAACCCAAAGAGCAAAAACAAAGTGAAATAAAAAGAGTGCACGAGGAAGGCCAAGTGTCCTCGACCACTGAAAGTCACAGAAGCAAGGGTGGACCCCGATACATCAAAAGGCTAAGACTCCGAATAAAGACAGTTGAAGAAAAACTAAAAGACCGAAAAAAGGCTGAAAGTGAAAGAAAAGCAGCCCGAGGCAAGTCTCTGAGAAAGAGCGACAGAGTAAAGAAACAGAACAGGCTGTATCGGAGCCCTGAATGGACATACTTGGTGTTGGAAGAAATTGATGAGCCCAACCACAGTGGCAAAAGTGACGAAGAGTCCGGTACTGATCGGAGTTCTGACGAAGACCCTCCTTGAGACAAACCCGAGTGAACTCTTGGTGTAAGAAGACAAAAAGGGGTTGCAAAAGCCACCTGTAAGCTATAATGTCTGATTCAAACGTAACTGGAAGATCCAGATTTGGGTGTTGCAAAACTTGCTGTAAAATATGCTTATGTAGTGTAGCTATGTTGATAGTGATGTGGATAGGACTAACAGTCTTTATACCTTTTATGATAAGTAAAGATCCTAACTTGTCCCCTACTGAACCTGAAACGCTAGACACAGACATTGTACAGACTGTAGAGACTCCACAAAGCTTAGAACGACGTGACAACCCAGTTAGTCTGAGACACACACGACCAAAATTAGAAGCATCAGATGAGGGCGGACTACATTTTCACAAGATGAGGAACCGGACACATTTAAATGTTTTCGCTAACCTTTTAGTGCATTATGTAGAGGCTATGGAAATAGAAGATTGTTATGTCTGCATGAAGCTACCCACTTCTGTAGCTGAAGGTGTGACATATCACCACTTACCCCTAACCTACGGAATTTCCTGTAGTATATTGGCAAGCTTGTTTTATAGAAGCACTTTACAGTACTACTATTCAAATGCTGACGTAATCTTTTCTGAACTTCCTATTAGGGGGCACCTGAACCTTGTACATATTAGGAGCGAGGTAACCCGTTATATGGGAGAATATTTCCTGACTATAGGTGACATAGACTTAAATGAAGCAAGACAAGCTAATCTGACCTGTTCTTTGCAAGAGCAGGAAAAGATGTTTATAAAAATGGCAGACAGAAGGAGGGAAAAGTTTCAGAAAAAGGCAAATGACGAAAAGGATAGAGTCCCTAGGTGGGCAGAGCACATGGACAACACCTCGCAAAGCGAAGCTACTCCTGCTTTGTTGCTGGATTTTGAACGGAAAGGGAAACTTTGTCTCCATAGAGAAAGGACAGAATATTATAACAATGTATTCATCGGTTCCAGCGAGTGTGAACATAATTACAAGGTAATTGGAGGTTGGGGTTTCAAAAATGGGTCAGAACCTGTGTTTCCCGGAATTTATTATATATGTGGGAACAAGGCTTATTTCAAATTGCCGGATCACTGGTATGGAAGCTGCTACTTTGGCATTGTTTTCCCGAAAGTATACCATGTGAATAATGCTGCTGGAAGCAATGAAGAGACTAATGGCTTAGCGCGTAGAAAACGTGAAAGCTTAGGCGAAATTATAGGTGATATTTTTAGTGCACTGATACCTGGAATGGGGGTAGTTCTGAATACTCACAGAATCTGCAAATTGTCTACAGTAGTGGATCGGTTATCAACTGACACTGCTGCTGGATTCCTGCTGGTCAATACCGAGATGGTTGCGATCAGATCAATGGTTTTACAGAATCGCCTTGCTCTTTTCACCTTATTAGCAAAAGAGGGCGGAGTCTGTAGCATGCTGAAGGCGCAACATTGTTGCACCTACATACCTGACAAAAGTATCGAACTTAAGAAATATGTAAGGAACATAACTAATTTGGAAAAAGAATTCAAACCATTGGAGGTTGACAGTGCCTGGACGAGACTGACTGGAGGTCTCTCCTCTATAGGTAGTTGGTTTTCTAACTTAGGTAAAAATCTTCTGTGGAAAATACTGATGCCAATAGCTGGAATAGGAGTGGTTGCACTGATCATATTCATCTGCTGTAAATGTCAAAAATGCAAAAAGTACACTGTAAATAAAAGAGGAGTAAAACGTAATATTGATGAGTTAGAATTAGAAGAATTGAGGAATCAAATATACAAAAAGGCAAAGAATCACCACTCTCATAGAGAAGCCGAAAGAAAACTTAACAATAAGTTTGTAGAAATTGAAATGCATGATATGGAAGAATGAAAGTTGGCATCGGTTTCCTTTATAATGATGGTAGTAAATATCATCAACGAGGGGATTGATGGAGCAAGGATTCGCACGTAAAGCGACTTGCTCTGATTCAAGAACCTCGCCTAACTTGTAATCATATTAATTCAACCTGTCCGTCATTTATTTAGCATTTTCCCCAACACGCGGGTGTCCCCAGGAGGCTTGCCTGTGTGTCTTTTCATCCTAACAATGCTTGCACTACGGAAATGGCTGCTTTGCAGAAATCCAGTCTGCGCATGCGTCGGTCATACTCACGTGATGTGACGCACTCGCATTCTGGAGGGATTGTGTTGCTCATGCGCACTGTTGCAAACATGGCCGCTTGTCTCTCACTACGCTCTCTGCTTGCCACCGCTGCTTCTGCCTATCTGTCTTTTTGCACTAAACTTTAATGCTATAGATATTATAAAATAAGGGGTGCAGTAAAGTCTATAACGGTATACAGTGTGATCATTTTTACGTATGATTCTAATTTGTTTTTGCTTACTTTTCATGTACCGCGTATCTGGGGGCCGGGGGAAACGGGAGCTGCGCCATACTTGCAGCTCTTCTGAACCCTGTCACGTGACATGGGAGAAACCCCACTGCGCAGAAGCTAAAACAAGCCAGCTGGCTCCTGAAGCACGATGCGCCTGGGAACCCACCTCGAAGATGCTGCAGGCTACCTTGACCGCGATACACTGTTGCTATATACTGTGCACTTGCAAATGTCTTCTGTATTCCTATGCCTGGGAACGTGAACCCAAGGGGCGGGTATGCAAAATCTATGAGAACACTAAATTCTAGGAGGTGACAATGACCAAATCACCTCTCCTGACCAATCATAATGTGGGAAACTGTCACTTGCAACTTTTGTGGGTGGTCTAAGGGTCCCCAAACCGTATAACTGGCCTAGTGTAGCTTAGAGAAATTGTCCGACTTGTCCGAGTAGCAGACCTGTCACTGACCCTACGAACTCTATAGGTGATCAATCTTGAGTGCTGCGGAGTACTCTGTCCATACTTTCCACAAACTCCTAGGGGTGGAAATAGTCCTAAGTGCTGGCGAAGCACTTTGCTGGGGGAATTCGAAAACCCAATCGGGGTTACTGGCGGATTACTTGCAGAGAGGGGTAACGCAGGCGTTGCATCCGAAGCTGTGAGTGTTGGTCGTACCTTGGTGAGCCCAGTCCTGACCCAAATCCTGAGGGGTATCCTGTCCTGACTGTCCGTGAGCTGTACCTGCTCACATTCTGGTATTCCATTCCTTGAGGGTCCTTGTCCCCGTCTTCCAAACTGACCCGTGGCCAGGGTTAGTCCTCATTCCTAACTAGGTAATTATTAAACTGTGGGTTTACGTCTTTCTATCTCTTTTTCTTCTCTTCTTAATAAAGCACTCTTGCCTGTGATATTGCCCTATCACCTTTGAATGCAGATTATATGCAATTGTTTATTAGAAATGTTCCACTTCTCTCCCTACCTGTAGGATATTATTAAATTGTCGTATTATATTAGTGTGTTCCACTTTTCCCTTTCCCTTTAGCATGGTTGCAGTGAACTTAGTAAGAATAGCATAAGTAGCCTAGTTTAAGTACACATTTTAGGTCCTGTTCATGTCCCATACCCTAGTTTAAACTTATGGTGAATAGCTCTGTTCCTACTTCTCGTACCCTGTAGTGTTCTCACTTACTCTAATGTTACTTGCCCTAATCCATAGTTACATTGTGGCATTAGTTTTAATAATTGATGTGTTGATTTGTATTTGGCTCATCATCTTGGCATATTCATTCTGAAACTTCTTGATAAATCTTTAAAACTCATCAGGTGTCTGTGATCATTTACAGTATAAAGTGTGGATAAATGTACTTGATATATAAAAGTTTTTTCTCCCTTTAGGAATCTTGTCACCTATCCACTGCTAGCTCCTGATCCGTCAGGAGTAATGTGCCTGTGGTAAGTCAGGTACATGAATAGTAAGTGGTGTAAGAGTCACCCCCCGAATTACTCATAGTAGCGTGCGAAGGATTTCACCCGGTTCACGCAAACACTGGCAGTCATATGCACGCCAGGGCCCAGTGCGTGGAGAATTGGTAAACTCAGTGACCCGGGTGACCTGCGCGCTCTATCAGTCCAACTGCAAACCCTTATAGACAAAAACTGCTTACTCTCTGCACATAATATAAAATAGGCCCTAGATCAACCATGGCTCCTGTTTCTGACCTTCAGAAAAATCTCAACAATTGATTACATTTTTATTAGAGGATTGATGACAATTCACCCTTGCCATTTGGACATCGATGTTCAGGTTGAGTGATCACAGACCTCTCAGAGTGACTCTCAGACGCACTATAAAAGCAGCATTTCAGCTCACATCAATTGGAGAACCAACAAGAGAGGGAAATCATAGAGTTCTCCATAGAATAAAAAGGTCTGCAAACATAGGACTCAGACTAACTGCCTGGATAACAACAAATGAACAACTTGTCTTATCTCAAAGCTCTGAGGCTGTCAGAGTTGCTCTCACACAATGTCGCACAGGAGTAGTACGACGTTTGTCTCAATGCCGTTCTCAGAACCTTCCCGCCAGCCTGATAAACACTAGACTGTCACACCAGCTCCAAAGGGACAAAGGGGAGTGGGAGAGAGAAGAGACAGTCACGTCTGGGTGAATTCCTTCCTGAATTTCTCCTCTGACTTTCTTCGTTCTGTGTGTTCTTTTCCTATTCTGCTACAATACTCAGGAGGGAATCTGCATTAAGGAGATATAAACAGACATAATACAATGATTATCCCCTACTACTAGTCTTCCTACCAAATGACTCTTAATCTTAACTTATATATCTACCCAGTTTTTAATTACTGCTGACTCTCTTTGTTAACTTGACTTTCTATCTCATTTTATTCTCTTCTTGTTAGTTTTTGTCAATTCTTAAATTGTCTCAATATTCATGCACTAGTACTTTCTTTAAACATATGCAGAACTCCCACAACTGTTCATTTTTTCAATGTACACAATAGTAATCTTTGGTTTTATTCCTGTGAGGTACTTGTGTGTCTTCTTAACGAACGAAAAGGAACAGAAATTTTTCTTCTTCAGGCAAGCGTTATGCTTTTCTTTAATTTTTCAGATTTTATATTTATTTTTAGCCGCAGTACATGGAATGTCTAGAAAGCCCAGCTGCAAGTTATTTGGGGAAAGACGTATAAGACTCTCCACAGAATTTGATTTTAATTTGATGACGTCAAGAAAACTAGGGGCATTTAATACCAAACTGATTCTGAGAAGCTTTCAACGACAGAGAGGAACGCTAATTATGTTTACCAACATACACCGCTTCACTGGATTAGCGGCTCTAACTTAATTAGCACAGAATGGATCATCATACGACAAACGCGACAAATTAAACGTCATTACTCACTGCGACTCCACTACCCTGATTAGACTGTCTCGAAGCTTACACCTGACTCTGTTAAATTCTTTAGTGAAGTGTGCTGCTCTTAGGCATCACGTGCTAGACATTCCAAACCTGTCTTCAGAGTGGCAGCAGTAGAATGTAAAGAGGATCATAGTCCTCCAGCGGTCATCTTGGAGTTTCTGATTCTTTTTCTAAGGTTCCTGCAAACGTTCTTATGCCTACTTTTGGGCAAGTATACTGATTTCCTTCCAATTCTGCTCAGTAACTGTGGGGTTCTGCCAGTACCCCCTCTCAAGGATGAATCCTCCGGTTTGCTTGGAAATTTCTTATGACATGCCTCGACCAAACGAGGGACATGCACATCTGAATGTAATTCCCAAGACCTTTCCTCTGGGCCATAGCCCTTCCAGTCGATTAAGTAAAAGACTTCTTCCTTAGATGTTTTTGAATCTAATATTAGTTTTATTTCAAATTCTGTTCCTTCTTCTGTTTGCACAGGTTTGGGCGGCAGAGTTAATCTAACCCCCTATGAAACCTTCTTTAGCAATGAGACAGGAAACACTGGACGTATCTTCATATGCTGGGGGTAGTTTTACCTTGTAGGTTACAGAGTTGATCTTTTTAACTATTGGATAGGCACCCACAAAATGTGGCTGGAATTTCCTTTCTCTCTTGAGTCTAAGGTTCTTTGAGATGAGCCAGACTTCTCATTGCCAAATGATGTATGGAGGCAATGTGTTGTGCTAAATCCTGTACAGCTGGGACTGCCACCTCCAGAAAGGTCATAGAGAGATGTGGGTGCCGAACATAATTCAGGTAAAAAGGAGTGTAACCTGTGGATACATTTATCGCATTATTATGTGCAAACTCTGCTGGTCGTAAAAACTCTAGCCAATCTTCCTCTAAATCTAACAGAAAAAAACCTCAGGTATTGTTCTAATTCCTGATTAGTCCTTCCAGTCTGCCCATCAGTCTTGAATGATAACTAGTAGAATACTTAGTATTTATGTTCAACTCTGCTGTAAAGATCTTCCAGAAGTGCGACAAAAACTATGTTCCTTGGTCTGAAACTATTTCTTTTGGATTTCAATGAGCCTTAACTATGTTCTGACTGAAGACTTGAGCTAACTTTTTAGCAGCGGGAACTTCTTTTAAAGGAACAAAATGAGCCATCTTCGTGAAGGCTTCTATGCACACCAAGATGGTGTCAAAGCATTGACTAGAGGGTAAATCTTCTATTAAATCTAAGGTCATTGTATGCCAGGGATAGTGAGGGTTCGGTAAGGGTTGCAAGAAACCCTTGGATGATTGCCTTTCCGACTTTTGTCGAGCACAGACCTCACAAGTGTCAATATACTGATGGATGTCTTTAGTCCTGTTTGGCCACCAATATCTTCTTTTCACTAATTCAGCCGTTTTTTGTTCTCCTTTATGTCCTGCCAACACATTGTCATGGTATTCATATACGGCCCTTTCTTGTAGTCCCTATTTAGATACGTATAATGCTCCTTCATGCAATTGGTAGATCTCCTTGAACTTATGTCACTGAATTTTGACTAGCCTATTCCTTTATCTCATCTTCTGTCATTGTATCATGTACATATTCTTCAATGGTTCCTTGTAATATTGCTCCTAAAATGCTTGTCTCTGGATGGATGTTTTTGTTCTCAATCACCTTCTGTGAGTTTTCTGTACCCATCCTTGACAATGCATCTGCTTTTCCATTTCTTGATCCAGGCCAGTAAGTCAAAATAAAGTCCTTGCCGATTTCAAGAACTTCAAGTTCCTAGGGTCAGTGTATATGGTCACTGTATGGCTAGCTCCCATAATGTAATGTCTCCATTCCTTGAAAGCATCTTTAATTGCCAGCAACTCCTTCACTGTGAATGTATAGTTCACTTCTGGTGGTGTTAACTTTTGTGACCGATAAGCCATGGGATGCAACTGCCCAGTTACCTTGTGTCTCTGAGACAGAACTCCACCTAGAGCCAAATCGTATGCATCAGTTTCCAAAAAAAACCGGTTCAGATGGGTCAGCATGTAGTAATAGGGGCGCAAAGGTAAAATCTTTTTTCAAGGACGAAAAGACCCTTTCTGCATCATCTGACCTCTCAAATGCAATTCCGTTTTTCAAAAGGCACGTGAGAGGAATTAATCTATTTGAAACATCCAGAATACATCTTTGATAGAAGTTGTCAAAACTAATGAAACTCTGGACCTTGTTCACGATCCTTGTAGACTTCCATTCGGTGACTGCATTTATTTTCTTTTTATCCATGGTCACTCCTGCTGGGGATAGGACAAGTCTCTTGCAAATTCTGCAGTACTCCTCTCACGTTTTTCATGTTCCTTTTCATTTTCCGAGTATATCAAGATGTCGTCAATGTAAACTAAGCGATTGTTCAATGAACTTTTTCATTTTTCCTTTTAATCTGTTTTTATTAATTTGAAAATGTTTACATTATGACAAATTCTACACATGTGTCCAATTGGAACCTGTAAAAATTGCTTTTTTAGGTGAACATAAAGTGTAGACATGTCAACGATTCACTGTACAGTGCACATTTACCACTCTTTCTCATTACTTTCACATGCTTAGGACTGTTATGCAACTGCATTACTTTTTGTCCCTTTACTTTCCCTTTTTCTTTATTGCTTTCAACATTTTTAACGCTGCTTGACCTCTCTAAGCTAAGCATAGTTTGTACATTATTGCAGTTGACTGACTGCGATTATGCATGCTAACAGAATAAACTGTGGGGAAGGGTCATAATATAACAAGAACAAATGATACATGGTGATTTTTTAACTGAGTTGTGAATGCGATTGCTTGGGCGGCCTGGTTTTGTGTCCTACAGAGTATGATATGCATGGCTTACATCTGCCTCATGGCGTTTGTTGGGCTGTGAGGGAGTGCAACCAGTGCTGCTAATTGTCTGTCTGTTTTATGTTTAAATCAGCATCTTTGTTTAGACTTATTACATGTCCTAGTTTATCTCGTTGTTATTATTGGGGTGAGGTAGGTCTGTCATTATAATCGATGTGTGAGAGAGTTGTTAGAATCGCGTCCCAGTTGCTAGCAATTGGGGTCTTTCGGAGTACCAACGTGTCCTCTCTATGAAGTGCCACACTTTCTGCTTTTGCAAGGTGAGCATTGAGCGTCTCCACATTACAATGTTTGTGGGAAGAGAGGCTTTCCACTTTTTAGTAATTAGTCTCTTTGCTACCACCATTCCTAGATCTAGGAATCGGGAAGTGACTTTGTTGTTCTGGTTCCTGTGATATAGATGTAGTATGTATATGGGACATTCTGGGGAGAGGTCTCTATTCGTGCAGTGTGCTAGGTCTTCCATTACAGCGTTCCAATATTCGTCTAGTGTGGGACACCCCCAAATCATTTACAGTAAGTCCTCATCTACAAGTGCGCATTTAGGGCATTTTGCGTCTTGAAGACTATTTGTTGATCTTTGCAGGTGTGAGGAAAGCTCTATGTATGATGAAGAGTTGGATCTGACTTAGACGCATGTTTCTAGGGATGTATATGGGGCTCTGCAAAACAGAATTCCCTCTTTGAAAGTTGACCACCTACTTCGATTTCCCAGTGCTGCCTAAGTGACAACAGGTCGGCAGCTGTGCGGTGTTGCAGCGAAGCTGCAAACCATTTAGTTAAGTGCCCCCCTTGGCCCATAACGTCTATATATTGCATTGTGAGGTGCATGGTTGGTTCTGTGGATAAATTGCTCTATTTGGTAGTTAGTGCTGCCATGAGAGAACGTTGTAATAAAAATTGCCCTGGGGCATATCCTCTTCTTCTATGAGTGTGGTATAGGGTCGTAGTGCCCCATCAAGGTGTAAATCTCCTATTTCCTGAATTCCTGCGTCCCGCCATTGCTGCAACTCGGCCGCTGAGGTAACTGTGGCACCTCTGCGTGTTCCTTCCAATGGGAGGGTGGGAGCATATGGGGTGGATGTTTGAGTTATGTATAGCACACTGCTGAAGCATTTGTGCGCCACATACAGTAATAACAAGTTTGGAGGCCTGGCTTTGGTGCAAGGATGGAATAGCCTCAGCAGGTCTGGCTGCTGCGCAGGATCGAGTGTGGTTGCTGTGTCTTCCCTGTGTCTGTCCACTAACCACCAGGCTACCCACTGCAGTTGGGCAGCCAGGTAGTACTGCTTTAAGTTCTGGACAGCTAGGCCCCCTTGGCCTATGGGTAAATACAGCTTTCTGATTACTAATCGGTGCCTTGAATTTCCCCATATAAAATCAAAGTCTCTAAGGGGCAGAAATAAGATGGGGGGACGTATAATAGGAGATTCGTGAAATAGTATAAGAGCAGAGGGAGGATTACCATCTTTATCAGTGCCACCCTTAACGTGATTGATAGGGGTAGAGTCTTCCAAAAGGGTGTTTGGGACCTGACTGCTGCTATGGCCTTGCTTAGAATCCCATCCAGGAAATCCGGCGGGCTGTGGTACAAGTGTATCCCGAGGTAGCGGAATGGGGTTTCATGCCATTTTACTCATTCACTATTTAGTGTTTAACCAGGGGCTGTTTGTTTTTGCTAAAGGAGTACAGGCTAGATTTAGGGACATTCACCTTAAGTCCTGATATATTATCTAATTTTTCAAGTGCAAGAGATAGTTGGTGGGGCATTTGGCAGATGTCCCTTATGTAAAACAGGAGGTCATCTGTGTATAATGATATAACATGTGTACCCTCTCCTAGTATGATACCCTCCCTCACCTCTGATCTGAGAATTTCTGCGAGTGACTCAATTGCTAAAGCAATAAGTAGTGGGGAGAGGAGGCATCTCTGCTTAGTCCCTCTGCATACCTTTACCAGTTCCGACATATAAGTGCCTGTTTTTACCCTTACCATAAGCATATGGTACAGCAGTCGAACCATGTTAGTAAAATAGTCTCCCAGAATATATTTGTTTAAAACCGTGAAGAGGAACCCCCAATTCTAGTGAATCGTAGGCCCTTTCCAGTTCTAAGACAGGCATCCTGCATGTGGCCAGCGACTGTGTGAGTAAGTAGCTAGCCTGAAGAGACTTCTTAAGATTAATGAGGTGGTCCTGGAGGGTATGAATCCATTCTGGTCTGTGAGCGCTAATGAGGGTACTGTTGGGGTTAGTGTGTTGGCTAGCAGCTTTGCTAGCATTTTGTAGTCAGCGTTTAAGAGGGCTAACGGTGTGTAAGATCCCATGTCTATGGGATCTTTTTCCTGTTTGGGCAGGAATATCAATCTCGCTTCCCACATGGATGGGGGGAGCCGCTGCGCAGTAGTTGCTTCTGTATACAATGTGTGTAGGTGGGGGACTAGTGCTGTGGCATAAGCTTTATAAAACTCTGCCAAAAGCCCGTCTGGGCCAGGCGTCTTCCCGCTAGCGAGGGCTATGATTGAACTCCTAATTTCTTCTGGTGTTATTTGTGCGTTCAACTGTAGTCTCTGGTCTGGCGTTGTTTTGGGCAATTGTATCTAGTCTAGGTACTCTGAGAGTAATCTGTCGTCAATGGTCTCAGGGATTGGTACAATTTAGTGTAGTATCTGGTCATTGTGTCGTGTATTTCATGTTGTGTATAGACTAGCTGTTCTGTCTTGATGCATATGGCTTCTATGGGGTGGATAGTTTGTTCTTGATGCAGGAGCAATGCTAGCTTTTTCTGCGCGGTTCGCAGTGGCATGCATAAACTTTGAATGTGCTGCATTATTATGGCAGCGTAGCCTCTCCAGTAAGTCAATGTTCTCTGATCTTGGTGCGTCTAGTTTCTTAGTGTTTAGGTTGCCTGCTGATTGCTTGACTTCTTGCCCCAGCAGTTGTTGTTCTATTCGGCTAAGACTGTCGTTAAGCTGTTTCTGGATGTTCCACGTGGCCCCCAGGCATCGCTCTCTCAGGGTGACCTTGAAGGAGTCCCACTCCATAAGGGGGCCTTCCACTGTGTGTTCATTTATCTCAAAATATTCTAATATGGATATCCCTAGGGACATGCGAAAAGCCTGCCCCTCTAATGCTACTGGTTTTAGGTGCCAGGCAGGCACTGGGGGAGGGCCGATGTCCCATGTGAGTAGCAGGAGTTGTGGGTTGTGGTCTTAGTGTGTGCGTCCTAGGTATTATGTGTGCTTAATGAGTGGGAGTAGAGGGGATGATACTACTGTTTGATCAAGTCAAACGTGTAGGTCGTGCATCGGGAAATAAAAAGAGTATACTCTTGTCATGGATTGAGTGCCTTCCATATTTCTACTAGTGACCAATTTGTTAGCCATTCTGTGAGAGCCTGTGCATTGAATGTTGTTACAGCACGTACCAGAGAGGGATATGGCCAGTCCAGGTCCACATCCAGTACGGAAGTAAAGTTGGCTCCTATCAGCCAAGTGAGCTCACTCCAGTTAGCAAGTATTCCTGTGAGCTTACCTCAGTAATGAGATGTGTTCTACATTAGGGGCATATATTGAACCAAGAAGTAAGGCTTGACCGTTAAGTGTGCCCTTGACAAACACATACCTCCCCTCTGGGTCTATGACTACCTCATCTGCTTTGTGTGGGATGCCTGACTTGATCCATACCATTGGCCCTCTAGCTTGTGAGGAGTAATTTGGGCTGTATATTTGCCCTCACCATCGCTTACGTAGGTGGGTTAATTCTACCTGGGTGAGGTGTGTTTCTTATAATAGTGCAATGTTCGTATGTCAGTGTAGGAGGTATGCATATATTGAGTAACTACGGATGGGCGTGTGATTGCCATTCACATTCCAGGTCACGATATTAGTTTGTGCCATGTACGTGCTTTGTGTTTCCTTACCTGGGAAGAGCTTTGAAAGCTACCATATCCTGGGACGCCCAGCTGGGCATTCCGTGGGGTATAGAGCGGGAATATCGATGGCAAAATATCGTGTTACATAAATATCTCCGCAGAAATATCGACAAGAAGAAATATCGACAACAAAAATATAGTTTGACCAGAATATCGACTGACAGGTAAGTAATATCGATAACAATAATATAGTTGTAATAAATATCGTTTACAAAAATATAGTTAACAAAAATATCGATTTTTTAATAATTATAAGTATTTTAGTTTTTTTAATGAGTATTGTTTGTCAATTTATTATATGTTGTAGCATTTTATTAGTTATTAATGTATTTTATGTTGAATTTTATGTTATCAGTTCCGTAGCGGGTTGTGGGTTTATAGGGGAATAGGGTGGGAAGTAATTCAAATATATTAAATTAATTGATTAATTAATGTGTTAATTTAATATAAATTGTTTAATAATTATTTGTTAATTAACTTCAATTAGTTAATTGATACTTAATTATGTTATTTAATTATGTTAATTGTTTAATTAATTTTAGGTGTGTGTAGTGGACTTTATAAGTGAAAATGTTGTGAAGTAATTAAATTGTTATTGAATAATTATTAAATAACCTATAAATTAATTATAATTAAATAATTAATAATTGTAAAAGAGTAAATAAATGTAAGTTTGTGTTGTGGTGTTTATAAGTGTATATGGTGTGAAAGCTGTCAATTAATTAATTAATTCATTAATTAAAAAATACATTAATAATCATTAATAATTAGTAAATATTAAATGTAATTGAGTAATTAATGTTAGGTGTGTAGGTGTTTGTTAATAATAATATATTTAAATGTATATATTAAATATGTTTATAATCTAAATTAAATTTTATACTAAATTTGATAGATGTTTTTTTTTTGTTTTGAGTTCCAGCGCTTTCCCTACTGTTGTACCCTGTGGAGTGGGAATATTAATTTTTATGCCTACGCTATCCAGCGCTTTCCCTAATGTTGCACCCTCTGGAGTGGGAATAGTAATTTTTACCCCAACGCTATCCAGCGCTTTCCCTACTGTTGCACTCACTGGAGTGGGAATAGTAATTTTTACCCCTACACTATCCAACGCTTTCCCCACTGTTGCACCCTTTGGAGTGGGAATAGTAATTTTTACCCCGACGCTATCCAACGCTTTCCCTACTGTTACACTCACTGGAGTGGGAATAGTAATTTTTACCCCTACGCTATCCAACGCTTTCCCTACTGTTGCACCCTTTGGAGTCGGAATAGTAATTTTTACCCCTACGCTATCCACCGCTTTCCCTACTGTTGCACCCTCTGGAGTGGGAATAGTAATTGTTACCCCTACGCTATCCAGCGCTTTCCCTACTGTTGCACTCACTGGAGTGGGAATAGTCATTTTTACCCCTACGCTATCCAACGCTTTCCCCACTGTTGCACCCTTTGGAGTGGGAATAGTAATTTTTACCCCTACGATATCCAACGCTTTCCCTACTGTTGCATGCACCCTTTGGAGTGGGAATAGTAATTTCTACCCCTACGCTATCCAGCGCTTTCCCTATTGTTGCACTCACTGTAGTGGGCACAGTAATTTTTACCCCTACGCTATCCAACGCTTTCCCTACTGTTGCACCCTTTGGATTGGGAATAGTAATTTTTACCCCTACGCAATCCAGCGCTTTCCCTACTGTTGCACTCACTGGAGTGAGAATAGTAATTTTTACCCCTACGCTATCCAACGCTTTCCCTACTGTTGCACCCTTTGGAGTGGGAATAGTAATTTTTACCCCTACGCTATCCAGCGCTTTCCCTACTGTTGCACTCACTTGAGTGGGAATAGTAATTTTTATCTCTACGCTATCCAACGCTTTCCCTACTGTTGCACCCTTTGGAGTGGGAATAGTAATTTTTACCCCCACGCTATCCAACGTTTTCCCTACTGTTGCACCCTCTTGAGTAGGAATAGTAATTTTTACCCCTACGCTATCTAGCGCTTTCCCTACTGTTGCACTCACTGGAGAGGGAATAGTAATTTTTACCCCTTCGCTATCAAATGTTTTAACTATTAATGTTTTCATATTTTTATTAAATGTATGTATTTTTATTGTTATATACTTTTATGTGTTAAATATATGTATATGTACACATTTATTAAGTTTATAATGATTAAATTTAGTTAATTTGTTATAAATAGTTAAAATATAAAAGTAATGTAATATATTTTGGTAATAATAGTTAAATTTTTTAATTGTTTAATTTGATTTTTATAATAATTATTACAGTCGATATTTTTTACATCTATATTTATTACATCTATATTTTTGAGTCGATATTTATGTACTTACCTGTTTAGGTATAGGGAGTCGATATTTTTGTAAACGATATTTATACATCTATAGTTTTTGTAAACTATATTTTTGTTAACGATATTTTAACATGGAACCATTCCGTGGCAGAGTGGATGTATCAGGGATTGAGGGTTGAACTGGGTAATGTAAAAGCTGAATAGGGCAAGATCGTGGTTGATGCTCATCCAAACTATGAGGCCTAATAGTGGCAACTGTGACATCATTCGGGGTGGCATGTGTTGTGGATGTGTATGTTACGGCGTGCCTCGTTCTGAGTGAGAATAACTAACGGGTTCCTGCCCTTTTTTGATACGTGCTAAGAGTGTGGTTATCACAGTGAGGAGAGGGTGCTGTGGTGGGGGTGCACTGCGTTATTGTTCCACCTGCTCGGGCGTGGAATGCCTGTGTGTACCTCTATGAATTTTATACTTTGCTGCGCTCCTACTTGTAATGCTTATACTAGCTTTTAAAAGTATACGTTGTATTTTGTAATTGTCCATTGTCTATATTATATTCTCCGATGTCTGCAGAAGGATATCGGGTAACTGAATGAAGTCCCTGTCCACGGAGTGGGACGGTGATGAATTAGTGGAGCTTCTGGAGCAGATTGAGTGTGCATCAAGCTAAGAGGGTTGTGAGGCAGTTTGGATGGTTGGGGCCAATAGAAGGGCCTCTTGGCACTCAGGCATCCTTTGTTCCTTGTCTGGGATGGCCATCTTTGTTTTCAGTGATTTGTTTGTCCCTATTCTGCTGCGTTGGCGATTCCTTTTGATCTTGTGTGGAGGGATGCGATTCTGTGGGTGGTCTGGGCCCTGTTAGTTGGCCTGTCTCTTCCAGCCAGGCCCACACCTCAGATGGTGCATCAAAGAATTTTGCTTGGCCTTTCATAGTTTTTCACAGCCTAGCTGGGAACAATAAGGAATAGCGGATGTCCAGTGCTCGAAGTTGCTTCTTGACTTCTGTAAATGATCCTCTGCGCCTTTGTACTTGTAATGTATTGTCTGGAAACAACATGATCTGCTGGTTTTGTATCTTAATTTCCATGAGTTTGGGGGTCTCTCTGAGTACCTTATCTCTGTCCCTATAGTATAAAAGTTTGAATAGCAGCGACTGTGGCCTAGATCCTGGTGGTGGTCGACTTGTTGGTACTCTGTGTTCCCTCTCCACTATAAATTACGGCGACAAGGAGTCTTCCGGGAGGAACTGCCGTAGCCAATTTTTTATGTATGCCATCGGGTCTTGCCCTTCCACGTGTGTATATTATTGCAACGTGAGCGGCCCTCTGCAACCTCTAATTGATCTTCTATTATATTGACGCAGTCCCTGATATCTTGCAAGGCTGCTGTGTGACTGTGGGTGGTGGGCTTCAGTTCTGACAGTGCCTGCTCATGTATTTTCAACAGTTTGCAGTGATCTGCTCTGAGTAGGGTGAAGTATGATGCTACTTCTTCGATTTTTACTTCGAGTGCTGTGCAGGTGTGGTCTAGGGTGGTGCCTATTTTTTCACCTGCTACCAATACTGTATCGAGCTTGGATGATAGCATAAGATTCAAAGCATCGCCTGCTGTTGTTGCACCTGTGGACTGCCCTCCTTGTGCTTCTGGTTGTGCAGCAGAATGCTGTGCAGTGTTTTTCAGGAGTCCCATGATTAATTTCTGCCCTGTGGGCATGTGGGTTTTAGCTGGGGGCGGTCTCCTTTGACATGCAGCTCTACCCTCCTCTGTATTTTTCAAGTCAGGTATCTGCTGTGTGCTACACTGCGGTGCTGTGCATTGGGTTGCTGGCTTCTAGCCCAATTACTTATGGGTGCCTCTGCTTGTCTCTGCCAGGTGGTTCTGGGCAGCTGCTACCGCTGTGGAGTGGCCCTTTGGGGCTCAGTAGGCCTTAAGTTCTCTGGTGTGGCTACGATGTGTGCCAGTGCATAGTCTGTCCGCCCCAGGAACACTCTCTGTTGGTTGCTCCACTCTGCGTTGTCCGAGTTCTCCTGCTGTATCCCATCCTTCTAGGTCTGCACCAGCCAATGTGTGCAGCCTTCTGCAGAGATGTCAGGCGTGCGTGTTCCTTGGTCTCCACTCCACTATTTGGCCCTCAACCAAGACGGTGGGCATATACAGATAGGAAAGGAGGGCTCAAAGAATGTCCCGGCCACGGAGTTTCCAGCCCCTTGGGCTGGTATGGTCAGTCCTGTCCTTCATCTATATTTCAGGGGGATTCTCAGGTCTCGTGGGTTAAAGCCTAGGGGGACCCCCCTTCTGCTAGACAGGCACCGTTCGTCAGTGCCGTTGGGGTCCTCCTGCGATTGGCGTAGTCGCGGCATGCGGTGTCTCTGTGGTCTCCGTGGGCTGAGGCTATCTCACTACTTTTGTTGGCTGTGCAGGCACACGGAGGTGCCGCTTGCGTCTCTGCAGGTTTGACCACTCAGGAGTATTAAAGTCTCTGCGGTCCCCTCTTAGTGCCTATTTAGGCGGGTCTTGCCCCATTCTCGTACTATATGGATATTTGTGTCTTACCTCCTGGGACACTGGGGGCACATCTTCCCGCTGGCATTGCTCTGTCTACTTTTGTTTGCAGGATCTTGCCTTGACAGGGGCACCTTGTCTCACTGATTGATTTATGGCTGCTTGCACCTGCAGGGCCTCTCCGCAGCCACTCCAGATGTGGTGACGACTGTACCCAGGCGGCCTCTTGGTTCTTGTGGCCGTATTGGCCAAAGGCAATTCCGCCCGCCCCCCTGCGGTCACATCTGCACTGCTGCTTAGTCCACTCTGCTTACCCGCACCTGCCGTACCTTGTAAGCCGCAGTGTTGCGTCGTGCGCTGGGTTCATAGTGGCGCCAGTGCCATTTCTCTTGGATGTGTTCCGGCGCTGTCCAGCGTTCACCGGGGCTCTCTGGGCTTTTCCGTGTAGGAGGGCAGGCTTGCCCTCACTTGCCCTTGTGGTCGTTCCGATGGTGCGCTTCATGCCGCAGGCATCGTACCTCAATATTTCACCGTGTTGCAGGTTTTTGCGGCTCTGCTCATTCCAATGTGTGCGCTCGGTGTTCGTTCTGTCTTGGCACTCAGTTTTTGTGCTGTGGTGTGGTGGCTCCAGCTATAAATTGTGGAAAATCGAGGTCACTGGACAGAGCTCTATGGAGCTGCGTCCGCCATACTGGCTGGTTACCCACGCCCCAAATAACTCTTTCATGACATCATTAATAAAATGTTGAAAGGCCGCTGGGGCATTGCATAGATCATAAGGCATAACCTGATATTCAAAGAGCCTATATTTTGTTCAGAACACTGTTTTCCACGTGTCACCCCCTCAATTAAATTAGAGGATAAGCTCCCCTCAAATCAAGTTTTATATACACTTGTGCTCCTTTCACTTGATCTAATAGGACTGAAGTTAATGGGCGTGGATAACGAATTTTCACTGTGATACGACTGATTGCTCTGTAATCAATACAAGGCCATAGCTCGCCTTTCTTTTTGGGGACTTAAAATAGAGGCTTACACACTGGAGACTGAGATGGCAAAATAAATCCACTTTCCAAATACTTCTGAATATATTCTTTCAAATGCTGATCTTCTTTTTCAGTTAAGTCATAGTTTCTTCTACAAGGTAGATTGGAACCAGGCTCTGGCTCTATCTTGCAATTGTAGCTTCTGTGGGGCAGCAATTTTTCTCCCTCAACTTCATTGAATACATCCTGGAAATTTGCATATTCTGGAGGAATTTGTGTGCTTTGTATCACACATACTGTGGTTTCATCATTACAAAGCATGGTCGCTGGAGTTGTTTCATGACCGGTTTCTTTTTCTTCGGAACAATGTTCTTTGCAGTACTCTGAATTCATCGCTATTGATCTTGTACTCCGGTCTATTGTGGGATTATGCTCTGTGAGCCAGGGTAGACCAAGTATCAATTGAAATTGGGATGCATCAATTAGGATAAACTATAGGATTTCATGATGTCCTTCTGAAGACATTAACTTTATGGGTTCAGTGTGGCTTACTACTGGCCCGGATAATAGATTTGTTCTATCAACTGCTCAAACTGGTTCACTCTTGTCCTTCAGAATTGCCCTAAACCTGATTTTTGTCTGCAAATTTCAAATCACAAAAATTTCCAGTCGCTCTTGAGTCTACCATCACTGCGATCTATTTTAACTGTGTTTCTCTGAAGCTAAGGGTCATGGGCAATATCAAGTGAGGAGAAGAAGATTGTAAGGTGTTTACCAATTGATGATTCTGTAGAGTTGTCTTTAAATCCGCACTCATCAGCCCAACTCCTCCAACTGATGGCGCTGCAAGTATTTCATTGTGAGTAATTTGGGTTTCTTTGGACAGTGTCTCACAAAATCCCCACCAGCTCTACAATAGAGAGATTGCTTGTTTTGCCATCTCTTTTTTTCTCTTCTTTAGACAATGTCCCTCTGATCATTCCCATTTGCATATTCTCTACTCCATGCTGACTCCGGTCCACAGTTTTGAAAGTCTCAGCCTTAAAACAATCAAATCTGGGCATACTGAGATGAAAATCTCACCTTCTTTCTTCTTTTATTTCATTTTGGCAAGTGATAATTTCCAATACCAAATCAATCAATGCTGATATCTCGGTAGGTCTATGTGGAACTTGAGCAATAGCATTCTTTACTTCATTCTTCAGTCCTCTGTAGAAAATAGCAACTCTATTACTCTCTGGCCACTCGGTCTCTACAACTAACTTGTTGAACTGAGCTAGATATGCCACTAGGTCTCGATTTCCTTGTCTTACTTCCAACAACTCATTGTGAGTTGCTTGGGATACCTTTTAATGGTCAAAGATTCAGAGAAACTCCTCCTTGGACTCATCAAAATCATATAGACCTGGATCATTACTTGTTACTAGGGGCATAGACCAAGAGGCACCATGACCACTAAAGTAGGACAATATTAAGGCACTCGAAACTGTGCATCGGGGAAATTCGCAGGGCGACACATGAAATGTAATGTACACTGGGTTAAAAAGATTTGTGCGTTTTGGGGTAGTAGTGACTGGATATTTTGTCCTATTTCTGAGTGATGGTGACTTTGGTCTACTACCATCCAAGTATAGTGGTTAGATCCCTATTTTTAGCCTATTTGTAGGGCTTGCCTATTGGCTTTGGCATGATTCTATGTCTCTTTTGCCTCTTTTCGGGCCTAGAGGCCTAAACTAGAGGGTAGTCATCTTTCCTTTGCAGTATTTATCTATTTGCAGTGTTTGCCTATTGGCTTTGGCATGATTCTATGTCTCTTTTGCCTCTTTTCGGGCCTAGAGGCCTAAACTAGAGGGTAGCCATCTTGTCTTCCTGCCTCAGTTGTCTGAGGCGCTTGTTGGTCAGAAGTGATGTTTAGAGTTGAGCCTGTAATTCACTAGTTAGAAACCGGTGAGGACCGGACCTTATCGAAGGAATGTGCTTACTTCCCCGGGCTCTAGACGCAACTACAGCTGGTCACTGTGGGAGCGTAGGGAGCTCGGGGCTTGGTGCAGGAATTCGGTGGGAGGCAGGGTGCTTGCTGGAAATTTCCATGAGCAGAGAGCCTCCTATATTTATCAGAGAACAGAAGAGCAGGGATCTCAGATGGTTTTTGGAATTGAAGCAGTCAGATGGTTTTTGGAATTGAAACAGTCAGATGGATTTTGGAATTGAAGGAGTCAGATGGTTTTGGGAATTGAAGGAGTCAGATGGTTTTTGGAATTGAAGGAGTCAGATGGTTTTTGGAATTGAAGGAGTCAGATGATTTTTGGAATTGAAGATGTCGGTTGGATCAGTTTGGTCAGATGGAGTCTGTTGGTTTGCAGAGCTGGAGCTGAGAGCTGGAGCTGTGAGTTGGACAGCTGATCTGTGGAGCAGTTACCAGGCAGATGGAAGAGTTGGAATTGTTAGCAGACGATGAAGTTACATTTGGAGTTCAGTTAGAGTGATGCTAGTACGTTGGTGATGGTGAAGGAGAGAGAGTCCTGATTCCACCAGAGAGAGAGGAACAGACAGTTGGACCCTTCTTAACAGGGTGAGGTATTCTTAGCTAGTTTGTACTATATATAATCATTCATCCCCTTTTGTTTTCCAGGTTCCCTACTGTATTATTGCAATGTTTTCTTTGTCTTGTTCTCTTTCTAATAAAGACCCCAATACCTGCCTGTACATCATGATTAATCACTTTTCTTTCAGCCATGTGTGAATTGTTATTTTAGTAATAAAGCTTCCTTCTTGTCATTCCAATAAAGAGACCCCAATGTGCATTAGTATCATTTGTATGTTTTCCTTCGGGAGGGAGTAAGTGGGCTTTTCATAGCCAGGTGCTGCCGTACAGAAGGCTGGTGATCCCCTTCTTACGGTATACACCCGTTACAACGCAACTTTTACTCCACACTACCATTACAACGCAGGCATTACAACGCATGACATTACAATGCATTGCGCTGGGGGGCGCTCTAGGATAAGAGGTAAGTTTAATTTACTATCCAACACCTTCCCTAGGGTCCACGGGGACTGGAGTTAGAATAGTAAATTATACTTACCACTATCCAGCACCTCAAAGCGCTATGCGTTGTAATGGTATGCGTTGTAAAAACCGCGTTGTAATGGTATGCGGAGTAAAAGTATGCGTTGTAACGACATACATCCCCTTCTTACAGGTAACTGAAGACAGTCAAGTGTACTGCTTCTGACCAGAGAATAACTGCAAATTCATTAGTCAGATCTGTGTATCTTTTAGGTGTGTATCTGTGCATTCTCATGATTAATTATTTTCCATTTCATCTATATTGCTATTCCTCCTTGTCATCCTATTAGTGTGTAAAGAGGCCCCAATACGTAGTAATTGCACTTGAGAGTTGACTTTCTTTTTAGCCAGGTGCTGTCGTATAGAAGGATGGGCAATTCCCTTCTTACAGGTAACTGAGAAATGGAAGACAGGGTAGTTTTGATAGGAAATTACTTCCAGTGAATATTAGGTACTTAGGAACTTCCCAATAGAGAGAGAGAGAGCAGAAGGTATTAATAGGACATGAGATCGCTCAAGATAGGGCGCTAATGAGAACACCAAATGTGATTGGTGTGTAATGAGATTGCACAAGATAGGGCATTAGTGAGAACACCAATTGTGGATGGTGTGTAGTGAGATCGCTCAAGATAGGGCGTTAATGAGAACACCAATTGTGGTTGGTGTGGTAGAGTGAGCTGCTCTCCAATATGAGAAGGAGGGTAGAATAGCCCGGGCCAGATTGTCGCAGGGCTATGAGGTGAGATCATAGGATGAGACATGGAATTCCGTAGTTATTAGTGACTATTCATAGTAATCCCTTAGATCTAGCAGTGTTTTTGATGGTATAAGCTTGTATATTGCGAATTCCCCATTCCCGGGTAAGTACTCAGGTACTGTTGTAAATAGGATCCAGGAAGGGATGGTGTTACGTTTTGGCCGGGTTGGTTGCATCTAGGTGAGTGGATAGTCTTTGGTCCGAGAATCCGGTCATTACAGGGGGTCACTATTGAAATGCTCAGGAGAGGCGAGAGGAATTACAGGGGATAAAGAGTGGATAACCTGTGTCGTGACCTTGGGTATTGGATTTGGTGTGGATTGTGCACCTACTTCCCCTTACTATGAGAAACTTAAACCAGCACTTGTTGCGGAATTATTTATTGTTATAGCTAAATCTGAAGTTTCCTTTCTAGAGGTAACAATTTCCTGCCTTAGATTTTTATTTTTCTCCCTAACTGCAATTATTCCCTTCTGAATGACCTACAGTACCTCTCCTAATTTCTTAAGGTCCAAACCCTTCACCATACTCCTTGGGTGCAAGGAAATACATGGGCACTTCACTCTGTCAGAGCTGCTCTCACACAATTTCGCACAGGAGCAGTACGACATTTGTCCCAGTGCCCCTCTCAAAATCTTCCCGCCAGCCAGATAAACACTGGACTGTCAGACCAGCTCTTAGAGGGAAAAGGGGAATGAAAAAGAGAAGAGACAGTCATGTCTGGTTGAAATCCTTCCTGAATTTCTCGTCTGCCTTTCTTCCTTCTGTGTCTTCTTTTCCTATTCTGTTATTATACTCCTGAGGGAATCTGGATTTTAGAGATATAAACAGACACAATACAATGATTATCCCCTACTACTACTCTTCCTAGCAAATGGCTTTTAATCTTAACTAGGTTTACCCAATTCTTTAATGACTTTGCCCATCTTCTGTTAACTTGACTTTCTATCTCATTTTATTCTCTTTTTGTTAGTTCTTGTCAATTCTTAAATTCTCACAATATTCATGCACTAGTAGTTTCTTTAAACACATGCAGAACTCTCTACACACAACTGTTTGTTTTTTCAATGTACATAAATAGTACTCTTTAGTTTTATTCCTGTAGGGTACTTGTGTGTCTTCTAAACAAACAAAAGGAACAGAACTTCTCCTTCTTCATATGGTAAGCATTACGCTTTTCTTTTATTTTGTTCTTCAGTGTTTATATGTATTTTCACCGTGGTACATGGAATATCCAGAAAGCCCAGCTGCAAGTTATTCGGGGAAAGACTTATTTAAGACTCTCCACGGAATTTGATTTTAATTCGATGACGTCAAGAAAACTAGGGGCATTTAATACCAGACTGATTCTGAGAAAGCATTCAAAGACATAGAGGAACGCTAATTATGTTCACCAACATATGCTGCTTCACTAAATTAGCGTCTCTCACTTAATTAGCAGAGAATGGATAATTAAACGACATATGTGATGAACTAAACATCTTTACTCAATTCGAAGCCACTACCCTGACTGCACTTTTGTGGAGCTCACAGGAATTACACCTGATTTGGTTGAATTCTTTAGTGAAGTGCGCTGCTCTGAAACAGCGCGCACCAGACATTCCAAACCTGTCTTCAGAGTGGCAACACTAGAATGTATAGAGGATCATAGTCTGCCGGTGACCATCTTGGAGTTTCTGATTCTTTTGCTAAGATTCCTGAAAACATTCTTATGCCTACTTTTGGGAAAGTATACTGATTTCCTTCCAATTCTGCTCAGTAACTGTGGGGTTTTGACAGAAGCCCTCCAAGAGCATCGGGCTGACTTCCTGGCCAACTAATAACTGGCACTGAAGGCCCCCGCTACCTACACATTGTGGAAGCAAATTCAATCGACCCGAGCTCCGTCCTATGAAGCTAAGGAGATGCTGGCAAGCAAGCGGAAGCTCTGAAAAAGTAAAGACTGAGAGGCAGTAACACATCCCAGGGTCAAGACCTCATAGCCCTCCGAGCAGAGCACAAGAAATGAGTTTGGCAACAAAGAAGCGAACCGATAGAAACTGAATGGCCAAAAATGTTCTCCCTTCTTAAAGAGAAGAACCACACCCTATTCTGGAAGCATATCAACCAACTCAACAACCACAGCCAGTCAAAGGAGAATGGAGTAGCAGACAGTCTATGGCTCAATTACGCCAAACAGCTCTACTGCTCAGAGCTGGGGAAAATAAGAACACAGAGCCCTGTACTGACATCAAATCTCCCAGACACTCAAAACTTCCATATTTCAGAAGCCAGAGTCATTAAAACCATCAAACAAATGAGAAACAATGGAATACCAGGACCCAATGGAATGCAAGCACCTGAGTGTAAACCCGCCTGAACATTTTGGGAAGAGGTCCTCATGCCGGTTTTCAATCAAACCTTCCTTACAGCCACAATCTCGCCAACATGCCAAGAATCAATCCTACACCCAATATACAAAAAGGGAAATCGTACGAACCCGGCGAACTATTGACTGATAGCTTTACTGGGCCTTGAAGCCAAAGCCTATGGTCGTATTTTACTGGGTGAACTGGAAACCTGAGCAGTTGAAAACAGCATCCTCCCCGACACCCAGCCAGGATTTAGACCAGACGGCTCAACTATCGACAACATACAAGCACTGCCCTACCTGTCCAGAGGAGCCAGATGGGATAGGCAACCACCTCTATTCTGTTGATTTGTGTACTACAATGCAGCATTCAATAGAGTAGACTGAGGTATCCTATGGCACAAATTAAATTCCTGAGGGATCTCCCCAACTCTTCAAGCCATTATATCACTGTATCAGGCGACATGGGTCAGGATTAAAACTAGCGCTATAACAGCGGTTGCAAACATTCTGTCAAATAACAGCCTCCAACAAGGCTGCATGTTGGCCAGCTACTTTTTAATCTCTATACCGCTGATTTGCCAAAACTTCTGGAAGGTGCAAGTCTAATTACACTTAGACTAGAAAACTCACTCCTACAGATTCTGCGATATGCAGATGATATCATCATTTTGGACCACACAAAAACAGGACTACAGAGAGCCCTTAAGGCCCTCCACAGGTATAACATAGAGAACAAACTCCAGGTGAAACAATCGAAGACCAAAGTGATGGTGTTTGTCAAACACCCCTGCAAGAAATTTACGAAATGGCAAATAGGTGAACAGCAAATATCCACCTGCACCAGCTATAATTACCTCGACGTCTGGTTCAATAAAAGGGCAAACCCAGGGGCCCTCTTTAAACATTTTAGGTCAAAGGGAGCCGGGGTCATCCACAGCATGAGACATTTAAACTATCAGCTACACAGTCTACCAGCCGACCCTATACTAAATGTTTTACGTGTCAAATTAGTGCCTGCTTTGAACTAGGGACATTTAGCTTTCCCAGGGAAACTTGGCACGTGTCTCATGAATCTTCATATAATGGCATATAATAAAATGTTTGCTTATCCTTGGCACACATGGAGGGCCAGGATGAGGCTGGAGCTGAAGCTGGGACTGGCAAGCACAGACCTCTCCTGCCTAGGAGACCTAATGAAATATTACATCAGAACCCTGCATGCTCAAGTTCCATCCCTGAAAGCTCAACTACAAACAATATTTGCAAATGAGTGCTATGCTTGGCACTCCAGCTGCTCCAAGCTATCAGTATCTTGAAGATCGAAATAAAAAATTTGACCAATCCGAGCATCTCCCTGCCAGTGTGGAAAAAGGCAGTGAATGAGTAAATTACTCATGTCTCATTTGAAAGAGCCACTGAAAGGCTCCAACACTGGCCACTCTTCACAACTCTGGATGCTTCCTACATTAAGGGGAAAGCCAAACCATATTTCAAAAACCCTCTGTGTCCTCAGACGTGAAACAAAATAACAAACATGAAAAGTCTAGTGCTACCAACTGTCGACTTTAATCCACTTTGGGCATGCATGGACAGGCTATCTTCTAGAGGTTATGCTACTACTATCTCGAGACTTGACTACACTTGCTGTGTTACTGTCCCCGCCTTGCCAATGACCGACGTCGCCTCCTATTTCCTCTCTGTCGAGGCAATTGCCTTAGACACTGCAGGGAGGCCTCTGACATGTGCTTTTCATATAACATCCCATTTACATGTTCCTATAAGCTTGTATTAAAAATTGCAGGTTACTGTATTTATGTGTAATTGTATCACATGATTGCACATATGTATTGATTTTAAATAATCGAACATGAATAAACTCTAATAGTCCAATAGGTTTTGTGGGTGGACAAGAATCTGGACTGTGCCAAGACAGGAGTGATTTTGGCTTCGAAGGGGAAGCTCCACATCTTCCGCCATGCCTTTTTGTCGATACTGGGGAGCACAACAGGAGGGTGTGTGGATCCCATTTCCTGTTAAATAGTCTCACGGCATGCACATTATGTTATTGAGTAATATATAAAGGTGGGACACGGTGTGGCCTTTTCCTTTAAGGGTGCCTAACAGAGTTGGAAGTTCTGGTTCATGGTGTGGTTTCATTTAACTGAGCAGACTATTGAGATATAGGAATTTGTGGAGGTCAATATTAGGTAGATTGAAGTCTTTTTGTAAGGATGAAAAGGGGATCGGATCAACATGGGATCCAAGACTGTGTATGGTATTTATCCCCTTTTGTCCCAAAGGTGTCCTAAAAGAGAGTTTTCCCATCTAGTTTAACTGAGCAGTTATACCATAGGGAAGCAAGTGTTGAGCCACCTATTCGGTTTTGTAATCGCTTGAAGAAGGGCTTTAACAGAATCCATTATGATTCGGATGTAGTGTCTGGGCGTGAGCTTCGAGATGTTGTGGATAGTAAGGGAAAAGCTACGGGGGAGTGGTGCGAGGATGTCAGTCTCAATGATAAGCCATGGTGGAGGGTTGTATTCTTTTGGGTGCAGTTTTAGTAGCATGAGTAGTCCGGGATATTTATACTTGCAGAGGATTTATTACTCTTCAGGACCGCAATGGAGATCCTCAGTGTTTTCCCTTTCCATAAGAATTCAGAAATAGTGATGTCCACAGCTTTAAGGAATGCTGGGGATAGGGATACCAGTAGCATGCTGGATGTGAAATTAATCAGGGGTGCAATCATCTTCACCTTAATTTCCAGACCCCATTTAGTGATATTTTCAGGGGACACCATGTGGAGAGGAGTTCTTTCATTTTGGTCACAGTCGTTTGCTCGTTCAATACCACTGAGTGTTTGAGGTCCAGGGAAAACCATATGCCTAGGTACTTAATGGCTTTCGGTTGCCATTTCAGGCCTGATTCACCAATAGCCGTGGCCGTGCAATGGATATTTAGAGGGAATACCTCAGTTTTGTCTTTATTTCGAGAATAGATCACCACCTGTATCTGTTTGTTTTGTCCATTATGATTGGAATGGCTCACAGGGCATCTTCAGTGAACAGCAGGACGTCGTCCGCATAGGCGGCAGCGACTTGTCTGCCAGAGGCAATATTGATGCCCGGGATCCATAGATTATCCCAAAGGAGGAGATGAGTGGCTCAATGACCAATGGGAAAAGTAGCGAGGAGAGAGAGGGCAGCCTTGGCGGGTGCCTCAGGAGAGAGAGAAGGGTTGTGAAAGGTGGCTATTAACTCTTACCCTAGCTGTTGCATCTTGCTAGAGGGCCATCGTTATGCATATGAAATTCTCACCAGAATTGAATTTGTATAGGGTTGCTAGTAAAAATGGCCAGTAGACCTTATTGAAGGCCTTTTCTGTGTCCTGAGTCAAAGCCCTAGTTGGGAGAGGGATAACTTGGCTCTTTCTAGAACATGGCAGAAGGTCCTAATGTTATATGCCACCAGTCTGCCTTTGAGAAAGCCTGTTTGAGAATTGGGGATGAGTCGGTGCATGACTGATTCTAGACGGCGTGCTGCGATTTTCACATATATCTTACAGTTGATATTTATGAGGGAGATCGTTCTTTGGTTTCTGACATTCAGGTGATCTTTCCCTTCCTTAGGTATTACCACGATGATAGCATCAAATGCCGGGCCAGAAATACTGCCTGTGATGGTAAATTCCCTGAATAGTGCATGTAAGGGGTCAGATACTATGTTGCTAAAAGTCTTATAGAATTTTGCAGAATAGCTGTCCGCCTTCCCGGTTGTGAGGAAGCACATGGCTAGGTTGATTTTCTAATTGGTGATAGGTTTATTGATCGCTAGTTGGTCTTCCTTGAGAGATGCTGGGGAGGGTGCAAGAGTTAAGGTAGCCATTTATTGTGGAGGTAGGAGTATTTGAGTTGTACAGCTCAGCATAGAGCTTTTTGCAGGCCCCAAGAATGCCTGCGGTGGCTCTGTTGAGTGTTCCATCTGGGTTTCTTATGGCCGATATAATAGATCTGTTTTTGGTGTATTTGAAATCGTTTGAAAGGATTTACCCGCTTTGTTATTGTTTCAAAGTCTACCTGCCTTGATCACGTCAATCCACTTCTGGGCCTTATGACTCAGACTTTTATTGTATTCATACGATTTAGCGCTCAGTTTTGGGAGAAGTGCTGAGCCTTTACTTTTTTTTAGTTGAGTGCTCAAGGATTGGGCACAGTGATCAAGTTCTTTGAGGCAGTTCAAAAGGGTTTTATTTTCAGCTGCAGTGATGTTTATCAGTGGCTCCTTAATGTAGCCTTAGGGGAATCCCAACATGCCATGGGAGTTGTGTTGTCTGTTGGGTTTTCTTTTACAAAGTTAGTAATGCCATTTCGATTCGTGTCAGGTTCATACAGGAGGTCATCATTTAGGTGCCATTAGCTTGGAGGTGGTGAGGAGTCACTAAGTGATATTTGAGTTGAGACACAGGCGTGATCAGAGATCACAACTAGCTCAATGTTCGGGCAGTGGGAGGGATGAAGTAGGGAGCTACTTACCGTAATGTAGTCTATGCGTGTAAATGAGTGATGTGGTGAAGAGCAAAAGGTGTAATCACTCCCAGTGGGGTAGTGGAGGCACCATATGTCCACTAGGTTATTTTTGCAGCAGGAAGACATTTGCTTATGCGCTCTATTGGTTAGAAATTTGTAGGCTGAAATCCTTAGTTGCCATCCATAGGTAGATTTAAGCCACCACCTAGGCTAATGCCCATATTGTCTGGGAAGTTCGATAATTGTCTGTCAAGATTCCTCCAAAAGTCAGAGGTGTTGTCATTTACTGCATAAAAATTCACTATATAAAATTCTAAATCCCTTCTTTTCATCTTGGAGAGAAGCCACATGCCCCCTTGATCGTGTGTGTGAGATTGATAGGTCTGATTTTTTTAGAGAGTAGTGTTACTATCTCAATCGTTTTGTCAGGGGCCGGGGAGATACCAACATCTGAGAACCAAGGACTATAACATTTTGCATCATGGATAGATTTTAAGTGGGACTCTTGTAGGAGGATGAAATCTCCTTTTAGTTTGTGACAATAGTCCACCATAACTCTTCGCTTGACTGGCTGGGGAGACCCTTCGTGTTTAATGAGAGTATGTTCAGTGTATGGGCGAAACGAGAAGTTTGAGGTTTAGGAGAATGGATGGTGGTAATATGAAAGGCATTAAGCCTGTAAGTCCAGGTAGGTGATGAGGTACAAGTTTCGGATCATCCCGGATGCCTCTCGGCAGGGTTTGGCAGTTTTGTGAGGGAGAAAAGTTGGAAGTCTCGCTCTGTGGATAATATTGAGAGTGCCACCCAGTAAGCAGGGAGAGTGTATAAGCCTGTCGGTCAAAGATAAGAGGGATGGGGCAAGTGGGAGGGATAGTGGAGAGAAGAAGAGAGAGGAAGAATTATATGCAAAAACAGAACCATAACAAAATTAACAACCCCAGTCCCACCCACCACCCCAATGTGGATGATGCATTCTACCACCCATGCTTTAAGTGGGGAGTTTTGGGCCACAAGGAGGCCTAACTACTAGACCAGATGGGTGGGGGGGTACCCAGCCCTGCACTTACTTGCAATTGTTGCAAAACTTCTCAGGAGTGTCAGAGCAAAGGATATAGTGGGAGGGTGATATGAGGAAAATAAGTGAAGGTAAGGGGAAAAGTGTATCCTGGTGCATCGATGGGAGAGGTATAAGAACCGCTGGATGTTGTTCCTGGTTAATAAAATGTTGAGATGAGTGAGTGCCTGTGAATTGGTATTCGGGAGAAAACTCCTCCAGTCGAGGTGACTAGGTTTCAGTTAGGTTTTATGGCGTAGGGTATCCCTCAGAAAGCTCCTAACTTTAAAATAGCAGTCAACATCCAGCAACCATGTGGATTCTGAAACAGTGAATAATAATATGTGGATGTAAATGTTGCAATATCAAGTGAAATTTGGTAGTACAGTAGGCATGTACATAGGTACACATATCAGGCATGTAACTTCATACATATATATCAGTATTGCATTTCATAAGTGACCAATCTTTTGGCCAAAAGCACCCAGTTTGCTTCGTAGGACCAACTCTGAGGTGCAAGCCCCGAGTGATAGAGTGAGCAATCCCTTACAGAGCCTAAGAAAGAAGAAAGTATAGTGGCAGGGCTTCAAATCAGGATGGTCATGAGTAATTGGCCCTGTCAGGATATATGTTGGAAGGACCACATCCTAGAGCGATGCTGGGTCCAGAGCAGCCACGGATCCCAGTTCAACGGTGAGTTGTTTTTTCTGACACCATTCATTGTTCTCTATTCAAGCCATAGAGGATTGCCCCTCCGTCATTGATCATTAGTTGTTATGCTTTGATCATTGTACATTGATCATTTGGAATCGCTCAATGTGCGTGTTCCTCAGTTTGCAGCTCACAGTTCAGTGTTCCTTGTAAATGGAGCGTCCGGCTGTGGGTATTCAGGTGAACATCGCTGACGGAACAGAGGAGTTTAGAAATTTCTGCAGCTCAGATGGGCCAGTGAATATCAGGGCTTTCCCTTGGAAAACTATTTGAAATTTGGAGGGACATGTGAATTTGTATTGGATGTTTTGATCGTTCAGAGATTGGTGAAATGCCAGGAAGCCTTTCCTAACTGAGACTGAGTCTTTAGAGTAGTCCTGCATAATGTTAATTTCTGAGCCATTCCACGTCTCTTGTTTGATTTTTCTCATATGGGCAAGTATGATTTACGTGTGACGGAATCTCAGTGGTTTCAAGATCATGGCTCTGGGTCGTGTTGGAAGAAGCGAGGCGTGGCTTGCCCATTGGTACATGGTGGGCTTGTTATGTCTCGAATACGGGGTGTCGAACGTGATAACCAAGGTGCGGGGTAGCCAGGATTCCAGGAACTCCACACATGAGTTTGCGCCATCCCCTGCATTTCTGGTAATAAAAAGATGCACAGATTCCCTCTGCGGTTTTTGATCCCCCAACTCCGTGATAAATTTCATAAGTTATCTTCTTTTGTTAACCAACGCATCCACTCTGCTTTTCTCATGAGATGCGGTGTCTTTCTGTGTACCAATTCATGTTTCTGCTTCTGAGAGCCTCCCTGACATATTCTGGAAGTCGCTTCTCAGAGCTTGAATGCACAGTATCTGTACTTTTTTTAGTCTCCTGAGCCATTTCGTCAAATGTGCTGGGACGCTGGGGGATCATTTCTAGCCAGGCCCCTGAGTCTTGCTTTGCTTTGATTGAAGGTTCCGGCAGAGGAGGTTCTACTTTGGTCCGCCATCATAGGGTTGTTAGGTGGTGTCACTTGCACAGAGTATAAAGGTGGTATTACAGTCCCTTGTATTCTTTTTTCTTTTCTTTGTGTATCCGGCTAGAATGCTGATAACCAGCTCTCCAGTCACACACCTTCACACTTGATTGTCAGTGAATTGTGTGGCGTTTGATAAGCTTGATGAGCTGTGCTCCAGATCTGAGATGGGTAGAACTGTCACATCATAACTTTGGTAGAGTTCTGCCACGTGGCAGCTGATTATGGTTATATTAAAATTGGATAGTGCCCCTGTGAGGTGTGCTGTTAAAGGGTAGTCATGTGGTAGACAGAGCACTGACCTATCAGGCATAGGCGGTCATCATCTTGTTTTACCTTGCTGAGTAGTAATGGCGGGGCGCACCACCTTCTGAGAGTTATTTACCACCGAGTGATTGTCAGAGCTCACTGTTGTTAGCTATGCTGGCTCTGTTTATTTGTGGTGCTCACTGCATGTCGTAAGAAGGTTGGACATAGGATTTTACCTTAATTGAGGTTATTACTAATTGCACTGTGTTAAATTGCTAGACAACAGTCACTGGGTACTGAGGGTTAAGGATAGAGGAAGTCACGATGAGGTTGCCAGCCGGTATCGGAGTACAGCATTGTTGCCAACAGCTGCAAAGACTTTTTAGAGTGGCGAGTACCCGTGAGGCCCAAAGGGATTCTTTGCATTGGATTTTGGCAGCCAGCAGGACATGCAGATTTATGTCAAATTCAGTCACCAGGCGAAGCTCGTTGGTGAGCAGCGCTCTCAGAGTAGTAGGGATGAATAGGGTACTTACTATTTGTGTTGGCAGCAGAATTCTGATTTGCGGAAATCGCCTTCTGGATCCCTTATGTTTCAGTGGTTCGTGGGGCCACTCATGTTAGCAATCACATTTAGGGCTACCCGACCTGTTGTACAGAGAGATGGAGCACAGTGAATTGCGTGGCATTGATCCAGCAACTGTTGTGCTAGTAGACAATATGACTGATGGAATGCACTGCGGTCGATTCATTGGCGTGGTCTGGGTGACCAGCCTCAGCCCTGTCCTCGCAGGGTAGTCAAAGCGGGGGGTTATTCAGCACTGCAGTAGGGACCTCGGCCCTTGTGGATGGGGAATATTGTGTTTGATTGCAATTACTTCCACATGGAAGTGGGACAGGTTTGCATATATTGGACAGGTTTTGGATACTGCGAAAGTTTTGATGCATAAGTGCTTAGAGACACATTTTAATATAAATACAGGTATACACTCAAAATATCGAGTTTTTAATATCGATTGGCATTAATGTCGATTAAAAAATATAGAATGGACACAATATCGACTGGACAGAATATAGCCTACAAAAATATCGAATAGGATAGCATTAATATCGAATCAAAAATATAGAATGGACATAATATCAAATGGACAGAATATAGACAACAAAAATATAGAATGGACAGAATATAGACAACAAAAATATAGAATGGACAGAATATAGACTAAAAAAATATAGAATGGACAGAATATAGACTACAAAAATATCGAATTTGAGGTAAGTAGGCTAATATCAATTTTTAAAGTGTTTTTTATGTTAGTATAGGTTTGAAAAGTGTATATTTATTTTATTATTTATATTAATTGTCTTTTTTTATGGTATTTAATTTGTGCGTAATATAATTCTGTAGCGGGTTGTGGGTTTATAGGGTAATAGGGTGGGAAGTAATTTAATTATAAATAATTAAATATGTTAATTTATTTACTGGCATTTATTTTGAATTAATTGTTAATGGTAATTAATTAAAATATAATGGGTAATTAATTTTAATTAATGTATTAATTGATAATTATGTTAATGTTATTAATTTATTTTCTGTAGTGAGTGGTTGGGTTTATAGGGGAATAGGGTGGGAAGTAATTTAATTGTAAGTAATTCAATATTTACATTCTTTTTTTTCTAATTTTTAATTATTTTTTAATTGTTAATTAATTTATTGTTAATTGGTAAATAATTTGTATTAGTAGGTAATTATTTTTAATATTTATTTTGTATCTGTATTTGTAATTGATTAATTAATATATTATATAAAAGTGTTAATTATTTTACTGGTATTAATATTTATTTTATTTTTATTTATATATGAAGTATTTTTTTTCCCTACTGTTGAGTGGGAATAGTAGTTTTTACCCTCCTGCTATCCAATGCTTTCCCTACTGTTGCACTCACTGGAGTGGGAATAATAATTTTTACCCCTACGCTATCCAACACTTTCCCTACTGTTGCACTCTTTGGAGTGGGAATAGTAATTTTTACCCCTACGCTATCCTACGCTTTCCCTACTGTTGCACTCTCTGGACTGGGAATAGTAATTTTTACCCCTACGCTATCCAACGCTTTCCCTACTGTCGCACTTTCTGGAGTGGGAATACTAATTTTTACCCCTACGCTATCCAACGCTTTCCCTACTGTTGCACTCTCTGGGGTGGGAATATTAATTTTTACCTCTACGCTATCCAGCACTTTCCCTACTGTTGCACTCTTTGGAGTGGGAATAGTAATTTTTACCTTCCCGGTATCCAATGCTTTCCCTACTGTTGCACTCGCTGGAGTTGGAATAGTAATTTTTACCCCTACGCTATCCAACGCTTTCCCTTCTGTTGCACTGTCTGGAGTGGGAATAGTAATTTTTACCCTCCCGCTATCCAACGGTTTCCCTACTGTTACACTCACTGGATTGGGAATAGTAATTTTTACCCCTACGCTATCCAACGCTTTCCTACTGTTGCACTCTCTGGAGTGGGAATAGTAATTTTTACCCCTACGCTATCCAAAGCTTTCCCTACTGTTGGACTCTCTGGAGTGGGAATAGTAATTTTTACCCTCCCGCTATCCAACGCTTTCCCGACTGTTGCACTCACTGGAGTGGGAATAGTAATTTTTACTGCTACGCTATCCAATGTTTTTTCTACTGTTGCAGTCACTGGAGTGGTAATAGTAAATTTAACCCTCTCGCTATCCTATGGTAAATATATTGTATATTTTTTATTAATACTATCTTTATATATATATATATATATATATATATATATATATATATATATATATATATATATATATATATATATATGTATGTATATATATATATATGGATTATCACTAATATTCCCCACTGATCAAACAAACGGGGGATAGAATTCTGGCATCTATATTCAGTGTATCAGCCAATGAGTCAAAATTAATTAAATGGATAAAAGAGAAGCCAAGAGAACTGAACTACTGGACGCTGCCTTTTTTGAACAAAGGACAGGCACAACAAACAAGGATAGAACCAAACAGGATAATTCTAAAACGGACACAAGGAGTAAATTAAAATTATGGGAAAGACTGAGCAAAAAGGAAGTAAATAAATGGTGGGAGCTCATCACTCTCAAAAAATACCTTGAGGTTAAAAGAGTTCCCAGAGGCTTACGCATGTCATTAATGCCAAGTCAACAAGACGTGTCAGATGCATTATTGAAAGAATGGGGAGACCATTTCCTGGCTTCCTCTCTCGGCCTGATTGCAATACTGGTGAAACACCTAGAGGAGTCGTTGGGGAAAATCAAGGAAGAACTAGCTGAACTAGAAAAAGATCTAGCAACTATAGAAATGAGCCCGGAAATGAGTGAAGATCTTGAAAAATATGTGGACAAACATGAAGAGATTGTAAGAAACCGGAAACAATCGAAGTTTCAACGAGATGCTGATGACTATACTTATGGGAGAATATTCACTTACGCAAGGAAATTTGACATTTTCAAAAATCAAGGAGAGAAAGGATCAGGAGCAACAAGTGAGACCTCTTTAACGTCGACAGGCACATCGGAAGATGGATCGGAGATTGGAGATCAAGCCACAAAGGATTTTTTAGGCGACATGAGACTGGTTTTGAAACAAAGATCGTGGGAACTAAACCAGCCTCAAACGACAAGAGGAAGAGGAAGAGGCCGGAGATGGGTACCAAAATCAAGTACAACACCAAGAAACCAACAAGAAGAAGCCAAAGGAGAAAGTGGCCCCCAAAATGTGGGAACAGAAACCAGATATATGCGCAAAAAGAATCAGAAATAGATTGGCAAGAAATATCGCACCAAAAAGAGGAATTGGAAATATTGAATCTCTCCAACAGGTCAATCAATAGCAATGAGATCTCACTCTTGAAAAAAGGCATCAACTTCTGCCCATCCGAGCCTATGGACCTGGCACAAACCAGAATTGATATATACAAATACATAAGAAAAATCAAATTGGCAAAAGTATTTGAGGAAAATGAACAAATGTCAAATTTCACTAAACGTAAGCAAGCCAAACAATCAACAGAAACAGAGGAAGAACGAGGTCTAACAACCAAAGACCTTCCAGCATTAGTACTCCTAACAAACTTGGATGTAATGGGGGAGGAAGAACCAATCTCTGAATCAGGAGTATGTCCACAGAAAGGAGCAGGACTAAGTGGCATGAATAGACCGTCGAAGTTCTATCCACAATTACCACCAGGTAATAAAATTGATCTATTTCAGGAGGCGATCACTAAAGAACTATACAAAATAAAAGGTATAAGTTACAAAAACAATCTTAAAAAGGAAGAGAGAATGGCATTAAAGGACCTGACAGAGGATAAAAGTATAACCATAAAAATGGCGGACAAAGGTGGCAATGTGGTCATCCAAGACACAAAGGATTATGTAGCAGAAGCACAGCACCAACTAGGTGACAAGAACTACTACAGAAAATTGGATAACAACCCTGCTGAAATATTCAAAAAGAAACTAGATCTAAAATTGAAATCCTGGAGAGAACAAAACCTATTAGACCTGGACGAGGAGAAGTTTCTGACAACGGACCACCCAATACTCGCCACAATATACTTCCTTCCGAAGGTCCATAAAAACCCACGAAAACCACCAGGGCGGCCTATCGTCTCTTCCAAGGGATCACTCATGGAACCGATAGCTAGTTACATTGACTTTTTTCTAATGCCCCTAGTAACCAATTTAAGCTCCTACCTACGCGATACCACAGACTTGCTAAAACAATTGGAAGAACTACCATGGCAATCTAACTACATGCTTGTTACAATGGACGTAGTATCATTGTACACTAACATTGAAAATGACATTGGACTAAACGCATGTGCTCACTTCCTAAAATATTGGGATATACAATTTAAAAGACATAATCAAATGTTAATGGAAATGATCGAACTGTGCTTGACTCAAAATACATTTTTGTTTGGTGAAGAGTTATTGCAGCAAGTTAAGGGATGTGCTATGGGCTTTGCCTTTAGTCCGGCATATGCATGCCTCACAATGGGGTGGTTTGAACATCAAATTGCCTGGCACCCTGACAATGATTTCTATGTCAACAAAATTGCAAAATGGGTCAGATTTATTGACGACCTTCTCATTGTTTGGGAAGGCACAAAGCAGGAATTCGAAGCATACTTCCAAATTCTAAATTCCACAAGTACCAATCTAAGATTCACTTACAACATCGACAAAACAAAAGCCATATTCCTGGATACGGAAATCTACATTCACAATGAACGAGTAGAAACTACTCTACATAGAAAGGAGACTGCAACGAACTCCACACTGCATGCAAGCAGCTTTCACACACCGTTGGTTGTACAAAATATCCCATATGGGGAATTCTTAAGATTGCGAAGGATCTGCTCGGAAGACACAGAATGGAAAAGGACAAGCTTCGAAATGGCACATAGGTTCAAAAACAGAGGATATAACAGGAAAATCATTGAAAGATGCTGGACAAGAGCAAATAACAAAACAAGAAGGGAAACACTCACATCCAAAAAGAAAAACACTGAACAGAACGATCAAACTGATGACAGAAAAATACGACTGATTCTGGACTATACGAGGGAATCGAAACAAATTGTGACAATTATCAGAAAGAATTGGAAATTGTTACAATTAGATCCTGTCACAAGCAAAATAGTGGGCAAACACCCAGAAATAACATATAGAAGAGCAAGAAACCTTAAAGACAGACTGATACAAAGCCATTACAGAGACAATACCAAAAAAAAGAAAGGCATTCAGTGGATGAAAACAAAAGGTTTCATTAAGTGCCAACACTGCAAGGTGTGCCAAATAGCGGTGAACAAAAAGGAAGTGACAATGCCTAATAACAAAACATGGAGAATAAAGGAACTAATAAATTGTGTAAGTACTCATGTGGTATATGTGATAGAGTGCCCGTGTACACTCAAATACATCGGGAGCACCAAAAAAGAATTAAAAAAAAGAATTTTGGAACATGTGAGAGCGACAGTAAATAAAGACCGTAATAATGCTGTGGCCAAGCACATGGAACAATTACACAATGCAGATTGGACACTTCTCAAGTTCTATGCCTTGGAAACAGTCCTCCCACATGAGGGGGGGACCGAGAAAAAACTTTAAGATGCCGTGAGTCACGACAAATTCTGAATTTCAGGACAATGACTCCGACAGGTCTTAACCAAAGTGAAGAACTTTATGTGCATCTATGATTTTTGTGTCTTCACTATGAACTATGATCCTTTGTTTCAAATATAGACAGAACGAACAGTGGTACTCAGTAGGTTGTGAAACATAAGTGGGTTTGTATTTCACGAGACTATGAGTAAATGTGGTTACGTAATAGAGTTACCATGTGTGTCACAGAAGTAGAGGGTAATGGGCATAATTGCACAGTATGCAGACATGCCCACCGGAGGGCATTAAATGTGAAGAATATTAATTTTTGTGATTGCCCACTAGAGGGCAGGAATGTTTATGTGCTTATCAAGGTTTAAAGTTTTGGTGCATTATGTATAACGCAAAAGGGTGGTTAGAAAAAGATGACCACAGGTTTCGTTTAAAATAATTCATCACTTAATACCAAAAAGTGTGACAAAGTAACTCATAAGTAACAATTATATACGTAATGGATAACAATTCATACATAATAGTCAGTAATTACAACATGGACTACAACTCCCACATCACCTCCATCGTCAAACAAAGGAAGTGACGTTTTGTAAATGGCTTCTGGCAACACCCTATTGATATAGGAGGGGCTCACTATTGCTGGCTTGTATTGACCGTGAGAAAGCTGTGTGTACACAGCGAAACGCGTCGGTGCTTTTTCTGCTGATAGACTGAATGCCACTTGTTAAATAAATCGGATGGAAACTATGCTGATTCCGTGAGTGCGTTTTCATTTCTCGCAAGAGAGTTGGACACAATTAATCAAGGCTGGGCTCAGCCGAGGATCACGCACCGAAGCTAAGCAGCGCCAGGGGTCTGCAAAATCGGAGCCAAACTGGGAGTATATATATATATATATATATATATATATATATATATCCACAAGGTACCTTTATCCGTTAGAATAAAACGTCGCCGACACTCAGAAAGTTGCTGTGCACGATAGAATTTTAATAAGGCAGGAAAACAACGCGTTTCGCTTTACAGCTTGATCCCGTTTAAAAAGTGAATCACCAAACAATTGTCCTTTTACGGTTTCTCTGAATCTAGAAAGAGGACAAACCACCAAGTGTATAAAAACATAGGTAACTTCATGGCAGACATGTTTTAAGGAGCAAAAAGAGTTGTGCGCATATTGCATCCACGATGCAAATTAATTAAGGTTATCGTCATGAACGAAATATAAGTAAATGACAGAAAAAGCCAAGCAAAACACAAAAAATATAGTTGTTAATTTCATGTGAAGCAATTGCGTTCTAGCGTTCAGCTCATTGATTATGTGATACAAAATCTCAAAGCTTTATCAAATACACAGAACATTTTGCTTGAGTGATAGTGATCTCAGCGAATGAATCACAAGAGGCCACGCCCAAGTGGGCAAACGACCCCGTCACAACAGCACACAGTATTCATTCTAGTATGGAAAAGTCCAAGCCCCAGTGGGCAAATTAACAACAAATATTTACAATGAATGCAATTGAGGTTCTGTGCAAAGTCCCCGCCGTCATGAATGATGTAATATGTGACATCATCAGCAGTGGATTGCGGGTGCGCGATATATAGTTAGTGCAACTAACTATATATGCGAATTTCAATGGTTTTGTGCGAGTAAATGAAGGTTTTGTAAATGCTAATCCCTAACTATATATGGTCTATAACCTATGGTTTTTTCAGTGAATTTTCAAGGTTTTGTAAATGCTAATTCCTAACTATATATGGTCTATAACCTATGGTTTTTTCAGTGAATTTCAATGTTTTTTTTATAGCAAATATCAAAAGCTGTAAAATGTCAAGTACGTGGTAGGTAAAAACATTTCCGTATTTATGCACGCTGATGTGCTTTGAACGCTGCCCCCCCTCCACCCCCATCTCTTTTCTTTTAGGAGTATTCTCTCTTTGCAGATAGTGAAGGGTAGGTAACACAGGCCTTTGCCCCCGTTGTAATCCGTCGTGCCTGCTTCCCTCACCATTTGATTGATTGTTATTCTAGCATTTATTGTTTTGGAATTGGTTCTCTTTGGTTCATTCTCTATTTACAAACAAGCACAGAGTCGCAATACTCTGTTTAGTCTTTGCAGATAGTGAAAAATCGTTAAAAAAACAAAAGGAATCAAGCAAAATCAGTAGGCCACTAATGGGATCTCTTTTTGACCTCGCTAAAATAAAAACAATATGAACAACCCCTCATGACAAACACGAAACTAGTGAGAGGAACTGAGCTCGACACCATGATGGCTACAAGACAGCTCGGCTCCGCCGCCCACCCCACCCAAAATCACGACAAACCCTATGCAAATATTATAAATATATACAACACACCAGCAAAGTAACAGGCTAAAACGTTTTATTAAATAACTATTTACATGGCAGTCTGCTGCAACATCGATCCAAACAAGCCTTTGTATTTTGGGCTCAAAATAAACCATCAATAGTAAGATTTTCATAGGTGAGTGTAGGTTCATGGTTTTCCATCCACAGACTAAAAGCCTGGAGTGGGAGTGAAAGAACAATAACTAGGTATGAAGGAAGGCAGAGGTTGTGGGAAGGACTCTGGATATGGTATGTTGCTTGGTCCCTGAGATGCTTCCATGTCACTGCCTTGCACAAATGGCATAAGTCCTGGATGTTGGGTGCCATAGTTAAGGGTTCCGAGCAACGCTTGTAACACTGTCTGAAGCTTATTTGCACCTGCTACAGCTTCACTATTCTCAAAGTAAATGGGGGCTGTTTGTGGACCTGACTGCATTGGAAAACAATGTGATGCGGTGCCTCCCTGAACCACTTGATGGAGGCCCCCGAGATAACTGCGCCTTCTCCACACCTTGTCCCACAATCCGTTTGACCTGAAGACACGTCCTGCGGTGCCCTGGTCCGACCATCACATATACCTGCGCCAGGAGACGGCGTGGGGTGCAGTAGAAGGGAGAGGCAGTGCGAACGAGCCTCCCCCACCTCCCCAGGTGGAGGTTTCTCAGCTACACCCCAGCGATTCACTCGACCAGCTGACTTGCGCCCGCTCTTGCGACACAGTGCCTCGCTCGGCCAGCTGAATTGCGCCTGCTCTTGCTATTACAACGTCTCACCCGCCATCCAACGGAATTGCACCCAATCTTGCGGTACAGTGACAGGCGGCTGCTACGGAGCTCACAAAATGGCGGTCGGCTCCACAGACTTGGGCCTGGCCTGCAAAGATGGCTCTGGGCAACCGTGGAACTCGGACGCTTGACTGCTAGGGCATGGGTCCCATTCCCAAAAGAGTCCCCTCAGCCTTGAAGATTCTACAACAGTCACCGGGACCCCCGACTCCCGTAGACTTCCGGTGGGGAGCGACTGCCATGATTGCTTGCAGAATGGCCACAACGTAGCCACGAGATGGTGGTGCTCTCATGTTGACGCCAGCTTCAGTCTGAAACATCCAGAAACACTGTAGACTACCAATTCGATCAGTTCCAGTGGAGCCCCAACGTGACCCGGTAGAGAAGAACTTGCCCTCCCCTCTTTGACTGATGGTTCTTGTTGCCTGTCCCTTCTCTTGTCATTTAACAGAACTTTTTGGACTGCTGAAAGGGGTTGTGTTCCGACCGCTGGTTGGTGAAGACATTTTGACTATATTCTGGACCTGCGTTGTCGCATTATGCGTCATATGACGCGCCGCGTTAGCGCACCCGGAAGTGCTCCGGTGCGCAAGGCGCAGCTTCCTGGAAACGATCCAGAGCGCAGCGCGCAGCGCGTAACGTAAGCATAACAGGTCATGTGACTTGTTAATAAAACTTTTCATTGGTTCATTTTACTTTTGTTATTCTAATGATGAAAGGCTTGGTCATATGACCTAAAAATAATGCTTTTCATTGCTTTCGAACATTTTTTTTTCCCAAATGATGAAAGCCCCACCTTTTTTTTCTCACTCTGACTTGTAAAGCAAAGGACCCAGATGCATTTACAGTTTATCACTAACAATGTTCCAGGCTAATGTATTTTCCCAGGAAATTTACAACTGTCCTGCAAGTAAAATATTCCTTTTTCGAGAAAAAGGGTGTTTCTTCGTCCCATGAGGGAGCCGTTGAGCAAAAGAGGCTCGGCCTGCTGTCTTAGTCGCTGATAGGCATGAATATCAGATTCTTATCGATCACTTTATGTTGCAGGAGTAGAGAACACAACAGCCCTTGACCATTTATCTTTACTGCGTTCCTGCGTATTATACCTTTTAACCGTCATGTAATTGGACTGCTTTATTTCACTTGCCTTTTACTGATTCAAAAACAGTGGCTAATATTCAAAACTTTACCAATGTAGGTACTACTACCATGTTTTGTTTTAAAAACCTTTATTGTGAAAATGTCAGTATACAAATACGGGCCTATAACCACGTGGGCACGCCACGGAGCAAACTGGAATCGTATATGATGAGGGAACATTTACACTGTAGAAGAACGTAAAGGGCGACCCATTAGGTTGCAAGAACTAAGGTGTCTAACATTTGCGGAATCGGTGGACGTACATTTTATAATTAAAGTACGACAGGGCCAGTTACAATAAAATTATCTAGATATACATTTGCGGGCAAGTACCATAGGTGACGTTAATTTGAACTTTCAATAGTACAGTAATCAATAACACATCAGAACTTAATATCAATAGGGATGTCCAAATGTTCAATCAATTCTCGTCCCCGCCCGCCATGTGCTTCAAAACTGCATACGTATCTCGTGATATCAAGGTTGGGAAACCAGTACACAACAAGGAGTTACGAGTCCCATTTATACCGGCGCCATTTTGGGCGAGGCCGGACAGGTCCAGGATATAGTCAAAATGTCTCCACCAACCAGCGGTCGGACCAGAACCCTTTTCGGCAGTCCAAAAAGGTTCCGTTAAATGACAACAGAAGAAATAGGCAACAAGAACAATCAGTCAAAAGAGGGGACGCTTTCGTGAATGGGGCCCATGCCCTAGCAGGCAAGCGTCCGAGTTCCAAGGTGTCCCAGAGCCATTTTAGTGGTCTAGGCCCAAATCCAAAGAGCTGGCCACCATTTTGAGAGTCCTGTTGCAGCCGGCTATCGCTGCACCACAAGAGTAGCCGCAATTCAGCTAGATAGCGGGTGAGTCACTGTACCGCAAAAGCGGGCAGAACTCAGCTGAAAGGCGAGTGAAACGCTAAGAGGCGCCCCACTGCAGATGAGGTGCCTCCACCTGGGGAGGAGGGAGAGGCCCGTTTGCGCTGCCTCCCCCCAGCCCCCCCCCCCCCCCCCCGGGCACCCCACACCGTCTTTCGGCGCAGCATTGTAGGATGGCCACAGCAGTGAAACTTGCTGGACACCACCTCGGTGCCATCCGGATCTCGGCGCGTTCGAGTCACTGTACCGCAAGAGCGGGAGAAACTCAGCTGGATGGCGGGCGAGACGCTGTACCGCAAGAGCGGGCGGAACTCAGCTGGATGGAGGGTGAGGCACTGTGCCGCAAGAGCGGGCAGAACTCTGCTGGAAGGCGGGTGAAACGCTAAGAGGCGCCCCACTGCAGATGAGGTGCCTTCATCTGGGGAGGCGGAAGAGGTCCGTTTACGCCGCCTCTCCCCCCCCCCCCGGGCACCCCACGCCGTCATTCGGCGCAGCATTGTAGGATGGCCACACCAGTGAAACTTGCTGGACACCACCTCGGTGCCATCCGGATCTCGGCGCGTTGTGCTGCCTTTGACGTACTGTAGCAGCAAAAGTAACCGCAACTCAGCTGGACACGCCGTCTTTCGGCGCAGCATTGTAGGATGGCCACCCCAGTGCGGCAACTTGCTGGACACCACCTCGGTGCCATCCGGATCTCGGCTCGTTGTGCTGCCTTCGGCCTATTCGCACATCGGTCCGCTACTGACGCCGCCTCACAGACCAACGGATTTTGTAGGCTTTTTATAGCCCAAAGCCGCATAACAGGTCATGTGACTTGTTTATAAAACTTTTCATTGGATCATTTTATTTTTAGTTTCCTAATGATGAAATGCTTGATCATATGACCTAAAAATAACACTTTTCATTGGATTAAAACATTTTTTTTTCCCAAACGATGAAAGCCCCACCTTTTTTTTTCTCACTCTGCAATCCAAAAAGGTTCCGTTAGATGACAACAGAGGGGACAGGCAACAAGAACCATCACTCAAAAAATGGGAGGGCAAGTTCTTCCCTACCGGGTCACGTTGGGGCTCCACCGGAACTCATCGAATTGATAGTCTACAGTGTTTCTGGATGTTTCAGACTGAAGCTGGCGTCAGCATGAGAGCACCACCATCTCGTAGCTCTGTCGTGGCCATTCCGCAAGCAATCATGGCAGCCGCTCCCCACCGGAAGCCTGCGGGAGTCGAGGGGCCCCCAAGACTTTTGTAGAATCTTCAAGGCTGAGGGGACGCTTTCGAGAATGGGGCCCAAGCCCTAGCAGACAAGCGTCCGAGTTCCAAGGTGTCCCAGGGCCATTTTAGTGGACCAGGCCCAAATCCGAAGAGCCGGCCGCCATTTTAAGAGTCCTGTGGCAGCCGCCTATCGCTGCACCGCAAGAGTGGGCGCAATTCATCTAGATGGTGAACGAGACGATGTAGCCGCAAGAGCGGGCGGTAAACAGCTGAATGGCGGATGAGGCACAGTGCAGCAAAAGCGGGCGGAAAACCGCTGAATGGCAAGTGAAACGCTAAAGGGGCGCCCCACTACAGCAGACGAGCCTCCACCTGGGGAGGCCCGTTCACGCCGCCTCCCCCCCCCGGGGCGCCCCACGCCGTTTTTCGGAGCAGCATTGTAGGATGCCAAAACCAGTGCGGCAAGTAAAGGACATCACCTGGGTGCCGTCCAGATCTCAGCACGTTGTGCTGCCTTCGGACTATTCGCACAACAGACGGCTACTGACGAGGCACAGTGCAGCAAAAGCGGGCGGAAAACCGCTGAATGGCAAGTGAAATGTAGTAAATGATCTTAACATACACAGTGGACTGTGCATCTTCCTTTACTACATGAAACGCTAAAGGGGCGCCCCACTACAGCAGACGAGCCTCCACCTGGGGAGGCCCGTTCACGCCGCTTCCCCCCCCCCCCCCGGGGCACCCCACGCCGTTTTTCGGAGCAGCATTGTAGGATGCAAAAACCAGTGCGGCAAGTAAAGGACATCACCTGGGTGCCGTCCAGAACTCAGCACGTTGTGCTGCCTTCAGACTATTTGCAAAACAGACCGCTACTGACCATTGTTGCTTCTGTTTAAAAAATGGTTTTTAACGTGTTTACTGTTTTTGGTGCGTTGTATATATTTATAAGTTAATAAAGTGTTATAATCCTACTACTTTGTTGGAGTGCTATATATTTTTAATGTGACACATAATTGTGAAGACTTTGATGTACAAAAAGGCATCCCTGGAATCTTCCGCTTCAGGCTCGGTCCCACACACCCTCACAGTGAGAATCCCCTCCCCAATCACAATACAGGATCGTTATCAGATAGTAGGAACGCGTGTGGTGTGACGGATCTCATCGGGTGGGGGCCTTGATCTACTGTAACTCCTTTGAAGAGGGGTGATTCTTTACAGTTGAGGCCATAAACTACATCCGCAGGGCTAGGTGATAGCCTGGGACCGGCCTGGACAATCAGACACAAAGGAAGAGGAATGTCAGAGGGTGTGGTAGTGAATAGGGTGAAAGGGAGGTGTCGGGCGGGCACAGGGTGTGATTTTCAGGGAAGAGCAGCTCAGATGGGGGGAGGTTTATGGCCCATGCATAAGACAGAGAGCGGGGGTGACCAGCGCGTGGGGGAGATGCTTGCGAGGGTGGGGAGCCATGCTGAGGATCGGCGGCGTGCAGAGAGTGGGTCTGGTCAAGGCATCTAAAATGGCTGCCGTGCACGACAAAAGTGTGGCATTAGAAAAAAAGCAAGATGGCGCAGACAATGTTTATCAATACGAATTAATTTATAACAATTATTTTTAACAATATATTTACTCGCAGTGTCAAAATGGCGGTCAACACTTCCTGATTTCCTTCGAATGGAACGTTAACAGACGTCACGATCGGCGGCGTGCAGAGAGTGGGTCTGGTCAAGGCATCTAAAATGGCTGCCGTGCACGACAAAAGTGTGCCATTGGAAAAAAAGCAAGATGGCGCAGACAATATTTATCAATACGGATTAATTTATAACAATTATTTTTAACAATATATTTACTCGCAGTGTCAAAATGGCGGTCAACACTTCCTGATTTCCTTCGAATCGAACGTTAACAGACGTCACGCAGCAAAAAAAAAAAAAAAAAAACGCTCACGCGCAGCCGCTGGAAGACAAGTATCAACATATTAGAGCATCCTCAGCCACCCTTAGAAAACATAGGGGGTCAGGATATTTCTCCCGTACCCCCTTATACCCATTTCTCACATTGTTTTTCCTCCATCTTGTAATTGAATTAAATCGAAACACAAAATGGCGAATTCCCGTTTCGCGTCCCGGTTCACTACCCGGTTCGTGAACCGGAAAGCGCTTCTACCGCAAAAAAACAATATTTTTTTATTTGCCCCACGGGACCCTTTAATAACCTCAACATCATTCCTAGGGGGTCAAGAAGGGTCTACCTTGCCCCCTTTCATTAAATTCCCCCTTCGTTTTTTTCTCCTCTTCTTGTCTCTCGATCCTACCGAGAGACAAGATGGCGACCACTCCGGACTGTTTAGAATGTTGACAGACACCGGAGAGCCAATCAGCTTCGCTTCGCAAAGTTCCATTACGCGAAAAGTTCGCGAACCGGAGCGCTATCCGGGACGCTGTCACAGATATATCTGTTTTTTAAAACGTTAATTTCTCAAAATCCACTGGAGCACATATATTGAGACCCAGCAAAGGCACATCGGGCTAACAGTCCCTACAATTTTGCCAAGTTTCGTGCAAATCCATTCAGCCGTTCGAGCTAAAAGTGAGGCCAAACGCCCTATGGAAAACTCAATGTTAAAAACGTGTTTTGGGACCCCCCTTTTTTCTCGGCCCCCCTTGACGAAACCCCCCCAAATTTTCAGGGGCTGCTCAGAAACAAAATGTGCCATTTTCCTGAAAATTTCAGCCGATTCCGTCCACAAACGCCAAAGTTATTAGACATAGAATTTTCAAAAGTCCCATAGAGAAAAAATCCTAACTATATATACCTACTGGCGACCGCCAGTAGGTAATATATATATATATATATATATATGTATTAAATAAATATTTGTATTTATATTAATTATTTATTAATTTTAATGTTATTTAAGTATTTTAAGTATGTTTAAGTTAGTTGTATTTATTATTTCATTAATTTTAAATTACTTTTAACTATTTAAAAAATTCGATATTTTGACTATATTTTTTACAACGATATTTTTGATTAGATATTTTTGTACCTATCTGTTTGGAGATAGGAAGTCGTTATTTTGGCATTCTATATTTTTTACTCGATATTTTTGTAGTTCTATATTTTTGCCATCGATATTATTTCAGTGATCCATAAATACATGCACCCAGTTCGCCTCGTACCTATGGTTGAGCATCAATAGCACCGGTGATCACAGTTGAGTTATCTGGGCCCCCGTAGTGGTAGCATCGGAGGCTGTCATCTTGTCACCATGTTTCATTTTCAGGCCTGTGCAGAGGGGATGTTAATCCAGATTAATCTGTCGGTCAGAGGTCGCCTTTGCACTACATCTGTTGATGCTTGGATGGAGGCAGCTCCTGCATTCGAATGTGAGCGAGTTGAAGCACTGGTTATCCACCAGGAATCAGGTACTGCAGGGCAAGGAGCAGAGTGGTTGAATCAAGTGGCAATCTTGCTCAGGCCTAGGCCACGCCCCCTGATGCGTTCATTGATACCAATGACATGACGCTGTTACCCAGCCATTACTAAAGTCTGCTAAAATCACAAAATAATGAAATAATGCCACAGAAGGTGCTGCAATAGCCCCATATAGTTTGCCTTTTTCTTGCCTAATTATTTAGTCATTTTTGCAAAATAATTCTATTGACCCGGCATATATCCAACAAAAAATTTATTGTGAACAGAACCATTAAAAAGTTGCAATCAACTTCTTTGCATAGCTTTCAATACAGAGTCTTAAAATTAGAATGCAGGACTGCAATTTTACAAACTAATGTGCAGCTTTGCTGGATCCTCCCAGGCTTACCTCCTGGTTGACATTAAATTGACTAACAAATGACACCCTTCGAAAACACTGCTGTACAGGTATGCAGTACAAGATTAGGTTTCATGCTTGTGAAAGTAGACAAAATAGATTTAAAAACTGGTAAAAAAATAAATAGCATATCACACCTCTTCTCCCACAGCCAACGCTACGACATTATGAGTCAGTCCTATAAGAAGTTCTTACTAAGTTAGTGAGTTGCACAGCAGCACCAAGGCTGTGAGGGCCAGAGGCAACAAGCAATACTTGCCACAATATTGGCCAGCATAGTCCCTGGAAGTTTGGTTACAAGGGCTCCGTCAGCACTCCTAACATAACCATTCAGAAAGTGAATGAGCTATAATGATGCTTTAAAATTTTGTTTTTATCTTATCACATTTGCTGTGCCTTCAAAGACAGATGTCAAATGTCGGGGTATAGCTTTTGGCAAATTGCTGCCTATTCGTTTAACACAGAGTTTTGGTTTACTTTTTTTCCCTCTGAATACAAATTGAGAGGATTTCGTAAAGTGAACTGTGAGACAATCTTGACGGTGTACCAAAGTATGGAAGGAAAGGGTGTAGGATTTCAATGTTTTTTTTAAACAATAATGAAATTTTAATACCTGTAAATGAGCTGTGTAAATATTCCAAAATATATCAGCAATTGGGAAAGCACAAATGATGAACAATTTTGCTATTTCTGAAATTTAATGGACACATACATTTTGGATACTTTACTTGGTGATGCACAAATTAAAAATATTAATTTGAACCAAATTCCCAGACGTTGTTGTTTGTGCACTATATACTTTTGTCAGTACAATTGCTTATCTGTGCCAATTTATTGCCCATTTCGATGCAAGACGTGCTGTCTATAAATAACTGTGTGCTACCACAGGATGTTTTGGTAATATATTTATGACTGTGTGCCCCAAAATGCACCATTGCCTGTATTCTACACCTTTGCCATTCTCCTGTTGAATGGACGTCTCATTTGCTACATTTGTTCTTTGTATGATGCTTGCATTTTTCAAAATTCTTATGACTTCAGTGATGTAACATTAATGGCAGCACCCCCATTCTGAAACTGTTTATAGTTCCACTGCAGTATTTCGAGTCCCAGGTCCAGGTGAGCTGCCCCGACAATTCTATTACAGGACTGGAGGCTTCGGATTATGCTTTCTCTTTCTATTTATTGCCACTCACAGCAGCCAATCAGAAAACTTTTGTATGCAAAGAACACTACACATCCCATGATGCCTTGGTATACATCACTTCCTGTATGACCCTATAAGAGCCACCATAACCATTATGTGAGCTTCTTTCTTTGCTACTCACGCAGGAAGTTAAGTGCAGAAAGTTTTATTCATGTTTACTATGCTTAAAATGCTTATTTAAATGCATTCACTGATAAATAAAAGGATCTAATATATGTTTATGTAGGCGGACATCGCGCTGCTATTTACATTTACATTTAATACATTGTGCATAACGTGCTGATGCCTTACATTGCTCAGATTTAGGTATGCGCGATTCGGGCTGAAGCTTTTATCTCCTTAAAGGTAGCACGTGCATCGCGCTGGTGTTATTAGCGCTCTAATGCTCTGCCGACACCCCGCGAAGCAGCAGGAGTTTAAATGTATGCGGGCGGCATGGTCAGGCTGTTGGGGGATTCCCGCTTTGTCTTTTTTTTGTACCGCGCTGCCATCGGCAGTGAATATTCCCGCAAAATAAATGCGACATGCTTACCCTAATTGCTGGTGCGTTCATGATAGCATTTTCAACCGATTCCTTGTGCGTAGCCCAATTGGGCTAGTTTTGGTAGGATTGGGCTACGCACAACGTTTTTCGACCCTGCACTACTCCAGAGCTCACTTTGCTTGGAGTTCTTTTGGATAAGAGACCCTGTCTACGCCTGATGTGGCTCTAAGAATTATCTGGCCTTGGAGTGTGCACAATCTCCTTATAAACGTTGTTCTCTTTGCTCTGCCTACGCCCTGTGAGCCGCAATAACTTTTATACAGCTTTTGCTGAGGAGCTAGGTACTTATTTGGTGCGTGCTGTAGGTTGGCTCCCCCTTTACTCCTCTTTTCTATCCAGCAATTTATTTACACCCTGCCACATAGGATTGGGTCAATTATGAGGATGATAACCTGTATGAGGAGGAAGTGACTACTCCTTCCTTGGAAGATAATATTGTGGAGGCTCAGGCCGCTACTGTCCAAGAGTCTGTGAATAAGGGCTTGGAGAAGACAGTCCCTGGAACTGTGCAGCAAGCGTTGGCTGCTGCATTGAAGCTGATAACAAAGCAGCTAGAGCGATTTGCCAAACGTCCCAGCTTTACTTCCCCTGCTGAACCTGCTAAAGATGCTATGGGGAGTGGCCTCCAGCCCAAGTCTTGGCCCCATGCTGACACTCTCTCTTCATTACCTCCCTCAGTTAAAGCCAAGCGTCCTGACACGGATACGGACACCAATACCACAGGGACTGACACCCCTGATGATGCTCCTCCTCCGAAGAAAACTAGGAAGACTGTCCCAAACTATGTCAACCCCATTCACGTTCAATCCTGCCAATATAGCCCATCCCAGGTCTTCGGACAGGGCTCCTGGGTCTAAAGTTGCGGCGTACCTGCATGATAATCTCCAACAGAGTTTTGCTAAGAGGTGCGTAATAGATTATGCTCAGAATTCCCCAGGCCAGACATTCTGGACAAGGTTGCAGAAACCCCAGGTATTGACGCAAGACTACTTACCTTCCTCAAGAAGTTCACTAAGGACCCAAAGAAAGGGATTGATTGGGCCTGGCAGGGCTATCAGGGCAAACTCCTGGACGTGGCAGGCCCTCTTGCTAAGATCCTAGAAATGGCCTTGCAAGTGCAAGAATCAAGCAATGCGGTAGACCCGGATGTATTGGTAGGATGGACCCAGCAGGCCATATGCCTCTTAGGAAATGCTAATTGTGCTGTATCTACAGAACGACGGTAGTCGCTTCTCATGCACATAGACTCCGATCTCACTGAATTGGCTGCAGCGGAACCAGGACCCCTAGCGGAGGGCAATCTCTTTGGAGAACGATTTGACAAGGATGTTTCCAAGTACGTGGGCACCAGGGCTCATGTAGGGGTACCACGCAGGTGGACGACGTCCCCCACTTATTTTACTGGGTTATTACCGGGTGGACGCCGTCCCTCTTGCCCAAAAGCTGGACTGTGCTTTGAGATACTGGCGGATTGTCAAAATGCCTTCTACCCTTTAGTGGTGCAGCAGTGCCGATTGCCTTGGTCCCAGTACACACGGAGGGGACATGAGCCCTGCTCCTACAGAAGTCTAGCCTAGACTCTGTTACAGAATTGCAAGCAAAGCTCCATGTTTATTCTGGATCTGTTAACATGTTTATGACCGATTGGAAGTCTCACCTCTCGAACCAACAACTCCTCTCTCTCCTTCAGCCATTCATCACCAAGGTGAGTCCGTATTCGACCTCCTAAGCTGAGTGACCTCACTTCCGGTGACACCACCTAACTTGGAGCATCCCCCCACTTCTTGTTTTTAGGACTTGTGCCTGGGTGGGCACATTCACGATGCTAGATAAAGCCCAGTCAGGCATTAAACGAGTCTTTCAAGCTGGCCTTTTTCGACGGGTCGGCCGAGGACGCTCACCAGGCCACAAATTCTCCCAAGGTCCTCAGCAGGGAGACTAAGGAAGGGGCCACGGAGAGTGGGATTCCACTCGCAGAGGAACCTTCTATCCCACCAGACAACACTTCAACCAGAGAATTTTCCACAGAGGTGATCACCTCAGTTTTTCTATCATAAATAGTTTTGAATTTCTCAGGATGCATAGATTTTGCAGACAATTCAGGGGTTTCATTTAGATTTCTATCAGACTTCTTATCAAGACAAACGACCCAGACCGCTTTCTTTTTCCCAACTAGAATGCGATTTTATCGATTCCGCACTAGACGAATTGCTACAGAAACAAACGATAGCGCATTGCAACGAGGGCCCTCACGGTTTCTGCAACAATATTTTCTTAGTACAGAAGGACGGCGGTCACAGGTTAGTATTGAATTTGAAGGAGTTCAATCAGTTCATGACTTACAAGCACTTTAAGATGGAGAGTATCCATCTTTCTGTGGATCTTCTCAAAGAAGGAGACTGGATGGTCCGGCTGGACCTGAAAGACGCCTATCTGTCAATACCTATTTTCCCTTCTCACCGCCGCTTCCTCCAATTCCAATGGCGGAACCAGTGGTTCCTTCCTTTCGGGCTCTCCTCAGCACCATGGTGCTTCACCAAGGTGATGAAACCCGTGATAGCTCACCTACGAGAGCAAGACATTTGCATGATAGTTTATTTAGAGGACATACTTATCATGGCGCATTCTCCAGCAGTAGCTGCCCTACATTTACAAATGACCATAGCTACTTTGCAAAACCTAGGATTCGTGATCAACAAATCTAAATCAGCTCTTTCCCCCTCGCAAAAGGTGGATTTTCTAGGGTTCATCATAGATTCTCGGACGACCCAGTTAAGTCTTCCCCGCGCAAAACTGAAATTCATCAGAAAGGAGCTCACCACACTGTTATCCAAGCAGACAGTCTCACTCAGAGTAATTGCCAGGATTGTGGGTCTTCTGGCATCCTCTATACAATGAATCTTCCCGGGCCCTCTTCATTATCGGGCCCTTCAGAGGTTAAAAATACAACATCTTCAGAAATGTCTCTCTTACACGGACATTGTCCCTCTCTCTCTCAGGAGGCGAGGGAAGAGATACAGTGGTGGCTAAGCCAGCCGTTGGGTCTGGGGTGCGCGTTGCGGATATATCCACAGGGGGGCGGTGGTCCGTGCGCGAACTCGATCTTCACATCAACTGCCTGGAACTCTTTCCGTGATCATTCGCAATCTGGACACTGTCACCCTCACGACTCTCATGTTGCATCCTACTTCGGATGGACAACATTTCGGCAGTGAGGTACATCAACAAATTAGGAGGCATGAGTCATCAGATATCGGTGATAGCCGAATATATTCCAGGGTAGCCGAACATTGTAGCGGACTGGAACTCCTGACATCTCAAGGATTACAGCGATTTGCAACTCCAACCCTAGATAGTCAGGTGGCTGCAAGCAATCTGGGGCAGTTGTGAGATCGACCTATTTGCGTCCAGACTTAATCGACAGTTGGAGAAGTTCTTCAGCTGGAGGCCGGATCTGTTAGCATTGGCAACAGATGCGTTTTCTCAGGACTGGTCCAAGGGCTTGAATTATGCCTTTTCCCTGTTCATATTGATTCCCAGGGTGACTACCCAAAGTTTCTCGCCACCTGGCTAGTTCCCCATGTGAAAGTTGTAGCCTTGGTTCCCCATATTATTGGAAATGAGCTGTGATTTTCCCAGTATGATTCTGTCATCCTCGATGGCACTCCAGGGCCCTCATGGAGAAATGCACCCGATGATGTTATCAGGGCACTTGTCTCTGATGGCCTGGAGACTTTCAGGCAAAGATGGGAAATGCCTGGCTTTTCGGACGTAGCTGCGGCTTTCACCAACCAAGCCTGGGCTTCCTTCACCAGGAAACGTTATTCTTCAGCCTGGAAAGGCTGAGTTCGTTGGTGCATGGAACAACACGTGGATCCTGTGGGGGCCGACCTACCCCATGTTGTAAGTTTTTCACCGGAAAAGGCATCGGAAGGTCTGGCGTATCGTTTGGTTAACAATTATCGTTCGGCCATTTCAGCTGGTCATTCCCATATAGATGGCAAGCCAGTAGGTATGCACCCAGTAATTTGTAAATTACCAAAAAGTATTAGGGTAGCGAATCCACCTAAACCAAAGTATTCCTCTCTGTGGGATGTATCTCTAGTTATTTCCTTATTTGACAAATGGCCACATAATGACATGTTGACGAAGAAACAACTATTGTGTAAGTTAGCAATGCTTTTATGCCTATCTGCCTGTTGGTGGTCTTCCGATGTGAAAGCCCTGGATCTTAAAGGTAGAGTATTTACTCTGGCAGGAGTTTCCTTTAATATTACTGCCAGAACTAAGACTTTGTTGAGAAGTGTTGAGTATCATGCTTTTCCTGGTAATGCAAAACTATGTGTAGTTCATAGTCTAAAGGCTTATGAAGAATGTACCAGATCTATATGACCTGATGGTGTGGTTCAATTGTTAATTGCCCTGCAAAACCCTTATAAACCAGTATCTGCGGCTACTAGAGCCAGATGGTTGAAATCAGTCATGAAAGACGCGGGTATTGATATCCACGTGTATGAAGCGCATTCTGTGCATGGAGCTATGGCCTCCAAAACCTTTATGTTGGGTTCTACTGTTCAAGATATCATGCGATCTGCTGACTGGTCTTCTGAATCAACTTTTTAACAGTTCTACTAAAAACCGGTGGGTGAGATAGCCTCGGTTGTATTTGATAAGGGTTAAACTAGCATAATCCGAAGCCTCCGGTCCTGTAATAGAATTAATAATTTGCTAGCATTCGCACAAAGAATTTTCAATTCTATTAAGGACACTGAGGCGAGGATTATCCCACCTGGTTATATCACAAATTGTAATAATTACCCACCTGTATGTATTGATTATTCTGTCTTAGGCTGGAATTACAGATTTCTTGTATCTCCTTCTTTCCAGGTTCTGAGAAGATGTTAACGTTCCTGGTAGTTTCTTCCATGTTGGAGGATTTTGTTTGGACTTGAATTATTCTTGGGACTTAAAAAACGTTCGAGCAAAGAAAGAGGTTCGCGTAATGGCTATGGTGGCTCTTATAGGGTCATACAAGAAGTGATGTATACCAAGGCATCATGGGATGTGTAGTGTTTTTTTGCATACAAAAGTTTTCTGATTGGCTGCTGTGAGTGGCAATAAAAGGAAAGAGAAAGCATACTCCTCACCTCCGTGTCCTTAATAGAATTGAAAATTCTTGGCACGAATGCTAGCTAATTTTTTATTCTTCCACACAGCCACTGCCATATTTGAATGCTTTCCAAAACACAGAATGAAAAAAACACAACAGCAATCACGTTTCTTTAGCTTGAAACTACACTGTTGATTTGCTATAAATATGCCATTATTACCTCCGGCTCGACATGGAATGCAGAATTGTTCTGCCTTGATCACTTTACTTATAGCAGGAGTTTAGATAAGACGAGGAGCATTAAGGCATTGTGAGGGGGAGGAGTGTGATGCTGAACATAAGGAATGGGGACGTGACAGTGACACCAGCACAACAGAAATGGGGTCTTCTAAGAAACTGTAAGAGGTGGAGGAATTAAGAAATGAGACAAACGGGAAAGGGGAGATAGAAGTTTAAGTGTTTTAATGGAGCTGTATAGACTATTAGAACATTGGAGTGTTGGGAGCTCCATTGAAAACAATGGAGTGCTCCGGGCTTATAATGGCTGGTATAAGCCTGGAGCTCCAACATTCCAATGTTTCTTTGTTCACAGCTCTGGCTGTGAACAAAGGCTTCAGGGAACCTGAGGGGATTCCAATCCCCTTATGCTCCCAAAAGGATTTGTTTTTTTTGTTAGAACATTCTGTCCTCTAGTGACAGAATGTTCTAATAGCCTTATAGCCCTTTGTAGATAGGCTATACCGCTATTAAAGTCCCTCTCCCTTGTTAAAGGCCCTCGCCTTCGGCTCGGGCCTTTAACGCTGAAGAGGGCCTTTAATAGCCGGTGTAGCCCTCTACGGCGGGCTATAAGGCTATATTCTTTAAAAATAACAGCAGTGTTATAAAAAGGTGTATCTGGCATGTGATCGAAGGAGTGAACAGAGACAGTGCGGCTCTACAGAGTAACACCTAGGGCATGAGGTTCATTTACGTGGCGTGTACTCATCTTGTTACTGTGTGCTACTTTTCTTACAGAAATCTGCACCCAATTCAGAAAGCTTTTTCTCTAATACTTGTGACTTATTCCTACCTATCATGTGAATTACACTTGAATATCCAGGACTGAGTCGCACATCATTAACGTCAGAAGTTGTGATTACTCTAAGCTCAGTTGTGGCTCATTTATGCATCTGTTAGGAGTAAGGCATGCTTACTTATGGAGGGAAAGATTGTTGTATCGCAAACCTTTTTTCCGTGTCTAAACAACTTTTAATCCTGTAAATTCATGAGTAAATCCCAGCTAAACTAAAAGTCATACAAAACTACTCACAAAAACACTTTGTGATTCAGGCCCTGGTTTTTAGGTGTAATTTACATATTTGACAGGTGTACAACAAAACCACTTGGAGAAAAACACTGAATCTGCCCCCCCTTCTTTCTTCAGCCGTGTGAACTAAAAGAGCGAGGTTTTCAGTATAAATAGTATATGTTCGTTTTGTCTTGCAAAATCCGCAGCTGACTTTGCTCTTCGGCGCATATCCCTATTTATGTGATATTGGAAGGTATGAAAGAAAACTAAATGTGAACTTGGGAAGCGGGAAGAAACGTGCTGTACACTGCAGCACTGCTCACAGAAGTCAGTGAGCCACTGCTGACGATTCTTGAAAACTAATTCCATAATGTTAATGAGTGCAGTAATTGGTTTAGATGTGAAGCCCAGGCTAGACTATTATCAGACAGTGAACGTGCACCTACCCCCTCACGTTTGCTACTGCTGTTGTAGTTTTGACAACTGGACGCGCCACAAGGCAGCATATGGATAATTTACGGAATAATGTCACAAAGTTCTGCTGAAGGGTCGTGGACTAGTACAAACTAAGCAGACGTGTAAATGTGTGCAGTGAGACAATATATCACTGTCTAAGCATTCATTAAAATGGACGCGGCAGATAGTAACGCTTCAAAAACACTTCGTTCCCTTTTAAAAGGCCGACACTGTGTCTTGAAATGTATCACAAAAAGCACACAACGGATAGGATGGCTGCTTTCGATTCCAGTCAGGTTGGATAATTGAAGCTGGCCTGCTATAAAATGTCAAGTCTGTAATGTCGGGTATTAATGTACTTTCAGATTCACCTTCCTCAGTAAAGTATGAATGGGCGCCGGTCGTCAGTGTCTGGCCGCTCTAGCACGCACCTGATTCAGTTTGGCGCATTCAATGGGAAACCTCGAATCTGGGGTTAACTGGGAGGGGGGCGGTCCTGAGTGATCATGAGGGAAGATGACAGGGTTCCTGGGGGCGCAGAAGGAGTGCTGGACGTGATTCCTGCTAAGTGCGTCAGCAGCCAGCAGAGGAGCAGGAGCGTCAGAGCCACACACGGCATCCTCCTCGGAGCCTGCTCGTCATCTCTGCACAGTCTGCAGCAGCACCGGCGGAGGCAGTCAGAGGGAACAAGTGAAACGGGGCCACACGCTCGGCGCAGGGAGTCCCGATACCTGGGAGAGGAAGGGAAGAACCCTCTACAGCGTCAAGGAGGACACGACTGAACTGGATCGGGGCACTCTCGGCACCGGGGACAGATGGCACACACCCGGCAGCAGCGAGCAGCAGCCGGGCATAGGGCGGGACAGAGTGGCCTGTGAAGCAGGCTACTTACTACTCATCAAAAGGGCGAGAACACTTCAGCACCAAGGAGAGAAGAAGGACTCGGCACGAGGGGCGGGCGGCATGAACGCTGGAAAGTCAGCAGCAATTTCCAAGAAGCAAAAGTACCCAACATTACGAGAGGCAGCAGCTGAGTCAAACGAGCAGCAGAACAAGGAAGATCGAGACTGGGGGCAGACACCCGCAGCCGGAGAGTGGCAGCAACAGAGTGGCACGGAGGCTGACACAAAGCAGCAATAGAGAGACAGGCACCCGCAATAGGAGTGTGGCAGGGAGACTGGCACTCAGCGGCAACAGCGAGGCAGGCACCCTCAACTGGAGAGGAGCTGCGAGTAGCCAGCAGCAACAGAGAAGCGTAATAGGAGACTGGCAGCGTCAATGGAGAGCCAGGCGCCCGCAGCAGGAGTGACAAGAAGTCTGTCTTGCTGTAGCAATAGGGGGTCAGACACCCAGTAGTAGGAAAGGGACATTGAGCGCACACGAATGAGACAGCGGGTGCAGCAGCCGAGCTGCGGGGACTAAAGAGGCAGTACTAGGAACTGTGAGCAGGGGCAGACAGCAGGGAAAAGTGATAGCGAGTTAGGCAGGCAGTAGCACGAGAAACTGGGTAACAGGCACGTAGAAACGAGAGTTGCAGCGAGTCACGTATGCAGCAGCACTAGGGAATGAGAGATCGATGCGTGTCACACGAATCACTAAGGAGATAGGGGGAGGGAGGGGGGAAGCATCTAGTAGCTCTCTAGGAACACGGGAGATGAAGTTAGGTGACAACACACCGGGGGTGGAAGGGCACAGCAGCTGACGCTGCCCTTGGAAGACCGTGACAAGGAGAGACGGACCGAATCAGGGAAACCCGGAAAGTATCATCAGGGTGCAGAGGACCTGCCACAACAGAGAGGGCACCTAGGACTTGAAATGCGGTAGAGACAAGGTCTAACCCCCAGAAAGGACAGCAAAGCCTTCCACGTCTAAATAGAGCACCAGCAACAGCCCACCCCAGGGCCTCCCCTGCATGGAAAAGGCAGCAGCCATGCCGCCCCCTTCCAGACTCTACCTGCCTCGGAACTTCAGCTGCACCGCCTGCTTGTACGGTAGCCTGGGCGAGCCCTGCAAGGTCGCCGAGGAGTGGGACGAGGAGCGCGGCTGCAGGATCCTGCCCCCGCCCCAGCCGGAGGAGCCAGACCTGGAAGATGAGTCCCCGCCAGAGACCAACGAGGAGCCCGTCCCCGACAAGCCCAGCCGCGGCCGGGAGCCCACCCTGGCCCCGCAGAGCCCCGGCGCCCGCCGCAGGGCCAAGTCGCTGCCCACGCCGGGCGAGCGGAGGCTGCAGCTGGAGATCGCGGCGGCGCAGAGCCCGTCGCGCCGCAAGAAGGTGCGCTTCGCCGACTCGCTGGGTCTGGAGCTGATCGCCGTGCGCCACTTCTCCGACGCCGACGCCCCGCGGGTGCCGGCCCACGTCCTGAGCGGCCTGCGGAAGACGCCGAGGCCGCCGGCGCCGGGGGAGCTGAGCGTGCGGCTGCAGGCCCCGGTGCAGTCCGTGCTGCTCGAGCCGCTCTTCCCGCCCAACCCCGGCGCCGACCCCGGCTTCCTGGAGCGCGTGCGGCAGCAGCACCTGTGCCTGGAGAGCCTGCGCACCGACCAGTTCAGCGTCAGCGGCCTGGTGCGCGTCGTCAACGAGTCCTACGAGAAGACGGTGACCGTGCGCTTCAGTCTGGACCGCTGGGCCTCCGCGGCCGACTGCGCCGCCTCCTACCTGCCCGGCTCCAGCGACCGCCAGACCGACCGCTTCAGCTTCAAGCTGGTGACGCCCTCGCTGCTCGAGAAGGGCGGCCTGCTCGAGTTCGCCATCCGCTACTGCGTGTGCGGGGCCGAGTACTGGGACAACAACGAAGGCCACAACTACAAAGTACGCAGCCACCGCCTGCGGTTGTCCCCGCCCCGGGACTGCGACAGCGCCTGGATACACTTCATATAGCACCCCCGAGGCCCATGAGGAGAGCGCCTGGAAACACTCCATGTGGCCTCGGGACCAACCCGAGGACTCTTGAAGCCCTCCGAGAAGAGCACAGGAATACTCTTGGAAGGACGTGTGAGGGCCCCGAGGCCGTCAGTGAAAGGCGTCTGAACACGTTGGACCTCACTTCATGCAGGCCTTGAAGCGCTTGGAGAACAGCGCCTGGTTAACTAATGTTGGCCTGTCGGAAGTTCGTAGCTCTTGGATGAACTTCCTATATGGGCTACCATATATGCCTCAGAGAACAGCGCCTGGATGCACTTCACGTATGTCCATTCTGAGATCACCAGGGAACACTGCCTGGACGCTTCAGACAAGGCATCCTCTGGGACTCCCAGGCACTTGTAACAGGAAAGTTCTTTGGCCTCATAAGACAACACCTCGATGCACATTATCAAAGGCCACCCAGAGTTAAGGTTCAGCATAAACTTTATATGTGACCTGTCTGAAGCTTAGAGAACAGTGCCTAGATGTATTTATATAGTACCAAGTACTAGGGGTTATCATCTTTGTAATAATAATATTCAGATTTTTATAGCGCAGGTAATCACCAGTGAGGGTCCCTAGGCGCTGTTCCTAGGCATGGGGAGATTAAGTCATATGCCCAGAATCACAGAATGTTGAGTTGACACAGATTTGAACCTGGGTCCCCAGCTCCAAGGTCGGCAGCTCTGACCGTTAGTCCATACCCTCTGCTCTCCCAGGGAGCGTTCCACCATGGCTGCACCTAGATACACTTTATACAGCACCTGTCTGAGGTACCTCATGCAATATGTCCCTATGCCTATATAGAACATCACCTAGGTATACTCCAAATAATGCCTGTTGGTATCCCAATCAAAGCAGCGCCTTCATATATCTCATAGTGCGATGTAGGATATTGGTGTTTGTACCCACTCTTTCTCTACGCTACATATTCTAGTCCGCCAGCACTTTAATGTAGCCTGTGAGTTGTTCTGTAGCTTCTCTTCAAGGGATCGGATTGGACCTACACACCTAAAGATTGAAAAAAATGTCCAAACTGAAATATGTGGTCCCTGATCATTTAGAGCAAGGTAAAAAACTGTTCGATCATATACTGTAGACGTTCTGGTAGACACAACCAAAGATTAAGACAACTTATATTAATAATAGGCGATTGAATAAACTGCAACGCCTCATAGAAAATAGATTTAAAGTAATTGATGGTTCAGGACAGACTAATTCATGTAAAACTTCACTAAGGCTCAGCCCAAGAACACAGTCACTCTAATTCATACACTGGCTTTAGGACCATGTTCTGTCACCCAAGCAAACTTCAATGTACCCAAAGTATTAAGAGTGCATCAGTTCTTGGAACAATGAGCCAGGCTGATGCAAATAGCCACACATTCACTTCAGACAATCCTGGCCTCAGAAAAAATAGAATTTCCCAATTAAAAGGGTTACTGCTGATAGTGGTAAAAAAACATAAGCTCTCTGGCTTTTATGGCTAATCCACTTCTTACAGTGCTGGCCTGATGGTGTTGATCCGTCCCACTTTAGACCTGCATCTTGTCACAGAGCCAATTCCACACACCATGAACCCATGTCACTTGATAGAAGGCTAGTCAAACCATTCCAGTTAAGAGAAGGGATTGCCATTGATATCTGTTGCATTTCGCCTTCGGCATTCAAGGCACCAGCATTCTGTTTTAAGGTGTCCTTGGCTTCCATTAATGTCTCAGAGTTTCATTGGAACCTCTTAAATATGGCCGATTCCATATTCTCTTTGGTAAGTCATGCAAATGGAGAGACCTAAAAAAAAAACCAAAGTACCATGGTTTTTAAAGAACTGACTCATTCGTTAGTGTCATTTTTACAAAAAAGCTATGCATTTCCCACAGTGATTTTGTTTTCTTCCTCTTCAGAGATTCAGAACTATGCTTCATAGCGTTTCATTTTTACTGATCTCCCTCATAAGGATTCCAAGTGCATTGGTTATTCATATTTCAAAAACTCTTTAGAGTATAACACTGGCCGGTTCAGAAGGACTATTTTAAAATAAATAATGCATTCTCCCAAAGCAATCCATTAGTACTGAAAACAGGTTTTCAATATAACTGTCCCCTCAAAGAACACAAACAGTATCTTCTCAATACTCCAAAATTCCGTCTCTGTGGTTGTGGTAGTTTCTACAGGATTGTGAAATGCTAACTGGGTGTTTTGCTTTCTCCTGCAATTTTCCTTTGCTTTGTCCCCAAGGATTCATGTCTTTCCATGGACGTTAATTGCGCTCTTCTCAAAGATTCATTTAGTGTCCCAAAGGACACTCATGAGGATTTCCGAAACATCAACGAGTGTGTGTGAGACTCTGTTCTTCTGAAGAAAAACTGTTTTGTGAGAATTGTGTAACACTATTATGTCATTGAAGGGCTGTTTTGGATACAGTGGTTGCACTTCTTAAGGACAGCTTAACAGAAAGGGTCACGTTTTTAGGTGACATAACTAGTGCTCCTGTAGTTTTGGGTGAAGCAGAGCCCAGATCCCACATGCCCTTAAGTGTTGTAACTGATGTCTTTAGCTCTCTTTGACAGGCTCACCTTCCCAGCACCATTACTGAGTAACTTTGCATTAATGAAGCTGTTCTTTGGTACCTTGCTGCTAGTCCGCACACCTATTGGTAAATCAATAAGAACATTGAGTATCATTTCAGTAGTTGCTATTTTTGTACAGAAAGTAGATTCTTTGTCGAAAAAAGGTTCATATATTTTTAAAACCTTCTGTATCTTAATGTTAGGAAAAGTGGGTATATAATGCGTGAAGATTTGCAAAATGCAGATACCAAATAACTTATTGTTATGGCTCCTAAACCGCAGGCTGTAGGTATTTCGCCAGGAATTGATATATTGTTTTCTGAAAACGTTGCTCACTTATGCCACACATGTATACATTTCCAAGTCAGTGCTTCTTGTTTTGTTTTCGTTGTTTCAAGAATGTTCTGTGTGTTTGATTCAAGTGTTTCTAAGCTAGGCTGTTCTATGTGTCGTTGGGAGTCCTCACTCAAATTGTAGATTAGTTCGAGGTTTCACCCCAACTTTTAGCCAATAAGCTGCTAATGAATCGGAAACGTGTTGTAGACATGCTGAAACTATATCAAGCAAAAAGGGAGTGCAATACCCTAGCTCTGTCAAAATGGTGTCACAGTGAATGGTTGTCTGAGATTTTACTATACTAGTATGTGTGTTCGTCGCTAATCTCTCAGGGGCTCTGATCAGTGGGCTACACCACAGGAGAGTAGTTAGGTGTTGATTGATGCTGTGCTTACCTGGTACTTGTGAAAAAGGTGCTTGTCCGGTTCCTTTCAGTGTGCTTCCTGTCCAGTGTTTCACCGCTGTTGTAGAGGATACATACAGCACTGCAAAAATAGTAATCTTGGTAAAGTCTTAGTGGTGATCCAATGAAGAATCGCAAACCCTTGCTTGATTCAGCATCATGTGATCCTGTTTTGTTTAAGGACCACCTAGTACACATGGAATTCAGTGTCAAATACATCGACTTTATTTTTTAATAAAGTGTCTGCTTGGCCCATTTCGATGCAACCTTAACAAGAAATGCAGGCCTGAGAATGTTAACTTTATTATAATTAGGCTGTCCTGTTTTCAGTTTCTATTTTTGGTAAATTCTGGTGGGGTTTTTTCAGTGTTTTCAATATCTTAAAAAACAGTTGTTATCAGTGGTTACACATTTTCACACCACTAAAAGCAACAGAAAAAGTGTTTTTTCGGTGTTTATAGAACGTTTTTCTTTTATCATTGCTTGCTTTCTGCACTGAAAGAACATGGGCTTTAGACAGTGTACGTATAGTGTATATGAGGTCCAAAGAGATTTTTGCAAATTACTCTTATTGCAGTACACCATACAATACTTCTTCGGTGAGTCTTTGGTCATGTGCGCTCGTGCTTTCCTTCCCATGTAAACTTCTGTGAAAAAGCCCTCTCGGCATTCATAGCCCATTGGGCTGAGAACCGTCAGCTAAGAGACACAGTTGGGATGACTCTTTCTTTGATGCCACATAAAGCACGAAATTATAAATATTTGTGTTTTAGTTCCTGGGCATAAGAAAACAGTGCACCAGAATGGACTAAAAAGTCAATAGCATCCCTCATTAACTCTGAAGATTGTAAAGATGCTTTCAGCATACCATCTAACAAGTGGCAAGGATGTCCTACAGGGAATCACTTCAGCTCAAGTATCAATTTTGACAGGCCATCACACATTAATGTTTTATATACGTAGCTGAATCAATACAAATACAAACAATATCACTCCAATCTTTGTTGAACTTGGAAATAACCTTTTTTGCAGAGCATAACAAGTGTCACTGCATTCCATGCTTTCCAAAAGTCTGGTGTCACGTTTTCACCCCTATCCCAGATGCTTGGTGACATATATACTTGTCACTATACCTTGCATTTAATGTTTAAAGCCTGAGGTGTTGGCAATTCACCTACTATCAATACTGACCCACTAGAAACTATGGTCTGATGTATTAAGGGTTTTTACCCATTCTCTGTGGGTAAATGTGATGACAGATATTAGGAAAGATTTTTATGAAATTAGCCATTTTACCTATCAGTGAAAGAATCAAATGCAGCCAAAATATCAAATGTGAGTTTGATATGTCCTTATTCTCTACAGTTTATAAAATAATTAAACTAAACCTAAAACGTGAAACTAAACCCTGCATCTTTAGACCAAAGGCCATAAAACTGAAAAAAGTAAAAGGAAGGAGAAACAATATTTTAGTGGCATCCCTAAAGAACAAAACTAAAGCAGAATAATGTTAGCCCAGACTTTCTTACTGCTAGCTTGTATAACAAAGTTACATTTTATTGACCCCTTCAGAAATTAACAAAATGACTCTTATACTTTCTTTTTTCTTTCTTTGAATGCCATTAAGTTTGTGGTTGTGCAGGTGTTTTTTCAGTGTTTATATGTTTTCACCGGTGAGGGCTATTTTTCCTTCTGTGGGGTTTTATCAGTTATTATAGGTTTAAACCTAAAACCCCACAGCCTAATTATAATGCAGCATCAAAGCTCCTGTAAGTATTAAGGTTGATTTCTTACCCTTTTATTTTATACAATTGTATATCTGCGATACAATGGGCCAACACTTATGTTAGACAGAGTAGCTGTTTTCCTGCATCAATGGTTGTGGCTATCCCAGGGTTTTAGATCGTTTTAACTCTTTACACTGGCGAGTGCATGCACATTATCGTAAACCTGTATTTCATACACTATATTCCGGCCTACGAAGGCCCAAGACGAAATACCACAATGAGTAGGTGGAGAGGCGCTACATGGAGCTCCATCTTTGGAATGTGACTACACATGAAATGTATTCACATATGCTTCTGACAAACGTGCATGCCTTTACTCCTGTGCCATTTGCTATTAGGATCAATTAGAACATTTGCTCATGGTCATTTTCACTATTTTTACCTCTTTCTAGAGACAAATGAAACCTGTGCTTTATTGGTCTCAGAATCATGTGCATATTACAGGTTGTAGGCAGCACTACTGGAAAATGCTTCTGTAATGCATCACTGATTATTGATCCATCTGTACATGAAACAAATGTCTACAGTTCATGTTAAGCATATGGGGAGATATGCTGTCTTACCTTGTTTTTAAAATGGAAAAATAAGGTTGACCTGACGCCTGTTTTTTTAACCGACACTCATTTTTTTAATCAACACTAATGTTTTGTGCTTCCTAGCTGAATAAAACGTGGATCTCAGGGGCTACTTTGTTAATTACTCTCTGGCACCCTTCAGTCACCTTTGCCAGGCCATAAGTTAGCCCCACCCACCAGCGCATGTACCTGAACCCATTGACCTCAAACTGGACTCTGCCACAGTTTATTTTCTCTTCTGAATGCGAGGTATGAGAGCATCCTATTTGCCCTGTCTGTTGTGCATTAGAGAGATTTGTTTGAGGCACACACCAATTAATGGCCAGACATACATACATGCCTAGAACAGACTGCAGATTTTTACTCGAATCACAGATGATCATTGGTACTGACATATTCCTAGACCTTTTCATGAAATCTCTGACCACCACCCCATGACCCTGCACCAATCTGGATTATTTTTGTGTATGTGATCGATTTCTGCATAAACAGTAACACAGGAATGTTATTCATATGTTCTGGCCTACATACGTATTGCATACATAATTTTCTTTTCTTTCATACAGTTGATGTATGAGCACTGATTTGTTTTTTCTGAATCAACCATAATGTATGTAGAATTCTTAGCCAACACATGATTTGTCCTAAGGCTTATGTGTGTAGGCCACATCACACTGTCAGGTACAGGCCGCTGCCATATTTCCTGGCAATACAACTCTCTTGGGCGAGTTGTAGGTGTAATACTTGTGGTTACTGGATAAGACATGCAGAGTCAATGAAGCACTATATCAGAGGAAGATGAATTTTAGAATTGCAGGTTAATTATACGACGAACATCTTAAGTCCATGGTTGCTAACCACTGAGAGTACAATGAATTAATAAATGATAGACTTGGAGGTTTAATAGTTTGGAGCCTTAGGACGAAGTGTGTGTTGGTTAAAATTGAAATACCACTATGGAGGATTTCAGAAAAATCAATGCTCATCCTTCAACACTGTGAAAGAAAATAAGACTATGTATACAGTTCAGATCGACAGTCAGTGGAACATATGAATGCAGTGATTGAAGGACTTTAAGTAATTTTACTATTTGTGGTGTGCAATCAGTTTTGTGAAGAATATGTTTGTTTACCTTGTGATCTCATGGGCAACATTTGGTAACAGATTTCCATACCACAAGTAGCACCCTTTGGATTGGAATTGGGTCTTGTTTCACTTTTAATATTCTTTAGGATGTGCGCTCATCTTTTACCTTTTGTTATCTTTTCGGATTAGCACCCAGAAATGTGACTGCTTTTAACTTCTTCTTCAGTTGATATGTGTACTGTGCACTTTAGCGAGTAAGATTATGAGATCATTACATATCTCTAGATAAACGTTTTACTTTTAAACACAACTGCAGCAGCATTTTAACCAAGCTAATGTCTTCTACTTCTAGATAGTGTAAGACAGTACAATGTTGCTCTTTCACTTTCTTGATTGTTTGCACTTTATATTAAGATTTTAGAACTGGGTGGGAATGTGTACCCAAAATTGTCTCAGGGCAGATTTTTCTTCCTAAAAAAAAGAGCTATTTTTGTCAAACTTAATTTTTCACACACATTCCAAAACTGAAATTTATAAGAAATTCTGAGCGTGTGTTATATTGAAGTCATAAAACTGTAGCTTATGTTTTGAAGCTCAGGGCATGTGTTGTACTGAAGTCATAAAACTAGTTTGTTTACGAAAGTAAACACACATATTTTACACATCATATTACTCGTACCAGATCTTCTTAAACGTTTTCCAAACCAAGCATATGAGCTGAGATTTTAAAATTCTGCTCCCAGAGGAGCCATTTCATGCTCCAACTTGGTAGACAATTATTATGTCTAGCTTCATTTGGTCAGTTTTCGGTGGATTCAAATGTCCTAGGACAGAAGACAACGTTAGCACCATTCAACATTCATTAAATCCGGAGGCAGTATTTCTGGTACAAACCTCTTCACAAACATTTTACTAACCCTTCACTAGTGGATCAAAGTTGGCTCCATTTTAAAATCACTGCTCTACTCCTGATACGGACTTCTATTCCTAGTCACATACTGGTTGGATATGTGAAAAATCAATGGACAAAATGGAGTACTAATTGGAAGTAAAGTCTTTCTTTCCATTGAGCTGATCCCACCAACATTATTGTTAGTGTGTAATGTTCAATAAATAATTCCTCGTATTTATCACTCAGTGCTGTTTACTCTTATGAATATGAATACTAGTCGGGACTGCATCTGAGGCAAATGATTTGAGTATCCAATGCATTGATGTTTGCATTAAAAGAGTTTGTCCATCAAATGCAACTGTTTCACAGGGCACCAGAAAGTAAAAAGGACCTTTCTGAACTGCACCATGTACCAAAATTACTTCTACACCTCTGTGATTATTACTATTTGGACACTGTGAATCCATTTATGACCGAATCTCTATTTGTTTTGGTATTCTTTGTGCAACATTGTAGTTTAATGAGTTAACACCTTACTTGTGGGCTATCATTCACTAATATAAAATACAATTTTCAGAAATTGTGGCAAAGGAATTGCACTACATTGTCGATTAGGTCTATCAGAACAGCGGAGTGCATATGCACATTGTTTCTGAATATTAACCAATATTACCACTGAGGATAGAACATTGAAAGTCGTACAGCCTGTGAGAATGCTCACATTGTCGGCTTTAACAATAGCCGAAGGTCTGCCCAGGGAGCATACTGTGCCAGCTCAATGCCCCTCTAATGTTCATTTAGCGGTGGTCCTTACTTCTTCCTACCCACATTTCACCCACAGCTAAGGGACATACTGGGAAAATGATTGGAGCAGGAACTACTTCTTACCTTGATTGTAGGGAAAACTGTCTGCTTTCTACTCATGGCGCCCCCCATGCTTTCTCAAAAGCTGATACCATTTCATTTATGGCCATGTGAGCGCACTGTGGGGGGGAAAGTATAAACACGTAAACAAACTGCTGTGTTTGCTTATGTTTTCTACTACCATGTGGCAATCTGGCTTACATCCTCTTCATCAAAGTACCCTGTCTGAAATAACAGCTTCTATGAAGTAGGCAGGAGGAGTGCTGCAGGTGAAAGGAGTATTTATTCCTACACTCCAGGTGAGAGACAGAGCTCGCTGTTGCTTTACCTCCTTAGTTTTGGCTGGTGAAATCCTAATATAATAATAATCCACATTTGTAAAGCACGATCAATCACCCGTAAGGGTCTCTAGCCGCTGGGTGCCGTCGGGAAGATTAAGCAAGCTATTGCCAGAGTCACATGGTGCTGGGCTAATCTGCTGCCAGTGCCGGGGATCGAACCATGGTCCCCCCAGATTCCGGAGTCAGTCGACCTGGCCGCTGCGCCACACCTCTTCCCAATAGTCTTATTGTACTTACCTGCAGGGAAAAAGGGCTGTTAAATATTCACATTATATGCCTGTGACTTGGTCCTATAACCACAAGGACAGGTATTTGCCAGCTATTGTTGTCTACTGTTGTGGGTAGTAAAGGCATCCCTTGTTATAGTCTCCTGGCTGAGGGCTGTTCCTCAGGCCCATATCTCAAGAATACGGTGTTTGAGAACTAGAATGTTGAGTGCTCTGTTGAAGACAGCAAAGATGGAGGAGGGTAATATTTAAAGAATTTTAGCTGAGGATGGCTTCCTGATAATTATTGATGGGGATGGAGTTAGAATGCCAGACGCAAAACCAACCACCCTATTCCACCCTGTTCAATACCTGGGAGTGCTCTCCCTTGTAAATCAGACATTTAAAATGTGTAGTGCAGTTCATAAAATGTTTTATTAGATGGTGTTTTCGCATATTGTTCTGTAGATGGAAATGTACTTGAGTCATTATTGTCACAGTGTTTTTGGTGGTAAGGTGCCACCATTTTTTCTATCAAAATTCACTGGAGTAAATGCGGTTTTCGGCGGTTACAATAAAGAAGCAAATCAGAAGGATGTTGATAGATCTTAGTGACAGTTTAAATCATATATTGGTAATGCCACACTAAGTTTACTGATTGTGACTTTTAAAGCGATTTCACCATGTAAAAATGCTCATTAATGGATGGAGTTTATTGAGTCATCGTTTTTTTTTTTTTTTAGAGTTTTATATAGCGCAAACTAGACTTGAGACATCGGGTATCAGAGCACTTTACATGAACACCAGTTCTGTTACAGATGTACACATTCATTTTTGTTCGGCACAGGGAGATTAAGTGATGGGCCAAGAATCACAGGATGTTGAGCATCGTTGCCGAGACTCGAACGCGGTTCCCCAGCTTCAAGGTCGACGGATCTAGCCCTAAGGCAACATCCTCTCCCCTAAAATCTTTGAGTCAAAATAGTTTTGACTCATGATTTTTCTCATGAAATTATGATTGGTGGTCAAGAAAACGAACGTGAGAACACTTGTACTATAAATTCACAAATCTCTTCATCCATGTGAGGAAAAATCTTGACACATTGAGTATTGTATACTTGAAACAGTAGCAGCAGTCTGTCAATCGATACCCTAGTACCAACAACAGTTTCATCACAGATTTCTAATGATTAGCTAAAGTGCTAACATTCTATATTCATGCCAAGCGTCAGTCACACGTGAACACCCTGTTGCTAAAATAGAACCTATTTAACTTAAAGCATTTCCTATAGCAAAGGTAATCATAAGTAAGTAAAATATGGGCATTAAATGTATTCTATATTGTTAATTCATAAATGAAACCAGATGGGTCCGAAAATATGAAGGGAATAGAGTTATAGTCATTTATGGAATTATATCTTTTTTAATTTATTAAAAACAGTTAATGGCAAAAACAGTTAATGGCAAAGATCCTCGCCTACATTCTTACCACAGCTGTTTCCTAAAACTATTCATTCTGTACATTGCTTAATACCGCCTTAATTTTGAATTAGAAACAAATTGTTAGACGAAGCAGGTATTTTTGTCTTCTGTTTTAATACATGGGAGTAGATTTTTAAAGGGACAGCAAGCTATAAGAAAGAGCACTGGATTCAGATGTTTTTATGATAAGTAAAAATGAAATGACAAATATATTTAAATATATGTATGTAATGTCGAGAAAAATGTGTCAGCTTCTTTGTCTTATAAATGACCACATTCAAGATTAATTAATTATTATGTATTCCTAAAAAGCAATGTCCTGGTTCTAATAAGGTTCTTTAACCATATAGCAGCCCATCTTGCTGCATGGCCGGGTAACTAACAAGATAGACACTACTTTGGATAGTGAGCATCCATCTTTAGTGCATACTGAAATAATTCTATTGTGGCAAAGTAAATTATATTTTAGCTCATTCTGTGGTGTTTTGCACTTCACAATACAGCGATGACTACCTGTGTGGCTTCCTACATATAAACATTAAATATTGTGCTGTCTTTGATTGTTAACTACAGACGACGCTTATGGTTTGAAAACATTGCCAGTATGTGGTTATAAGTTTACACTGTCATTTTCCTAATTTGAAACTCCCCTTGGACAAGCAAGGGGCAGACTGTTCAATAAAAGCAAACAATAAATAATTAATTTCTTAAAACCGCAGCTGTTTCCCTTATGTGCTCTTCATGGACAATGAGACATCTATTTTAAGACAACGAATAAGAAAGAGTGTGAAAAACACTGGTGTTTCATAGACCAGACATTAGCTGTGACTCATATCCAGGAAATTGCAGGGCCACGAAAATAAGATATGTGGGGCTTCTATTTCTCTATGATCACCAGGGTCCCCTTGGCCACCTGGGATGAGGTATCAATCTCAACCTTTTCCCTCTCCAGCAACGCCTACCACATGCAACCTGGATTTCTCCCTAGCTGCAACAGGAGATGCCGTCCGTGCATGGCAGAAAACAGTATGTAAAATAATTGGAGACTTTTAAAAACAAAAAGGCCCTTGTGCCTTCCAACAGATAAAGAAGGACTTTGGCATTCAAGAGGGGAAGAAACGGAAACACCTTCAGATTAGGCACTGGATACTCGGGGCTCTATCAGACCACACACTAGTAGACCCATGTTGACATTTGAGAATTGAGTTCTTGGAAAAAGAGACAGTGAATGATTTCTCAGCCACAAGATGCATTTAGGCATATCCCCAAAGTAGAAGAGATGGAAGGAGGAATTGGGTAGCTCACTCATAGAAACAGAATGGTCACTCATCTTTTATAGAGCACGGGGGACAGCCACCCTACATTGATACTATACACTTGCGAGGATACATACATGGATGCCTCGAAGCCTGGGTAGTGCTAGAGGGGAGCGAAGGAGCTGGTACTTTGCAGTATCTACTGAGTCACAATCCAAAGTTAAAAAGGTATTGGAAGGATGAATAAACTGGCATAAAGAGATCAGATGGAGATCCCATAATTTCCCGCATACATGATTTTGGGCCTGCAGAACAAGCAAACATATTCCACTGTATGTGCCCAGAGAGGAAGGGATTACACTTACTCTGTGTGACTCTAGGCAGACTATCACAGCTCTGTGGGGTACTAAGAGAGTGCCAGAACCCCATAGCTGATTTTATAAGATATGAGAGTTGTTGAGCATAGAAAAACACGCAGTAGCACTTGACAAACTTTGATGAAACGTGAGCACCCTGCATACTATGTCTGGCACAGAAATTCAAGGGACTGTATTGTATCTGATTCCTTGCAATACTGTAGATCAGAGTTAGACAGGATGCACCTAAATATACAGAACCTGATGGTAGTTCAAGAAAAAGGGCTGGGAGAGACAAGTGTGACCCATGATGGACGGGAGTACGAAGGAAGTTTGAGATAGCTCAATCATTTGGAGCATACCTCTAGAGTAATCCTTTTTTAAAAGTAGGAAGTGAAGGGTGAGTGGTGGGGGCTGTTTTTTCATGTTTCCTCATTGGCAACCAGCAGTAGGTGGGAGTCTGTGTACTAAATTATTTACACTAAATAAAAAGAACCATAAAACAGAAAAAGGGACATGAATTTCACAGTTCGAAAAATGTTACAGACTGAGAACACTTTTAATATGCAAAATAAACCACAGAAAGATAAAGAATTTAGGGACTTCTTTATTTCTAGATCTTGTAGAAGCAGAATTGAGAACCATGCTTTTCCAGCCTATGCAGAGCAAAATGAAGGATTCTAAAGCTCAGTTGTCCAGCAGTAGTTGTATATATTTTTGAGAAAAAAATAGAACTTGGAGAAACCAGTTCCGATTAACCTTTTTTCAAACCTTTTGTGACTAATTTGTCACCAAGAATGACTTTCACTAGGCTCACAAAAATAACCTGGTGAATACCCATTCAGGTGAAAAATTCTTTTTTCCAGGATGTTTTTTACTGACTTCTCCACCATGTATTTTTTTCCCTTCTCATTTTTTGATGGTATCTCTCACTTCCTCTCCCTTAAACCACTCTTTCTGTCTACTCCTCGCCACACTCCCTGCCATGAAAGTGGTGTCACCCTCCTGCCTCTTTTCTCACAATGTTAATTTTCCTCCTAGCCCACTACTCATTTCCCTATTTAGTTTTGCTGATCTACTCTTCTCTTCTGTTTTTTTCCACACCGTGGGCCTCTCTGTCTCGGTCATGGTAAATATAAAGGAAAGATTACTGCAGCCCCCTTTTTTCCTTGAACAGTTCCTGGTGTTTTATCAATTGTATATCGTTCTCTAAATCCCTTATTTATTTAATGCAGCAACAGAAGACCAGGCATTTCGGCTAACGCCTTGTTCACCATGAAAGTGTGTGTCCCACAAATAAGTTTAAATACAGCTTACAAAAAAGTGAAAAACAACTTGAGAAATGCTATTGTTCAACATTAACATAGAGGGGATTATCTAAATCCTAATTTTCATCACTGTAAACTTAAAAGAAACATATCGCTCCTGCGCCTAATTCATAGTATAGCGAAATTAATGATGGAACAATTGTTTCTGTGCCAAGGGACCACTGACTACTTAAAGAAATTACACTTAAAAGTTTTATTTTGTTTTGAAATGCATCCCTTTTTCCTTAAAGGAAACTGGGCTGTATTTTTATTTTTAAAAATATTGCTTTATTAAAAAGCAGTCACAGACATATTGGTCTGCTGACCACAGCAGGCCACCATCCCTGTGAAGACTGCAATTCCAAATAGTTAGCAAATTGCGACCTACCTCATTAATATTCATAAGGTAGGACTTTTGCGATCCCATTAGGAATCACGAATTACAAGTTGTACATTATTAGGAATTGCAATTTTCTAATTGTGATTTGTAAAGAATCACAATTAGGAAATTGCAACCCCTAAATTTGTACATATGGCCCTAGATCGTTAATCAGAAAGCGTGATTTTTGTGATTTGGTATAAATCCGTTCAGCTATTTTTTCGAAATGAAAGGTCAAAATAAAGCGATATCTGGGCAGTTGGCAGCGCGGATGGTAATGCGGTAGTGCAGATTCAGAGAATAAACTTCTCTGATTGGCTGATTTACCTGCCTGCCCACTCAGTCCCGCGGTACCAAGCAATCTTATTGGGAGGCCTCAATATCAACAAAAATGTTGTAGCTGCCATTTCAGGACTCAGGGTCCCAGTGACTCAGTTCCATGTCCTGAGTTTCTAAAAAAGAAACATACAAGGGAGTAGGGTAGGGGTACCCTGAATCCCTGGTCCTTGGGGTGGGGTCCCAGTGGGGCATCAGGGGCCAAAATAAACACATTGTGCCATGAGTACTGCAGAACTCCTATGGGACACATGCAAGGTCAGTGCAAACCTCTTGCATGGTTCCACAGGAGTCCTGCGGGTAATGCAGCCATTACATGTGACGTTTGTACTGTCCCATGGTTGTTTCTCACGCTAACTCAAATTTTATGTTCACGGACACTGAATATATTTTTTAAGCACGCTGCACGTTTGAATTCTTTATCCATTCGGGTTAATAGTCATGGACACCAAACACCTTCACTGATGAATATGGAGCACAAGACCCGTAAGCACGCACAGGATCCTTTCGTGAATTTACTTTATTTAAAACACACAATGGACGTTTTGCCCATCCTTAGTGCTATGTTTTTCCTGTTTATTGCCGAAGCTCCCCGATGAAGGGCATGTTCCGCCCGAAATGCATTGGAGCAATCGAGTGATACTGTATTTTTGAACTCATATAAATGTCACCATGAAACACAATGATGATACAAACGAATGATTAAATAATTCGTAAAGCGAAACCAGGAGTCTTGTTTCCATAAGAACCAACGGAGTGCTCAACATACAGGGATGACGCCATGTTCTCATGGTGACACATTACTTACATTTGTTATACAGATACCCCAGTGGTGAGTGACAGAAGTGGGTGTTACCGATCCGATCCTCTGGGAGAATGCCACAGGTTTTCCCCCCTCTGCTTGAACAAAGTGCACAGTTGAAGTCACCTAACATAATCAACATAGTATCTTTGTGGTGTTTCCTATTGAACATACAGGTTGTTAAATATTTTCGATAAGACGTCTCTCACTAAAGCCGGGGGAATGTTGTGGTAAAAGTTTATCATTAATATACAATAGTTACCTTCAACATGAATTAACATCAGTTGGTGATAGGGATCCCCGGCAAGGAGCACTACCTTTTTTAGGGCCAGCCTATTTGAAATGTACATACCAAGACCCCCTTTAGCTCTACCGCTGGACCCTTCAATGGCTGGAGGGTGGAAAGTCTTAAAGCCATTGAAGTGTATTGGCTCCTTAGCCCACGTTTCTTGCAAGCATACAATGTTAAATGTTATAAAGTCCCCAAAAAATGGCTTAGTCTGCTTGGACAGCAAACCTGCAATGTTCCAGGACACTATATTGCAACATGCTTTCTCTACAAGGACATGTTGAGATTGAGTGCCTGATAAACACACCAGACCGTTAACACAGCCCAGTGGGATCTGTTCAGCCATAGTGATCCCACTAAATTAGTCAGTGGCCATAGTGCTGGAATCCAAGGGGGGATTATCCTGGGCCTCCAAAAAATAAGGGGTTTGTTTGTCTAGTGCTACAATATTGTTAACATTACAAATCTCAACACTATAACAGTTATTTCCAAAGGAGGGTCTTGGGTAAAAAGTAAGTCAATCTTGTTTGTCTAGCATACTGAGGATACCAAACTGGTTACTGACTGGAATTGGGTATCTTGGGCAATGGTTCCTTGATGGTAATTCCCCCAAGGGGGTAATTCTCGGGAGTCTTCGATGGAATCCACTCGGTTGGTAAAAATACCCTAGAGGTAGTATACTTATGTTATGGGGGGAAATTATCTGTGACTCTGCCACTTCAATAATAGACTAAACTAAACTTTGTGACCTAAAAGTTAGACCTACGCAGTCTCCTCCCAGGGACTTAGAAGACTTACCCACCCAAGGTATTCACCGAACCATTTTAAATTAAGAGAAAAGAACATCAGTCAGACAAGTTCAACCTGATAGTAAGTGTAGCGATTTGTTTCTTAACATAAACCAGTGCTCACCCTCGTTATGGGGAAGAGACGGAACATTGGCCAGAACTATTGTATATGGTGTGGCCTCAGGTGGAAGATCCAGGAACGAACCTGTTTCAACTTGAATTCCCTGTTTATGGCCCTGATTGTAGCCCTGGTTGTAGCTCTGTGTTTGCATAGGTACAGATAATCCCGCCCCATGTACACGTGCGGTATCATCTGATGAGCTAGGTGCCGTGGTAATTGGGTTCTGATCCTGGTTGCTTCCAGGATTTTGTCACCTAGAAAGTAGTCGTGGGCTCGGGTTATTTGATAGGGGGTGTGCAGTGGTCAAAGATCTTTGGGTCGAAGGCTGGTTAAGGGACTAATCTCTAAAAATACCAGTAATCAAATTGGGACACGGAATAGGCCGATTGTTATCTAATGATCCCCTTGTACTACTCACCCTCCTCCAGTAGCTAACCTCTGGGCATCTTCAATAATATTCCTAACTGATCCCTCCAATCTCGTGAGTCTGTCCTCTATTGAAGTCAGTTTTTGGGCCAGTTGGTCTAATAAGACAAAGATCATCATTTCCAGTCCTTTACAAAACGCATCCTCTTGTAACCAGGTTAATGAGCTATTTACTACTGGTAGCTGCGTTATAGTAGTTATTCCCTGGCTGGAATCTCTAATATTATTTCTTGTTGTACCTCTCATAGTCCTTGGGCTATCTTCTTTGGGATTAGGTCTCAATTTACCCCTCCCCTTCCTTTTCTTAGTAGGCGGCTCACGGGTGGTGTTATGGTTTGCCGCCAAGCCCTGACCTTTGGCTGATACAGGGGGGCTATTACTCGTATTTAATAGATCTGGGGAAGAAGTAGGTTCTGTTATCGTGTTGGGCCCAGTGTTACCCAGTGGGATAGCCTTATTATGAGGCTGCAGGGGAAGAGGGGCTGAAGTATCCTGAATAGGCTTAACTTGGGTCAGAAATGGCTCCAGAGACCACCTGCGCTCTGTTAGTTCTATCTTGTGGATAAGTACTGATTCCGCTCTCAATATAAATGCGTCTAATGTTCCCACCACCCCCTTCCCTCAGCAGTGCATTTCCGATTCACTCCTTTCAGAGCGCCACACAGATAGACTTATACATTAGAGGATCTAAGCAAGAAAGTATTAGAAATGGGGTAGCATGGTGCAGAGTGGGCAGGCCAAACTCCTGAGGACATGTGTGAAGCATCCACACAGTACATTCAGACGACACCCAAGGCACACCACAAAAAGAGACACAACATTAGTTTAGGTTGAAAAAGAATAACTTTTGTATTGGGTCAAATATGCAATGGTAAACACAGTAGTCACAATGTTACGCCAACTGGCGCTAGGGAAATATATATATGGGGGATTAGGTACAGGGCAAATGATAAAGAAGAAAAAGGTAAGTCCACTAGGGGCAATAGTGCAATTAAAACGTCAGCATTAACCTTTGGCATAACCTTACGCAGGTACGTAGATCAACAGCTTCAATCCGAGGATGAGCAATCCCGTAGGCATATCATCTCACTATACCTCATCAGCACAAGCATGAGAATATAGAGGCCTAACTTTGGCAGTAGGCAAATAACAGCAGGCATTCAGAATAAGATAAAACATTAGGCCCAAAACCCCCTTAACTGTGGGTATAGCATTAGCTTAAGCATAACATCTAGGCAAAAAGGCAGGTTAGCATAGGAGCAACATTACCATGGGCCTACCCCAGGCATATACCATATCGTGGTATAAGGCGGTAACCAGGAAAACACTAGGCCCGGGACCTGCATGAACACATTTCACATGGGGGCATATACCATCAGCATAAACACATTATTCAAGAAACGTCTTGAGGAAACTAATAAAGCGAATAAGGACTACAAAGATAACATCTTAACAAGTAAAATGGATACATTTAAGAAATATCTAGAACGATTCTCCCTGGTGAAAGTCTACCCATACACCAGTGATGACTATGTAGCCCCAAGCTTTAACAGCAAAGGGAGACACCATGGGTCCAATTATTCATCCTCTGGCTCTGACTCGAACTTCAGCGACTCAGAGACATCTAGTCATACTGGAACTTATCCCAGGGGGGGCGGTCAAAAACAACGGCCATTCAAAAGAGGTGGCCGTCAGAGAGGTGGCATGTATAACCAACATCCAGGCAACTATCAGAATCCCGGTCCTTGGTGGCCACCAGGTCCGTGGGGTTTTCAACCACCACCACCACCATTTGCACAACAGCTGAATCCATATCAGTAGCCCAGTTTTTTCCTGATCAGTCTTTTTTAGGGCGTGGCCGGGGACAAAACAGGGGCAGAAGAAAAGGACCACAGACTGTCCAGTGGGAGGCCGATCAGACGTTCCCCAATACCCGGAGCAGGAAAGCAGCTCAACAGAGCAACAGCACAGAGACGAACGGAATTTGATAGTCAACCTGAGTTCCCGTTCCCTGACAACTGTTGAACAGGCAGTCCTGGGAAAGGGTTTAGGCTTTGTCCCTACCAATCGAGGAGATCATTCCTGATGAGAACCGAACTTGAGAAGTTTTTTCGAAAAGTGCATCTTCACTTCTTCTTTAACCACATGGCTGCTGGGCGTTTTCCCCCCCAGTGCTGGAAAATGCCATTTTAGTGGCACTATGACGAGCTCAGCTCGTCATCAGCACACGACACCCGTGGGTGATGACGAGCTGAGCTCGTCATCAGCATCGAAAGGGTTAAAGATAGAACTGAAGACTCTCAATCTGGAGACGTCATACCTACCAACACAGGACTACGTCCGACATCCACCTTCACTCCTTTGAGTCATCAAGTTCCATCTCATGTTACCACCTTTGAACAGGCAGCCAGACATGATATTGCACAATTGCAGGACGCTGATCGGAAAATATTCCATAATTTTTCCAAATCAGAACAACAGGCCCTCAAAAGCCTCTCGCAAGATCCGTCTATCATTATAAAACCTGCGGATAAAGGGGGAGCTATTGTAATTATGGATTTGGCCCAATACCGACAGGAATGCCTGAGACAATTGGATAACAATAAATTCTATCAACGTTTGACTGAAGATCCCACCCCACATTTACTTACTGAAATCAAAACTCTGGTAGATGAAGGCAACACTGAAGGTTGGATCACACAGCAGGAAGCCAGATTCCTGGTGACAGAGAAACCCATTACCCCTGGCTTTTACTGTCTACCTAAGATTCACAAAGCCACTAGACCACCACCAGGATGTCCCATAATCTCAGGGATTGGTTCCCTTTTGGAACCTCTTTCCACTTTTGTGGATTTTTTCCTTAGACCCCTAGTCAAGAAAATGCCGACTTATTTAGAGGATACAGCGGATGTTCTTAGACTGTTACCAACTGTAGAATACAATGTAGAGACTGACCTGTTGGTCAGCTTTGATGTAGAATCGCTCTACACCTGTATACCTCAACAAGACACACTAGACGCAATTAGAAGTCTGTTGTCGGTGGAGGATCTTGACAGTATCACTCCGGTCAACTTCATCTTATCCTGTGCAGAACTGGCTATGAAGAAAAATTTCTTCAAATTTGAAGAACAACTGTTCCTCCAGATCTCCGGGACCTCCATGGGGAGTGTCTTTGCCCCGAGTCTTGCCAACCTCTACGTACACCAATTTGAACAAAATCACATCCTCAACCATAGCAACCCATTTTTCGATCAGTTGGTGCTATGGAAGAGGTATATAGATGATGTTCTGGTGGTATGGCGAGGCTCCGTAACAGAAGTCCAGTCATTCCATCTATGGCTTAATGAACGCAATCAACACCTAAACTTTACGCTAGAGTACAGTCATGAAAGACTCTCCTTTTTGGATTTATCTATCTTTCCAGAAGCTGGTGGCCTACAAAGTGAGCTCTTCACAAAACCTATGGCGAGAAATTCACTTTTACTCTTCAACAGTTACCACCCACGTTCCCTAAGGGAGAATCTTCCTGTGGGTCAATTCCTCCGAGTCAGGAGGAATTGTTCATCAAAAAATCTGTTTAACAAACATGCCACTGTACTAGCCACCCAACTACAGGATCGTCAATATCCTACACACCTTGTAAAAAGAGCATGGAAACGTGCATCAAACAATAACCGTGAGGCATTGATTGAAAGACGTCCACCCAAACCACCAATGGAACGACTCACGTTTGTTAGTACATTTCATGCTTTGTCGAACAACATTCAAAAATCAGTTCGCAAACACTGGGGGATTTTGAATACTACCGATGCCAACATCCCCTTACCTCTTTTTCCGTTTAAAAGGGCACCAAGCCTGCGAGACACCCTTGTCCATACTAGACCTAGGACATTTAACACTGACAGTTCGACAACCTTATGAGGTCTTCCACTGGTCTCCGGTCATCACCCGTGTGGGTCATGCAGTGTCTGCCCTCAGACGGCCAAAACCAACACAGTCGATATAGGGACAGGTAGGACGTGGGTCCTCAAGAAACATACAAACTGCAACACCGACAACGTCATTTACATGATTACCTGCCCTTGTTCCTTAAGATACATCGGTTATACCACCCGAAAAATCAAACTGAGAATTGGGGAACACAAATGTACCATCAGATGTCGCAAACAGGCCACCAAACTTACGAATCATTTCCTGGATCTCAGGCATACAGCTGAGGAAATGAAGTGGGTTATCTTAGAGCAGCCATACATCCCTCCCTACATTAGCGATGTGTCGAAGTTTCTGTTTAAGAAGGAACAGAGGTGGGTTTTCCTTCTTAGAAGCCACATTCAAGGTCTTAATGATGACATACCCTGGACATCACTGTAAACAACTAGTCCGCGTATGTCGTTGTCCATGAGTGTCTCGCTTCAGATATTTGACCCGGTGAGGTTGAGAATATTGAATTATAACTTAATGAGTCGTTATACATCTCACACACATCTCTCCAACGAGTCAAATACATCTCTGCTACATTGGCGCCCTAAGTATACAGCTTTAAGGAGGCCAAACTTCATGACGCATGCGCGTAGACACTACTCCCGTGTGTTCCTTGGGTCACGCGTGCGCAGCCGTTATAACATTTCACACGGCGCAAGCGCGCCCCTGCAATATCGTCTTTATTTAGGATTCTGCGCGAACGCCTATAAGCTATTCCTAGACGCTACACTCGTGTGTTCCTTGGGTCGCGCATGGGCAGCCGGTATAGCATTTCACACGGCGCAAGCGCGCCCCAACAATAGCGTCTTTCCTCACGATTCAGTAAAAACGCCCACAAGCTACTCTTGAACAGCTGAAGTAAATTATTCAATCTGTATGGATATAAAAGGACATGCGCGTTCACCAGCCAGTTACCTCCACTCCCTCTCGGATGTTGGTGTAGAGGTACCGACGGACAGGTAGGGCACTTCACTGTGTTGCCCCAGTTACTTACAATAACTTTTTCAAATGTGTGCCTATTTTTTTGGTACTTTCTTGTCATCATATTGCCATGCATATAAGCCAACCCTCTACATAGCCTATTCAGTCTTGGCTTTTTTCTTGACTTCCCTGCATAGTCTAAGTCATTTGTTCAAAGGAGGTTGAATCTCTTTTTTACAACTAGTTTTTGTTAGTAGACTACTGGAAATGTGTGATTATATGTATCCTAGTACCTCTGATTTTTGTTCTGAGGTCCTTATTTCATTTCCACTCTAACAGAGCGGGGCCTCCTTCTTCCCGAGTGGGTGCCGGGTGAGGTGAGGCATACTCCCACAGAACGCTGGGTGAGTCCATATGTTTTTATTGTTTGTGATTTAAACACATCAAATCCGGTAGAACCTTATGTCTACTGTGTGACGGGGAGACTTTCTCTTCCGCACTGTTTGTGTGCCTGTTGTTTGTCTCTTGTATCCTTGACACCATTATACACGTTAATTCTGACGTACACTTCTCTCTCTTTTTAGGAGAGACCGCATGATTGGATTACCACCAGTACACATCTGGGCTCAGAGTAGCTGGTAGGATCTATCCATTATAAGTGTACAAAGTCACTATTTTGTAATTTGTTTACTTGAGTTTGCAGTCACAGTTTTCACCTGGTCCTGAAGAAAGCTAGGACCAATTGTCCATCTAGCTGAAACATGTTGACCTCAACACACCATGCCTTTATATAGTTATTATTTAAAACTATCGGGCGTTGTTTTTAAATTTTGACCCTAGTACCATACCCATTAAACTTACTTTTGGTCCTTGGAGTCAATTTTATCTTCACTTTCACCTCTCACTTGCACTGCACCCCATTAGCATCACCAGTGAAGCACTGTGGTCTAAGATTATATCCACAAAATCCATCTCCGCATCATTATCAGGTGCATTGATCGAGATTTGGATTTATGATACATCTCCCACGTGACGATACTCCACCAGATGGGTGGGCTGATGGGAATTTTTTCTAGCCCTGTGCTATCACTTCAGTGTTATTAATGGACTCATGGTTCTAGACTCAATACGGCACACTAACAGTAATTTGGACCAGGCTACTTTCTTTTGTTTCGCTAAACACATTGGCAGTCTATCAGCATAGGACACCCTGGATCTAACCGCATGCGGCCTAGTCACACTAGATCTAGCGGAAACCTCGATTACCACAGCCTGATGTCTGGCAGACATGTTAGGCACAAATCCAGAGCATGAGCATGGAAAAAAAAAGAAACACAACAGCATGAACCCAGAGTATGAGCAATCCCGTAGGCATATAAGCTCACTATTCCTCATCGGCCCAAAGCATAGAAACAGAGAGGCATAACTTTAGCAGGAGTATCCTTACACATAAATGCAAAATAGGCATAAGCAGAGGGACATCGGGGCATCCACCCCAACACCGGTGCATCATTTAATAAATCATCCCTGGGCATATGTTCCCTGCCGGTACACTGAATCAAACATCTATGGAAGGCAGGTCATTAGGCTCACTTGGACAGGTAAATCAGATAACAAAACACATGTGGTTATACCTGCGATGGGGGTGACATGCCCATAGGTTAAATGGCCGGAACCCCTCTAGATAGCCAATCTGGGGCATAAAGCGCATTTGGCCCGTGTCAGCCTAAGGACCCTCACTTAGAGGCATGTCCCTCACCAACCCTTCAGCCCAAGACCACCCACGTCTGGGACTCAGAAGTCCAAAATGCCTCCTGTTGCAGCTGCCCACTGTCCAGCGGGGCAGCTGTGCTCAGTAAATCAGCCCGGCAAGATCACCCCACGTTAGTGCCCCGCCCAGGGCTCTAAATGCCCCCAGATGCTGTAGGACTGTTGTGGCAGCCCCAACCCCTCCTCTGGGGTGCAGCTGTGCGGGCAGATTCCAGCGCCGGCTCCCACTGCGAGTCCCGGGGGCCTCAGGTGCCGACAACGCACCTCAGCCAGCCCCCGACAATTAAATCACCCAGCCCCACTCACCGGCTCCTCATCTGGGTCTGGGGCAGACCGAGGGGGCCCGCTCTCCTGGAGCTCCCCTCGGCGATGTCTGGACAGTCCGACTGCCTTCGGCCCCAGCCGCCAATCCTGATGCGGTTCTGGCGGGGGCGCGGTAGCCTCCGCCTATGGGTGCGCCGCTTCCAAATGGGCCGGGCCTAGAAGCCAATAAGGTGGCGGCTCCCGGTGGGCGCGGCCGCAGGAACCAATGGGGCCGCGCCTGCCCCCAGAAACGACCGATGAAGTCGGCCTCGTGAAACGCTCCGGGGCCTACTGCGGCCCTTCCTCTACCACGGTGGCTCTCTCCAGGCTCCGGGGGCCGCAGCAGAAATCCTCAGTGGCGCCTTCTCGTCTCCCTGCAGCCTCCCTCATGTCTCCCGGGCCTTGGTGGTGATCAGTGAGTTTCTTCTTGCGGCGCAATACGGGGTAGGCTCCCGTTAGATCCCTAGCAAAACCACAGGGTAGGCTCCCGTTGGTTTAAATAACCACCCGAACGTGGCTCTCCTCACTTCTCCCGGGCCGGCGGTGATCGCAGGCATTCTCCAAACGCGGGATAGGCACCCACTCTTCTCCCAAGGCACGCACAGCGCTTAGAAGCTACACAGCGCTCTTAGCAGCACATCACTTTGGGAGGCAACCATTCTCTTAATATAGCGCTTAGGAGGCTCAGCGCTTTACTGGCAGCTCCTAAGTAGCAGCGCTCGCGGATTTCCATCGCTGCAGGGGCCAGACACCCTAAAGCGTTTTTCTTAGGCAGGGGTGCAACTAGGGGAATGTAGCACTCTCGCAGTGCTGCTGTGGCCGGCTCCTCTTCTCCTGGCCATGTAGGGAATGGTGCCCACAGTCCTCTTCTTCTGGCCAGCACAGATATAGCACTCTTCTCCCGCAGGTACTTTTAGGTGTAGCGCTCGCGTGGCGCACAGTCCCACAAGCCTCTGGGACCTAGGATGGGACTCCTTCTTCAGGGGCCAGGGAGCAGAGCAGCAGGCACTACTGGGCAAGGTCAGCAGCCAGTGGGTACTCATCAGGACAGGGCATTAGGCTTTCACATCCTCCACTGTAGCGTGGCACTCCTCCTGTACAGCAGCCTGTACTCCTACAGTGGGGCTTCCACTAGCCATGTGGACAGCAGAGGGGTTTTAGTTGGGTGGAGGGTCCAGCACACAGGCCCAAGTGGCGGTATCCCTGGCAGCAGGTCCCCTCAGGTTCCTGTCCCTGCTCTGTCTGAGCACATGGTGGCACAGCCCCATTATTTATGCGCCCCTCACCCCACCTACCAGGCAGTGCCAGAACTTCTAGAAGCCTCTGGGGAACTGGTTCTAACTGGCTCAGGGGGAGGAGTAGAGCACCCTGGGTGCCAGGCTTTCCCTCCAAGAGCTGGGATGGCTGGGAACCAAACATCTAGACTGCTAACCCACTGCAGTCAGGTGGCACAACACCCAGCCTTGGCATCCCTTTGAAACGCAGCATTTCACAAGGGTGCATTTTTACAATTTGGGATTACAAGTGCACACGCCATTGCATTACATTTAACATGGCGTCTCACACCACACATGGCCTATACATTTCTCTACCATGGGGGAGACATCCTAAAATAGGGGGATGAAAAGCGAAACATTTTGAGAAAATGGGCCAAGCCAACAGAAAGTCACAAAAACACAGATACCTCAAGTCCCATTTCTTGGAGATGTGGCCCAGCCTAGCCTCTAACAGACTCTGACGGGCTTAGACAGGCTCGCCCTTGGCCCGGGCTTTGCCCGGCGCACGCCTGCGTGCATCACACAAAGCGGGTGCCGCCTGCAGCTAAATACTCCCTGTGGGCGCTCAGCTGTAGCGCGTTGTGTCAGCAGGGCTTCCTGGGGCTTGCAGTCCCTTTGGCAATAACCAGCTTACCAGCAAAATCAGCGTTTTTCACAAAATGCGGCTCCCACAAAGCGGTTGCCACCAACAGCTAAATACCTTTCGTGGGCGCTCAACTGTAGTGCGTTGTTTCAGCAGGGCTTCCTGGGGCTTGCAGTCTCTTTGGCAAGAACCAGCACGCCAGCAAAATCGGCGTTTTTCACAAAATATTGACATTGATGATATCTCAACTGACATAATTGATGACTCACTGATCACATCACTGATGACATCACCCAATAGATATGTTAGTTTGCTATTTTTTTCTATACTGGAAGATATTATTCCAGGTGCACGCAGACTCAATAGTGAACAACATCTGTAGCTCTAATGGATGTATCCTTTTGCAACAATCAGGAGAAGCAGACCATGAAGCATATCTGTGAAACGCCCAACATTAAGTATTTTATACACTCTTTATTTACAGGTATGGAGGTGTGTACGGAATGTAACGCTCAGTAGACTTTAATGACATAAGCAACTTATTAAACCTCTAATACCGTACAAAAAATGTTCGCTTATTATTTACCTTAATGATATGTGTATGGTAACTACCTCTTTTATTCAATTATCAAGGAGAGAGAGAGGACTGGATAGCCAATCTGTATCCCCAGGTTTATTATATGTAATTAAGAGAGGACTGGCTTATTAATTTGTGGTACAGGACTGTATGGAGAAGGGAAAGGAACTGTTTTGTTTGCTTATGAAGCCCTCACCCACCAACCTAGTTGGTGGCATGCTTCTCCATACAGTCCTGAGCCCTGTACCACAACTACCTCTTTTGACATAGAATTTTAAGTCAATGGCTTCACTTTTGTACATGAGCCAATTATAAGGCATGCACTACCAGCAACAGCAGTGCATTGCGGGCGCGCAAGTTAAAGTTAGCTGACCTAACTGTAACGGGGGAATTTCAATGGTTTTGTATGAGTGAAATGTCAAACTAATTATAACGCTCCTGAAATCTATGTTTTTTCAGTGAATTTCTAAGGGTTTTTAAATGCTAATTTCTAACTATAACGTGCCTGAATCCTATGGTTTTTTCAGTGAATTTCAAAGGTTTTTTAAATGCTAATTTCTAACTATAACGTGCCTGAAACCTATGGTTTTTCAGTGAATTTCAAAGGTTTTTTTAAATGCTAATTTCTAACTATAACGTGCCTGAAACCTATGGTTTTTCAGTGAATTTCAAAGGCTTTTTATATGCTAGTTACTAAATATGCCTACAGAGGTAGGACGTGTGAAGAAAGAAGAAAAAACGCACAGAAAGAAGAAAAAGAAATGCAGAAAGAAGCAACAGAAGTCCTCAAAGAGGAAGAAAAGTGAAGGAAGAAGCAAGACATGTGCAGAAAGAACCAACAAAGGAGCAGAAAAAGGCCTTCTTACAAAATCATCCTGTGCCCACAACTTTTTCAGACGAGTTCTGGGGTTAACTGACTCTGACTAACCAGACCTAGAGCCAGTAGTATGCTAAAAGACATGCCGAATACAGTGAAAAACGCCTGCATACCCTAGGGAGCACTATGCGTTGGGGTACCCATGTGATTAGCATGACCTCATCTGTAAGTCCCTAGTATATAATAGGGCAGGGGGATTAAAACTACCTCTTAAAACGCACCACATGATGCGTTTGCACACTGGTGAAGTGGGGGGGCCTGAGATGACATGTGTGCAAACACGTCCTGGGGGCATTTTAAGTTGGGGGATAAAGTCCCCTTGAATTCTGAGGGTCCCTGTGGACCAACTAACCCACCAGGTATGTCCAGTAAGTGCCACAGAGTTGCATTGCAGAGAGGTGTAAAATGGGGCAGGGCCTCGTACCACCTCTCTGCAACGCAGCTCTGTGGTACTTACTGGAGGTACATGGTGGGCTAGTTGGACCCAGGGACTCTCCGGATTAAAGGGGACTTAATTCCTCAATTTAAAACGTTCCAGAGGGCGTGTTTGCACACATCAACTCAGGCCCCTTCCCCTCCCTTCACCACTGTGTAAACATGCTCTGTGGCCATTTTAATTTGGGAGATTAAGTCCCCTTGAATCCTGAGGGTCCCTAGGGTCCAACTACCCCACTAGTTACCTCCAGTAAGTGCCACAGAGCTGCGTTGCAGAGAGGTGTAAAAAGGGGCATGGCCTAGACCACCTCTCTGCAGCACAGTGGCATTTACTGGAAGCACCTGGTGAGCTAGTTGACCGCAGGGGCCCTCAGGATTGAAGGGTTATTATTTCCCCAACTTAAAAAGCGCCACAGGGCGTGTTTGCACACGTCACCTCAGGCCTCGTCCCCTCCCCTCACCACTGTGTAAACGCGCTCTGTGGCCATTTTAATTTAGGAGATTAAGTCCCCTTGAATCCTGAGTGTCCATAGGGTCCAACTAGCCCACTAGGTACCTCCAGTAAGCGCCACAGAGCTGCTAAAAATACTGATCAAATTTGCATGGAGCGACCAAAAGAAATGCCTTAAGGAGATTGACGAACTGGAAGCTATCTTCGCACAGAATCAGGACACTAAAACAAAGGATGATTTACGTGAAAAAACGAAGCAAAGCCTTATCGCATACCAGGAGAAAATCAAGCTACGCAAACACACAAAATTTAACAGGGATGCCAGAGATTATGAGCAAGGGAGATTACTTACATTTGCTTGCAAATTTGATGTGCCACGCCGGGCATTGAGAAGTGCAGCTTCCCAAAATGTGGACTCCAGAGATACATCAGAGTCCACAGTAAGCACAGATGCGGAACTCTGAGGTGAAGAACACGCTAGTACTGCTCCTAGCCTTGCTGCTAGAGGCCGTTTTTTCAGGAATTCCAACTAATGCGGAATTCACGACAACGGGGGGGACGTGGCAAACTGCCTGAACAAAGACACCAAGACACCGCAGAAAAACAAGAAGGGGCGGCTTCAACAAGTCAAAGTCAAGGGATAGCAGGCCAAACACGCAGCAAGAGAGGGTCCAAGAGATAGTGCCAGCCCAAGATCTAACTATAGTTAACCTAACGAAGAAACGATTAACCAAAGATGAGGAAGTGGTTCTAAAGGTGGACTTACCTTCTGCCCAACAAAAAGATCAGAGTACACACAAACACAGATTTATCTCTATCTCTTCACACGAAAATTTAAATTGCATAAATTCTTTAGATTAAAAGGTCTACAGCAGCAGGCTATTGAACATACACCTGCCCAAATCCATGCCCAACAACAGGCGACCACAACAGATGCCTTGTCAGGCGAAGACCTATGAACATTGCAAATACTGTCCTGTCAAGAACCGAATAGTTCACAGGATGTAACATCAAACATATCGAATGTGGTGAGCTTTGGCATAGAACATAAATCTGTAAAAACTAAATTTAAACCAAAGTCAACGTACATCCTGATGACTCCCTTTGCCGCCGTAGACACCTTTGAGGAGTCTGTTAACAGAGACATGCTACAATTAAGATCAATGAAAGCAACCAATTTAAATAGGAATTTGACTAAAGGACAACAAGCTGCATTGCAACAACTTCAGAATGATCCTGAACTGATCTGTAAACCCTCCGACAAAGGAGGAAACATTGTTTTAATGACACGTGAATTTTATGTGCAGGAGGCACTTCGACAATTATCTGATACGAACTGCTACGATTTGCAACTACCTACAGCTGAATATAAGCCGAATTTGTTCACAGAAGTTTTGCTTTTGTCTTTTTCGATAGTTGAGCCGGTGTTACCTTTTAATGAAGCCTTAACTGAGCCTATACTGGAAGTGTGGCGTAAACCGCTATCTTCTCCTGCTGTATCTAAATCTGTGGCAAGGATATATAGATCTGCTCCAGGAGACCCTCCTTTTCTTTCTACACATCCGTCTCCGGAAAGTTTGGTTGGTCAGGCATGGTGTTCTAAACAATTTTCAGGCGCTTTTCCTCAGGCTCCTGCTGACAGGGACGCTAAAAAGTTGGAGCAATCTGCTAAAAACGGTATTTTCTTCATCTAGCATGGCACTAAAATCAACTAATGCTACCTGTTTGTTGGGACGTTACATTTATGCTTTGATGGATTCGGCTAAGTAATTGGCGCCCAATTTGCCTGATGAAAAACGGGGTCATTTTATGGCGGTTCTGTCGGATGCTCAAGCTGCTGCTCGACAGGTTATACAGTCTGGCCTGGGCACAGCTGATTCGGTAGCCAGGGTTATGAGTTCCTCCATAGTTACCAGGAGACAGGCTTGGCTTAGATCCTCGGTTTTTTCCCCAGACGTACAGGCATTCTCTTCTCCATCAATGGTGAATCTATTCAAAAAAGGGGCCAACTATCAAAAACAAGGCAATGGAAAAGGAACTTACGAAATATGAACCCCATCACCTTTGTAAACCGTTGTAACTCCAATCTGACCTCCAGGATGGACATTAGTTATGCACATGACCTCACAACCTTCTACAATGCCTCGTTGCTCGAAATACTGGACTCCACAGCACCCCTCAAGGAAAAAAACGTCTCCTCTAAGATTTCCAAACCACGGTTCAACAAGGGCTTGAACACAAAGTGTAGACACTCAGAGTTGCAGAGCATCTATGGAAATCGGCTCAGAGCACCTGAGAAGGTCAAGGATTTCTTACAATAGAAAGATTCATAAGGCAAAGGCAGACTTTTTCAGAACTCAGCTGAACCAAGAAAGCAAACCGCCAAAAAAACTCTTTGAAATCGTCAAGCATCAATCATGCAATACTACTACTCTATGGAATTAAATGACCTGGCCACACCTACCTGTGATGTGTTTGCCAATTTCTTCAACGAAAAGACTAAGTCCATCGAGCTTGACATACAATCCAAAATGGCGCTACCGCAAACTATGGGCCAAGATTCTAACTATGGAGATGTTTACAAAGTTCTTTTTAATAATCCAGGGGAAGTCACACAACAAAATGCCTCTTGGCACACCTTTGCGCCAATCTCCCAACAAATTATCGACAACATTCTTCAAGCAATCAACCCCTCCAATCATTTCTCTGACCCCCTGCGTCCCGCCTTGTTCAAAACTTTACAACCATCTATCCTACCACAATGCGCTAAAATTGTAAACGCCTCCCTGAGTCAAGGTGTCATTCCAGACTGCCTTAAAGTAGGGCAGGTCACATCTATACTTAAGAAAGTTGACGCAACTCCATCTGATCTAAACAACTACCGACCTATAACCAATATCCCCACTTTGCTGAAACTATTGCAGAAATGTGTACAAATTCAATTATGCAACCACATTGAGAATTATAACCTCTTAGATATTCACCAGTCGGGCTTCCACCAAGGACACAGCACAGAATCTGCACTCACACATATTATGGACGACATACTAAAAATGCTTGATTGCAATGAATCATGCCTATTGATACTTCTTGATCTGTCCTCCGCCTTCAATACAGTCAAACATGACAAACTTCTGCCCCTATTGGAACGAAGGATGGGCCTCTCGGGCACAGTGCTACAATGGTTCGCCTCCTTCCTGAATAGCAGAACTCAAATATTCAAAATGAGGAATTCACTCTCGCAACTCTCTATGGTCGCCCTGGGTGTTCCTCAGGGATATGCACTTTCACCCATTCTTTTTAACCTCCTAATGGAGCCTTTGGCGAACGCACTGAAATCTGCGAGCATTCTGTATCAGCTGTACATGGATGACACCCAACTGTATCTGAAAATCACCTTGCCAGAAGATTTCATTGCCCTCAACACTATTCTACTCAACACGCAAAGCTGGCTCACTTACAACCACCTCATGCTGACTACCCAAAAAACTGAATTCATTCTCATCTCGCCACCGAGCCACACACCAAAGCTAGACTTATGGTTAAAACACCTAACCTCCTTTGACTGTGTCTTCCTCATCGTTGATTCAGCAAAATCGCTAGGAATCACCATAGACAAACATTTGAATATGCAGTTGCACATTTCTATTGAGTCCATGGGAGCTAATTAAACTGAGTATATTAAGGAAACTCAAACCCTTCTTCCCTCAGGCTGATCTAAAAATGGCAGTACAAGCCCTAGTGCTACCCAGTTTAGACTATGAAAGCACCACCCTCTGTGGTCTTCCTAAATACAAGCTGGCTCCGTTAAGAGCAGCAATGAATGCTGCGGCTAGACTGTTATCATGAACCAAAAGAAATTGTCACATCTCTGCAACCTTTAAAGTCCTGAATTGGTTGCCCTACAAGGTAAGAATACACCTTAAAGTGGCTCATGACACACAAAGCAATTCACAACAATACACCTAGTTACCTGGCTTTAAAGTTGGAAAGGTCTGGAGGCAGTAGAAGACTTCGAAGTGCGAGCACTTTCCTTCTGAAACCTCAATCTCTCCATAAGAAGAGAATTGGGTGTAGAGCTTTCTCTGGGATGGCACCAAGGATGTGGAACTCCTTACCTCCAGTAATTCGTGGAATCACTCCCTTACCGCTTTCAAAAAAGAAGTAAAAATACTACTAATGAACAAATACTTGCCATAAGCTTGATTTCTAGGATGTCACCGAGTCATCTTTATGATCAGAATAATATTGCCTATCTCAGGTGGAATGTTCTTTAACTGTATATTGTACTACATCCTGCAGTTTCATGGTCTTCTATGCTTGGTATTGATATATTTTATATTCCTTTGTACGAATTGACACTTTCTAATGTATGTATACCACCCCTTCCATTTATGGTAATATACTGTAAAGTGTTTTGATACCCTCGTGGGTCATGTTCACGCTATATGAAACTCTATAAATAAATAAAAAATTAAATACCCTTCTTGATTTGCCCTTTGATCATTCAAAACTTTTCGGGAAGAAGGCTGATTCTGCTCTTTAAAGTTTTAAGGCTAGCAAAGCCAAGGCAACATCATTAGGATTGCAAACCCAGTAAAAGAGGTTTGGATATAAGAAGTATTGAGGGTTTAGAAGGTCTTCCTTTCGTCGCTTATGACAACCTCAGCAGCAACAGCAGCATCTTCTTTATAAGTCCTATAGAGGAAAAAGCAGAGGTCGCCAATGTGGATCGGCCTGCAATCTCTCCTCCTCCTCTTCTACCTCCCCATCTCCCCCTGGTAATGCAGGAAAGCAGCCCTAGAGCACCCATCCTGGATCATGTGGGTCCTGTAGGGGGCGGCTGACTCACTTTCTACAGGGTTGGAAATCGGTCACGTTGGACCTTTAGGTTTTAAACCTTGTAGAGAATGGATACGCCCTTCCCTTTCAGGAATTTCCTCCTCCTTACCAATAGTTTTGTTCGTAGGACCATTTATTTCTTTTGCAGAAGGAGGTCCTGGCTTTATTACAAAAGGGTGCGATAGAGCTGATTCTGGAGCAGGAAAGGAGTCAGGGATGCTACTCCCGACATTTCCTGATCCCCAAAACGGATGGCAGGTTACGTCTGATCCTGGACCTAAGGGTTTTTAATTTTAACTTAAACAGGAGAAATTCAAGATGCTGAGCCTTGCTCAGGTTCTTCTGGCTATGCAGAAAGAGGACTGGATGGTGTTGATTGATTTACAGGACGTGTATTGTTACATCCTCAATCTGAAGTCGAACAGGAGTAATCCCTTTTTACTGCAGGGTCTCAGCACTACCAGTTTGTGGTCCTACCATTTGGTCTTACTGCTGCTCCTCGAGTCTTCACAAAGGTGATGGCAGTGGTGGCAGCTCATCTCAGGGGGTCAGGGATTCCAGTTTTCCCTTACCTGGACGACTGACTGCTCAAGGCGGAGTCGCCGGAGATGATGCTCCATCATTCTCAAGTGACAGCTCAACTGTTGTTCAACTGGGGTTTTTCAATAAATGTGCCCAAATATCACCTGGTGCCCTCTCAGTGCGGTACTGGATACTACAATGTGTTGAGCTTTTCCACCTCCACAAAGAATATTCGACATTCAGGAGATGATTCCTTTGTTTCACGATGTAGCGGTTGTTCCTGTCCTTAAGGTCTTCCGCCTGCTCGGTCTGTTCGCTTCCTGCCTACTGTTTGTCAGTCATGCACGCTGGCACATGAGAGCACTCCAGTGGTGCCTCCGCAGGCAGTGGTACCAACACAACGGAGATCTCAGGGAGTCAGTCAGAATCTTCAGAAACTCTGCAGCGGAGCTGACTTGTTAGAGTGTGCAGGGCAACCTGTCTCAAGGGATGCCCTTTCAGCCTCCTCCACCGGTGGCCACAGTGATCACAGATGCCTCCACATTATGCTGGGGTTCTCATCTGGGGGATCTGGAGGTCAAGGGTCTTTGGTCTCCATTGGAAAGGTTGCTTCACATCAACCTTCTGGAATTGCAGGCGATACGTTTGGCACTAAAGGCTTTCCTTCCTTCCTTCCCTGAGGAAAACCCAGTTTTAAGGTTATACTTGACCTATCTATGTCTTGGGGTCGAAACGTCAACAGTTTTACCCATCACCAGCTCCTGCCCAAATCGTGACTTTGACTCTTTTTCTTGTGGAAGCATGGCATTTTGATGACTTTGTGACATAAATTGCATATGTATTTGGCACTGCTTATTAGCCATTTTGAAACAGTATTGTAATTGAGGTAAACTGACCTTCACTGCATCACTCTATCCAGCACTTTCTCCCCTTCACGTTCTTCCCACCCTCCTTCCCTCCCTTTGGGGCATGCCATTGTATGATGCGGAATTATGTTTATAATTATATTTTCTACCGGAGCACATTGTGATTAAACAACAATGTTGATTTGAATTGTTTTCATTTGTTTGTCTATATTTTCTTTCTATATCCTTTGATACTTATATGTCTCCAGTGTTCTAGGACCATCTCCATACGTACCGACTAGCACCCAGGTCCCAGCGACACTTACTGGGTTTACCCTTAATCTGTAACGCATGAAACTGTTTAGGTCCACAAAGCTGAGTTTTGTGCAAACTGCCTATTTTAGATAGATATTATCAAATGTGGAGATTTCTAGTTGTAGTGTAATGATACGATGTGTATTGATGCCACTGACGTGCAAAATAGATGTACTTGTATTATATATTTCTTTGATACTTAATGTTAAATAGTATATAGTTTTATGCTGCACTTTGATAGGTGCCAGTGAACATATTTTCCTGTACACTGTGTTACTATATATATACCACTAAAAGCTATTTTAGAATGTTTTAGGGGGAATTGTCAGTACTGATTTATAACTAATGCAAATCTACGTTTTCATATTTTAAGCATCCTTCAAAAAACATTTCAAATCCACAGGTGTCCCCAAAAAGCGCCAGAGGCCATACTAGTGAAGACTGTAATATGTTTGAGGTATAAGATACCCATTTATTCGTCAGTATGCCAGTTTCAAAAGAGACAGTATGAATCTGGAAGGAAGCTGTGAAAGGGTAGTAACTTTAAGGGCACAATACTTTGAAAATGTCACTCAGGTTTAAGTCAGCCTTACGTAAATGGGGCATTGTGTTATTTAGGCTTATGAATTACTCACTCAGGTCTGTTTCCAAACCTGGATGAAGTGAACATGCACAGAGATTAAAACAACGGCCCAAAAGAAACCCTTTCCCGTTAGGACCAGGGAAAGTGTCTCATCTATTGGGCATTGGAGGTACAATTTCAACCGCAGTCAATCTGAATACAATATTACAACATTTGTATAATCCAGATATTCGGATTTAAAAGCAAACTGCAATGTAATTGAATCTAAAGTAAATTGATTAATTCTCACTGATGTGTTGATGGAAAGAGAAGTGGAACATCTACAAGCAACTTCAAACCCAAAAAGTATAATAAAGTCCAACAGAGATGCATAGTGACCTTCCCCTTGCCCACCCCTGCTCCAAATATTCCAAACAGATATAGAAAAGGTAAACATAACCAGGAATTTCAAAAGTCTAAATTCATGGTAATATGAACTATGAAATGATCCAAGGGCAAATGAGAGGGGCAGGTTAGCTCAGGAGGCATTGTCCTTTGCCTATTTCACACGCGTAATAATCTGTAGTCTTTGGAAATTCGACTTTAAATCATAAGGGTTCCTAACAAATGGATTAGTCTCAAACCCAGGCATTGTTAAACAAAATATTTAGTCCCTAGGCATAGACTTTGTGTGTCTCTTTTAGCTGCCATGGTTCCACAACATCAGCAATATGTCCGCAGGAGTCTTTTCAGGAGGAGCACAAAAAACACATTGAAGCTGCAGTGTATGGTTATGTCCTTTGAATTTGTTAAGTAGCTGAAATGACTTCTGTACTGGGGTAGTGATAGCTTCTAAAAGTCATGAGGGAATTAACAGCAGCTTTCCCAGCTCCTGAAGCCCAGACTTGTCCCAGCCCTACATGCCACCTCTCAGCCTATGGCTATAATATATGTAAGAGAGTCAAGAATGTTGGGGAGGTCCAATATTATTTTGTCTACAGAAAAGAGAGAAGTTCCCATCCTTGGCTCCGCCCCTAGAAATCTCCCCACACCGACGAAGCACGCACAAAACCTCAGCATCATACTAGACTCATTGCTCAGAACGAACCGCCAGATCAACGCAGCATCCTCAACCTGCTTTACACTCTCCTCATGCTTCGAAAGACTTTCAGATGGATCCCACCCAAATCCAGAAAAACTGTCACACACGCACTCCTCAGCTGCAAACTGGACTACGGCAACGCTCTCTATACTGGAATCAGCAAGAAAGTCCTTCGCAAACTCCAGACTGTTCAGAATGCGGCAGCCAGACTGATCTTCGACATCTGCGTCGCAGTGACATCACCCAACACCTCTGCGATCTCCACTGGCTCACAGTCAAAAGAAGAATAACCTTCAAACTCCTTACTCACGCAAACAAGGCCCTTCACAACTCCGGACCCGCATACCTGAACAGCTGCATCTCCTTACACTCACCCAAAAGACACCTCCCATCAGCCCAGCTCTCTCTGCCCACCGTCCCACATATCAAGACCCGAACAAGAGGGAAGTCCTTCTCCTAGCTTGCAGCCAAAGCCTGGAACACCCTCCCTTTCCGGCAATCTCCCACAATTCCCCAGTTCAGGAAGGAAATCAAGACCTGGCTCTTCGGATGACCCCAGCACTAAATAGAGCCGCCTTCCCCCCCTCCTCTCCAGCGCCATGAGACCTTCACGGTAGCTGCGCTTCACCAACCCTAGTCTACAACTCTCTGGACAACTGTAATACTTGATCTAAGCCACCAAGGCCTGCATGGAGGGCACCAGTTGCACCTTGGCATCTCAGCTGTACCTTCTCATGAACTGCCTTGTTGGCCTTCCTGGTAGGGAACAAATGGAGCATTCTGAGACTCTCCCAATTAAAAACATTTATCTGCATTAAAATGTAAGCCCCAAATAGGTGATGTGGTGGGCCCGCTGAAGCAAATGTGTCATGAATATGCTTTCCTCTTTCAGAGTATTGGGATGATACAGTGATGTAGATTAGGAAAGAAAAAGTGAGCAATGGTACTTTTTTTATTCTAGTCTTCCTACTTTTCTTCTGGTCCTTCCTCTTTAAGAGTAGGGAGAAGCTACTCAAAATTACCTCCCCAAGTAGGGTGACCAGAATTTTAAAGCAAAAAAAGGGTACATTTCCCAAAAATAGAAGGACTACAATATTACTTTAACGCACTGCACAGAATGACAGTGTTTCTTAGCCAAAATGTATGGAAAATACAGTAAGAAAATATATAAAATGCCATTTTTGAAGCCAGTTCCATGCCTGTTAATTAAATTGCTTTTCTTTAACATCTGCTAACTATCCCTACTTTGCGAAACATGAACAAATACCTCCCACCCTTTTCAGCCGACCCTCTCAAAATACCGTGACATGAGCTTAATTTCCTGACATCTGCCGGTAGATCCGTGTAAAACCTGGACTGTCCGGGCAAATCCGGGATGCCTGGTCACCCTATTCCCAAGGATTGCCACACATGCCCTCCTGTCAAAGAGGAGTCCGTCTTGAGGAAGCCTCTGTAACTTGTGGAGGCAATTCTTATGTAACGTATTTTTCCCTCTGTCTGTGTCTCACTCCACAACCTACTTGCTACTCCTGATAGAGGGCATCCTGATTAGTAAAATTTAGTAACGGTGAGTATGCTTTGCAGTGAAATTCAGAGCACGTCATTCCTATCGCTAGCATTAGCTTCTATGGCCGGAAGGATTTCAAACACCCTTTCTTAAAGAAAGACACACACCCAGCACGCCTGGAGACGGATACCTATTACATTGTTACTAGCTCCAATTTAGATCATGATTTGGGCAGCAACATGGGTTATAAGGGATGCCGCAAAAACAGTTAAAGTCATCCTCACAGAAAGATAAATATGAACATAATTTAACATAGTTTCAAACTACATAACTTCCTGAGAGCAATAGCTATTTCTGTAGTCTGCATACGCAGATCTCTTGATATGGAGCTCCTGTTTAAGAAACTAAAGATGCCTGAAGAGTTTTATATATATATATATATATTCACTGAAAAAAACATAGGTTATAGACCATATATAGTTAGGAATTAGCATTTACAAAACCTTGAAAATTCAATGAAAAAACCATGGGTTATAGACCATATATAGTTAGGAATTAGCATTTACAAAACCTTATTTTACTCACACAAAACCATTGAAATTTCATATATAGTTAGTTCCACTAACTATATATCGCGCACCCGTAATCCACTGCTGATCATGTCACATATTACATCATTCATGACATGGTCAGTGACATCACTGATGACATCACTGATGACATCTCAAATGACATCACTGATGACATCACTGATGACATCTCAAATGACATCACTGATGACAACATCGAGTGACTGTATGTTTCTGTAAAGCTAAAATATGTCTTACATATTGAAGAATGAGTGGATGTATAAGTGTCTGGATGAAGGATTTAGTAGATGCATGACTGACTGTATGAGTGAGTGATTAAATGTGTCTCACTGAGTGCATGGGTTAGTGACTAAACTGTCTTAATTTGTGCATCATTATGTCTGTTGTTCTGTAAACTGCTGCATGTGTGGATCAGTAGCTATATGAGTAACTATATGGGTTATTGATTGGTTGCCCAAGTATTTGTATGGGAGACTGAGTGTGTGTGTGGGTGGCTGGGAGGTGTATGACTCTGTGCATAGATGTGTGAGCAGTTGATTCACTAGATGTATGGGTTCAAAAGTGCATGTGGAAACAGCTGTATGGGCGGTTGATTGTGTGCATGAGTGTATTGGTGAGTGAATGGATATCTCAGTGCTACATGTCAAATTAAGTACATATGTAAAACACAGTACATGTGAGAGTTAACATATATAAATAACTGTGCATAAGAGCCAGTGAATGTGTGAGTGGCTGTATGGATCATTGTGAACTTGTATCAGTGATTGTATAAGAGGGTAAATATGTGTTAGAATATGTTTGAATAAGTAAGGTGTGTATAACTGTATAGTTGAGGAAATGGAGGTGTGATTGATTCTTTGCATGACTGACTAGGTGTGTGAGTAACTCCATGGATGAGTGACAATCTGTGAGTGTCTGTTTACACTGAGTGTATCTAAGGTTATATTAGAGTCTGAAGAGGTTCATCGTATTATCACATGAATGATGTCATCAGTGATGTGATCAGTGATGTCATTTGAGATGTCATCAGTGATGTCACTGACCATGTCATGAATGATGTAATATGTGACATGATCAGCAGTGGATTGCGGGTGCGCGATATATAGTTAGTGGAACTAACTATATATGAAATTTCAATGGTTTTGTGTGAGTAAAATAAGGTTTTGTAAATGCTAATTCCTAACTATATATGGTCTAACCTATGGTTTTTTCAGTGAATTTCAATGGTTTTTTAATAGCAAATATCAAAAGCTTTAAAATGTCAAGTACGTGGTAGGTAAAACATTTTTCGTGTTTATGCACGCTGATGTGCTTTGAACGCTGCCCCCTCCCTCTTTTCTTTTAGGAGTATTCTCTCTTTGCAGATAGTGAAGGGTAGGTAACGCAGGCCTTTGCCCCCGTTGTAATCCGTCGTGCCTGCTACCCTCTCCATTTGATTGATTGTTATCCAAGCATTTACTGTTTTGGAATTGGTTCTCTTTGGTTCATTCTCTATTTATAAAGAAGCACAGAGTCGCAATACTCTGTTTAGTCTTTGCAGATAGTGAAAAATCGTTAAAAAAACAAAAGGAATCAAGCAAAATCAGTAGGCCACTAATGGGATCTCTTTTTGACCTCGCTAAAAATAGAAACATTAGGAACAACCCCTCATCAGAAATACGAAACTAGTGAGAGGAACTGAGCTCGACACCATGATGGCTGCAAGACAGCTCGGCTCCGCCGCCCACCCCGCCCAAAATAACGACAAACCCTATGCAAATATTATAAATATATACAATACACCAGCAAAGTAACAGGGTAAAACGTTTTATTAAATAACTATTTACATGGCAGCCTGCTGTAACATCGATCCAAATGCATGCCGCCATTCCCGGGATTTCTCCTACCCCCCCCTCAAGTCTTGTTGCCCTGATGTGGCCTAAGATCGCCCCCGACATAGGCGGCAGGCTCCCGGGGTCAGGCGGAACTTTTTGCCTTTTAGTGACTCTTCCATTCTGGACCTTGTCCCACAATCCGTTTGACCTGAAGACACGTCCTGCGGTGCCCTAGTCCGACCATCACATATTCCTGCGCCAGGAGACGGCGTGGGGTGCATTAGAAGGGAGAGGCGGCGCGAACGAGCTTCCCCCACCTCCCCAGGTGGAGGTTTCTCAGCTACACCCCAGCGCTTCACTCCACCAGCTGACTTGCGCCCGCTCTTGCGACACAGTGCCTCGCTCGACCAGCTGAATTGCGCCTGCTCTTGCTATTACAACGTCTCACCCGCCATCCAACGGAATTGCACCCAATCTTGCGGTACAGCGACAGGCGGCTGCTACGGAGCTCACGAAATGGCGGTCGGCTCCACAGACTTGGGCCTGGCCTGCAAGGATGGCTCTGGGCAACCGTGGAACTCGGACGCTTGACTGCTAGGGCATGGGCCCCATTCCCAAAAGAGTCCCCTCAGCCTTGAAGATTCTACAACAGTCACCGGGACCCCCAACTCCCGCAGACTTCCGGTGGGGAGCGACTGCCATGATTGCTCGCGGAATGGCCACGACGTAGCCACGGGGTGCTCTCATGCTGACGCCAGCTTCAATCTGAAACATCCAGAAACACTGTAGACTACCAATTTGATCAGTTCCAGTGGAGCCCCAACGTGACCCGGTAGAGAAGAACTTGCCCTCCCCTCTTTGACTGAATGTTCTTGTTGCCTGTCCCTTCTGTTGTCATTTAACAGAACTTTTTGGACTGCTGAAAGGGGTTCTGTTCCGACAGCTGGTTGGTGGAGACATTTTGACTATATTCTGGACCTGCGTTGTCGCGTAATGCGTCATATGACGCGCCGCGTTAGCGCACCCGGAAGTGCTCCGGTGCGTGAGGCGCAGCTTCCCGGAAGCGGTCCAGGGCGCAGTGCGCAGCGCGTAACGTAAGCATAACAGGTCATGTAACTTGTTAATAAAACTTTTCATTGGTTCATTTTACTTTTGTTTTTCTAATGATGGAAGGCTTGGTCATATGACCTAAAAATAACACTTTTCATTGGTTTAGAACATTTTTTTCCCAAATGATTAAAGCCCCACCTTTTTTTTTCTCACTCTGACTTGTAAAGCAAAGGGCCCAGATGCATTTACAGTTTATCACTAACAATGTTCCAGGCTAATGTATTTTCCCGGGAAATTTACAACTGTCCTGCAAGTAAAATATTCCTATTTCGAGAAAAAGGGCGTTTCTTCGTCCCATGAGGGAGCCGTTGAACAAAAGAGGCTCGACCTGCTGTCTTAGTCGCTGATAGGCATGAATATCGGATTCTTATCGATCACTTTATGTTGCAGGAGTGGAAAACACAACAGCCCTTGACCATTTATCTTTACTGCTTTCCTGCGTATTATACCTTTTAACCGTCATGTAATCGGGCTGCTTTATTTCACTTGCCTTTTACTGATTCGAAAACAGTGGCTATTATTAAAAATTTTACCAATCTAGGTACTACTACCATGTTTTGTTTTAAAAACCTTTATTGTGAAAATGTCAGTATACAAATACGGGCCTATAACCACGTGGGCCGGCCACGGAGCAAACTGTAATCGTATATGATGAGGGGACATTTACACTGTAGAAGAACGTAACGGGCGGGCCATTAGGTTGCAAGAACTAAGGTGTCTAACAGTTGCGGAATCGGTGGACGTACATTTTATAATTAAAGTACGACAGGGCCAGTTACAATAAAATTATCTAGATATACATTTGCGGGCAAATACCATGGGTGACGTTAATTCGAACTTTCAATAGTACAGTAATCAATAACACATCAGAACTTAATATCAATAGGGATATCCAAATGTTCAATCAGTACTCGTCCCCGCCCGCCATGTGCTTCAAAACTGCATACGTATCTCGTGATATCAAGGCTGGGCAACCAGTACACAACAAGGAGTTACGAGTCCCATTTATACCGGCGTCATTTTGGGCGAGGCCGGGCAGGTCCAGGATATAGTCAAAATGTCTCCACCAACCAGCGGTCGGACCAGAACCCCTTTCGGCAGTCAAAAAAGGTTCCGTTAAATGACAACAGAAGAGATAGGCAACAAGAACCATCAGTCAAAAGAGGGGACGCTTTCAGGAATGGGGCCCATGCCCTAGCAGGCAAGCGTCCGACTTCCAAGGTGTCCCAGGGCCATTTTAGTGGAGCAGGCCCAAATCCAAAGAGCCGGCCGCCATTTTGAGAGTCCTGTTGCAGCCGCCTATCGCTGCACCGCAAGAGTAGGCACAATTCAGCTGGATGGTGGGCGAGACGCTGTAGCCGCAACAGCGGGCGCAACTCAGCTGGATGGCGGGTGAGGCACTGTGCCGCAAGAGCGGGCACAATTCAGCTGGATGGTGGGTGAGGCACTGTGCCGCAAGAGCAGGCGAAACTCAGCTGGATGGAGGGTGAAGCACTGTGCCGCAAGAGCGGGCGGAACTCAGCTGGATGGCGGGTGAGGCACTGTGCCGCAAGAGCGGGCGGAACTCAGCTGGATGGCGGGTGAGGCACTGTAGCCGCAAGTGTGGGCGCAACTCAGCTGGATAGCGAGTGAAACGCCAAGGGGCGCCCCACTGCAGCTGAGGAGCCTCCACCTGGGGAGGCGGGAGAGGCCCGTTCCCGCCGCCTCCCCCCCCCCCCCCCGGGGCACCCCACGCCGTTTTTCGGTGCAGCATTGTAGGATGGCCACACCAGTGCGGCAACTTGCTGGACACCACCTCGGTGCCATCCGGATCTCGGCGCGTTGTGCTGCCTTCGGCCTACTGTAGCCGCAAGAGCGGGCGCAACTCAGCTGGATAGCGAGTGAAACGCCAAGGGGCGCCCCACTGCAGCTGAGGTGCCTCCACCTGGGGAGGCGGGAGAGGCCCGTTCGCGCCGCCTCCCACTCCATCCCCCCCCCCAGGAACCCCACGCCGGCTTTCGGCGCAGCATTGTAGGATGGCCACACCAGTGCGGCAACTTGCTGGACACCACCTCAGTGCCATCCGGATCTCGGCGCGTTGTGCTGCCTTCGGCCTATTCGCACATCGGTCCGCTACTGACGCCGCCTCACAGGCCAACGGATTTTGTAGGCTTTTTATAGCCCAAAGCCGCATAACAGGTCATGTGACTTGTTTATAAAACTTTTCATTGGTTCATTTTACTTTTGGTTTCCTAATGATGGAAGGCTTGATCATATGACCTATAAATAACACTGTTCATTGGATTGGAACATTTTTTTTCCCAAATGATGAAAGCCTAACCTTTTTTTTTCTCACTCGGCAGTCCAAAAAGGTTCCGTTAGATGACAACAGAGGGGACAGGCAACAAGAACCATCAGTCAAAAGAAGGGAGGGCAAGTTCTTCCCTACCGGGTCACGTTGGGGCTCCACCGGAAGTCATCGAATTGGTAGTCTACAGTGTTTCTGGATGTTTCAGACTGAAGCTGGCGTCAGCATGAGAGCACCACCATCTCGTGGCTCCGTCGTGGCCATTCCTCAAGCAATCATGGCAGCCGCTCCCCACCGGAAGCCTGCGGGAGTCGGGGGCCCCGATGACTTTTGTTGAATCTTCAAGGCTGAGGGGACGCTTTCGGGAATGGGGCCCATGCCCTAGCAGGCAAATGTCCAAGTTCAAATGTGTCCCAGGGCCATTTTAGTGGACCAGGCCCAAATCCGAAGAGCCGGCCGCCATTTTGAGAGTCCTGTGGCAGCCGCCTATCGCTGCACCGCAAGAGTGGACGCAATTCAACTGGATGGTGGTCGAGACGCTGTAGCCGCAAGAGCGGGCGCAATTCAGCTGGATGGCGACTGAAACGCCAAGGGGCGCCCCACAGCAGCTCAGGAGCCTCCACCTGGGGAGGCGGGGGAGGCCCGTTCGCGCCGCCTCCCCCCCCCCGGGGCTCCCCACGCCGTTTTTCGGCGCAACATTGTAGGATGGCCAGACCAGTGCGGCAACTTGCTGGACACCACCTGGGTGCCGTCCGGATCTCGGCGCGTTGTGCTGCCTTCGGCCTATTCGCACAACGGTCCGCTACTGACGCCACCTCACAGGCCGACGGATTTGGTAGGCTTTTTATAACCCAAAGCCGACTAAAAGACAGACCAAAGCAGCCCATTGTTGCTACTCCGGGGAAGGAGGGGCAAGGACAGTATCAAGCGGACGGTGAATGCTTTGAGATGGATGTTGCAGCAGGCTGCCATGTAAATAGTTGTTTAAAATGTTTTTTTTTAACGTGTTTACTTTGTTGGAGCGTTGTATATATTTATAAGTTATTAAAGTGTTATAATCCTACTACTTTGTTGGAGTGCTATATATTTTTAATGTGACACATAATTGTGAAGACTTTGATGTACAAAAAGGCATCCCTGGAATCTTCCGCTTCAGGCTCGGTCCCACACACCCTTACAGTGAGTATCCCCTCCCCAATCACAATACAGGATCGTTATCATATAGTAGGAACGCGTGTGGTGTGACGGATCTCATGGGGTGGGGGCCTTGATCTACTGTAACTCCTTTGAAAAGGGGTGATTCTTTACAGTTGGGGCCATAAACTACATCCGCAGGGCTAGGTGATAGCCTGGGACCGGCCTGGACAATCGGACACAGAGGAAGAGGAGTGTCAGAGGGTGCGGTAGTGAATAGGGTGAAAGGGAGGTGTCGGGCGGGCACAGGGTGTGATTCTCAGGGAAGAGCAGCGCAGATGGGGGGAGGTTTTTGGCCCATGCATGAGAGAGAGAGCGTGGGTGACCAGTGCGTGGGGGAGATGCTTGCGAGGGCGGGGAGCCATGCTGAGGATCGGCGGCGTGCAGAGAGTGGGTCTGGTCAAGGCATCTAAAATGGCTGCCGTGCACAACAAAAGTGTGGCATTGGAAAAAAGGCAAGATGGCGCAGACAATGTTTATCAATACGGATTAATTTATAACAATTATTTTTAACAATATATTTACTCGCAGTGAGAAAATGGCGGTCAACACTTCCTGATTTCCTTCGAATCGAACGTTAACAGACGTCACGCAGCAAAAAAAAATCCGCTCACGCGCAGCCGCTGGAAGACATGTATCAACATATATGAGCATCCTCAGCCACCCTCAGAAAACATAGGGGGTCAGGATACGTCTCCCGTACCCCCTTATACCCATTTCCCACATTGTTTTTCCTCCATCTTGTAATTTAATTAAAACGAAACACAAAATGGCGAATTCCCGTTTCGCTACCGGTTCGCGACCCGGCTCGCGAACCGGGAAGCGCTTCTACCGCGAAAAATCACATTTTTTTTATTTGCCCCACGGGACCCTTTAATAACCCCAACATCATTCCTAGGGGGTCAAGAGGGGTCTACCTTGCCCCCTTTCATTAAATTCCCCCTTCGTTTTTCTCCTCCTCTTGTCTCTCGATCCTACCGAGAGACAAGATGGCGGCCGTTCCGGACTGTTTAGAATGTTGACAGACACCGGAGAGCCAATCAGCGAAAAGTACGCGAACCGGAGCGCTACCCGGGACGCTGTCACAGATATATCTGTTTTTTAAAATGTTAATTTCTCAAAATCCACTGGAGCACATATATTGAGACCTAGCAAAGGCACATCGGGCTAACAGTCCCTACAATTTTGCCAAGTTTCGTGCAAATCCATTCAGCCGTTCGAGCTAAAAGTGAGGCCAACCGCCCTATGGAAAAATGAATGGGAAAAACGCGTTTTGGGACCCCCCTTTTTTCTCGGCCCCCCCTTGACGAAACCCCCCCAAATTTTCAGGGGCTGTTCAGAAACAAACTGTGCCATTTTCCTGGAAATTTCAGCCGATTCCGTCCACAAACGCCAAAGTTATTAGACATAGAATTTTCAAAAGTCCCATAGAGAAAAAATCCTAACTATGTATACCTACTGGCGACCGCCAGTAGGTAATATATATATATATATATATATATATATATATATACCATTGGATTCAGACAAGTCATAGTTAGGAATTAGCATTTACAAAACCTTGGAAATTGACTGGAAAAACCATAGGTTTTAGGGGTGTTATTGTTAGCTGGACATTTCACTTGTATAAAACCATTGAAATTATTTGTACTAACTATAACTCGCGCGCCCGCAATCCACTGCTGATGATGTCATATATTACATCATTCATGACATGGTCAGTGACATCACTGATGACATCACTGATGACATCATCCAGTGAAAGTGGTTTGGTCCGCCCAGGGTGAAAGCATTCTGGGAGTTGCAGTTTCAGTCTTTCCAACTGCAATTGTCGACCATGTGGTTGGGGGAGGAGTGCACTCGTCAATTAAGGGTGCGGCAGAGGACAGATGGGTAAATGAACTCGCAGTTGGGCAGAGGCGTCTGACGAAGGCTCACGCTGAAATGCATAACGCCTTATCTGCCTGCAAATAAAGAACTTCTCCACTTACCCCCGCTTGAGGCTCCTTCCTTCATTACTGGTGGAGGTGTTCGTTTGGATATTATGCGTGTCGGCCAGAGACACGGTTGGGAGTCCACGCTTCACAAGCCAGCTGCCTTTCATCTGGATACCTGCGCCTGCAGTTTTTCATTTTCGCCAAGGGATTGGCATGAGGCAGTTCACCCGCAGCAAGCAGGAAAGCAAGGGACGCTGAGAATACAGTCGGTGACTTCACTGATGGTGTTGGTGAACTTTTACCAGCACACGATCCTGCGGACCTATGAGCTGTTGGTCGAAGCGAATGCAGGGACCGGAGGGGTTCATAATGCAAATATTAACTGTCCTGAACATCGCCCAGCTTTGCACACGCCTAGCAACACAGAGATTTGACTTTGTTTTTTCCCCCTGCAATACCGCCCAGGGTGAAAGCATTCTGGGAGTTGCAGTTTCAGTCTTTCCAACTGCATTTGTCGACCATGTGGTTGGGGGAGGCGTGCACTCGTCAATTAAGGGTGCGGCAGAGGACAACTGGGTGAATGAACTCGCAGTTGGGCAGAGGCGTCTGACGAAGGCTCACACTGAAATGCATAACGCCGTATCTGCTTGCAAATAAAGAACTTATCTACTTATCCCCGCTTGAGGCTCCTTCCTTCATTACTGGTGGAGGTGTTCGTTTGGATATATATATATATATATATATATATATATATATATATATATATATATATATATATATATATATATATATATATATATATATACATACCATTGGTTTCAGACAAGTCATAGTTAGGAATTAGCATTTAAAAAACCTTGGAAATTGACTGGAAAAACCATAGGTTTTAGGGGTGTTATAGTTATCTGGACATTTCACTTGTATAAAACCATTGAAATTATTTGTACTAACTATAACTCGCGCGCCCGCAATCCACTGCTGATGATGTCACATATTACATCATTCATGACATGGTCAGTGACATCACTGATGACATCACTGATGACATCATCCAGTGAAAGTGGTTTGGTTCGGTATTTAAATATGTATTATATATATATATATATAGCAATCTGCCTTGAAGACTGAGTGGATCTATAAGTGTGTGAATGGAGGATTTAGTAGCAATGTGAGTGACTGTCTAAGTGAGGAATTTAAAGTGTCTCACTAAATATATGTGATAGTGATTAAACTGTATGAATACCTGTTTCACTCTATCTCTTGTTGTGTAAACTACTACATAAGTTGGTTACTAGCTATGTGAAAGTCTACATTAGTTATTAATTAGTTAAGGGAGTATTTGTATGGGATTGTGAATGAATGTGTGTGTGGTTGGGTGGGACGTTTGTGACTGTCGAAAGATGTGTAAATGGTTGATTTAGTAGGTATATGAGGTTAAGACTGTATGCGGAAACAGATGTTTGGGTGAGTGAATCTCTTTATGGGTGTGGTGATGAGTAAATATATTTCTCAATGATATATGTCCAACAAACTAAAAATATAAAAGGCACTGTATGTGACAGTTGCTGTATATAAATAACTATACATAAGCCTCAGTGATTGTATGAGTCACTGTATGGATAACTGTATATTTGTAATAATGATTTTATAACACACTAAGTATGAGTTACTATCTATATGAATAAATAAAGTGGTGTTTGTGTAAGTGTGTAGCTTAGTAAATGTAAGTATGATCAATTGTTTGCATAAGTGAGTAGGATGACTGCATAAGTGAATAGGATGTGTGCTAGTGTGTAATGTTGATGTAGGTCTACAAGTATATTTAATAGTGTTCTATTAATCTTTGTTAGCATGTATGAGTGAATCTAAAGGTAAGTGTTTAGATGTGTGTAGATGTAGAAATCACTGAGTGGGTTTTTAGAAACGTGTACTGGTGTGTCAATGGTTTCAAATATGGTACTTCATATTTTATAATGAGTGTTGAAAGGTTATGCTACTGTATGATGAGGTGTATCAGTTTATCACATGGATGATGTCATCAGTGATGTCATCAGTGATGTCATTTGAGATGTCATCAGTGATGTCATCAGTGAAGCCACTGACCATGTCATGAGTGATATAATATGTTACATCATCAGCAGTGAATTGCGGGCGCACAAGTTATAGTTAGTACAACTAACTATAACTGGGGAATTTCAATGGTTTTATACATGTGAAATGTCCAGCTAACTATAACACCCCTGAAACCTATGGTTTTTTCAGTGAATTTCAAAGGTTTTTTAAATTCTAATTCTTAACTATAACGTCTGTGAAACCTATGGTTTTTTCTGTGAATTTCAAAGGTTTTGTAAATGCTAATTTGTAACTATAACATATGGAAAACCTATGTTTTTTAGTGAATTTCAAAGATTTTTTAAATCATAATTTTTAAATATATTTATTGTTTTTTTATATTTTCTAACTTTATGTTTTTAATCATTTTTTAGATATTATTTTTTTAAATTACATGACACATTTTTTTAAAGTATTTTTTTACATAAAAATATATCTTTTATTAATATTATATATTGTTCATAATATACTTAAATTATTTTTATTTATTTTTTCTTTTCTTTGGGAGGTGCACACCGTACGAACACCCTGCTCATTTACTGCGCAAAACGTGTCCGCCATTTTACGGTCGCTGTGTAGGATCCGAGTAGGGTGCGCGACAGATACGACTTCGCCAACGCGGTTGCTATGCGACCTGTGCGCGTTACATAAAAGGGTACACCCAAAAGTACTGGGACCTGGGTAATCAATGTTGCAGGGAAAGTAGTCCCAGTATATGCATTTAGAGAAAACAGACAATTCTGAGTAATGAATTACATGAAAAAACAAACCAAATCTTCTAATGGTTAATGAGAGATGTTATTTAATCACATCCTCATCAAAGCATAAATGTGACACAAACTCTTCATTGTAAATATACACATATAAATAATGTGCCCGAAGAAAAAGGAAAGAGATGGGTAGGTAAGTGGTTTTTGGTGAGGAATAGGGGATAAGTGAAAAGTTTCAAAGATTAAAAAGTGTGGTCACGGCATTGATAGTTGACATCACGCAAGTATATTACTAAACCACATGAAATAACAATCGTAGTCCTAGCCCATATATCAGAACACAGTAACAATGATTCTGTTGTTCATGGATAGGAAAAAGTGAAAATAGTTGACGGTTCGACCCCTGACGCACGTAGGTTGAGTTCCATCTTACATTGGGGTCTTCACCAGTACAAGGAAGTGTGGTGGGGGTGAGGAGGGGCACCTAGGGTCAATAAAAAAGTAATTGAGCTACAGAAAAATCACCTCCTAAAAAATGAGAGCGCAATAACTGCCAATATTTACCAAAGACAGCCACACTTGTGGCGCCGATTTCAGAAACAAAGATGGGCTCGTAGGCTCCTGAGAACAAAAGAGAGCGAGATATCACTTGCCATTATCAGGTATATACAAGGGTGATTTAATTAAAGAACTCCTTATCACAGAAATGTCAGGGCCAGTGACCCTTCTAAAATAGTGGCCCACAAGGGGAGAAAGGGATTCATTGTTTAATCAAATGTCAGTGAATAGAACACTCATCACCGGCTTCAGAAAACCGTATGTAGGGCCTATTCATCAATTATTCAACAAAACTGTAACTATTCAAGGCATATCAATCTTTGGTGTAGGTAGTAAACCTCACAATGATCAGAAAATTAAAGCAAACAGTTCCCTTCATTGGCCTATTAATAATGGCCAGTCAACAGATTAGGAGGTGAATAAATCAGTCAGAGCAAGACATGTAAACTACAGAAAGGTCGCAGCGCATACCGCTGTGGATGCTGTTCTGTCTCCGGAGTGAATCCAAAAGAGTGACGCCGTGCTGGGGAAGCTGCTTAAGAACGCGTACTGCACGTGTCCCTGCAGCCGCTAGATGCTGGCAGGGCACCGCATCACCGCGTCCCGGTGGTGAACAACTGAAAAAAGACAGGGTCACGGAGGGAAAATCATTGGGGTGAAAGACTTGAAACCATCAATTCTGAATGACACCAAATTGGAGGGCTGTATATCAGTTATAGCAATGGCGAAACGGGAATTAATCCACGCCGCTATCGTGATGCAATGTGTTATTCCTATAAACGCCGGTATAAAATGCAAAAAAGGCTGTCACAAAGTTTGAGCCCACAGTATACAAGCATCATACCCAGACTGGATATATTAATACATTGTTAGCTATTTACAAAGGCATTTAGGGCAAGCGTAAATTAACAATGCTAGAGGTGTAATAAACATTGATCGCCGTTTAGTATATAAACAGTGTAACCTTAGGGGGTATAATAGATATTATCGCAAGATTTGGCAGCAAATGGCAAAAATTAAGTGTCCAAAGAATGAATGAAAAAGCCTCTACCAATGTTATTGGAAGATAAATTAGTATTAACAACATATACAGATTAGCAGTTGTCTTGTATTGCAGACAGGTGTTCACCTGTAAAGGGACGGCATAAATTTGCTAAATACAGTAGTGTAAATACAAATGCAAACAGGCATCTACTCATTTAATCAACAAAGGCAAGCTAGCTGGGCATAACTGGCATCGTGTTCATTGAGCCCATTAATAATTGAATCAAATTGGTTAATCCATTTGCTTTCCCTGATATTAAGGATGGAACATAAGTTACCTCCCCTAGGCCCCAAGGCCACCCTTTCTAGGACCACCTATCTGAAATCCTCAGGTTTGTGATTGACTGTTCTGAAATGGTCCACCAATGGTGCGCCCTGGACATCAGACCTTATTCGACGGCTGTATTGCAGGATGCGTGCTTTGATTTTCTGCTGTGTTTGGCTCACATAAATCAACCCACAGGGGCATGTGATGAAGTAAATCACGTTGTTAGTATTACTGTTAGTAAATGACTTGAGATCCACCTTGTGTTGGTTATATGTGAATTGCTTAGTTTGTATAGTCATTTCACAGGACTTGCATCCTCCGCATTTAAAGTGCCCAACAGTCGCTGGTAAATTCCACAGGGTTTGTATTGACGGTGACTCGAGACTGGGCAAAAATTAGTTGACCACATAGTCCCCAATGCTTTTGGCCTTTCTGAAGGAATGCATCGACGGGGACAGTTGTTCAATATCATCTGCCACCAAGCCCCAATGTTTGTTGACAATCTTACGGATGGCGTTACTCTGTGTGCAGTAAGAGGTGACGCAGATCATTCTCTCCAGGTTATCATCATTCTTTTGTTGCACCGTCAGTAGAGGTTCACGTGGGCTGTACCATTCACGCTTCTGTGCTTTTTTGACTAGTCGTCTGGGATACCCCTCTCTAAAAGTCTTGCACTCAGATCCTCAGATTACGTAACCGCAGAAATTGTCCCACCGGCAAATTGTCCCTTAGTCCATGGGGATGGTGGCTATTGTAGCGTAGCAAAGAATTGCGCTCAGCTGGTTTCCGGTATAAGGTCGTGGAGAGTTGATTATTCTCCTCATAGATGGTGATATCTAGGAAGTTAACTTGGTGATTGCTCGATTGCAGTGTGAATTTGATATCTTGGCTTTGTTGATTGATCCAATGGTGGAAAGAGTCTAATTCTGCTTTTGTGCCTGTCCAGAGAATACCCTGATTGTAGTAGGGGTTGGTCCTGTTAAGGATATGCTTCTGCTCAAAGTCATCCATTAAGATGATAGCTAGGCCCGGTGCAAAGGCTGCCCCCATCGCGACGCCCTTGGTCTGAAGATAGAAACAATTTTAGAATATGAAAAAGTTTCTCATCATAGCGATGGTAAGAAGATCAACAATGAACTCTGTGGGTACTGCCGTTGGTGTAGGGTGTTAATCCAAGGCCTGTCGAATAACTTCAAGGTCCTCCATCTGTGGAATACTAGTGTACAATGACACGATGTCGCACGTAACTAGTAGCTGATTGTCTTTGTCAAATGGGTGGCCGTCCGCCAAGTTGATGATCTGGAGTGTGTCCCGTAGATAGATTTCTGTTGTTTCAGCGATTTGTTTTAGAAATACATCAATGTATCTGCACAGCGGTTCAAGGACCGAACCGCATCCAGACACGATAGGCCTTCCTGGAGGTTCCTGCATGTTCTTATGAATTTTGGGCAGGGTATTTATTGTGGATAGCCGTGGGTCTTGCTGGTTCAAGTAACAGAATTCGTGTTCACTTAGAAAACCTTTGTCTTTTCCTTCCTTAGTCAGGTTCAGAATCGCCAAAGCCAGATCCATAGAAGGGTCGGTGCATAGTTTCTGGTAGCTTATTCCATCTCCAAGTTGGTTGAGGATCTCAAGTTTGTATTTCTCTGCATCCTGTACCACAATGCCCCCCCCCCCTTGTCCACTGGCTTAATGACAATGTCCTTGTTGTTTTTTAGTGCCATTAGTGCTGCCTTTTCCTCTTTGGTCACATTGAGCCTGGTATGCTTGTATACTTCAAGGGTTTTGGAAACGTCTTTCAGGACAGTATATTCATATGCCAGGATTTGATTGGTCATGGAGCTTGATGGGGGCATGAAGGTCGAGGGTGGTCTGAGTCCTGTGTTCGAAGTGATTGGTGATGGTGGACTGTTCTTGAAGAAATACCTGAGTCTAATCTTGCGAAAAAACTTCATAAGTTCTGTCTTGATCGTAAAGTGATTGGGGTGAGCTGTTGGCACGAAAGACAACCCCTTACTGAGAATGTTGATCTCATCATCCTTCAAGGTGTAGGACAAAATATTCACCACAGGATTAGATCATTCCTCTACCATCTGTAGACTTTCCTGCAGGTGGCTATTTCCCCATGGCTCTCTGGTGGGAAGTGGACTTGTTTCTGGGCCCTGCCTTGCCCCCTCTCCCAGTTGGAGTTGGATGGATGTTGTCCTCAGGGGGTTGCCTCTCTGCCTTTTTCCACCTCCTCTGCCTCTTGGTGGTCACCATCTGGAAAGGTTCCTTGGGGTTGGTTCCAGTCTCCTTGGTACCCGTGGCTGGTGCTTGGTCCTCCTTGTTCGTTATCGCTGTCAGCACTGTATGAAGAATCTGAAAATGTTCTGTCATTTCTGTGCCCACGATAACCGCCTCTCCCTCGCCCTGTGAAGCGGCCCTGGTTGTCTTGCTTGTAATAATCCTCGTTGAGGTACGGGAGGTTTTCTTCTTTTCGTAGTACCTGATTTCTTTAGAGAGTCTATCCAACTTCTTGTGTTAAGTGTTAGTTTCAAACTCCTTCAGGGTTTTGGCTAGATGTTTGAGTTCCTCCTTGGCGTTGGTTAAAACAGTGTCCCCGGCAATCTCCGATCTCAAGTTGGTGATTTCTCGTTGGAGTATTTGGACTTGTTCGGCTGCTGTCTCTACTCCCAGCACCATCCATTGCCGGGAGCAGTTGTTCGCAACAAAACTAAAACCCTCCTTAAACTTACGTACGTCAATAAAGATTGCTGGTTCGTTTTTGACTTGAAGTCCCACTGGTATGATATTGGATGTTAAATATTTTGTTAGCAAGTGGCCATGTAGTCGAGTCTGAATCAGCTTTTTCTCAAGTCTTTCTAAACGTGCTATTTGCCATTGAGGGCATAATCGATATTGGGTGTGTCAGAAGATAGGAATTGGTTAGATCTATCTTGTATCAACTGGTTGATATATTCCTCCGTATATGACAATGTTTCGCTCTCTACCATTGTGAGGAGGGGAGATATAAATTACCAAAAAACTTCGCAGGCATGCACCTGTTCAGAGAACATTACAAAAAAGGGTACGCCCAAAGTACTGGGACCTGGGTAATCAATGTTGCAGGGCAAGTAGTCCCAGTATATGCATTTAGAGAAAACAGACAATTCTGAATAATTAATTACATGAAAAAACAAACCAAATTTTCTAATGGTTAAAGAGAGATGTTATTTAATCACATCCTCATCAAAGCATAAATGTGACACAAACTCTTCATTGTAAATATACACATAAAAATAATGTGCCCGTAGAAAAGGGAAAGAGTAGGGTAGGTAAGTGGTTTTTGGTGAGAAATAGGGGATAAGTGAAAAGTTTCAAAGATTAAAGTGCTATCTGTGCACGACGCCTGGCGCATACGTGAGATGTACGTATAACGTAACGTGGCGGATGCGCGGTAGCGTGTGACGTCATATGCATATCAGACGTGGTGGGTGTGCTGCTTCCGCGATTTCTTTAATGTTGGAAAACTTATTTCTATATATTTAATATAAATATTAAGAGAAGAGATTTTCTGAGGTTATTATAAAAATATTATTCTTTAACTTTCTTAAAAAGTACATAACTTTTTAATGCAATTTCGCGAAGTCACACTGGACGCGAGCACGATGCAAGCAGGGTGCGTATTGAGTGTGCACATCATACGTGCATCCTACGCGCACCTCTTGTGACTTTAAAAACAGAGATTTGATTGGTTCATTATACTTCCTATTGAAACTATTATAGGACCCCACCCACTTCAATCACTCTTATTAAAAGTTTTCTGAGGGAAAGACCTCCCGAGAAGATCTGCTGCTCTTTCTTTTTTGGAGAAGAGATTCATTTAAAGATACTATGGCTGCTAATCCACCATGATCCTCTGATTCAGAGAACTCATCACAGCAAGAATTTGTTTCTGAATCTTCACTAAAGCAAAAATATACCAGCATTGTCTGGAAATCTTTCACCTTTCCACCAGGATTAAAAAAGGGGACTGCAACAAAAGTTACTTGCCGAATATGCAATGAAGTGCTTTCAAGGGGAAACCCCAACAAAAAGTACTCATGCGGAACTGCAAGTATGGGGAAGCACTTGCAATCTAAGCATGCGGTCAACTTTGCAAAGGAGGAGTTAAGGAGATTGAGAGAGGCTCCTCCTGCTTCATCAGAAGGCCCGAGTACGATTTGACCGCCACCTTCAACCTCTACCGCACACCCTGATACTCGACCTCAATTTGGGAAACTTAGAATGAGCTTTGTAAAATGTGGACGGCTGATAGCATATGGAGAACAGTCGGTGGATCTGGTGTGTTGAGCTGCTGACAACCTCCATGGTTAGATTTCTTTTCTCCTCTACTCCCAGTTTTTAGTTCTCTTTTCCCAGTTCTCATGTTTCCCCTGTTTTAAAATAACAAACAAATTACAAAATGGTTCAAAAAATCCCCCCAAAAACCAAAACAACAAAAAGAAAAAAAAAAGTTTTTTTCAGAACTAACTACTCTGGTTAAAGAAAGATCTAAACTAGTATGCTAGTGTGTGAAAGTTGAGATGAATGTATGTGTAGTGCTTAATTGACTCTAAAGATACATTTCTGATGTGTGGTGAATGTATGAGTGCAGAATTATAAGGAAGTCCTGCAGCATGACACTGTAAACTGTTTAACTACAGCGTGCTGTGGTACTTCCGAAGCACAGTGATGTAACATATGTACATAAATATGTTGCAACTCTGTGCTTCCCTCTGCACAGCTGCAGAAACGGCAGGCATGTGGTGACACAGGCACCCTGGCACCATGGTGCAAGGTTGTCTGTGTCATGTGGAGATTGTTTATGTGCAAGAAGGGACACCTTCCTGCATAAAAACAATCAGTAAAGGTCTTTTTCTCCTTCAAACTATGCTGTGCATTCCAGCATATATTGATAGTGAAAAAATGAGGAGAAGTGAAAACAATTTTCCTGGTTGTGCTTTGCTACACCAATTGAAGGATGGTGTAGCATTCACAAACATGTCCAGATTTAGGATTTCTGATAAATCTAGAAATATGTCTTGTTTTATGAGTGTTCTGTGCAAACACGCTCAACAAAACCTATAGAAAACCTTTTCAACGCAAAGTACTGTGTATAATGAGATTATATTTACATGGAAAAGAAAAGGTGTACAGAATGCCTTTTCCTTTTTTTTTTTTTTCTTTTTCTTTTTAATTTTTTTTATTCCTCATTAGCCTTTTCGCCACCCTTGTTCAGTAGTCTCCGCCCTGGGCTTTATCTCAATATGCTGGCTGTGGACTCGAGTATGTGCAGCTCTCCAGCCCGGACTGGGCCACAATCTCCTATACCACCATGTGTGTATTATAACACAGCCACACCGGAGGCCGCAACACGATTCTTCCACTCCGCCTTCACGAAGGACGGACCTATTCCACCGGCCTGCGAGATAGGCTGAGGCCTTAATCATAGGAATTTTCCATTATGTACTAGTCTCTTATCCTGTACCCAAACACAGGTCTGCCTATTATCCAAAATGTTCCAAAAAGAGTAACCAAAATCTCTGTTTCTTATTTATCAGACCTTTAGAGTCTAGTGTCGCAAAATATCTCATGCTATTTAACCAATCCATGAGTGTCGGTGTCTTAGCTTCTACCCAAACTTTACAGATTTCCCTACGGGCTAGCAGCACCCCATAAAAAACTATCTTAACTTTATCATTTATTCTGTTATCAAATAGGTCAAGTCTCCCGGTAATAATTAGTTCATGGCTTACCTCTATCGTGTGGCCGATTGATTGTGATAGACAGTTGCTTACCATCTCCCAAAATTCCCGAATGCCTTTTCCTCACCTTATAAATAAGAAAGAGAGTTAATGGCTAGGCAAATTGTTATTATAGGAGTACATTTTGGTACTGATAACAGAGAACAAGATAGATTTACAACTACTTATGTTTTAGGGAACTGATAGGACATGTTTATATATTACTGAAGGGAAGGGATGCGACCTAATTTGACATTTGCAAAAACACTGACTGATGTTGTTTAAATTAAACAGTTTCATTTCCTTTAACTCTGAAATTATCAAGACCTGCAGAAGAACCATATTAGTCTATTCTGTAGTATACCATATATATTTGCAGACAGGTGTTCTTTAAGCTGTCCCCTATTTTATACCTTTTTGCATTGCAATGTTTTGACAGAAATCTAGTCCATCCATGTTCCTTTTCTTCCACTGTGTGGAAACACAGTTCATTCTCCATTTTAAGACTTACTAAAACTTACCTCAACAGTAATACACGTAAAAAACAGTACCCATTTTATTCACTTGTTTTTATAATGTAAATGGTGATATTTTAAAATTAAAATTAAGATCTGTAAAAAAAAGAAAAAATAGTTATAACATATAATAATAAGTTTTTACCAGCACAGCAGAACTTTAACATTTTTACAAAGTAATTTCTTTGCCTTTTTCGCTGTTCTCAGAATATATTGAATTTCACTAGAAACCGTGATTTCAATTGTACTCATCACATAAAAGCGGGCAAAAAAACAACAATCAATTAGATTGTTTAAAAAAAAACAATAATACATCTATAGTAAAATACTAGATAATACAAATCACACGTATATAAAATGATTACTGCTAAGAAAATGTTATAACTTAAATTTATAAACACTATAAATAATGGCACTTAAAATTATACTCCGAGACAATGTGCAACATAAAGTCCATAATTCGAAGAAATACATTTCCTTGAGGCCAAATTGTAATTTTGCAGTAATTTTTATGTAAATTGTCCAATGATAATCCTATAAAATGATAACAATAAATTCTTCAGAGGCTGAATTATCTTCTCAAAACTTTGGCTTTAAAAATATTAGATAGGAATTTGGCAATTTGAAAGGCAAACGTTGTTTGAAAACCAACATCATTACAAAGACTCCAGCCTTTCTTACTTTTGAGATATGCAGTGTAATGTCCTGATGTTATTGAAGGACCATTGTGGAAATGTATTGCTACTGCTACAAATGTCCTTCCAGATATTGATAGATTGCCTACACTCCTTGTTTTGGTTTGCAGCTTTAACTAATTTACTGAAAGACACTGATTTACAGTCCGGTAATGTCAAATATAAAAATCTTTCAGTGTCTACATTAGTGCTACATGTATACATACAATTTTCACATTGATGTTCCCATTTATAACAAAGGCCAAAAATATTCTCTATGTCGCACCTTCATTTTCCAATTCTGTGAGCATATACATTAGAAACTCCTGAGCATCTTGTTGGATATTTTGTGTAGAACCAGAACATACATCCAAAAGATTACGAACATCAGAAACGCTTTGTATTTTACTTTTATCTGTTCTCAATTTTTCATAAAGAGAATGGAACAAGAAACATAATCTTTTTTTCCGATTCTCCTTAATTTGCTGTTGCAAACCTTCAAGAAAAAACCAACATTGACCACTACATTAGCATAGCAGTTGACACCAGAACTATTTTCAAACTGATAACCAACAATCTCTTCAACAGTGTCCTTTTTCTTTTTGCTTGCAATCACATTATCTTGTTTTTTCCCTTCGCTACACCTTCAGTACAGATATTCTCATACCTTCTTTTTCGAGCACCCACAAGCTTTTCAAATACAAGATATTGACCTAAATTAGAAGCATATGTTCTTCTTAACCTATTGTATTCTTTGCCACAGTTGGCATCTGCAGTAATCTTGGTATCATCAAAATCAATCAAAAACAAACCAGATAATGTTCTGACTCTGGATAAAGCAACATATGCCATACCTTCTTTAAATAAAGAATTTCCAATGTTCACCAAAGCACAGTCTACACTTAAACTTTGAGATTTATGAATAGTCACTGCATATGCCAGAGAAAATGGAAACTGTTTTCTACGGACATATAAATCTTTAACAAGCAAAAAACCAACTGAACAACAACCAATTTGTTTTACTTCTTCAATCTGATCAAATGTAATCTTTAAGAATTCAATACCATCTTTATTTTGATAATTAACAAAATCCACAACTTTGCCCATTGCTCTATTAACTAAACCTTTTTCTACATCCAAATTACGCCTTCAAGTTATCTGACAGTTCCTACATGCATAAAGATTATTTTCTAAACTGGCAGTTTTAGATATTTATTTTTCTAAAGAATCCAATTTTGTCTTCAATATTTCAGTCAAAATAATAGTGATTCCTTCATGTTCTATTTTATCGATGTTATTATTATTATAGAGGCTTTTGTAGCGCGCTCTGTTACTAAAAAATAGTATCCTGGCGCGAGAGAGGGGGAGAACAGATCACATTATAACCAGATCAGAGAAAACATCCGTTAGGCAGTGATATTAAAGAAATGGGTTTTTAGGCCTTTCCTAAACGCCATAATGGATCAGGATGTTCTCAAATGAAGAGGCAGGGTATTCCAAGCTCTCGCCGCTCTGACAGAGATGGATTGGCCACCGAGCCTGCTATATTTAAACTTTGGCACATTCATTTGGTGGAGATTGATTGACCTGAGAGGACGGTTGGGGACATAAAGGGAGAATCTTTTCCTCAAATAAGCAGGACCCGTTTGATGGACTGCTCGGTATGCCAGCACAAGGATCTTAAATAAAATCCGTTGAGCAACTGGGAGCCAGTGAAGAGTTCTAAGAGGTTGGCGGACACTAGAACTTCTGTGTATATTAAGCAACAGCCGGACCGCAGCATTTTGAATGACTTGGAGGCGGTGGATCAGATAGGCCGGGAGTCCGCAGAAGAGGGCATTCGCATAATCCAGTCTGGATAATATAAGAGCGCGAATGACCGTCTCCTTGGCCTCTCTCGGAAGCAAAGGGAGAAATCTGCGCAGGGTTTTAAGAGTGGAGAAGCAAACTCCAGTAAGTTTTTTCAGATGGTCCTCAAATTTGAGGTTGTTGCTAAACCAGACTCCTAGATTTTTTGCAGGTCCACCGATGGATTTAGGACATGGAAGATCGGTGGGCCAGAGAGAGTCGCTAAAGTTATCAGGAAAGGAGCCATACAGCAAGATTTCTGATTTACTTTCATTGCATTTAAGTTGGGCACAAGCCAGCCAGCGAAAAACCAATGATAAACAGAATTGAGCTCTCGACGTGTCAGAGTTGTTTTTAGGCCATGTGAACAAAAGCTGAGTATCATCGGCATAGGCCATAATTTTGGCTCCTAGCTGTTCTGCAAGATAAATGAGGGGGGTCATATATATATTAAAAAGCAGGGGGCTAAGGGTAGAGCCCTGTGGGACACCAGTTGAAAGTTTTTTGGGAGAGGAGGAAAAAGGCGGCATCCACACTTGCTGGGACCTGTTGTCCAAAAAGGATGTCAGCCAGCCAAGAGCGGAGCCGGTTATGCCTATGGCCGCTAGTCTGGTAAGTAGGAGGGAGTGAGGAACCGTATCGAAGGTGGCAGAGAGGTCCAATAAAATCAGAGCCACTCTGCCACCTCCGTCCAGACATTCCCGAATAGCCTCAGAAACCTCGACTAGAGCCGTCTCTGTGCTGAAAGAAGCTCTTAAGCCTGATTGCGCTGGATGAAGAGCCTGAGAGCTTTCAACAAATGTATCCAGCTGTGTAAATGCGACTTTCTCACATATCTTTGCCAGAGCCGGCAACAATGATATGGGCCGGAAATTAGCAGGGACCTTCGGGTCTAAGCCATTTTTTTTAAGAAGTGGTAGCAGTTTGGCCTGCTTCCAGCATGCCGGGACAGTGGCAGTGGAAAAGGAGAGGTTGACAATATGAGTCACCTCTTGGCCGACTGTATTAGCCAGGCCCGCGAGGACTCTGGCAGGGCAAGGGTCAGCAGGGGATCCTGATTGTAGAGTAGCAACAATTTTAACAACATCTGTTTTATCCACCGGAGTGAAAAGGGCAAACTGATCCATAGGGACAGGCATGATGGGAGAAGGAATAGTCAGTGAGGGTGGGAAATTATTACAGACAGTGAGCAAATCGTCTTGGATTTTTGCAATTTTGTCCACGAAGAACACAGAGAGTCCTTCACACCATTTTGCCGAAGAGGTCAGGAGAGGTTGAGCGGCACACGGAGAAGTAAAGCTTTTAACAACAGCAAAGATTTCCCTGCTATTGTTATTAGCCTTGGTTATACGTCCGTCATAGTATAGACTTTTTGCCGATTTAATTGCTGCATAGTACCTCTTTTGTGCCGTTCTCAGTTCCTTCTTAGCCTCAGGGAGATAGGCTTGTCTCCAACGTCTTTCAAGTTTTTTACAACCTGATTTGAGATCGCGGAGAGTATTGGAAAACCAAGGTTTAGAAGGGGTAGAGCGCACTCTGCAAACACGACCTGTTTTAGTTGAAGAAGCAGCACCACATTCAATCCACGAGTTGAAAGAGCTAACGGCTGACTCAATTTCAGAGGGAAGTGTGGGGCGAGAGGTATCTAGTTGATCACAGAGCGTAACTATATTAATTTTTTGTGTGTGAGCAGCAGAATGATTGGTCTCAGCGGGGCGGGACAGGGACCAGGTGAATCTAATCAGCATATGGTCAGACCAGGTTACAATTTCAGGGTCAGACGTATTTATATCGAAGTTAGTGCAAACTAGGTCAAGGACATGACCCCCTGAATGGGTGGGAGCCTTAACCCACTGTTTTAGTTGGGCCATCGCAAAAGCATCGTTTAGCCGAACTGTGTCGGGTAGATCAAGATGATCCACATGAATATTAAAATCCCCCAAAAGGAGATATCTGGAATATTTCAGGGCTCGTGGGACTATCATGTCCTCCAGTGCCTCTAAAAATTTACCTGCATGGCCAGGTGGGCGGTACACCAGAGTTCCACCTAAGGTAAAATGTGCCCCCAGATTAAGAGAGAAGTGGAGCACCTCAGCATCGGCTGGGGGGCCCATAGGATCAAGAGAAAAAGACCACTTGTCTCTGAAAATGGCTGCTATGCCACCTCCTCTGCCTAAGGGGCGATCTTGTCTAATGATTTTGAAGCCACGTGGAATAGCCAATTCAACCACTGGGTTGCATGTCTCATTAAGCCACGTTTCTGTGACAAAGAGAAGATCAAACTCATTGTCACTTAATAGTTCATGGATGCCTTCCATTTTTATTATTTCTTAATTTTTCCAGTTTCAAAAGTTGTTCGTTGAATATAGAACACTCACGCAGAGTTGGCATTAAGTAGATTACAGATTTCTTATCTGCAATTCCCATGTATATTTTCTCAGGAACTATATTTTCATTTGGAAACAAATTGGAAAGTAATCGAGTCTGTAAAGCTTGTTTGCCATATTCTGTTAGTAGTCTAATTCTTATATCTTGGAGAATAGTTCCATAATCAACATCATTTGCCTGACGCATATTTGTAATGAGTTCTTTGTATTCAAAATATGACCAAATGTTCACGTTTCTAACACTGCATATAATCTTGTTGTCCGATATTCAGATGCAGGAATCTGCACAGGATGTTCATCATATTGTCCTCCTTTTCCAGTTGGGAACAACTGTGCAAAACAACGAGCTTCCAAGCTCTCTTCCCATACACTCATGGGACTTCCTTTTGCCTTTTTGATTTGGAACAAATCAATTGTGTTTCCCATCACTTCTTTCGAATGTAGTGGATGCACACTATAATGTTCATAGATTTCTTCACATCTTAACATGTCCACTTTTTCAATTTGTCCACTTGACGTTTCACAGCCTGATTCATCATTCTCCCGTTTTGCGAGCCCCTAATAGCGATTCATAGCGAATCGCTATTAAGGACTCGCAAAACGGGATTCATGTAGAAATTGCATAAAGAAATGCGATTCCTACATATTCCTTATTTACGATTAGCAAATTGCTAATCGCAAATAAGGAATAACTCGCCATTCATTCTTATAGGCCAAAAGGCCCATAGGAATGAATGGGGAGTATTCCTTATTTGCGATTAGCAATTTGCTAATCGCAAATAAGATAGCGATTTGAAGGGTGCCACGGGTGTCCAAAGTACACCCTATAGCACCCCTCAAATGAAATTTTACACAGGTGTTGCACACACACATGTCCATACGAACAACCGGTGCACACACTGAATGAGAATAGACTCATAGGTATTGAGATCTGTCAGTTGTGGAGGAATAGCAACTAACTTTAAATTATAATGTACAGCTCTAGCAGGCATTCTATTCTCATCTAGTTTGTTATAACAATATTTCCACATACGCTGATCAGAAACCAAATCAAAACAATTCTCTACAAACAAATAAGTTGCAAATTCCTTCCACTTATCATTATTTTCTTTTTCACTTTTTAAATACAGATCAACACTCCTAAAAAAACGTGGCCTTTAACCTGAAATCATCTTAAACTTTGAAATTTCATTTTCAAAATTATTGGTACAACTATGTTTAACATTCTCTGCACATTTTCTTCTATTAATGTTTGAGTTTCTTCACTCTCTTCTTCAGGACCAAAGTAACAAAACTCAATATCATCACAAACTTTTTTCACATCTGATACTGACCCTCGCAAAAGAGCACTGTTCAACTCATTTAACTTTAGTGCTGGACTTTGTCATAAACCTCTACTAAGCTCATGTTGAGGATAGCTGCATAGGCCCTACAGCATGCATGCACTGAATCTGAGCCTGAACCTCTTAAACAAATAAAAACCCTCCCCTTTCCTGTGCCCCAGCAGTCCTATTTGTTATCAGTGTGATTGGTGTAAACTGTATCATCGATTATGCCAGAAATCACTATTTCCTTATTTGTTTCGTAAAATGTAAACTTGCAAAAGAGAACATTATGTATTCACTTCTTTCGCAAGATGTTTCAGTTTGTGTCCGCTTAATACATTGCCACAAAAGATTTTGCTGTGGTTGTTTTTTCTTAAGTATTGCACAGCCCTAAGTATTGCATAAATAGTTCGTTTGGCGCCTTGCCTCTGGCCTGTGGGGAAAAGATACTGGGAATTCTCTGCGGTCTTGCACACATCATCAGCCAGGCGTGGCTGTGCATGCGCTCGTTACTGGGTGCGGCCTACTATTTAATCCGCACCCGATGTTCTAGAAGACGCTTTGCCTTCTGCCTGAACTCGGAGGAAGTCACGTCTGGAATCTCTCGGGCAGAACATCTGAAAACTTACCTGAAATAGCGGAAAGGCTTTGTTTCTTCTTCTTCGGTGTGCTGAACTCCAGATTCTTCGATTTCCTCAACAGCAGACCCTGCAAAGACACAACAAAAAGAAAATAGATAAGTACTTTTTTGCTTCAAAAAGGTACCCAACGAAAGAAAGGCGACTCGAACAATTTTTGGAACCTTTAGCAGTAGAAGACATTGAAATCAGTCATTTCTTTTAGACAACATTATGAAGAAACTTTGCACGAGATTTTGTGTGCAAATGAACCTGACATGTTAAATAATATATGTAATTATTTTGAAAAGTGTATTTATCGAGAATTGCTATATAAGGCTTCCAGGCATTAAGAGAGTTGTTTGTAAGAGGGTTGTCTGTATTCCTCAGTTGTTTAGACTGTCTTTCCAGAATATCCAAAAACTTCCCCAGCGTTTGAGAAGAACAGAATTACACAAAAGTGAAAGGAAGTATAGAGAATAAGACTGATTTAGAAATGTCAAAGAAAGGAATGTGACATGTTCTTTTACCTTTTTTAGACATTCCCTAAATAAAAACACTATAGAATAACTGCCTGAAGTTGCCTGACAACATACAGCTCATCAATACTAGACAAGACATACTGGACGTTTGACTGAACAACAGCTGCTCGCAGGTCGACAGCAAGAATCTCCACGCGTCCAGTACCAGGCCCTCCTCCCTAATTTCTAATTTTAATCTTGTAGTATAAAAATCACAACTCTAAAGTTAGTTGTTCGGGAAGTTGGTCCCTTGCGTCCCTGCGAAATCATCTATGTCATCAAAAGAGTCCAAGGTAAGAGACGACGTAGTATTCTGACAGAAGGCAAATGCCAAGAGTAATATTTCGCCCAAACGCAATGGATCAAGTTTCCTTACAGGACATAGCTGCTACGCAGAACGACATAAAGGCAGAAAATGCGGCTTTACGTAGGGATATAGCAACCCTGCAAAGTGCAGTACAACAAAAACCAATACTCAAACCTGCAACCTTCCAAGGAGCTTTTTTCAACAGCACTCCCTCTTCTTCTTCTAATCCTCAAACACAAATTCAGGTTGTCACTCCTGTACCCATTCCTCTTGCCCAGCCTGAAAAATGTATCTAGACTGTAATAAGTTCTCTATATTTATGAATAAATGTCATTTTCATTTTTTGGCTAAGACCACAACTTTCCCAGATGATTCTTCCAATGTAGCTTTTATGTTATCTTACTTAGCAGCACTTTGGCCTGATCCTCTTGTAGAAAGAGATGACCCAATTTTATATAATTTTAGAGATTTTGAACGTGCTATGAAAAAGATTTTTGCAAAGCACGTTTTTGTGCAGTCTGCGGATAACGAGCTACTAAATTTAAAACAGGGTTCATCAGATTTACTCCATTACGTTTCAGTTTTTAATCATTTGGTCCTTGAAGCTGATTGGCCATATGATAAAAGAGTCTCCCTCTTTTATAGGGGTTTAAAGGAAGAATTAAAAGACATGGTAACCCACATTTTATAGCCTCCAGAAGACATTAACGAATTCATTGATTTAGTTGTAAAGTTAAATCATAGGTTGACTGAGAGAAGAGGAGAAAATGGAAAACTAGATCACAAACTGATATTCTTGAAAGAAAAACCTACTAATTCACGAGCAGTAACTTCCAATCCCATGCAGATAGGGTCAATTCGAGGACCTTTATCTAAAGATAAAAGATATTTAAAAAAAAGGCGGAAGTTGAATCAATGCATCTATTGTGGTAAAATGGGTCATTTTGTTAAAGAGTGCTCTTCTCGTCCAAACAAAGGTAAACAAAAGGCTTCAGAAGTAGCTATAACACAACAAAAGTCGGAAAACTAGAACACTCGATAAAATATGAGGTCAGTTTGTCGAGTGCCTATTCTAGTTTGGCCTCTACTGTACCACCCCAAGGTTGTCAACATCTTTGTATTAAAGTGACACTAAAAAGTTTGTCTGATCCCATGAGTTCTTGGGAAATCGAAGCACTAATTGATTATGGAACAACTGGACATTTCATAGGCACACAGTTTTTGTTAAAATCAGGTTTTAAGTCTATAATCAAAAGCCACCCAGAAACAGTGAGGGCAGTAGACGGTAAAGAACTAACTTCTGGACCTATTTTTAGGCAAACAGAACCATTGGAAATGGATTGTTCTCCCATTCATAGGGAAAAAATCCTTTTTGACATAATAGATGCACCTCAGTTTAAACTGATTTTAGGAATCCAATAGTTAATTCTACACAACCCTAGTATAGATTAGGTATCCGAAATATAACTTTTAAGTCTCTTCAATGTCTTAGTCATTGTTTTGTTGAGGAAAAAGCTGAGGACGTGATACTATGATTTGAATTTTCAGCTGAGTCCCCAAGTGTTTTGATACTAGAAGGAGTACCTTCTGAGTATTCAGATTTGACTGACGTGTTTGACAAAAAGAAGGCTAATACTCTTCCCCCTCATAGGGACTTTGATTGAAGAATAGATCTTACTCCTGGTGCTACCTTACCTTGCAGTAGTATATGCACTTACAGAAAAAGAAAATGAACATCTATGAGAGTATCTAGATGAATATCTTGCCAACTGCTTTATCCGGCATTCAAAGTCGCCAGTGTCTTCTCTTTTTTTCATACAAAAAAGGGGGGGGTCTCATGTGCATCGACTATAGAGCTTTGAACAACGTGACAATAAAGAACAGGTATCCCTTGCCTCTTATTCCAACTTTATTAGACCAGATTAAATATGCCACCATTTATACTAAATTGGATTTACGCGGAGTTTACCATCTTGTGAGAGTTCGAAAAGGAGACGAGTGGAAAACTGCGTTCCGTACGAAATTTGGCCTCTTTGAGTACCAAGTTATGCCTTTTGGACTCTGCAATGCTCCAGCCGCCTTTCAATTTTTTATAAATTAAGTGTTGCATGAGTTCATCGATGTATTTTGTGTGGTGTACATAGATGACATTCTCATTTATTCGAATTCAGAAAAAGAGCATGTAAAACAAGTTTGCGCCATTCTTCAAAGATTGCTTTCAAATTTCCTTTATGTCAAATTAGAAAAAAGTTTGTTCCATGTCTCTAGAGTGGACTTTCTTGCATACGTAATCAGTCCTTCGGGAATCGAAATGGATCCTAAAAAGATTGAAGCAGTAAGTTCCTGGCCTAGTCCTTCTTCTGTAAAACAAGTACAAAGCTTTTTGGGATTTGCACATTTTTATCAACGATTTATTCAGGATTTTTCTCAGACTATAACTTCTATTACTAAATTATTACGGAAAGGAGTAAAGTTTAATTGCTCCGAATCTGCTGAAAAGGCTTTTCAGGAATTAAAAACAAAATTTAGTTCAGCACCCATCTTATGTCACCCTGACCCTAATCAACCTTTAATTGTAAAAGCAGATGCTTCTAAGTTCGCTCTAGGTGGTATTTTGTCTCAACAAATTAAAGATACAGGTCAAATGCATCCTATTGCCTACTACTCTAGAAAACTGTTGTCAGCAGAATTAAATTACGCCATAGCTGACAAAGAATTATTGGCTATAAAAGCAGTATTTGAGGAGTGGTGCCATTACTTGTTAGGGGCTCGCCACCCAATTACTATCTATACAAATCACAGAAATTTACCAGCCTTAAGATCTGTTAAAGCTTTTTCTGCCAGACAATTACTTTGGTTATTGTTCTTCAATGATTATAACTTTGTAATCACATATCGACCTGGAAAAGAAAACCCGAAAGCTGATGCTTTATCACAAATTGGAGAAAAAGAATCAGAACAAGTTGTGACGGTCCATCCTGTACTACCAACTACATGTTTTCAAGCTAGTTTATCTGTTTGTGACATAATTGTAGATATTAAAAAAGAACTTGAAACCAGGAAAGTAGAGGAATGGAAAAAGGATTACCTGTTCATTCAAGAAAGAGATAAGCTTTTTTTGTACATGATCTTTTCATGGTACCTACACCTGCTATCCAGAAGTCAATTATTCATCTTCTTCATGATACTCCTTTGGCGGCTCATCCAGGCATAAGTAAGACCTATGAACTTATCCAAAGACACTTTTGGTGGCCATCTCTGTTTAAAGATGTACAACAATTTGTTGAAATCTGTAGTATTTGTATCCAGATTAAAGTTTCACATCAGGCTCCAAGTGGGTTATTGACACCTCTTCCCATTCCACCTCAGCCATGGCATACTATTTCTTTAGATTTCATTGTAGAACTTCCCCCAACTAAGAAAGCTTTTACTATCATATTAACTGATGTAGATCAATGTTCACATATGGCCCATTTCATTCCTCTGAAGAAACTTCCAACCGCCTTGGAATTAGCACGAATCTTAATGGTTCATATCATAAGGTTGCATGGCATCCCCTCAGTGGTTATATCTGATAGGGGTTCCCAATTCATTTCTCATGTTTGGAAAAATCAGGGTTCATTATTGAATATGGAAATCTGGTTATCATCAAGCCATGATCCTTAAACTGATGGTTTGACAGAACGCACCAATCAGCCTATTGAACAATTTCTTTGTTGCATGTTGACAAGTCTAGATGAGGAATGGTCAGACCTAGAATTTCCATATAATAATTTGGAACATACTTTTATTAATATGTCCCCATTCTTTTGCAAGTGCGGTTTTCATCCCAAAAGTATTCCAGAACATCCTAAAGATACCAAGACAGTCCCTGCTATTTATGATTATGTATACACTGTAGAACATATCACCTTGCTACAGTGTCTGAACAGAGGAGGTGTGACTGATAGAGCATTCGGCTGGCTAAAATCGTTTCTGACGGGCAGAAGCTTTCAGGTCCAGCGGGGCTCGTTTCAGTCTGAGGAGATGGTATTGGAACATGGGGTACCACAGGGCTCTGCTTTGAGTCCTACCCTTTTTAACTTATATATGGCCCCCCTGGCTGAGGTAGTTCAATCGTTCGGCGTAGAGATTGTTTCCTACGCCGACGATACACAGCTCTTACTCACCCTCACCCAAACACCTGCAGCTGGAGCCAATAACTTCCTAGCCTGCATGCAAGCATTGGCCACCTGGATGGATAATCACTGTCTAAAACTGAACGGCTCCAAGACAGAAGTCTTGGTGGTTGGTGGTGATCAACGGCTCTGGACATGTGACTGGTGGCCAAGTTGTTTAGGCTCTATGCCTACACCTTGTCCTGAAGCTAAGAACTTAGGGATATGGATGGATCCCACACTCTCTTACGAGACACACATCAACCGTTTAGTGGGCAAGTGCTTTGGAGTCCTAAAGACTCTCAATAAAACCCTGGACCTCCTTCCTTTGGAGGCTCGGCGCACTATGACCCAGGCACTGATTACATCACGCCTCGACTATGGGAATGTCCTCTTCTTGGGAGCTTCTAGTAAAAGCATAGGACGACTCCAGATACTGCAAAACGCTGCAGCCCACCTAGTACTTAGACTCCCAAGAAGAGCCAATTCCAGAACCGCCCTGGAGGCCCTCCACTGGCTCCCAGTGAAAAAAAGAATAATGTACAAAGCCCTCCTAATATGTCATCGGATCCTTTGGCATAAAGCTCCCGGCTATCTGGCGGGTCTGGTTACCTGGTATGAGCCACGCAGACCGCTTAGGTCGGGCGGCATGGGCACGCTTGTGACCCACCGCTATAGGAGAGAAAAAATGGGAGGCCGGTCCTTTAGAGTGGCGGCGGCTATAGGCTGGAACAAACTTCCCATCAGTCTCCGCCTGGAGCCTTTGGAAACCAAATTCCGTCGTAAACTGAAAACACATCTGTTCTCCTTATAAGTCTACTTTAATGTCTCTGGCCTTGCACAGTCCTCTCCCCTGGCGAGCTTTTCTTCTCTCTTTTTAGCGCGGGGACACGCCGGGATGGCGTAACCATGGCGCTCTATAAATGTCTTTATTATTATTATTATTAATATTATATTTCAAAATTGTCATCAATCCAAAAAGATGCTTTATTCAATTTCGCTAAAGCAAAAGAGAGACAAAAAGATGCAGCAGATAAACATAGAGTAGAACAACCCGAGTACAATATTGGAAATAAGGTCTGGTTAAATACTAAGAACCTAAAAATAAAAGGGAATACAAAATTAAATCCTAAATTTATCGGTCCCTTCTCAATAGAAAAAGTAATAAATCCAGTTTGTGTGAAATTAAATCTCCCTCCAAAATATCAGATTCATCCAGTGTTCCATGTTTCTTTATCAAATCCTTTAATCCCCAGACTTGTCTTATTAGACCTCTTCCTTCTATTCAGACCCTCCAGAAAATTGCAATTTCGCGATTTGCTAAAAAATCGCAAAATTGACAGGTTTGCAAAAATGCCCCGATTTTTACAAAACTACCCGCGAAATTTGCTTCTTGTCCTCGTGATTATTACAATTCAGCCCAACATGGCAGAATTTTGCACTTCTGCGGTCGCTGTTTTTCTCTTAACACCACACCCTCCTATTAAATTCCATGCAGTTAGAGCACAGCCCTCCACTCATCCGTCCCCTTTCCCGCTCTATAGACCCCTTTTCACTCCTCCACTTGCATGTGTTTAGCGTATTTCCATCATTATTAATGCCAGCCCGTTTGCCAGACTACTTATCCTTCATCCGTTCCACCCCTTAAATCGTGCTCCTTCTGCCACGGCTAGGCATCTGCAGCTTCAGAGACACTGTGTGCAGGTTACGAGTCTCTCCCTGCTACAGTCTCTAACTGATATTCAGACGTCCATTGAAGTATCACGACACACTGCAAACAGTGGTGCATTTTTTCTTTCCTCTCTACTCACTTTCTCACAGATCTGTTAGGGTTTGCGCACAACTAAGAGCATGTCCCCTCTCATTGCACTAGTGGTCTCTGTAATAGCTCTCTTTAAACATACTATTGAAAGCCTTTCTTGTTATCTCAGCCCCTCTCTAAGACTTATGTGTATGTTGCTCAATGTATTCACAAGTTTGGACATTGCTGTCTTGTTTGCACATTGGACCTTACTTTTACCAAGGCTTATTTAGAAAACATTGGACCTTGCTTTTACCAAGGCTTATTTAGAACACTCCTCCCTAGGCCATGTGTTACTTCAACTCATTAGCATAATAACTGAAGCTCTACACACCTGCTTGTGAGAACCACACCCAGTTCTTCGAACCACACCCAGCTCTTCGAACCACACCCAGACCTGTATATAAAATGCAGCCCCTGAGCCTCACCCAGTGCTTGTGCTCGTCTACCTCCCACTTACCTGAGAACAGATCCTTTGGCGCTGGCACTCCTGCTCTCTCCAGACCTTCATTGACTTCAACGGGCGCGGCTTCTGGCTCTTCCTTCTTCTGGTTTCCGGCTACTTCTTGCCTCAGCCCCTCTTCTGTCCACTGCAATCAACCTGCAAAAGAGAAAGAGGTCAAGGTTAGACTGATCAGTATCCCTTTTCAGCAACAAGTAAGTGCAAAACCTTTATTTAACTGAAAGAACTTTATCGGCGACTTCTGGATTCATGTAAAGACAATTTGGAACAAGATATCGCCCACGAACTTTGTGGTTCAAACCCTATGTTACAAGAATACTTTGTGGAACTTTGTGAAATAAACATTGTTGTACATGGAACTTCTTTAATAATCGAACAGAGGAAACCATTTACAGCAAGGCAAAAAGTAAATCAAGGACTTGCACAAATTACCTGCTGCATTTTGATGTAAAAGTACAGTATTTGTTTTATAAAAAGTCTGGAAATGTGTGAAAGTGAGTTTGCTATTAAGAATTTAGGCTTTATTTATATTAAGGTGAATGTTAGACGTTGGTAATTCTGATAATGATATTCGTTTGATTTTACAGAAGTTTTACAGTAATAGAAAGCACATCCCAGAACAGTAACACATTCCAAACCTGGAAGCTTGAGACCAGGATCCAAGAGGTACTTTTAGAAGAGAATTTCTAATAAGATTAAGGTTTAGTCAGGAACACATTTAGGGATAGGTTGCACTTATCTGTTCTTTGTTAATGTTTCATTAGGCACCAGTTTCTACAGAAGTCAGAGAGGGCCGCAGATTTTAGCAGCTCTTCTACAGTGGAAGCGCAAGAACGGTGTTGTCTCTTTTTTTATTTTATCCACTTCCCCCCTTTCCTTGAGCTTCTGGTTGCTAGTGCACTGTTTTAAAACTAGTGTGCTGGAACAAGCAGTTTCAGGGTGGGGTTGGACTGTCTTCAATCTCCATCAGAACTGAACAGAAACTCAGGTGATCTGGGCTTTGACAGAAGCACAAGCCTTTAAAATATTCAGTTCTGTTGGACGATGAATGCCGGGGAAGAAATAGAGGGGATTGACGCCACGGATATGGCGCAGGCCCTAAACGAGGACTTGGCCCATAATGAATCAGTGTCTGGCATCTTGCGACATATGCAAGAGGAAATAGAGAAATTAAAGTTGGAAAACACCTTTTTAAAACAGGATTTAAGCAGGTATAAACCTAGGGAATCTCAGTGGAACACAGCTTTACGCCTTTGTCGAAAGCCTCCTCAGAGACAGGGGCGCGAGCAAAACATGCCACTCCCCCCCCCAGTTGAGGTTACTGTTAATGTTCCTAATGCTGTGCCTTTAGCAGCACCTGAACGTTTTCATGGAGATAGTAACACATTCCATGTTTTTATCAATTAATGTCAATGACACTTCGTTTGTAAACCACAACAGTTCTCTACTGATGCTACGAAAGTGGCATTCGTCTTGTCTTATTTGGGCGGTACAGCAGCCAATTGGTCAGTTCCTTTCGTGGATAGAGATGATCCCATCCTCCTCAATTGGAATCAATTTAAACGTACTATGACCAGCCTTTTTGCAAAACACACTTCTATGCAGGCAAGCGATAATGAGCTTTTAAATCTTAAACAAGGTAACAAGGATATATTGACCTATCTCACTAGTTTTAATCGTTTACTCACCGAGACACGTTGGCCAGAAGAAAAGCGTGTCTCCCTTTTTTATAAAGGTTTGAGAGACGAGTTAAAAGACGTGCTGGCTCATATCGTTGATTTGCCAGAAGACTATTCTGACTTTGTAAATTTAGTCGTGAAATTGGAACACAGACTAGGAGAAAGAAAGGGAGATAAATCCAAACTGGAATCGCGGTTAACTTTTATTAGACATGAGAAGAAAGACACAGATAATAAACTCCCTGAACCTGTGCCTATGCAAATAGGGACACTCAGAGGTCCACTCACGTCAGAGGAAAAAGAAGGAGAAAACTTCAATTATGTTTATATTGTGGCAAGGCAGGACATTTTGCCAGAGAATGTCCAGTAAAACATAAAACTTCATGAAAGGGTACTGTTTCCTCTATCTCCTCAAATGAGTCGGGAAATGATTAAGCTCGACAAGGGGGGAGGTTACTTGTTCGAGAAAACATCTTAATCAAACCTCTAATTCTGCAGCCTTCATGGTACCGCACATACCTAGACATTTTATAATTCAGATCTTTTTAATTGTTACTTCCCAAGTTAAACATTCTCTCCCTGTACTACTGGACTCAGGAGCAACAGGAAATGTTGTGGATAATAAGTTAGCTAACACATTAGGTCTTCCTATTTGCCTAAAGCCTTGTCCAGAAGCAGTATGTGCAGTGGATGGGTCAGAATTGACCTCTGGATTAATCACAAAACAAACAAATCTCCTTGTCATGGTCTGTCAAAACGGGCACACAGAGATGATTAGCTTTAATCTGATAGATACCCCTAATTTTGGCTTGATTCTCTGGGTACCCTGGTTAACAACTCATAACTCAAAAATTGATTGGGTGAACAGAACAGTTACTTTGGATTCCTCATTCTGTAGAACTAATTGCTATCAAGAAGCAGGTACAGAACAGAGCTCAGTAATACACTGTGCTAGTGTTACACAAGACAAACCAAGTCTCCCTCCTGAATATTCTGACTTTAAAGACGTTTTTGATCCAGTGAAGGCTAGTGTGTTATCCCCACATCGGTAATATGACTGCCGTATAGATCTCATCCCAGGGGCCCCTTTACCTAATAACAGAGTATATGCTTTGACTGACGAAGAGACCAAATATTTAAGAACTTACCTAGACGACCTACTACAGTCTGGGTTCATCGGACATTCCACATCTCCGGTGTCATCTCCACATTTTTTTATCCTGAAGCCGGATAAATCTCTGCGCACGTGTATCACCTATAGAAGACTAAATAAGGCTACAATAAAAATTAAATATCCTCTTCCTCTAATACCTGTGTTGTTTGATCAAATAAGGCATTCTACTGTATACACTTAAGTAGATCTGTGGGGAGCTTACCACCTGGTCCGAATAAAAGAGGGGGATGAGTGGAAGACAGCTTTCAAGACAAAGTTTGGTCTATTTGAGTACACAGTAATGCCCTTTGGGTTGTGTTATGCCCCTGCGGCCTTTCAAATCTTTATAAATGAGGTCCTACACGAATTCCTGGACGTTTGTGTCATAGTATACATAGACGTGCATCAGCCTTATGTTTCGCCAAACTGGCTTGAAACAAACAGTGCTAACAGTCTTTTCCCACGCCTTTTTCTACAGGTCTTCACAGAACTGAATGATCATCCTGCACGTAAGTGTCTCTGATACTTGCCTGCGACCACCTTTGCACCGCACCCCCTTTCTACCCCATCCCCCCACGTCCCACCTCTGGGCCATCAGGTCACCTTGTTCACCCTCCATCATTCCACCACACCACAATGTGCAACCATCACGGGTTTTTGATCTAATGTATTTCATTGCAATGTTTAAGCATAAATGCATGTTTTCCTTTTTGGGTTAATCCAATTCTAAATAAGTGTTTACGTTTATGTTTTCAGCGCTCCTTGAGAAAGGGCCTCACCTGCCCGAAATGCATTGGAGCATTTGCTTTATGTGAAGCTTAAAAGTGTTGAACTATTTCACCATATGCATCAATATGGATAAGATGAAATCATGAAATGTAAACAAATGAACTTTTGAAAATACGTGAATTAAAAAAGTAATTCATTTCTGAAACCCAGGAGTCTGTCGTATTTATGACGAACCTAACGGTGTGCCCAATCACAAGGATGCGTTTACACACCCTGTAACGCACTCAACCAGTCATAGTATACATAGACGACATCCTCATTTAGTCTAAGAACCCCGAAGAACATACCCAACATGTTTGTGCAGTATTATCAAAGTTAAAAGAAAATCATTTCTTTGCTAAATTAGAAAAATGTACTTTTAATGTCAGCAAAGTGGACTTTTTGGGATACTGCCTGTCACCTCAAGTAATAATTATGTATGAAAAGAAAATTAGTGCTATTACTGATTGGCCAGAACCATCATCTGTGAAGGATGTTCAGAAATTTCTGGGTTTCGCCAATTTTTATAGGAGGTTTATTTCTCATTTTGCAGACATTGCGGCTCCAATAACCACCTTGTTGCGGAAAGGGCAACGATTTCTTTGGTCTGATGAGGCGGCTCACGCCTTTCAACTCCTGAAACAAAAGTTCACTTCAGCCCCAAATCTGAAACATCCTGATCCTGACTTGCCATTTTTTGTCGAAGCGGATGCTTCACAAGTAGCTTTAGGAGGATTTCTCTCTCAACGAGATGCAATAGATGGCCAATACATCCTATATCCTTCTATTCCAAAAAGTTATTACCAGCTGAACAAAATTACACTGTGGCTGTAAGAGAACTATTAGCTATCAAAGTAGCCTTTTCTGAATGGAGGCACCATTTAATGGGAGCCAAGTACCCTGTTACCATCTTTTCTGACCATAAGAACCAACAGTTCTTTGGATCACTAAAAGCATTAACTCCACGTCAGATGCGCTGGTGACTTTTTTTTAGTACATTTGACTTCGTTATAACCTATAGACCAGGTGCACAACAAATTCAATCTGATGTGTTATCTAGATATGGACATACCTCAGACATGAAACAAGACAAAATAGGAGAACCCATTATTCCTCCCCAAAAACTTTTGGCACCAGTACAAAAGAAGGATTTCATCACAGATCTATATAAAGCACACATGCAAATGGCACCTCAAGATTGGTTAAAGGATTCCCATACCTCAATACAACGAGGTTTATTTTATCACAACAACATGCTGTTAGTGCCCACCACAGAATTACAAACACAGGTGATAATTTGGCATCACGCCTCACCGTTGGCAGGTCATCCTGGCTGGGTAAAAACCCTGGAAAATGTGTGAAAACACTTTTGGTGGGACAAGTGTGGCTCACTGGTTAGAGGAGGCAGACCCTGATGCAGAGGTCAGACCCGGGAACAGGGTTCAATTCCCGACACGGCAGGGTCTTGAGCTCAAAAATGTCCACGGACTCGATAATTCTCGCCTCGGTGCCTACTCGAATCATGGGTTCACACTCTGCAACTCTGGGCAATAGCTTGCTTAATCTCCACTACGGCCCACTGCGATGGGATGCCTGGTCTTCACCTTGGGGATGCCCAGTAGGGGTTATCTCGCAGGGAAAGCCAGGACGGGTTCCCAAAGCAAGCGCTAAGAGACCTGTCGGTGATTTGGCGCTATATAAATCGAAATTAACATAACATAACATAACAATATGAGTAAGGACATTAAGCAATTTGTCACTACCTCTCCAGTTTGTGCAAGACATAAATCTTCTCATAAGGCCCCTGACGGTTTGTTAAGACCAATGCCATCACCCAAACAACCTTGGCACACTGTGACTGTAGACTTTATTGTAGGTTTACCACCAGTAAAATCCTTCACAACAGTATTAGTGATAGTGGATTTTTTGTCTAAAATGGCACATTTTGTACCATTACGGAAATTGCCAACTGCGGCAGAATTTCCCGATATTTTTATAAGAGAAATTGTGCGTTTACATGGTTTGCCAAGTAAAGTGGTGTCAGACCGAGGTAGCCAGTTCAACTCTAGATTTTGGAAAAAAGTATGGGAAAAACTGAAAATAGATGTGGCATTATCCACTGCTTTCCATCCAGAAACAGATGGACAAACTGAACGAATGAACCAAACCTTACTTCAAACGCTACGTTGTTTATTGGCTGATTATTCTAGTGAATGGTTGGAAGCTCTCCCTGTAGCGGAGTTTGTTAATAATAATAATGAGCATGCAGCTCTACTTTGCTCACCATTCTATTTCATGCAGGGGTGTCATCCAAGAGCAATACCCATTTTATTAGAAGATTCCCTGTTGCCTACAGTAACAGATAGACTAACGAGATTAGGTGACATACAAGACAAGGCCTGGAAACATTTATTAAAGTACAAAAAAAGCATGAAAAGACAAGCAGACAAACACAGGTCTGAGGCCCCAATGTATAAAATCGGTGACAAAGTATGGCTCTCCTCAAAGAACCTAAATATAGAGGGATCCCGAAAGCTGCAACCACGTTTCATTGGACCCTTTAGTATAACTGCCATAGTAAAACCCGGTAACAGTAAAATCAAACTTACCAATACCCAGTACATGCTACATTCCATGTGTCCTTGCTTAAGACGTACAACCCAAAAACCCGACCCGAACCACCACCTCCACCCATACCAATTAAGGGAAATCTAGAATATGAAGTGAAAAGCATAAAAGACGCAAAAAGAATTAATGGACGTCTGTTTTATTTAGTAGAATGGAAAGGATATGACGAAACTGAGAATTCATGGGAACCAGATTCCTATCTACATGCCCCACGGTTGATTAGACAGTTTTATCTAAAAAAATCCAGGGAAACCCCGTCCAGTAGGAGGGCCTTTGAGGGGGGCGACTGTTAGGGTTTGTGCACGGCAAAGAGCATGTCCCCTCTCATTGCACTAGTGGTCTCTGTATTAGCTCTCTTTAAACATACTACTGAAAGCCTTTCTTGTTATCTCAGCCCCTCCCTAAGACTTCTGTGTATGTTGCTCAATGTATTCACAAGTTTGGACATTGCTGTCTTGTTTGCACATTGGACCTTGGTTTTACCAAGGCTTATTTGGAAAACATTGGACCTTGCTTTTACCAAGGCTTAGTTAGAACACTCCTCCTTAGGCCATGTGTTACTTCAACTCATTAGCATAAAAACTGAAGCTCTGCACACCTGCTTGTGAGAACCACACCCAGTTCTTCGAACCACACCCAGCTCTTCGAACCACACCCAGCCCTGTTTATAAAAGGCAGCCCCTGAACCTCACCCAGTGCTTGTGCTCGTCTACCTACCACTTACCTGAGAACAGATCCTTCGGCGCTGGCACTCCTGCTCTCTCCAGACCTTCATTGACTTCAACGGGCACGGCTTCTGGCTCTTCCTTCTTCTGGTTTCCGGCTACTTCTTGCCTCAGCCCCTCTTCTGTCCACTGCAATCGACCTGCAAAAGAGAAAGAGGTCAAGGTCAGACTGATCAGTATCCCTTTTCAGCAGCAAGTAAGTGCAAAACCTTTATTTACCTGAAAGAACTTTATCGGAGATTTCTGGATTCATGTAAAGACAATTTGGAACAAGATATCTCCCACGAACTTTGTGGTTCAAACCCTTTGTTACAAGAATACTTTGTGGAACTTTGTGAAATAAACATTGTTTTACATGGAACATTTGTAAGAATCAAACAGAGGAAACCATTGACAGCAAGGCAAGCAGTAAATCAAGGACTTGCACAAATTACTTGCTGTATTTTGATGTAAAAGTACAGTATTTGTTTTATAAAAAGTCTGGAAATGTGTGAAAAGTGAGTTTGCTATTAAGAATTTAGGCTTTAGTTATATTAAGGTGAATGCTAGACGTTGGTAATTCTGATAATGATATTCGTTTGGTTTTACAGAAGTTTTACAGTAATAGAAAGCACATCCCAGAACAGTAACACATTCTAAACCTGGAAGCTTGAGACCAGGATCCAAGAGGTACTTTTAGAAGAGAATTTCTAATAAGATTAAGGTTTAGTCAGGAACACATTTAGGGATAGGTTGCACTTATCTGTTCTTTGTTTATGTTTCATTAGGCACCAGTTTCTACAGTAGTCAGAGAGGGCCGCAGATTTTAGCAGCTCTTCTACAGTGGAAACACAAGAACGGTGTTGTCGCTTTTTTTTATTTTATCCACTTCCCGCTTCACTTGAGTTTTTAGTTCTTAGTGCACTGTTTTAAAACTAGTGTGCTGGAACAAGCAGTTTCAGGGTGGGGTCGGACTGTCTTCAATCTCCATCAGAACTGAACAGAAACTCAGTTGAGCTGGGCTTTGACATGATCAATATTCAGGAGTCATGTGTTTGCCCATGCTCGCTTTGCCTCAAGTTAGTACGGAAGTGTTCTCTTCCCCCTTCCAACTACGGATCCCTTTCCAGAAAAATTATCCGTCATCCACGTTCCTGGATACTTCAGATAAGTGCACAGTAGTCAGTTCGAGCACTTCTCCAAGACTTTCAGGGATAATACAGATTTTCATATGCATAAGGGAGTGCAGTACTTCGTCTCCACTGATGTATCACGGTTTACGATATTCGAGTTACCATTAGTATCACCTATCTCTGACTTTCATGGATATTACAACAGAGTGTACTACAGTCTGAGCACCAACACTTCCCACACAAGTCAAAGCAGCTCCTTCTCATAGACTCCTAGTCATACAACTCAATATTGCAAATCTGACATATCAATGCAGGCTGTTGTAAGGGAGAAAATACAGCCATGATCAGGCAGAGTGGTATCCCATCCAGGGATACCACCGTCCCTGACTCCTAATCAGAGCCATGAGGTAGACAATAGCTCATATTAGTGTTTCAGAATCAGGCAGCGGTTTTCAAGGCACAATGGCACTTTATTTGGCACAGCAGCAAGCTTCCCAAAGCATTCTGGTACTTGTAGTGCTTAATGTTGTCAGCCAAACAAGACAGCCCAGCCGCCCAATCCCACTGCCCGGATACCAGGCACCACATACCTCAGCTATACTCAACACAAAGGCGTATAACTGGGTCTTAAGGGAGGGGGTTGATGGTGCCTGAACTCAGGTAAACAGGACATGTGCTGCATCGTCAGTTAGTCGCGGGGTTGCACCTTAACTACACCGTGTTCATATGATGCACTAATAAGCACTAGTATGTCGCTTTTAGCTTTTGCAGCACCCCGGGTGTTTTGCTGCATCAGGAACAGCACAGATAGGGGCAGTCTCACTGCGCAGAACTTTTAACATGCTTATTTCACAGAGGAATACCCTGCTATATCAGTTTACATTGATTTAAGGCTGAAAAGAAATGATTATTAGTACAATAAAGTGGCGCAATAATGCCGCTAAATTCCTGTTTCTGTGCCGCTAAATTTCCATTTTTGTGCCGCTAAATTTGTAAATCTATGCCTCAATATCCTGGGGGGTCTGTCTATTATAATAGAAGATAACCCAGAATTCGAAGTTAAAACCATCCTGGATTCCAAAAGGGTTCGTGGAAAGCTTTTTAACCTGGTAGATTGGAAGGGTTATGGTCCTGAAGAAAGATCATGGGAACCTTTAGCTCATCTCAAAAACGCACCTAAGGCTTTAAGAGCCTTCAACGTACGATATCCAACTAAACCAAAACCTATTGCAACAGTTTTGCAGTTGAGAGGGGAGTACTGTCATAAACCTCTACTAAGCTCATGTTGAGTATAGCTGCATAGGCCCAAGAGCAAGCATGTACGGAATCTGAGCCTGAACCTCTTAAACAAATAAAAACCCTCCCCTTTCCCGTGCACCAGCACTCCTATTTGTTATCAGTGTGATTGGTGTAAACTGTATCATCGAGTATGCCAGAAATCACAATTTCTTTATTTGTTTCGTAAAATGTAAACTTGCAAAAGAGAACATTATGTATTCACTTCTTTCGTAAGATGTTTCAGTTTGTGTCCGCTTAATACATTGCCACAAAAGATATTGTCGTGGTTGTTTTCTCTTAAGTATTGCACAGCCCTTAGTATTGCATGAATGGTTCGTTTGGCACCTTGCCTCTGGCCTGTGGGGAAAAGATACTGGGAATCCTCGGCCGTCTTGCATGCATCATCAGCCAGACAGACGTGGCTGTGCGTGCACTCGTTATTGGATGCGGCCTACTATTTAAACCGTACCCGATGTTCTAGAAGACGCTTTCCCTTCTGCCTGAACTCGGAGGAAGTCGCGTCTGGAATCTCTCGGGCAGAACATCTGAAAACTTACCTGAAATAGCGGAAAGGCTTTGTTTCTTCTTCTTTGGTGAGCTGAACTCCGGATTCATTGATTTCCTCAACAGCAGACCCTGCAAAGACACAACAAAAGGAAAAAAGATAAGTTCTTTTCTGCTTAAAAAAGGCGCCCAACGAAAGAAAGGCGACTCAAACAATTTTTGGAACCTTTAGCAGTAGAAGACATTGAAATCAGTCATTTCTTTTAGACAACATTATGAAGAAACTTGTCAAGAGATTTTGTGTGCAAATGCACCTTACATGTTAAATAATCTATGTATCGAGAATTGCTGTACAAGGTTTCTAGGCATTAAGAGAGTTGTTTGTAAGAGGGTTGTTTGTATTCCTCAGTATTTTAGACTGTCTTTTCTGAATATCCAAAAACTTCCCCAGCGTTAATAATAAGCAGGAAACACACATATATTTGAAGATGGCTGTTCATATCCATTTGGAACGCTTTTTATTTAGGTGAAAAACCATTCCAAGTAGATCTCCTACGCTTTCAAGATGGCTGCCTGGTTGTGCAGAGATACTGATACTCCAGTGGCTAAATTGGACATTTTTTGCCAGTTAAAAATGCCTGATACGTAATGAATGCCTCCTTTCCTTGTAATGAGACACAATGTGTGCATCGTGTGCCTTTTAATCAGATATTTTTATTTCTTTACCAAGTAATTGGTGCATAATATAGATTTTCCCCTGACACTTAACGTGTTCTTCCCTGACTGCAAAACTCCTTTGATACCCTATATCTAGCCATGCCTCGGCAGGTCACTGAGGCCAGAAGTGACCCTGATTTCATTGCATGGAGACTGCAGGCGGGAGGGGAGGGGGAGACTGCAGGCGGGTGGGGAGGGGGAGTCGCAGGCCTCGAGGCATGGCCGGGAACCTATAGCTAACCCTGCTTTCGGCGGAGTCGGACTGGAGGCATTAACAGTGATCTCCAGAGGTGACTTCTTTCAGTGGGGGGGCAGGCCAGCAACCCTTCATTCTCCACACGGAGAAGCTTGAGGCGTCGCTGTCTATAGGGCGCAGCGGCATGGAGAGAGAGACCTAAACGTGACCCTGCTTCCTCTATAGGGCGGAGGCTGAGGGTGGTGGTATAGGGCACGGAAGTTTTTCGGTACAGAGTGCAGAGCTGGTTTACCTCTGGCGCTCAGCTGTTTAGTGTCAGGTTTGCGTTGCTGTGAGGTTTATCTGCTCGCAGAGGCCCAAGCTATTTGCCTCAACTTTCTCCTCGTATCAACCAGTACAGTTGTCTGTTGAAGCGCTCTCTGACACTGTCAACTGTCCGCGTGACGCAGCGCTACAATTAAGTGCATAACATAAAAAATAAATAACAGTGACTGACACACTTACTAGTAAGTGACTTGCTCAACTGCTGCCCACCGCCAGCGACGATGTGCAACACTGGTGGCCACTCTGAGGAGTCTGCCAGCTGTGCTGCCCTGTGCTGCTTCATCCAGGCTGTTACCCAGACGTGGCCCGACCAATGGTGGACACTTGACTCAACTCCTCGACCGCCGCTGGACGGCCCCCGTCACCCCCGAGCCACGCTCGCAGTCCTCCGACCTCGGCCTGGCAGCACCGGAAGTCGTGGGCTGCACGTCAGGAGGTGCACGCGCTGGAACTTCAGCCGGCGGGCGGAGGCCGCTCGGCACTGGCCCCTTGCGGCGGCCTTTATAATTTATTTGGGGACACTGAGTATCCCCAAATAAATTCTAAAGGCCGCCGCAAGGGGCCAGTGCCGCCCGGCTGCCGTCCTGAAAATTGTGCCGCCTGGGGAGGACCGCCCCCCCTCGCCCTCCCCCCCCTAGCTACGCGGGTGTATATAAGTCAATGGGGCGTAAAAATCTGAAAGTGTTAGGTTTCGGAGACTTCCGACTGGACTAGAACCTAGCCACTTAAAACTAGGACACTAGAGGTGTAAACCACTATAGGAGCATCAGAGTTATATCGTTACCTCACCCACAGGAAGCGGGTGCATAGGTGCCAAAGTGTGTCGGGTTTCGTCGTGACGTTCTATGGAGCCTGGAGGAAAAGATGCTGCAGGCGGCCAGGAGAGAAGAGTCCGGTTGGATCCAAGGGTGGATCGAAGATGTAGAGTACCGGAAAGCAGAGGGGACAGAGTTCAGGTCACTAGCCAGTGACCAGCGAGGAACCAGGAAGGAACCAGGCGATGTCGGATTGCAATCAGGTGCTGTCGAGGTGTTTGTCTCCGCTGCCACGTGGACCAGGAAGGATCGAGGATAGCCAGCTGGTAAACACAAGCTGTCCCATGAAGGCTCTTGCTGTCGGCAGTGTCGGGACTCGATTCGGAGTCACCAAGCTTTGGCAAAGCAACCCGCCCAGGACTCTAAGATGTCTTCTTGATCAGATCGGGAAGGTCAGATCGATGGCTCCTTTTCAGGGGAGCTGGGGCCAGTCTGGAGCAACCAGACCAGCAGTGTAGTTTCAAGGTTTCGTCGTCACAGAGGCCACTAACCAACGGGCAAGCGAACGGACAACGTGTCGAGCAGGAAAAGTGCAAAAGGGCCCCACGCAGCACTCAGAGAGTGTGGAGAGGTGATCTTTGGAGCACAGGCTGCTCGGAGCTGGAGCTTCTCAAACCCCAAAGCACAACGTCGAGGCTGCCTCGGGAGCTGCGCTGGAAGCACTTCTTTGACTTTTCAAGATGGCCGGTCCCACATCTATCGTCACCTCCACGGGTCTAAGCTTTGCTAGGACTGTGGATCGGGCTGTTGGAAGTATGGGAGTCTAGGTCTTGTTGGTCTCTGTCATTTGAGCTCCGGTGGGAGCAACGGCAAAGAAAGTCTAGATGTGCTGATGGTGCCTGCTTGCAAAGGGTGGCCACTCCTTGACCACAAGGGAGATTCTTCAGTCTTCTACGTTGAGTAGGATGTCAAAGGGTCCAGAATTTCATTTCAAAGTTTCAGTCAGGATGATCTAAATTGCATTGGCACAGCTCCTACCTTTATTCCAAATCAAGGGGCTGGATCACCTGCTAGGTCCCTCCTATGGGTGGGACCCAGGAAGGGAGTGGTTACACCCCTTTCCCTGTGTCCAGTATCGCACCAGAGCTGGGGCTGGAGTGCCCCATCACCGGTTTGAACTGGACTATGCATGGGACGCCTTGTGCGCCCCAGGCGGTGTCTAGTTTCATTCAATCCTCCCTGCTACAATCCACTATCTCCTGTCTGGGGTGGTGTAACACCTCCCTGTGACAGGATACCATTTGTCCAGGCCTCCCCTACCGGAGTTTCGGTCAGCAGCAGGATGCCAGACTTGTGTCTGTGGCAACAGCATCCATTTTGTGATGCTGGGGCTCTGGTTAGATTTAACCGTGTTTAAGCAAAGTAACATGTCTTCTCCCTCTAGAAGGGTGGAATGCTACCCCCGTCGCCAGAACTGGCGAGGGGGTAGTATTCCTAAGTGTATGACACCTTACACGACATGTTTTGATAAAGCCAAACCAAAGTTAGCAAGTAACCGCGAAGATTATAATGCACTTAAGAGTATATGGTATGGCAATATCCCAGAACAGCTAAGGGAGTTGGTCCTGAAAGCTGCAGACAGGCTCAGCTCATGCTAGAGCACCATCTCACATAAAACCAAGCACTCTGCCTCCAGGATTGTTAAGGCCTACCATAGGAGTGACTTATAGGTGTATATGTGTCCAGATATAGGTTTAGATATAGGTATACTATATCTAAGCAAGGGATGATTACACCACCTTGCCCCAGCTGAGTGATCAGCCAGTTTGGATAGCCAGCCAGGGGTGGCAAAATATATGCTGCAGCCCCTGGTAGGCCTTGGATGCACCTATGCCCTGGGTACCTATAGTACACTGTAAGCATGGGCGTAAAATCCGTTCCGCTCGCAGAATTTGCGGATTTTCGGCAAATTCGCAATCCGCGAACTCTCGCGAATTTGCAGAAAATCCGCAAATTCGCACGCAGCGGATTTTTTTGCTTGGTGATACAATATTGCGGCGCGCGGCGTTCACTTACCGTCTTTCAGCGTTTGCATAGATGTTTTTCTCCATATTTTGCGTGTGCTGCGCCATTTTGGATCTTGCTGCGGGATCCCGCGGGAGTTTGGCGACTGCGATTACGTCATCGCGGCTTGCCACCTTGCACAGCACGCATCGCGAGAGTTCGCAATTGCGAACACGTAGATGCGGCGGGCAGCAACAATCTCGCACTCGCGAAATTGCAAAATTTGCAATTCTGCACAAGAAATCCACCAGCAAGCAGCAAAAACCTTCTGAAAATGATGATTTTTATCAGAATAACTCCTCAGGTTGACATTTGCCTGCACTTTTTTTTGCAAGGAGTCCATTTTGGGGGGCAGGGGGGGGGGGTAAGTGCCCCACAGTCTCCAACTTCCTGTTCCGGTCCAGCAGGCTCCCCCCTATGCTTTCTTCATGTGCTGGTCACTTTCATTTGGATCTTGACCTGGAAGGATTACTTTTTGTGGATGCTGCTGGATATTTGGATTTGAGGCCTTTTTGACTTTCTTTGGATCACTTTTGGATTAGAAATTTCACAAGTAAGTTTGTTTGGGGCATTACAGTTGCTGCAACTACAATTTTGGAATTTTCGATTTTTGGGCTGTTGTTGGGGCCTTTTGCCCAGGGGTAGCGAGTGGTGCATGGACTGAGTCTTTCTGTGGGGTCTCTTTAATGTAACTGCACTATCAGACACAACTATGTCTAGTGCAGGAGTGCACTGTTCGAATTTGCTCTGGTGCAAAAAGTTTTTAACCGTTCATTTATACCATTTACCACGTTGTAAGAGTATAAGTTTCAACATTCATTAGTTTATATAAAACAATCATTACTCTGATGAACATCAAAGATTAATAATTAACCACAATCGTTAGAGTTCATTGACTGTTTACTGTACTGATTTTCACAAAATGCATAAATCGTTTTTCAACCCTACTTCGCAAGCATATTAACAATTACTTTTCATTGAAAATATTAATCACTCATTCCCGAAAAATACCAAACTAATACAAATACAAATAAGAAATTCCATCAAAACTTGCGACGACTCCCAATGCATTTCGATGCCTAAGCATCTTCGTCAGGGGAAATGCTGTGTAGGAAAAAAGTAACAATGTATGTATGTCTCAAAAAAATATATACTGTCATTAAACCTCGATAGGTGCTCATGCAATACACAATTGGTGAATACACGACCTTTAAATTCATACAGATGCATTGTATCTCTGTATCCAAGCAAACCAGCTGTCCAAGCAATTCAATAATAGTGGTGTGCCCTATACATGCCACCAAGTTTATTTTAGTGCTCCCAACGTCTGTGTCACGTAAAAAAATGAAATGTGTGAAAATATGTAAAAAATGAATCGTACCCTCCACACGGGCATTGTATCACCTTCTCTCCAAATGTCACTAATAACGATTGTTCCTAAAAACAACAGAAACTAACATGAATATGCCCGTATTGAATATCTAGTGCCTCTAATCACCCTATACAAAACCTCTACTTACGTCCTATTGCCACTGCAGAAACTCGAAACGTCTGATTCACTGTTGCTCCGCCTAAGGGACAAAGCCACACCTCACTACATGCGTTATAACCTTTCCATATTCATCAAAAACTTAACAAACAAATGTCGTGATGATACACGCTCCATGAAATACCTTAGTTTTCTGCCGGTTCGTGAGCTTGTCAGCACTACCTGTTCGACATCAACAACGGACTAGTGTCCTCGCCCCGGGTCTCAAAGCCTCCACTCACTTACGTAATGTTGCAATAATATCTTAATTTTTATAAGTCAGGTTAAAAAAGGTTGAGTGCTTGTAGTCGTGTCACGCACGAAAATGTGCGAATCCATTTAATAATTAAACACACACATCCAAACAGTGCTGGTAGAAAGAGGACTAGAGTTTACAGTTACGAAAACAGGGAAACTTTATTGAAAGAGCTGTGTCAAAAGGACACTATAATCTATCTTCTCTTCATCTATGCAATATATCTAATGTTCGCATGCAATGTCCTCATCGTAAAATAAACGAGGTGTAGGTGAATGAAAAAGTGTAAATAGTGAATCATGTAAATTAAAACCTGTAAAAAATCTGACGATGTGTGAAAAAAGTCTAGTGCACACAAACGTTGGTGGCGCTTAGCCTCAACTTGATCCTGTATCAACAACTAGAGTATAACCACAAGAACATGAGTCATAATTTAGCATAATATGTTCATAAATAACATGCAAATTAAATTTTATCATTCAGCCCACCAGGTTTAACGGTATTAAGATGCCTCATCCAGAATGTCTCTCTTTGGGCTATTCGCACGTTGGGATCCACATGGGGTTCAACCAACACCTGCTCTAGTACAGTGTACCTCAGTTGTGGGATGGTGTGTTGCCTCTCTTTCCAATGTTGCGCCAAACTTGAGTAAGGTTTGAAACTAGCGGTGTGCAGGTTACACATACATTACATATTGTCTCTTTAATGTAAACATCATGGAGGGCATGGATGGCATGGGATTGTGCTGATTTTTGTGTGTTTTTCGATTTTTTTGGCTGCTGTTGGGGCCTTTTGCCCAGGGGTAGTGAGTGGTGCATGGACTGAGTCTTTCCGTGGGGTCTCTTTAATGTAAACATCATGGAGGGCATGGATGGCATGGGATTGTGCTGATTTTTGTGTGTTTTTTGATTTTTTTAGCTGCTGTTGGGGACTGGCCATGTGGGTGGGGGCCATTTTGAGTGCTGGTACAGGCAGGCCCTGGCCATGTGCTGGGGGGCAAGGGGCCATTTTGAAGGCAGGCAGTGTTCTCAGGCCTGCACCCATTTTGCCTAGCTTTCATCCTTTATGCCCAGGGGTAGTGAGTGGTGCATGGGCCTAGTCTTTCTGTGGGGTGTCTTGAATTTAAACATCATTAAGGGCATGGATGGCATGGGATTGTGCAGATTTTTGTGTTTTTTTCGACTTTTTGGGGTGTATAACTGATGTTCCTCTGTCTTCCATTGCTTTTAGGTGCACAAGAGAACCACCAGTGCCAGGAAGAAGTCCTGCAGCGGTGTGTGCAGCATAACGTCACGCAACGTCACAAGCAACTCTGCAACTCGTGCAACTGCGGCCTGCTGTTCTGACATCTGAAGAAGATGGCCCCAAAAAAAGTTCCCCGTAGCTCCTCTAGCGAGAAAGTTGCCAGTAAGGAGCAGAAGAAGCAAGTGGGGCCACTTACCAAGGAGACTGGTGTGCCGCCCGCCACATTTTTTGGGAACAAAAAAAAAGTACGCCTGTAGCAGCAGCGGGATCTGCTGGGGACCAAGCTGGGAGCAGCACCCCCGCTCCATTGGGCTCAGTGCCACCACCACCACGCAAACTTAAGTCCAAGCCCTTGAGTGCTTTAGAGGCAGCCAGTCTAGTTGTTTAATCACCATCGACCAGTGATGTTGGCTCATCGCAAGAAAGTAGCAGCAATGTCCCTCAATCAACACAGGTTGTTGTTACTCATCTGACGAGTGTTCAACAACCACAGCCGCAACAACAACCACATGTGCAAGTACAAGCCCAAGTACATGTGGAAGGAGAGGCAGCGCAAGGAGATGCGCAAGCAGAGGTGCATGGAGCGGCACAAGTGCCCACAATAGTTGTTCCTCCCGAAGTAGGGCCACATCAGGAAATCGACATTCAAGCCGAGGTATCATTTGAGGAAGCCACTCCTCCTGATAATTCATTTTCTTCCACATCCCTAGCAAGGAAAAGATCAAGGATGGTACCTACATCTTCTTCAAGCCCCCTTCCTTCTGATGATATGGATCCAAATTGGGAACCACCACTGCCATCTGAGAGTGAGGCACACCATGATCTGACAAAGGTAGCTAAGCGTAAAAGGAAGGTCCCCGAAAGTCTCATAGTTATGGGGTGTGATGATGATGCTGAAGAAGAAGTGGCGTATACTACTCCTGCTGATGAAGACTCTCACGACGACGACGCAGTCATCATACACGCCACTCCAGCCTCAGCGGGCATGCAGCAAACAGACATTTTTACCCTAGCCCGAAAAGCTGCTGAGCATGATGTTGTCGACGAGGAGGCAATGGGACCACCACAATTGGAGTTAACTAGTACACTACCACCTACCGCTTCCATATTTTCTCGCCAGAAGGGACCTCCATCCAACTCGACCTCCATTTCCTCAATTAGTGGTGCTGCAAGTGCACAACGTAGTAAAGTTCGGCAACACACATCCTCCACTTCATCTGGCATTAGTAGCATGACCAGTATCGCCTCCTCCGCCCCCCACAGACATTTGAAGTCCGCAGTTTGGGACTTCTTTAGTGTTTGCACAACAAGGAAAAACATAGCCATTTGCAGCATTTGTAAGCTTGCAGTTAGTCGTGGTAAGCTTGATACCAACTATGGTACCGGAGGCCAGAGAGGTCATCTTGAGAGACAGCACACTGTCCAATGGCATGCGCACCTAAAGGAGATCAAGGAAGCCCGAATTGCAAGTCAACAAACTCTATCTGTTGATGTTTCATCTGATGATGACGAGGAGGAAGAAGCGTCAAACACTTCACTTACACCCAGTACCCCTGTCAGCAGCACACCCCCTGTGAGCCAGGGCCCGATGTAGGTAGCCCTTTACCGATCGGAATCGGCCGAAAATACCGATTTTCGGCTGTTTCCGATCGGTAAAGGGCTATCGAGATGTAGGGGCACATTTTCGGTAATTTTACCGAATCGTTATCATTACCGAATCGGTAAATTTACCGATTCGGTAATATTTACCGATTCGGTAATATTTACCGATTCGGTAATGATAACGATTCGGTAAAATTACCGAAAATGCAATGTAGGTAGCCAATGTTCCATCAGCACATGGCTTACAGAATCGGTATTTTACCATGGAATACAAATCCATGGTAAAATACCGATTCCTGTGTACATGCACATCTGTGCATGTACACATGTGCCATGTGACAGACAGACGTGCCCTTAGGGCATGTCTGTGTGCCACATTGCACACATGCCCGTTTTGGGGGTGCTAGAGGGTGTCAAAGTGACACCCCCTGCACCCTTGTGAATTCTTTAATTACCGATTCGGTAAATTCCGAATCGGTAATGCCTAATCATTCCTATGGGCTTCAAAGCCCATAGGAATGAATGGGCATTACCGATTCGGTATTTACTGAATCGGTAATTAAAGAATTGTTAAGGATTCGGTAACGAATCCAGATGTTGGGACCTACATCCCATTTACCGATTTTGAAATACCGAATCAGTAAAATTCGGTATTTCAAAATCGGTAAATGGGATTTACCTACATCGGGCCCTAAGAGTGTGGGAGGGAGTGAGACACCAATGTGAAAAAGTTCATCATCACTGAGCGTAACTGGGTCGAAGAAGTCATCATCATCATCATCCCGTAAAATCATGGTCCAGCCCACCATTAGAAGCATGTTGTTTTCAGATGCGCCATTTGAACGCAACCACCCAACGGCGCGTCTGTATAACACTAAGTTGGCTAAAATGCTAGCGCTGGACCTTCTCCCTTTTTCTTTTGTGGAAGGGGTTGGCTTTTTTGAATTAGTGGCAACGCTCTGCCCTAAATGGAAGGTTCCTAGCCGGTTCTATTTTGCCAGAATTGCGGTTCCAGCACTACATGAAGATGTGCTGGAGGTGATTGGGGCAGCTTTGCAGAAGAGTGCTGTTCACACTATACATCTGACAACAGACATGTGGACCAGTTGCACAGCCACTGATTACATGTGCATCACTGCACACTGGGTCTCTTTTTCAAGGGTTAAAGCAAAGCTAAACGCAGGTGTTGACCCGGACAAGGTTTTAAAAGCTGCTCAGAAACATGCAACACTAGCCATGTTTGGCATGGAGACAAGTCATACAGGAGAAAACATTTTGCAGGAGTTTAACACAAAGTTCTTTCAATGGCTGTCCCCAATAAAACGCAAGATTGGTTATGTTTCCACGGATAATGGCGCCAATGTAGTTAAGGCCATGGATATGGGTAACTATTTCAGAGTGCCGTGTTTGGCGCACTGTATAAACCTGGTTGTTAAAAAATTCTTGAGTGAAGAAATTCCAGTGTGCTAGTTAATGACCACCTGCCGAAGAATGTACACACATTTCAGCCATTCTTTTAAGGCCCGGAAGCATCTGAGGGGCCTGCTACATCAACATAAACTGCCAGTGAAAGCACTCATCCAGGAGGTGGCAACACGTTGGAACTCAACCTTCTACATGCTTGAGCGTCTGTATGAGCAGTGTGCGGTAGTCGATCAGTATTTCTTTAGACAGGGTGCAGCTATGAAGGACCTGAGGATACATGCGGAGCAATGGAAGCTAGTTCAAAGCCTGACAGACATGCTTCGTCCTTTTGAGGTCTTCACGCGTGCAGTCAGCAGGGAGAACTGTAATTTGGGAAAAGCTATGCCATTGTTGCGCATGCTAGAGCACCAACTGAAGGTGGTGTCTTCTACGTTTCAAAAAGATGAAGAAAAGCAAGAAGCTTTTGATTTGGCGGAGAAATTATTAGAGCGCCTACTTTGCGATGAACATCTTCAAAAGATCCACACAGAACAGCATTAAATTTGTGCTACTATTCTGGATCCACGCTACAAAAAGGCACTGCCAGGCAGAGTATTCTTTCCTTTTGGTGACGCAGAAGTTTCAAAGTACAAACGTTGGCTAGCTATGTCAGCCATGAGGTTTGAAAGAGAACGGTAGGAAATTGAAGGAAAAGGCAGTACATCAGCATCAGCAGGCCATCCGGAGTCAAAAGAATCCACTTCTGCACCTGTGGCAGAAGTGAGTGATTTTCCCTCTCAGCTGTTAAAGACACCAGCAACCGGATCATCTGCACCAGACACAACAGTAACATTGTGTGAAGAAGAGGATTGGCTAACTCAGCTTGGGTTTGCTTCTCAAAAGGTCCCAGCAAAAAGTAAGCAAAGTGGAGGAACCGTGGAGAACCTTGGGTCGATGGTGCAGGACTATCTGAATGACTCAACAGAGGTCTATGTTCATGATGACCAATTGACGTATTGGCATGGGAAAAAAATTGTGGCCAGAGATCTCCAACCTGGCTATAAATTACTTGTCTTGCCCACTCACAAATGTGTCTTCTGAATGTGTTTTCAGTGCTGCTGGTGGCATTGTAACTTCCAAAAGGACCCGCCTCTTGCCCAAAAATGTGGAGAGGTTAACAATAATCAAGATGAATCAGCACCTCATACCACCAGATTACAAAATACGAGAATACACGCAGGAAGAAGACGAGGAGGACACAAACTTAGATGAGGGAAGTTCTTCTCTGTTAGGTGACCTACTCCCGCCTGAATTCGCAGAGTATGAGGACGAACTCTTCTTCCCTGACACCGAGCCCTGAAAATGAGCCAATGAATCAATAACTTTCTTTTTCGTCCTTATTCACTTTTATTCCTGTGTGTCTGTCTTTCTTTGTTTTGCAAAGTCTATATAAAAAAAATTTAATCACCTAATCACAAAAACAAGCCCATCAGCAGAAATGTCTTCACTTATTTGCTTATTGATTTGAAGGTGCCGCAGTCTGAATTCCTCAGATTTACAAGTTCGCAAGAACATGCTCCTCTATCCTCCTCCTCCAGACTCAAATTTCCCTCAAAGCAGATGGCTGGATTACGCCCAATGAACAAAAACTCTGCACTTGTGGGGGTGTTCTACTTCTTTGGGGCCATTACTGGGAAAGTCTAATACCGCATAAAAGTGGTTTGGAGATTACCCGTAAAGACCGCACCAATCAAACAGGGGGAGGCATCGCCATCATCCATAAGAACACCATCAAAATCACAACCAGCTCCGATGATAATCTTGCAACCGCCGAACATCTCCACTTTCAGATCCACACAGACCCTAGGACCACACTTAGAGGCACCCTCATCTACAGGCCTCCAGGTACCCGCAGTCAATTCAGCGATGACATCACCGACTTCGTCAGGCCACACGCCCTCGGCTCCGAGAACTACATTCTTTTAGGAGACTTCAACTACCACCTTGAAAACAAACACGACAGCAACACCACCACCCTTCTGGACAACCTGGCCAATCTCGGACTCAAACAACTTGTTGACACCCCCATCCATGTAGCCGGACACACGCTCGACCCTATCTTCAGCTCCTGCAAGCACATCTCCTTCGATCGCACCACAGCTCTCTACTGGACGGACCACAGCTGTGTTCACTTCAGCTACAAAACCACCCTGACCCACAACCGCCCACAACCTATTCCTCGGAGAAACTGGAACAAAATCACCTCCGACCAACTCCTCACATCACTCAACCAAAACCCTCCAACCCTCTCATTGGACCCAAACCAAGTGGCCACCAATCTCAAGCAATGGATCACCCACAGTGCTGACGAATTAGCACCCCTGAAAAAACACCAGATCAAATCAGCCAGCAAAAAGAAGCTATGCCGCACCCTGGAGAAAACATGGAGAAAAAACCCAACCACCGACAACATGTCCACCCTCAAGGCAGCCACCCGCAAACACCACCAACTGATTTGATCCGCCAAGAAATCAGCATTCAAGGATCGTCTCGACAACAACACTCACAACAGCAAGGAACTTTTCAACATCGTCAAAGAATTCACCAACCCCACCGTAGCATTTAACGACATCACTCCCTCCCAAGACCTCTGCGATTCGTTATCCTCCTTCTTCTACAACAAAATTGCCGACATCCACAACAGCTTCGAGAATACTCCCAGCGTTCAACCCTCCCCACCCCCCTCAGATCCTACTCGCCAACTAACAACCTTACCGCCTGGAACCCAATCACCACCGAAGACACCATCCGCCTAATGAACTCCATCCACTCTGGCTCGCCAACTGACCCCTGCCCCCACCACATCTTTCGCTTTCGACACAGTCTGCCACAGCACCCTTATACAACGCCTAAGCAACATCGGAATACAAGGAAAAGCCTTGGACTGGATCACCTCATTCCTCGCTGGGAGAACTCAAAGAGTCCGACTTCCCCCATTCAACTCTGAGGCCACTGAAGTCATCTGTGGCGTACCACAAGGATCTTCACTCAGTCCCACCCTCTTCAACGTTTACATGAGTCCACTCGCCTCCATCGCGCGTCAACACAACCTCAACATCATCTCTTACGCCGACGACACCCAGCTAATCCTTTCCCTCACCAAAGACCCTAACACTGCCAAAACCAATCTTCACGAAGGCATGAAAGAAGTAGCCGAATGGATGAAACATAGCCGCCTAAAACTCAACTCAGACAAAACGGAGGTGCTCATCCTAGGATCTTCCCCCTCTGCCTGGGACGACTCTTGGTGGCCTTCCGCTCTGGGCACAGCCTTCACACCCACAGACCATGCACGTAACCTTGGCTTCATCCTAGACTCCTCTCTCTCGATGTCCAGACAAGTCAACGCAGTCTCATCCTCCTGCTTCAACGTACTTCGCATTCTCAAAAAGATCTTCCGTTGGATCCCCCTCGAGACAAGAAAGACTGTCACCCACGCACTGGTCACGAGTCGACTGGATTATGGTAACACACTATATGCCAGAATCACAGCAAAATTACAGAAAAAACTCCAACGCATCCAAAACGCATCAGCGATACTAATATTAGACATCCCTCGCCAAGATCACATCACCGGACACCTAAAAGACCTCCACTGGCTTCCCGTCAACAAAAGAATTACATTCCGCCTTCTCACCCACGCACACAAGGCCCTCTACAATCTAGGACCCGAATGCCTCAACACTCGACTGTCCTTCTACAAACCCACCCGCCAACTAAGATCGTCCAATCAAGCCCTCGCCGCTGTCCCGCGCATCCGAAAATCCACCATGGGTGGCAGATCCTTCTCCTTCCTTGCTGCCAAGACCTGGAACTCACTCCCCACTCACCTCCGCCTTACTCAAAACCACATCTCCTTCAGAAAAGAACTTAAAACCTGGCTATTCAACAAATAATGAACCCCTTACCCAAGCGCCTTGAGACCCTCTGGGTGAGCAGTGCGCTATACAAATACCCGAACTTGAACTTGAACTTGAATCCATGAGGAAAAAGTGTTTGCCTTTTTGCTCACTATCGTGTTTTCGGGGGCCTGTTTGGGTGGGTTCCTGGTGTTTGGGGGTGGGTTTTGGGGTCTGGGAGCACTGCTGGCACAGTCTAATGTTGATTGCATTTGTTTTCCAGGACATCCATGGTGGAAAAGTGGAGTTATGACCTAGCTGCACAACGCGTTTGGACAGAAGACCGAAAAATATTGTAAGTATGAGATTTTCCATTTTTGCTTTTTGCCTGTTTGGGGGTGTTGTGCTTTTTTTGCGGGTGGGTTGGCGGGTCTTGGGGCATTGCTGGGAAGGTCTAATACCGGATAAAAGTGGTTTGGAGAAAATCCAAGAGGAAAAAAGTTTTTGCCTTTTTGCTCACTATCATGTTTTCGGGGGCCTGTTTGGGGGGCTTCCTGGTGTTTGTGGTGGGTTTCGGGGTCTTGGAGCAACGCTGGGTATGGATACTTTTGATTGCAAGTGGTTTGAAGCAAATCCATGGTGGCAAAGGGGAGTTAGGGCCTAGCTGCAGAGCGCACGTGGAGTGATTTTGGAAATTTGCCTGAAAATTACTAAGTCCCCATTTTTGAAGTTTTGCTTTTTGGCTGTTTGGGGGTCTTCTACTAGTTTTCGCCTGGGTTTGGCGGCTCTGGGGCCATTGCTGGGAAGGTCTAATACCGGATAAAAGTGGTTTGGAGAAATATCGGAGCAGAAAAAGATTTTGCGCTTTTGACCACTTGCCTTTCTTTGGGGTGCTGTTTGGCGGGCTTTTAGGTTGTTGTGGGTGGGTTTTGGGGTCTGGGAGCACTTCTGGCACAGTCTAATGTGGATTGCATTTGTTTTTCAGGAAATCCATGGTGGAAAAGGGGAGTTAGGGCCTACCTGCACAGCGCCTATGGACAGAATTGAAAGAAGGCCGAAAATATTCAAAGTATGAGATTTTCCATTTTATTCTTTTTGCCTGTATGGGGGTGTTCTGCTTTTTTGTGGGTGGGTTGGCAGGTCTTGGGGCATTGCTAGGAAGGTCTAATACCGGATAAAAGTGGTTTGGAGAAAATCCACGCTGAAAAGCGTTTTGGCACATTAAGTTAGGGCTCGTTAGGGTTAGCATTAGCAGCAGGATTGCATGTGTTTCGGGGTGTTCTAGATTTTTGCTACTGAGTTCTGGGGTCTTAGAGCACTCGTGGGAATGTGTAATTTTGGTTGCAAGTGGTTTGAAGAAAATCCATGGTGGGAAAGGGGGAATTTGGCCAAGTTAAAAAAAGCGTTTGCCACTATTCTTAACTTAGGGCTCATTAGGGTTAGCAGTATTGTATTGCATGTGTTTGGGCGGGGGGCTGTTTGTGGGGGGGTTTGCGAGTCTTGGAGCGATGCTGGGTATGGATACTTTTGCTTGCTTGCAAGTGGTTTGAATACAATCCACGGTGGGTAAGGGGGGATTTGGGTCTACTTTACTTTCAAAGTACGTTTTGTCACCATTTTTCTACTAGGCCTCGTTTTTTGAGATCTGATTGGGGGTCTTCTACATTTTTGCGACTTGGTTTAGTAAGGGTCTGGGAGCACTGCTGGGAAGGTCTAATTTTGTTCTAAAACACAGTTTACAGTACACCTAGCTTGAGGGGAAAGATCCGCTAAATTAATTCGCCCATACTTATTTATCCTTCAAATGGAGACTCAGACAGAGTACGCACTTTCAAAAATATTGTACTGTCTATTAGGAAACTCAAAGTGTGACTTTTTGCACTACACAGCGTACATACCTTATATTTATTTATCAGTGGTGTTCTAATATCACTTCCTGTTTTTCCATCAATAATTACAGGCCGGGTTTCAGTCTGTGCAATGGGAAAAAAAGGATGAAGTCAGGCTTCACATTAGCGAGCCGCAATTCAGCATCTGGCAGGCAGGCAGTGGACAGGGTATCTTCTAGTCACCAACATTGATGGACGGCGCGTCAGCTGGAATGCAGGAGTCCCGCTAATAAGAGGAATGGTTTGATGCATGCAACTTACCAAATTCAACAGGACAACTACAACAACATACAGATAAAGTATCTGTTCTTTTCTAATTATCTTTTAAGTAATGTTATTGCTGTGAACTTCTATGAGTGTGACTCTGCATTTTTTTGATCTCTGCTTCTAAATTCATCCTTACAGCCATTCTATAGGTTTTACTTTTGCTATTTTTTAGACCTAATTTAATGTAAGAAGTGTTTCTCTGAGTGCAGAGATAGGCAAGTGAAAACGCATAATTATTACTGCAGCCCTGTACTGTCTCAATATTTCATTCACGGTTGTCGAAAGTACTACTTACGTTTCAGTAACCATGCATGCAGTAGTGCATGCACTTCCTTCATGTCACTTAAAAGATTTATGGTTAGCTTTGTACCCAAAGATTTCTTTATCTTCAATTATTGTTTGTCCATGCTGTGCTTTTTTTTCTTTTCTCAACAAAACTTTCCCAAAATCCCCCATTCCCATCCATTTTCCAAACCCTAACCCTCTTACCCTGGACTGTGTGCTTTTGATTGATGTGTGACTAAATGACAGCAATAATTCCACACACTTGCTGGGGAGGATAAGGTCATAGCAACAGGCTGGTGAAGGAATCTGAGGATATATTCTATTCTTACTCAGCTTGACACTCAGTCACTATTGGCAAATGAAAGCAGATTTTCATGTGCGCCATCAACTTGATTGGTCATCAAGAACATCCTCCTCCTAGACGTGGCAAATTATTACGCTGCTGTGTCCTTCACCTTTGGTACTATTTCTTGTAGTAGTAGCCAATGTCAAAGAAATTCAACGCAAGTACTAGTTATACTTTCAATACTTTACCATTTGTTAGGCTACATTGTGGCACTGTTCTAGTGTACTGTCACTTGCTATATTCTCTATCGTACCGTTCTAATGCTACGGTAAGGACAAACAAGGATTCATTTTGTTTTTTTCAGATGCTGCAACTGCCACTGTGTAACACCACAAGTACCACTGTAATGATGACATTTCATCCACCCAGGATTGCCAACCTTAATCGCCATTTCTCGTGCAGCCAGCCCTGTGCCTAGCCCTATTTCCAAACACAAATTACCTGTAAGATAAGCGTTTGGGGGAGGTAGTATAAGGGAGTATTAGGACTCGGAGAGACGAGAGACTGTCGGTCCTAGGACTATTGAATTCACTTACTCTGTGAGAGGCACTTAGTTTTGAAAACATTTGGGCCATTAGTACTTACACAACTTGAATCAACATGCCACTTAAGTTTCTGGACTGTTAAACCCCCACCCACCAGCCTCAAAAGCAGTAAAAAACACGTATGCTAAGATAAAGTTTAAAGTATATTTATATATTCCCAACATAAATAATCTCCCGCAAGACCCAACCCACCCCCCCCTCCTGAACCCCAACGAATGTCCCTGAAAACGAAGTCCAAAAAAGTAGAAAACCCAACTCCCAATTCCCACCCCCCAGAAGTCTTTAAAAAAGGGGCAAGGGACAGTCTCCTCCTACTGCTGGCTGCTGTTGACTTTTCGGGCCAGGTCGACAAGCTCCTTGCGGATGGTCTCGAGCAGGGTTTTGGCGTTGAGGAGCTCCTGCTCGAGGTAGGAAACCCTCAGGGAAAGGCGGTGCATCCTTTTTTTGTAACTGCTGTGGGGGGCAGCTGATTTCTTTGCTGCTCGACGGTGGCGGGTGGCTGCGGTACCCCGGCTCCATACCGCTGGAGACCTGCTGCGCTGACTGGCTGACCCAGGGAGCGCGGAGGAGGATGCAGGTGTCGCCGTGGATGTTGTTGACGTACTAGTCTGCGTGTCCTCCTCCTCCTGGGCCACCAGCCGCCGATATTCGGCGACAGTGGCCTCCAGCCTCCGTTGCCGGGCCCTTTTAGCCAGCTTCTTCCGGGTTGGTTTGGAAGGAGCATCTATATGAAGAAAGAAAGACATAGACTGTAACCAATGCTCTTTAAGATTAACACAAAATGATTCAGCAGAAAGTTGTGTCACAGTAGAACTAGCAACTTGTAAGCGCAGTACATAACTATTGTGGCCAGAATCTATCTAATCTCCCACTTCTTCATCCTTGCTCTAACATTAGTGGGAGTTTAAGGAATCAATTCTACGAGCACTATGGACTCACTCCATTAGAGTCGACTATGACAGTACACCACTCTTATTCTTCTTCTTCTCTCTTGTTTAGCAAAATTGGTACGTTAACTTCTGCAAGCCGTCATAATGCCAGCGCAGTCAACTTGCACCCGAGAAAAACAGACGCCCGCCATGATGAGTGAGACAGACTTGCGTTACTGTACCAGTCCAGTACATGCAGGTGGTGATGCTCTTACTTTTCTATTATGGGTGGCACTGAGAATACTCTGTTACAAGGGCTACTGCTTAATTAATTTAACGTTTACCCTACAGTGCCAATGAATACTAGAAAAGGAAAATGAAGAAGATAAATAATCTGATTATCTATCACTGCACATGGTATGTATTTGCTTACATATGGGATGACTTTAGGTGCTTTGGTTTTTATTGAGTGAACAGTGATACATCCACACATGAATGACCGAGTTCTACTAAACTTATTAACAGAGGTAGTGAGTGAGTGGCCATCGTAATAGCCGGATATATGCTGTGCTTGCAATACAAACTACTGCTACTATTCATGGTAGTATTTGGACAAAATTACAACTTCTTTTCCTTGCCTTTCCTACCCTGGGACGGACGTGCGGGTGCAGTGTTACATGCTCTTCAAAGTAACACTTAGTTCATCCAGTGACCGTCTACTCTCTCTAGATACACATATGCTATCTAAGAGTCAGATAGTACCATGATCCAGGCATCCATCCATTCAAACTATATGTCAATCATTCTTCTTCATGTCTCTCATCTGGACAAACCTTATGTTTTCTCACGGGGAGCGCACTATGCAGTCTGCAATCTCAATAAGTACGGAATATAAGAGCTTACCACTGCCCGCCACTACCGTGGCAACCCGCACAGCAGTTTGGTCCGGCACTTGCACCGCCTCCTCCCCAGAGCTTTCCTCCTCCACCTCCGTGCTGGGCCCAGCACCAGATGTTCCACCTACAAAGTACATTTAAGAATGTTAGATTTCATAGACATACACCACTCACTAGTATTTTGTCTAGGAATGAAGAAATGTGAATACAGAAACCAATCTAATAATTTGTGACTGTCTACTCTAAAGTAAAAATGTCCCTTTTTCCAGGGAAGGGTGTTGTCTTGCTGCACTTTTTGGCACAACTGATGAATGATTGCTTTTTAACACGCACCATTTGTCTCATAACAGACAGAAGCTTCACTTCTAAGAGCAAATCATCATCATCACCACTAGGACAGAGGGACCAATGATTCAGCACCAAAAAGTAAAATTAAAGTTCGAACCAGGTGAGGGCTCGGCTCGCCCACAATAAATGTGTGAAATAAATCACTAAAAGCACTTTTCTATTTTTAATCAACCGTTTATGTTTTATGACAAGCTTGATTTTAATAAATATTTTTACTTTCAATAAAGCTTTAAAACTTAAATAGACTGTGGTTTTTGGTCAAGAGTGAATGAGCAAAAGGTTTTGCAATTTGCAAGCATGAGTCCGTGCCTCTGACACTTCTGGACTCTGACTCCGTACTCTTGTCCTGCGTTGGATAATCATCATTGGGGATCAATCATCGATGAATTCAGGAGCTAAATGACTCTGCCACACTATCTAGTCAGTAAGGAGATTGGGGGTTCTTCAAAGACTGATATCACTTAGGTATGTGGAAAGTCTACCTGTGCCTATTATAATTGATAAACAATGCACTATTTAGTGTCCATAGTTCTGTTTGTGCAGATTTGTCCCTGCAACAGTAGTAGTATGGATTGTCATCCTATCCAAACCAAAAGTAAAGTAGTATCTTATTCTTTCTTGGGGGTCATTCACCTTTTTATTGTTGGTAATTGTCAAAGCATAAACAATTTGAAGACTTGAAAAGACATTATGGACAATCCCAGAGGACTGCACTCAGTGCATAGAGAGGGATGTACGACGTTACGACGCATGGTTTTACCACGCGTCACTTTACAACGCATTTTTTACAATGCAAGTCGTTACCACGACTTGCGTTGGAGGGGTGCGGACTTAGGAATTTTTTAATTTACTATTCCAACACCAGGCTACATACAGTAGGGAAGGTGTTGGATAGTAAATTAAATTATTCCTTGTCCTGTAGCGCCCTCCAGCGCAAGTCGTGGTTACGACTTGCGTTGTAAAAGACGCGTTGTAAGGGTACTGCGGAGTAAAATCCGCGTCGTAAAGGATGTTCCCCATAGAGAGCTATTGCTGACTAGAATGGGAGTTTCGTTTAACACCTTTTGCCAAATGTGCAATCTTAGTTAGCTACACAGACAGACTAATAAGAATAATCTAGTAATACCACAGGGAGTCATAGTCGAGGCAGGATAAGAATTTAGATACAGTCTACAAGAAGATCAAATACGATTTAGAAAAAATCGAATGAGGAACGCTAGGAAAAAATAGGTACTCTATATTAAAATTAAAACTTACCGGGGCCAGGAAAGGAGCCCTCGCCTGACCGATCCTGGCCTTGTTCAGCAGCAGCAGCCTCCTCTAATGTCCTCTTGCCCCTGGGGGGAGCTGATGTACAACATGAAAGAAAGAAAGACCCGAAAACATGGATGATTGTGGTCAACCAAATCAAACATTACAAAAGAACAATAACAAAATATTTTGGCGAAATAGCAAATAGACAACTATTCCATGGGATATATTGACCTATCTCATGTGGTCTACTACGATATTAGTATTGCTTGATTTGCGGACCGTCGACTTGGAAAGTTATGTAACTCACTAAACAAACTACTAAAAAGGTTCGCCTAGGACTGGCAGGCAGCAGTAAGCAGCACGCGAAGTGACAGACAAACTCCGTCGTGATTGCAGATCAGCGACAACACTAAAAAGTTTCCTACTACATTAACCAGTCATTAAAATAGTCAAACTATCAATCCACCACCACTATTTCTTCTTATTGCCAGGTGTACAAAGGAAGGACTGGACTTGAGTCTGTAGGAGCAGATTTAGATGCCCCTTTCGGCTCTTTTGCTCCATTGTTGCGTGACTTTTGTGACGCAGCGGCAGAACAAAAGAGGCGCCATGGTGCGGCGTATATTAACAACGTGACGCATATGGGAGATGCATCACGTTGTAAAGCCCTGCGCCATCAGGGGGCGTTCCGGCGCAAGGGAGGGCGTTCCTGCGCAGGAACGCATCCTAAAAGCGGATGAGGGAAATCTACAAGATTTTGGCTGCGCTTGTTGTATACTGTATGATTTATGAAATATGGAATAATGAACTTCTAACCTTTTGATGAGAAAAGAAAAAAGAAAAAGAAAAGAAAAAAGACTGCTAAAGAACTTTGGAAAGCAAAGATTTTGATTTGGCCTTTCCTCTTTTTTCTTTATAAAATATTGTCATTTGTGAAATTGTGCTCGGGGACAATATCTATTTTTCTTGTACTCTCTGTTTTTACAGAGAAATTCCAGGGACGCTAGTGGCCGTTTTTCCTCTGTTCCCTTGAGCCATTGATTGGAAGAAAGATAGGAATAAGTGGTGTTGCGCAAAAGCTAACCCAGCCACTAATCCATATAATTGTTCTGATAACTTGGGTTATTGCAGCAGGCTACTTAGACTCCAATTGGAATTTAATAACCATGTATAAGTACAAACTGCAAAATGAGTTCTAGACAAGATCGAGAGAAGGTTGCGGAGGATCTTTTTAAACATTTAACTGCGGGATTACCTGTTAACAAAGCGGTTACTCAGGGAGTGCCCAAGCCTAATGAAGGTTTAAAAATGAAGTTTATCCGATTAGAGAGGCTACGAAAATGTGAAATCTCTAAATGGTGGGATGGTGCAATGCTTAAACAATACATAAAACTCAATAGAGTCCCAATCAATCAATCAATCAAAGCATTTATATAGCGCACTACTCACCCAGAGGGTCTCAAGGCGCTCGGGGAGGGGGAACCGCTACTGCTCGAACAGCCAGGTCTTGAGCTGTTTCCTGAAGGCGAGGTGGTCCTGGGTCAGGCGGAGGTGGGTCGGGAGGGAGTTCCATGTCTTGACGGCGAGGTAGGAGAAGGACTGTCCCCCTGTGGTGGCTCTTCGGATGCGGGGGACGGCGGCGAGGGCGTGGCCGGTCGATCGAAGCTGGCGTTTGGGAGCGTAGAAGTTGAGGCGGCTGTTGAGGTATCCTGGTCCTTGGTTGTGTAGGGCTTTGTGAGTGCGGGTGAGGAGACGGAAGGTGATTCTCTTGTTGACCGGGAGCCAGTGCAGGTCTCTCAGGTGTACGGAGATGTGGCTGCGACGGGGGATGTCCAGGATGAGTCGTGCTGAGGCGTTCTGGATCCGTTGAAGTCTCTTCTGGAGTTTGGCGGTGGTTCCTGCGTAGAGGGAGTTGCCGTAGTCCAGACGGCTGGTGACGAGGGCCTGGGTGACCGTCTTCCTGGTCTCGGTGGGGATCTACCGGAAGATCTTTTGTAGCATGTGCAGGATGTTGAAGCACGACGAGGAGACGGCATTGACTTGTCTGGTCATGGAGAGGGAGGAGTCCAGGATGAAGCCTAGGTTGCGTGCGTGGTCTGTTGGTTTGGGTGCACTGCCTAGGGCGGGGGGCCACCAGGAGTCGTCCCAGGCGGAGGGTGAGGATCCCAGGATGAGGACTTCTGTCTTGTCTGAGTTCAATTTCAGGCGACTGTTCTTCATCCATTCAGCTACCTCTTTCATCCCTTCGTGAAGGTTGGCTCTGGTGGTGGCGGGGTCGTTGGTGAGGGGGAGGATCAGCTGGGTGTCGTCGGCGTAGGAGATGATGTTGAGGTTGTGCTGGCGTGCAATGTCTGCTAGGAGGCTCATGTAGACGTTGAAGAGGGTAGGACTGAGCGAGGAGCCTTGAGGAACGCCGCAGATGACTTCGGTAGCTTCAGATCTGAACCGGGAGAGGCGAACTCTCTGTGTCCTTCCGGCGAGGAAGGAGATGATCCACTCCAGTGCCTTCTCCTGGATTCTGACGTTGCTGAGTTGCTGCACTAGTGTACGGTGGCAGACAGTGTCGAAGGCCGCAGATAGGTCTAGGAGAATGAAGGCTGCTGTTTCTCCGTTGTCAAGCAGTGCTCGGATGTCATCGGTGGCTGCGATCAGGGTGGTCTCGGTGCTGTGGTTGGCTCAGAAGCCAGACCGCGAGGGGTCGAGGGATCCGTTCGTCTCGAGGAAGGCGGTCAGCTGCTTGTTGACGGTCTTCTCGATGACTTTTGCAGGGAACGGGAGCAGCGAGATGGGGCGGTAGTTCTTGAGGTCGGAGGGGTCGGCTGATGGCTTCTTTAGTAGAGCGCTGAGTTCGGCGTGCTTCCAGCTCTCCTGGAAGGTAGCGGTGTTGAAGGAGGTGTTGATGATGTCCCGCAGGTGGGGTGCGATGACAGCGTCGGCCTTGTTGAAGACGTGGTGAGGGCAGGGGTCGGTCGGAGATCCGGAGTGGATGGAGTTCATCGTGCGGACGGTGTCTTTGGTGCTGATCGGGGTCCAGGCGCGGAGGGTGGTGGTGGGGGGCAGTGGTTCGGTCATGGCGTGCGTCGGTTGAGTGCTGAAGCTGTTGTGTATGTCCGCGATCTTGTTGCGGAAGTAGGAGGCGAGGGAGTTGCAGAGGTCTTGCGAAGGGGTGATGCTGCTGTTTCCGGCCTTGGGGTTGGAGAGCTCTTTAACGATGTTGAAGAGTTCCTTGCTGTTGTGTGCGTTGTTGTCCAGTCGTTCCTTGAATGCAGTTTTCTTGGTTGCGTGGATGAGTTGGTGGTGTTTTCGGGTGGCGAGCTTGAGGGCAGTCATGTTGTCCGGTGTTGGGTCTCTGCGCCAGGTTCTCTCGAGGGCTCGGCAGTTCTTCTTGGAGCTCTTGAGTTCGTCGGTGAACCATGGGGCTTTCTTGCTGCCGGGTCTGCTAGGCGGGGTCCTCAGGGGGGCGAGGTCGTCAGCGCAGTCGCTGATCCACTTAGTGAGGTTGGTGGCCGCTTGGCTGGGGTTCGTTGCGCTGGTGGGTGGGTTCTTGCTCAGGGAAGTCGCGAGCTGATCGGCTGTGATCTTGTTCCAGCTTCTGCGTGCAACTTGTTGTTGGTGGTGGTGGATCGTGGTCCTTCTGAAGCTGAAGTGGACGCAGCTGTGGTGCGTCCAGTGGAGTCCGGTGGCGTGGCTGAAGGCGATGTCCTTGCTGGATGAGAAGACGGGGTTGAGTGTGTGCCCGGCGTAGTGAGTGGGGGTGGTCACCAGCTGCTTGAGTCCGAGGTTAGCGAGGCTGTCCACCAGGGTGGTGGTGTTGCGGTCATTGTTGTTCTCCAGGTGGAAGTTGAGGTCCCCGAGGAGGATGTAGTCAGCGGAGAGGAGGGCGTGCGGGCTGATGATGTCAGCGATGTCTTCGCTGAATTGTGTGCGTGGTCCTGGGGGTCTGTAGATGAGGGTGCCTCTGAGGGTGGTCTTGGGGTTGATGTGGACCTGGAAGTGAAGGTGTTCGGTGGTTGTCAGGGTGTCGTCGGTGTTGGTCGTGATGCGGATGGTGTTCCTGTGGATGATGGCGATGCCTCCTCCGGTCGGGTTGATGCGGTTCCTTCAGGTGATCTTGTAGCCGTCTGGGATGGCGATGGCGATGTCGGGCGCTGAAGAGGCGTTCATCCAGGTTTCCGTGAGGAAGGCGACGTCTGGCGAAGTAGTGTCGAGCAGGTTCCAGAGCTCGACGGCGTGTCTGTGGATGGAGCGGGTGTTGAGCAGGATGCACTTCAGGTGGCTGCTGCTGTTGCTCGTCTTGGTCTTGGTGGGTGCGGGTCTAGTGCAGGTCCGGATGCAGGTGAAATCGCAGGAGCGGCAGTTGAAGGGTCCGTGGGTGCGTCGTGGGGTGATGAGGTTTGCAGGCAAAAAATTTCCCCACCTATGATGACTTGGAAGCTGATTTGCTTCTGGCCTGGGAAAAGGAACTAAGTGATAACAGTTTTAGACTGATGGGCCTTTTAATTGAAAATGCTGACCGCAAAGTGACTAAAACAGCCTTGGAGGTTGATCAATTGGAAAAAGCAATTAGTGATTTAAACCTATCAGAACCGACTAAAAAGAATTTTACCATCCTTGAAGAAATACTTGGGAGATACGAGGATGATATAAAACAACGTAAGGCAAGAAAATTAAGGCGTGATGAGATAGAATATGCGAACGGCAGAATTTTCACTTTTGCGAAAAGATTTGACGATATTGTCAAAAAAGATCAATCCAGGTCAAATTCCAAAATTCTACATCCAGTTGTGCTAGCATGGGTTCCTCAAGTAACCTTTCAAGTAGCGGTGAGGAGAGTACTAATGGCAATGTTCCTGCTGCACTACCGGATAATGCTTTTTTACGGGAAGTGCAGAGAATAAGAATGGGGAACAAGGGTGGCAAAAAAATAATAAACCCTGTAACTCAGGAAAAACAAGGAGAGGAAAAAGGGGAGGGAGGAAAAACAAGAGAGCGAGTACAAACTTGCTCGTACAACAAATCCAATAATTGAATATTGATGATCCAAAAGGAATACAGGTGGTAAACTTGTCTAGCAAGAGCCTGTCAGATGATTTAACTTCTGCTTTGCAAAAAGGAATGAATTTTTGTCCAACTTCAATATATGATGTAACAGATGTTAAAATTGATCTATATAAATTTGTACGTCATCTAAAATTAAAAAAGTTTTTTGCAAATAACCCAAATTTGTCTGTACCAAAACTAACTGAAGCTTCTCTTGGGGATATGTCAATAGATGTTTTACACAATACTGCATTGCTAATGTCACTAAATGATGATGATGATACTACCAATAATATGCTTGAAGTTGCAGCAGATTTAGATTTGTGTACTAACATGAGTGTAGACAGTGGTTTAAAGGGTAAATCACGGTGGACTCCACAACTTACCAGTGGCAATAACATTGACTTGTTTCACAAAACAGTGGTTATGGAAATAGATAAATGGGATACAAGGATGATTGACTGTAACTTTAGACCAAAGACATGTAATTTGACAATGAAAGAACGGAACGCCCTCACTAATTTGGCAAAAGATCCTGATTTGATAGTGAGGAAAGCGGACAAAGGTGGAAGTATGGTAGTAATGGATAGGGTAAAGTATGATGCTGAAATACTCTTACAACTTGAAAACCAATCTTGTTATAGAAAACTAGACAGTAACCCTATGTTCGCCATTGTCAAAGTAATTAATGCTGAATTAACAAGGTGGCATGACCGTGGTTTGCTAACTAGGGATGAATACGTGTTTCTTAAGACAGACAAACCACGCTACCCGTGTTTATACACATTACCTAAGTTACATAAAAATCGTATAAACCCTCCCGGTAGACCTATTATATCGAGTATTGGGGGACCGACTGAAAAAATGTCTGAATTTGTTGATGGGTTCTTGCAGGCGTATGTAACAAACTTGCCATCCTATATAAGAGATGGCAAACATGCACTTAACCTATTACACGACTTAACATGGGATCATGGTATGAAATTTGTGACAATGGACGTCTGTTCGTTATATACTAACATTTTACACGAACAAGGACTAGAAGCCCTTAAAAAATTCCTATTTAGACGTCCGGTTGAGTTACTTGAACATTCGGAGATGCTGATTGAGATGTCCAATCTTATTCATAAGAATAATGCTTTTTTGTTCAATAACGATTGGTATTTACAGACTTGTGGTACTGCGATGGGTTCCAGATTTGCGCCGTCCTTTGCCTGTCTCTTCATGGGATGGTTCGAGGCGGGGCATATCTGGGGCCCATTGGGAGCGAAGTGGCAAGAATTTATTTTGTTTTATGGTCGCTATATAGATGATTGCCTGTTCATTTGGACAGGTTCAGATGAAGATCTATCAGAATTCTTCATGTATATGAACAATACTGTCTGTAATATGACCTTTACAATGACATCTGATCCCAACAGTATTGTGTTCCTTGATTTGGAACTTTTCCATCATGAAGGCAGAATACAAAGTAAAATGTATAGAAAAACTACTGCATGCAATGCTATACTGCATGCAGATAGTGCACACCCTAAGAGTCAGAAGAATGCAATTTCCTATGGTGAGATGCTGAGAGCACGAAGAAACTGTAGCTTAGATGAGGACTTTTTGACTAACATGACTGATATAGAAAGAAGATTTCATAATAGGGGTTACTCTGAAACAATAATTACTAAAGCAAAGATGAGAGTAACTAAATTGAAACATGAAGATACCTTAAAAACAAACAAGAGGTCAAAATCTAATATCAGTAAGAAAATCCGATTAGTGACAAACTACTATCCATGATCCCACAAGTTATTTACGATACTTAAAAAGAATTGGCCACTCTTAACGGCAGATAAAACTCTGCTGGATTATATTTCAAGTTCACCTGGCATCACTTACAGAAGAGGTAAGACCATTCAAAGTATCATCAGCCCCAGCTACCCGAAACAATTGAGAACACGCAGTATATGGCTGAGGGAACTAAATATTGGTTCCTTTGCTTGTGGTAGCTGTAGTATGTGCCGGATGGCACTGAAGGGTGTTTAAGAATTTGAATATAATGACTCATGTAGATATAAGATTCGTCAGCACATAGACTGTACAACTAAGTATGTAGTTTATGCCATTGTTTGTAGATGTAAAAAAATGTATGTGGGAAGTACCATTCGCCCACTTAAAGAGAGAATGATAGAACATTTCCGTGCGCTTAAAAATATGGATAAAAGGTACCCGATAGGTTGTCATGCAGCGATGTGTGTTGAGCAACAAAAAACCTTGGGGTTCCAATTTCATGGAATTGAAGCCATATTTAATAATCCAAGGGGCGGAGATAAGGAACATAATCTCAGACAATGTGAAGCAAGATGGATTCTTAAACTTCAGGCTGTGGAGTGTGGGTTTAATGTTGATCAGGAATTGCATTAGTTTCTGTAGGATATATGTATATGATGTTAACATTCTGATTAACTCGAATGAATTTCATGTATATCCTTTTATGAATAATTGTATTTGTTGGACTAGCTGCATTTATAAGATAAGTCTTTGTATAATTGTGAATTGAGGCTTTGATTCACATTGTTGGGTGAATTTGTGTATGTCTACTATACCCTACCTAGGAATACTCTGAATATGTTAACCTCCTTCTTTTTGTTTTCCCTTACCTCACTTTTTTTACTTTTCACTATTTCTGTTTCTCTACTTTTAAGTTTTTTACTTTTTGTCCGATTGGCCATTATATCACAGAACCTTGGATGGCTCTCGATTATTTGAGCAGAGAGAAAATTATACTAACAGTGTTTGGAATTACGTATGTAGTTTATCGTGCTTTTAGTGTAGATTTTTTTACTATATATTGCAACTTTCAGTTTTGGTAAGTTGAATCTGAAAACTAGAGAGTCGCTCAAAACATTGCGAATTATTAACCTGTTAAATTATCGCTTTTTAATGCGCTTTATAACATATTTTATATATAATTTTATGCACTTATATATGGAAACTCCCTCAATGTGCATTTGCGCTCTATCTCTGTGATCATTTGACTAGTCCCTGCCCTAGAAAAAGTTGTGGATCTCATCCCTCAGCTAGCCACCTCTGCTGAGCTTACTGTGCTTGGGGATATTCACTCTGAGCTTTGCTCTAACCTAGCAGAAGTACTGAACCCGGTGGCCAGGTCGAAAAAGGCCAAGTTGAGAAGAGCCTCATGGTTCAATGCTTCTTGCAGGAGAGCAAAGGCCGACCTCTTGGAGTCCCTTAAAATTCGGGAAACTCCCAGTAAGATTAGGGAAAAGCGGTTGGCCTATAAGTCCATCCTACGCAACGCTAAAATGGAATGGGACGAGAACAACTGGTCTGAAATGACGGCTGCCCTTGCACTGCGAGATGCCCGAAAATTCTGGCAAATCGTCAAGCATGGATCAGCTGAACCTTTAGCGGCAGTAGAAGCAAATATTGCATCTGCTGTCTGGGAGGACCACTTCAAAACCCTGTATAGCGCGCCCGACCCGGACCAATTGGGGAACCCACCCGAACTAGCAATGGTCCAATTTACTGAAAGTGTATCCCCCATGGATGGGTTCACTTTGGAGGAAATCACTATGGCGATTATGGGCCTTGCTGCTGAAAAGGCGCCAGGCTTAGACAAGCTCCCAGGTGATCTCTATAGGCACAAAGTTAAAATCTGGGCCCCGTATCTTAGGGTGTTGTTCAATGCGATCTTGAATGACATGATGATCCCCCCAACTTGACTGGGGGTAGAGAGAGTCCCCATATTTAAGAAGTGTTCGCCTCTGCTCCCAGCCAACTATAGGCCAATAAGCCTGATAGACGTTTCTCAGAAGCTTTTTACTAGGTTACTTCTGGATCGTCTGTCGGAATGGATGACGGAGTATGATATTCTGAGTCCCTTCCAAGCGGGTTTCAGAAGGAAGGTTTCCACCATAGACCAGGTCTTTCGGCTTGCCCTCATCTTTTGGAAAACGGTACAGTTGGAGGGTGGCAGCCTCTATACTGTATTTGTGGACCTGAGGGCGGCCTTCGACCTGGTTCCCCGCAGAAAACTTTGGGAGGTGTTAGCCAAACTGGGGGTCCCTAAGGGCTTGCTGGAGATGATTATTCGTCTCCATACTGCCAACTTCGCACAGGTGAGGTGTGGCAAGGAGGGGGCACTGTCGAATAGGTTCCCCGTTGACAGGGGGGTAAGGCAGGGTTGTGTGCTTGCACCGACCCTGTTCTGCCTCTACGTCAACGGGGTTATCTCTCACCTGAATGGGGTTGTTAACTCCGACGCTCCTAAGCTGGCAGGCAGCAGGGTGCCGGCGATTATGTTCGCCGACGACACCCTGCTGCTTTCAAAGTCTGCGATGGGTATCCAGCGCGTTCTTGTTGGCTTTGTGGATTTTTGTGGGGAACATGGTTTAGAAATTAACACCCTAAAGACTAAATGTATGGTCTTCAATCCCCCACCAAAACTCCGCTCTAGCCCCAACATTGGGCAAAGCAGACTCGAAAGGGTGAGAACCTTTGAGTACCTTGGAGTCATGTTAAATGAGAAAATGTCCTGGTGCACACATCAAGAGAAAGCACTCCTCAAATTGGTTCAGGACTCGGGTGGGATTATGAAGCTCGTGGGAAAGAACAGGTCATCCATCCAGCCTGTTGGCCCACCTCTCCAGATCTATAGGGCACAGGCAAGGGGGGCTGCCATGTATGGTTGTGAGCTTTGGGGTCACGCAGTTTCTCCAGACCTGGTGAAAGAGGAGAATAAGTTCATTCGGAGCGTGGTAGCACTTCCCCCAGTACGCCTCTTGTCCCACTAAGGCTAGATCTGGGGATGCGACCCCTTGATGAAGAACTGGCATTGCGTCCCTTGGTTTATTGGCGTAGGTTGTGGGCAGTTCCATAATTGATTAGCTATAGGCAGGGACTCCAGGAGGTGCTTGCTATGCCTAACGTAGGGAAAATTAAATGGCTTAAATTTATTAAAACTGAGTTGGAGGGTCTAGGCCTCTCGACTCTTTGGTCTGACCCTCTATCCACTCGCCCATTATTTCCCAAAAAGAGACTGGCAAAGGTTTTTTACGACAGTAAATTAGCGGCACTCTGTCGTCGACAAAACCTTGGGACACTCACGGAGTCATTTTTACGCACCAAGGACACCTACAGCTTTGAACCAGCCTTGGACAAATTATATCCTGCCTTACTAAGGAAACTCTATTTGCAATTGAGGCACAGGACTCTTCCACTTTGAGCCCTTACTAGTAAGTGGAGCAAACCAGCAGTCAGCTTATGTCCAGCTTGCAGAGTGGCCAACGAATCTGAGCTGCACATAATTTTTTTCTGCCCGGCTTATAATGTGACCCGTAAGAAATGGATTGTCCCTCTATGCAGGAACTTGGGGTTTGCAGAGTGCCTGGCCGCGTTCAGAGTGCTGAAAACAGATTTGTCGGACCACATTGTTTTTTGCAGTGGCTAAATACCTAAGTGCAATGTGGTCCCTGAGAAGACAATGCCTTAAGGCCGGTAACTGAACTTTACTGTAGTAAAAATGCGAAACCCTGTACTAATGAAATATTCTTATGGACTCCGAAGGACCTTGCAATGTTTTAATTTTTAATGTCTTAACAGTTTTATGAAATGCTTCCTTAATATCTTTTATGGTGATAAATTACCGAAATAAAGATTTATGAATGAAATGAAATAGTTGTATGTGGGTCGGTTACAATGTACATGTAAATTACCTTTGGGATAATTGCTCCTGGTTACATTATGCGATACGCCTTTGAAAAATGTATATATGGGCGCACTGGAGGTAAATACTGAAATAGGTGAGTTCATTGTATTGTTCGTGGAAAGACCTTTGTCGCTTAAATTGTCTTGTTCTCCGTAGCGGTTTAACAACTAGAAGATGAAAGTGATAGAGCTAAATATGCCTATTTCCGTAATAATTTAAACAACTGTGGCCTCAGCCATCCAGGGCTATATTTTATGGTTTTGCATGTTTTTCGTTAAAAACTTTAAGCGTTTTAATTTTGAATAAATGAGTACTATGCTTTTATTAAACTAGTGGCTTTGCATTTGGGGTATTAATGAATTGCCCCTCTTCGTCTATAATATCTCCGAATCATTTTGGCTATACTTTAGTCACGATTTGACTCCACATGTGGGGTGTACAGATTTGTCTTTCTCTCCCCATAGGTGGTAAACAATAAAAAATTAATTTGAATAGATGTCTTTTAAGACGAATCTGGCAATAAAATATATATTGCTTTAAATTGAATCCGTTCTTCCTTTCAGATAAAAAAAACCTTTATTCTTTCTGTGAAAACCCTGATTTATTGAGCCCTTTTGAGGTAATTTGATAGAAGATCGTATAGGACTGCTATCAGATTTAGGTGAAATATATTGGCATGTTAACATGGATATGAACCCAATTTTTCCCATGGATTTAACCTTGAGACTTGTTTAAATCTGATTATGCACTAAGAATGAAAAGTGACATTAAAGGTTTATATCTTGGCTCTGGATACAACTAAAGCCTATTCATTTTAATTACAGTACTCTTAGAACCATAAGAGGGTGAAAATATCTGGAACGACATTGTTATATCTATAACGGAATTTTTTATAGGTGAGTGTGTCTTTTATAAATAAGGTTCTCGCAATGACATAGCCTAGAATTAGGTTCTTTTCGAACATGAGTGAAAATTACGTCTTGGTTTATATTTTGGCTCTGGATACAACTAAAGCCTATTCATTTTAATTACAGTATTCTCAAAACCTTAAGAAGGTGAAAATATCTGGAACGACATTGAGATATCTATAACGGAATTTTTGTATAGGTGAGTGTGTTCTTTAGAAATAAGGTCCTCGCAATAATATAGCTTTGAATTAGGTTCTTTTTGGACATTAGTGAAACTTACTTTTTCCCTTTCTTGCATCTTGGTGGTCGGTGTTCTTAGTGAATACTATCCTCTTTGCACCGCTTTTCTCTCTTGTTTGGGACTTCTGGTTGACTTTAAGACATGATGAGAACATGTGTCTTTCTAATCACTTTAGGTGTTGGTTAGTCTTGTTAAAAATATAAGGCAATGTTTATATATTTATGTATATTCTTTATTTTATTTTATTGTAGCCCTGAAGAAGTCATTGGGTGACTGTTCCCGTGACGAAACACGTGTTGGCATGGTTTTTTGGCTACGCTTGTTGTATACTGTATGACTTATGAAATATGGAATAATGAACTTCTAACCTTTTGACGAAAAAAGAAAAAAGAAAAAGAAAATAAAAAAGACTGCTAAAGAACTTTGGAAAGCAAAGATTTTAATTTGGCCTTTCCTCTTTTTTCTTTATAAAATATTGTCATTTGTGAAATTGTGCTCGGGACAATATCTATTTTTCTACAAGATTTCAATCAGTCACTTTTAGGACAATGATGCGTGACTCAAACCCTGCGCCTGCTTGAAGCAGACGTACGGCTTGACGCAGCATTGGGGAGATAGGGCACCCCTGAGCATTGCTGGAGCTGCGCCATCGTTGTGACGCAACTCCAGCAATGCGCCGCCTTTACGGCACAGATGCGTAATGCTTCGGTGACGTTTTGGGCCCATGGTGTGCAGCATTGTACATACGGTGCACCATGGGTGGTGGTGGCGTGGCGCACAATTACTGGCGCATCCCTGCTACTTTGCAGGGATGCGTTGGTAATTAAAAATCTGACCCTTAGTGTCTGTCTAGCATTACGCAGTTCTTTAAACTACACTCATACATAATTTCTCAGGCCAATGAAATGAACACAAAATCGAAAACAAATAAGCATAGTAGCAACGCTACTGAGAAGGAGAGCAGTGCACCTGAAATGCACAGAAGATTTTGAAATATAATTTACCTACAATGTAATCAGCAGCATTATTGCTCTTGGTAAAAAACAAAAATTTGCAATATAATAACACACAGAGCAGGAGAAAACAGAGTAGTGAAGAAACAGCTACTACTACTCACCAAGCCCGGGGATCTCGAGGCCGAGCAGGTCGATCAAGTCGCGTTCCCGGTCCGGGAGATCCGTCCAACGGTGGGTGGCCTGGTTGTAGGTGCGCCGGGCCCGAGAGTGTTGGTAAATTGGCCGTCACACCTTCTCCCACCGCTTCCGGCGCTACCGGAGCCCGTAGCCGTTAGCGATCTTGCCACCTGCCATGATGGGACTGGGGAGGCGGCGCTGAACATAAAAAACTAGTGCGGCCACCTCCTCCACGCTAAAGATCTCCCGGGCTGTGACCTGCTCCCCCCTCAAACGCCCGCACGGGAGCCGGGCACGGGGTGCGGGACCCTTCCCCTTCTCAGGATGCTTCCCGGCTCCCTTTACCATGGTCTGGGCAGAAAGGAAGGTAAATAATAAAGAAGAAATAGAATAGGGAAGAAGAAAAGAAACAAGTTTTAAAAAGTAGTTTAAAATTAGCCAAAAGTAGCAGAAAACACAAAAATATAGAGCTAGAAAAATAGAGGGATAGATAATAAGTAAAATAGATTAAAAAAAAAACTTCAAACAAGCAAAGGATGGCAGAGATTCAGAGAGGATACAGAAAGCATGCCCAGAACCATAGCAATGAATGAGAAACAAGATGGCCGCGCCCGTTCACGACCGCGTGGGTAAGTTCGCGCGAGATTTCCCTCGCGATCACACGCGAACTTGTACTAGCGAGCCGCACACTTTGCGAGATTACACATCGCGCCTGGAAACGGAAATACGTCATGCAAACAAGATGGCCGCGCCCGTGAACGACCGTGAGGGTAACTTTGCGCCGTTGCGCTACAAGCGGCTCGCTAAAACGCACAAAACCTTGCGAACTAACACGCCGCAAAAAAACAAATCGCATATTCGCACGAAATCGCGGCTTCCAAATTCGATCTCGGGCAAATTCGCGCCCCGCGAAATTGCAGAAAAACGAGTTTTGCAAAACTGAAAGCACTCAGCAGGTGCAAAAGTTCAAACTCATCATTAGTAACCATTCCCTGTAGTGCTTCCTGAGGGGCCCCCCCAGAGTTCAGTTGCCTACTTGCAACTATTCTATGACCCTGCTCTGACCCTCACAGCAGGCTTATAGAATAGCTACAAGTAGGCCACAAAGGTCCTGCGAAAAAAAATTGCAGTGGAACAGAAATCAAATTACAGATAAGGATGCAGGTGCCAGACTGGAAGTTTAAATTCAGTGACACATTAATCAACAGCAAATTAATTCACGTCAGTTGAAGCAGGGCAGGTGTGCTTGCTTTTGCCCCCCATAATCTACAGTAATGAACCAGAGGGTGGCAGTGATGTACCAGAGGGTGGCATGGGTGAACCAGAGGGTGGCAGTGGTGAAACAGAGGGTGCTGTGAACCTGTGATGATGAACCAGACGTAGAAACAACATAGTCACAACCGTTGCGAGCCGACAAGTAAGTTCGCAATTGCGAACTGGTACAAAACCCTTGTGAACTGGCAGAAACCCTTGCAAACACAAAAAAAAGAAAAAAATCCGCAAATTCGCGAGAGTTTGCTGATTTTGCGGATTGCGAATTCGTGAATACGCAAATTCGCGAACCGCAAATTCGCAAAGTTCACCCATACAGGGGCTGATAAGGTGACCCAATGTCCAATTGGTTATTTACCTAAAGTACAGGGTTGTGAATTTAGAGAGAGAACAGCAGGCTGTGGGTCTGATTAACAGGCCCACAGCCACATTAAGTCGAAAACCAGTGAAGCAAAAAGCAAAAAATTGGGGTGACCATAGGAAAGCAGAACCTACTCTCCTATACACTTGGAGGTAGGTCTTCGATAAAACAGTAAAATAGCTGTAAATATTTGCACTTTACTACTAAGCTACACTTTTAGGAATTTTGGGCCAGATGTAGGTAAGTATATTTTACCGACTCATAAATACCGAATTTTACTGATTCGGTATTTATGAATCGGTAAAATTGAAGGAGGGAGATTTAGGTAAATTCGGTAATTGAATTACCGAATCTGTAAAAATCGTTTTTTGATTCCTATGGGCCTTGAAGCCCATAGGAATCAATGGGCATTACCGAATCGGTATTTACCGATTCGGTAAATACCGAAACCTGCAAGGGTGCAGGGGGTGTCACTTTGACACCCTCTGCACCCCAAAAACAGGCATGTGTGCCATGTGGCACACAGACATGCCCTAAGGGCATGTCTGTCTGTCACATGGCATAGGTGTGCATGCACACATGTGCATGCACACCTGGATTCGGTATTTTACCACCCAATTGAATTGTGTGGTAAAATACCGAATCTGTAAGGCCTTTGGGACTCAGAAGAGTCCCACCTACATCAGGAAGTTACCGAATCGGTAAAAATACCGATTCGGTATTTTACCGATTCGGTAATTTTACTGATTTGGTAAATTTACCGAATCGGTAAAATAGGGCCCCTACATCACAAATACCCATTTACCGGTCGGTAACGGCCAAAATTGGCCGTTACCGGTCGGTAAATGGCCTCCTACATCTGGCCCTATTGAACCTTAATTGACTCCACTTCCGCTTTCTTTTGAAGTATACCCTGAGCCACCATTGTCTTTGGGAGCGCTCTTGTCTTTGCAGTCTTTCGTCCCCATATGAGTTGCCTGATGCCATGGAAAAGCGCAGCAGTTAGTTCTCCCTAATTTCCTTTTAAAATTTGTACTGTGTTGTGTTTTAAAATGACATTTTCACTGTTGGTGTCTACTCTGATCAAATTGACTTGTACTCACATTTGGGGGCATAGCACTGTTCACATACATTACATATCGCTCTTATTCTATTGGCACAATTGTAGTATTTCCACACTTGGGGGGAAATCATCGATAAAACAGTAAAATAGCTGTGAAATATTTGCACTTTACTATTAAGCTCCCTTTTGAAGCACAATGCACCTTAATTGACTCCACTTCCACATTCCTTTGGAGTCTATGCTGCGCCATCATTTTCTATTGGCACGCTCTAGTCTTTGCAATGTTACATCCCTATATTAGTTGCCTAATGCCATGGAATCACAGAAGTTAGTTCAGCCTAATTTTCTTTTAAAATTGGTACTGTGTTGTATTTTAAGCCAGGATAGCTTGATTCCAGTGGCATGGAGAACACAGGACTCCCTCAGAGCCGTATTCAGCCCTGGGGACCCCATCCCTGGGAGTCCAATGTAGTTTCTAAGGGTGGGCACGAGGCCCCACTCCCCTCACCTTTTAAAAGCCCTGGGCACCCTTTCCCCCAGGGCCGTCACTAGGCCTGAGTCTATAATGGCACGGGGACTCTATCCCTGGGGCCTGAACACATACTGTGTCCCAGGGAGCCCATCCCAGGATACGGTGGTTTCTCTACCTGCACCAGCGGAGGCAGTGAAACTTGTGTTTGCTCCCGTCTGGGGGAGAATTTTGATAACTCTTGCCAAACGGGAGCAAAAACAAAGTCTGCTCCCAGTGGGCGGGAATATTAAAAATGCTGTTGCTCACTGGAAGCATACTTGACATTTGTTTCCCTGCCCATACTGATGTGGGCAGGGAAAGAGATCAAAAGATTGTTCCTGCCCGGGGGAGCAGCATAAATAGCTGTTCCCTCCAGGCAGCAGCAATGCTGGCTCCAGCAGCATGCATCAAGGTGGCTGCGGCTGCGGGGGCCCTGGGGCTCCCATGTGCCCTCCAATGTATTGATTGTGGGCGCCCCGGGTGGGCACTGGGGTACCCACTTATATGAAAGGCAGGCCCCGGGGGATGGGATCCCTGGGGCCATAATTTGCTCAGGGAGGGGGCCGCGTGGCCTCACTCCCTTTTAAAATAAACAAAACTGCCCTGCAGAATAGGGTCCTTGGGGCCTAATGAGGCTCGGGGAGGTGGCTGCGTGGCCCACTCCCCTTAATTAACACATTGGGCGTAGGGGGATGGGATCGCAAGGGGTCGAAAATGGCTAGAGGAGGGGGGCCCACTTTCCTCCCCTTATTAAATTGATTGAGCCCTGAGAGATGGGGGTCCACAGGGTCATAAACAGCTTGGGGAGGGGTGCTTGCAGCCCCTCTCCCCTTTAAAATACACAATACCCTGGGGGATGGGATCCTCAGGGCCTAATGAAGCTGGGGTAGGGGAGGCATGTTGCCCCTATCACCTTTAAAAAAATAAAGATGGGCCCAGGGGTTTGGTGTCGCCTGGGCCTGAGAAGGCTCTGGATGGGGTCTGCATACCTCCCCTCCCCTTTAAAAATAATACAGCCCAGGGGGTTGTGGTCCCAGAATCCGAATGAGGCTCATGAAGGGGCGCCATGTGCCCCCCTCCCCTTTGAAACAAATATGGTGCGGGAGGATGGGGTTCCCAGGGCCTTTTAAGTTGGGGAGCGGGGCTATGCGGCTGGAACACTAACTTTGAGGATAACCCAACTCAACACACGAATAAAAATACCATGTGGGGTTAGCTTCCTCTGGGTGGCTGCCTGTGGGGAGTTGGACGCAGGCACGCCTCATGTGACGAAAGGCCATGTGCAGCATAAAATTGGCTGCCTGCAGACGGGGGTGGCTGCCTCCCAATGGGTTGTTGCCAACCTCCTGCTGTGCACGGCCAAAGGCTGTGAGAAGTGGCGGCTGGTCACATTTGAAAGTGGTGAGGCGTAAAGCAATTGTCGTACAGCACTGTAGCAAGCGAGCCTGAACCACCTACAGGATGTTTGGGGGTTCTCACCCGAGAAACTGTTGAAAAAAAGAGTGCGCAAATGGTGCATTTTCAAGCAAGTTTGAGAACGCAGGCCCTGTGTTATGAGACTGTATTTCACCAATAAATCAGCGGCTTCACAGGCATTGCTGGCCATCTTTTTCTTGCCCATTCTGTGCTTATCGCTTGTTCTGCTGACATCTTTTAATGTGAGGTCATTTTTAAAAGAAATATCCATGTTTTTATGCGCAGGCTGTATCACAGCGTACTATTTACTTGCGGCGGAAAACGGTACTAAAGGTATGAACCTGCAAGGTTACCCTCCCATTTTATGACGCTTATACCTTTTTAAAATGAAAATCAATTCATAACCAATAAACTTTGATTAGCTAAACTTTATGTGCCTATAAAAGTGCCTTTTTAAATAAAAGAATTCAGTTAGAGAAAAAGAACGAAGGAGCAGTGATGGAGCGAGGAAAGGAGAAGGGTGAGGACAGTGCTGCGGACAGTGCAGACAAGGTCTAGCATAGACATTGTGCCCTCCCCCCACCCAAAGGAGTGTGCACAAAGGCGTGCAGTTTCAGTATGGCGGGCCTGAAACTGTGCAGAGTACTGGGGGTGCCGAGGGGGGCTTTGTTTGGAGGGGGCACAGCTGTGCCGGAGGTACGGGACTGAATTTTTCGGGAGAGTGGTGGAATAGCACACCTATATCTCTATATGCTAATGTGTAGTTAATCCACGCTAAATGATGTTTAGTGTGCTCAGTGGTTGAGAGGGAGCGTGCCCAGCCCCCCCCAATGGAATAGATACCAAGTATGAGCTCAGGGAAACCCTGGGCTACCAAAGGCACAACCTTAAAGGGCCAAAAGGCCTCACCAGAATATTCAAACATTAAACTTTTTTATATATTCAAATTCAAACCAGAGGTTTATTTCAGGTTTATATTTTCATCATAGCAATATCAATGCTCTAGTGTTTCAATGTTCATACATCTACAAGACATCGGTAATTTATACATATGTTGAAAAGTTTCAAAGTCTTATTAATTGTAAACAAAACATACTGGTTCCTAGAATATATGTTTAAGGCACATATATTACAGTTCAAACATTGTTTCCCAATGCATTTTGGGTTCATGCAGAACCCTTCGTCAGGGGAAGTATCAAAATATACCAATAAATGATGTGATAACAGTATTTTCAGATAAACATTTCGAGGTCACTGTGTTTTCAGGTACGGCGTAGCAGGACCTGCGAGGCAACAACAATACACTTTGTGTAAGCATTTATCATTCATTTTGTGTATATACATACCATCATAAAGGGAAACGAAGCTGGGGAGTGACGCTGGACCTGTGCTCACCCGAAGGAAAAAGAACCAAAAAGAAATAAAAGAGATAGAAAAAAGTGATCGGTGGCTCATAAATAGCAGTCATCTACTTGGTGCTAGTGCACAAGAAATAAAAATATACCTGTGTGTTATCGGAATGTTTGTGTAACATGCGGTACACAAACCGCTGCCATACTATAAAAAATATGTCCTATAAGTAGGAGTTAAAGGTCGTGCAGACCAATAGGAGTGTTAGCCCATGCAGACCAAGAGGCCCCACACTGCAAAAAGACGTCTGTGCTCATTTAAGGAGGGAGACATAATGAAGAGCCAATAATCTCACCTATACGGGTTCCCATAGAAGTACTCAGTAGTAGTGGTAGTTCAAGAGTAAATACGAATGGACCAAAGTAAAAACCGTACACATCCTGCAGTGATAAGGATGAGAACATTATCTATATAGCTAACTGTATCCTCTCGTGACCGACATGTTCAGGGAGTTAAAGAACAAAACTTACCCTCACTAATGCAGTGAATCACAGGTTAAGGGAAGCGGACCTCTGGCATTATGAAGTGAACAACCCTGTGAAGATATGAACAGGCGCAGTTCATGTTAATGACTGCGCCATCAGGAAAATAGCCTAGCCTAGCTACCAGATAGCGGGACTTACCCGTACGGGGTGAAATGGCACTTGTCGTTGAGAAGGTCATCAGTGATCTGGAAACAGATGTAGTTTCCATTAGTCACGGAGAAATACGTGTTCCTGCAATCTATGAGTGTATCGAGGAAATCTAAACTCACCCGTCTTACTTCCACGGCGCCTTGCAACCAGAGGTAACGCGACTCCGCCCATCAGAACACATAGGGCGGAAGTCGATTCTATAAACACACGAGCAACTAAAAATTGAAAAAGGACTCAAGTGCCTCCATATTGGAAGTCCAGAGACACTCGTCCTAAAGTATAAGACAAGGGCCGAGTGGTACAACACGAGGAAAATGTCAATCTATAAGGCACTAAACGCGCTTGCACTAAAAAGAGGTAGAAAAATATGAAATAAGGGTAGCAAGGTGAGAGAACCATCGCGAGCTGGAAACCAACCGGCACCTGTTGAAACTACATTATTATCCTGAATTTCCACTAGGGATAACAGTAATAGGTGGCCCTGCCAGTGTAGAAAGGGTGAAAAGGGTGAAAAACACAATGTAGAAAAATAAATCAAAGGCAAGTGTATATTAAAAAATATCTATGGCTGCGCAGTCAAAAGTGTGATGTACTTAAGGAGGAACAGCGTGCTCCCGTACAATCTAAGCATTTTCATACAAGGGATCTCATTTACAGAAAGCATAGCAGTTCGTAATGGTCATTGAGACCTCCTGGGCTGACTGTCCCCAGAAATTTTATCCAATACGTTTCTCTTCTAGCTAGAGAAATGTTAAACTCAATTCCTGCTATTTTTTGAACTTTCTCCAGAATAGTAAACCGCAGTTGAGGTATAGTGTGTTTGGCTGCTACCCAGTGTCTAGCTAGGGGAGAATGAGTGTTTAGTTTTTACGGACCTAGTTGTTCTGCCGACATATACAAGCCCGCACGGGCATTTTATTGCTTATATTACGCCTTCAGTGGTGCAACCTGCTTTGTATTTCAACGGGATTCCTAACCCAGTGTGCGGATGCATGAATAAATTACCCATGATGACATTGCCACATTGGCCGCAGTTGTAGCACTTCATCATCCCCTTTTCTTTTGTTCTGGGGGGCGGCTTCATGGGTTTTAAAAGTTCCCGTAAATTTTTGGTTCTTGTGTGGGCAAACAGTGGTGTACCATGAAATACTCCAGAGAAATCGGGTTCATTTGTGATTAATTCCCATCTATTTCTAATGATGGTTTTTATTTGTGATGCTTGGACTGAGTTCTTTATCACGAATACCTCACGCTTCATGGGGGTTTTGATTCTGGGAGTTAAAAGCTCTTCTCTTGTCTTTTGCGCGATGACATTACTGGCATTGCTCAATATATCCTCTGGATATCCTCGCTCCTTGTATTCTGTCATCTGTCTGGTAATCAATTCCTGGCATTGATTAGCATCAGAGGTAATCCTCTTCGTACGCATCATCTGCGAGATGGGGAGATGTTTCTTCAGGCTGTACGGGGGAGCACTTGAAAACCACAAAGCGTTGTTTACATCGGTGGGTTTCCTGTACATTGATGTTTCCAATCCAGCAGGTGTTCTCCTGATTTCGATGTCAAGGAAATGTATGCTGTCCTTTTGAATGATGTGAGTAAATCTGATTCGAGGGTTACACATGTTTAATGTGTGAATACTCTCTTCCAGTATTTCCCTGGTTCCTGTCCAAAGTACTAAAATATCATCAATGTAACGGAGAAATAGTGCTGCGTTAGTTTGCCAGATTGGATTGTGTACTTAACATGAACTTCTACAACACAAATGTTAACCAACATGTACAAGATGAAACCACGTACATACCCATGGATCATGACCCCACCATGGAATTAATGGGAGCTCTAAGTACCCTAGTACACAAAGCGCTTGACTCAGGTGTCATAGACGAGAACACGATGAAGTTCCTTCTCAATACCACACCCAAGGTTCCTACCATATACATGCTACCGAAGGTGCATAAACACAGGACATCACCTCCATTCCGTCCTATAGTGGCAGGGTGTGGCTCGATCCACGAACCAGTGGGGTACTATTTGGATCACCATTTACAACCACTAGTACAGACATGGACATCCTATGCGAAGGACACGACTGACTGCCTTAAGAAATTGGAGCGTAGGATTCAAGGGGCGTAGGATTGGATAGCAAACCTTTAAATAAACAAAGCCTGGGGAGGAGGCAAGCGGTTGATAGCAGAATAGTTTTGTGAGTTGCACCCTGGCTGTATAACTGCAGATCAGGAGTTTGAAGGCACAATCGTCCTTCCTGGGTCCATTATAAGAGCATCATTAAATAGTATAATAGTAACTGCTTAGAAAAAGTGGAATGAAACACTTTCATATGTAACTGATAATTCAAATGACACCACCACATTGGTTTTGTGCGTTTCACCGCTGCATTAATACCCAATGAGTTGTGTGCATCTTAATATGCTAAATATTCTAGGCAAAGGATCAGAATAACATCACTGTTACCAAGCATTGGCAAAATCAATAGGTCTCCCCTATAAGAACTATTGGCTTTGGCAATGTGTATGTGCTGTGGTGTACACCAGTGTGGCTGCTGTTCAGCATGGTTAAAAGTTAGTGGCATGGAGTAGCCTTGAGGGGAGTGGTAGGAGTAGAGTGTCTTAGACTGGATTTGTTGGAGTAGTGTTGTTGAGTGGAGTTGACGGAGTAGAGTGTCATACAGTTGAGTAGAGGGGATTAGAGTTCAGTGGCAGAGAGTGTTGTCTAGGGAAGAGTTGTAGAGCGCAGTGCCGTAGAGTGAAATGGGGTGGAATCAGGTGGAGTGGGTTGGAGTGGATTGAGATAGTGAGCTAATTAGATTGGAGTAGATTGGGGCGGAGTGAGGTGGATTTATTTGATTGGAGTGGGGAGGATTGAAATGGGGTGAGGTGGATTGGACTGAAGTGGATTGGAGTAGGGTGAATTAAAGAAGGGTGTATTGTTTTAGATTGGAGTGGGGCAGACTAGGTTGGTGCAGATTGGAGTGGGGCAGATTGTTTTGAATTGGAGCTGATTGGAGTGGAACTGGAGTGGGGCACATTGTTTTGGACTGGAGTGTGCAGATAGCTTTGAGTTGAAGTGGGGCAGATTGTTTTAGATTGAGTGAGGCAGATTGTTGTGGGGAAGATTTTTGGGGATACGAGTGGGATGGACTGGATTGCAGTGGGATGGATTGGAGAGGAGGTGGCTTGGATTGGGTAGGGGTGAGGTGAGGTGGATTGGATTGGAGTGGGGTAGATTGGATTGAGTGGGTTGGATTGGGTGGATTGGATTGGTGTGGGGTAAATTGGATTGGAGTAGGGTGGATTGTGGTGCATTGTAGTGAAGTGAATTAGGATTGAATAGGTGGACTGAGGTGAGGCAGACTGGAGTGGGCAGATTGGAGTGGGGCAGATTGGAGTGGGGCGGATTGGAGTGGGGCGGATTGGAGTGGGGTAGATTGGAGTAGGGCGGATTGCAGTAGGGTGGATTGGAGTGGGGCAGATTGTTTTGGATGGAGTGGGGCAGATTGGAGTGGCGCAGATTGTTTTGGATTGGATGAGGCAGACTAGAGTTGTGCAGATTGGATTTTGGCAGATTGTTTTGGAGTGGGGCAGATTGAAGTGGGGCAGATTGGAGTGGGGCAGATTGGGATGGAGCTGATTGGAGTGGGGCACATTGTTTTGGACTGGAGTAAGGCAGATTGTTTTGGATTGGAGTGGGGCAAATTGTTTTGGATTGAGTGGGGCAGATTGTTCAGGGGAACACTTTTTGGGATTGGAGTGGGGTAGATTAGATTGCAGTGGGATGGATTGGGGAGGTGATGGAATGGATTGGATTGGGTTGAGGTGAGGTGGGTTTGATTGAAGTGGGGTAGATTGGATTAGGGTGGGTTGGATTGGTGTGGGGTGGAATGGATTGGTGTGGGGTGGATTGTGATACATTGTAGTGAATAAATTAGGATGGAATGGGTGGACTGGGGTGTGGCGGATTGGAGTGTGGTGGATTGGAGTGTGGAGATTGTTTTGGATTGGATGAGGTAGTTTGTATTGGATTGGGTTGGCCAGATTGTTTTGGATTGAAATGGGGCAAATTGTTGTGGGGCAGATTTTTGGGGATTGGAGTGGGGTGGATTGGATTGCAAAGGGACGGATTGGGGAGGGGTGGATTGCATTGGGTTGAGGTGTAGTGGATTGGATTGGGGTGAATTAGGATGGAGTGGGGGGACTGGGGTGAAGCAAATTGGAGTGGGGCTGAATGGAGCGGAGCAGATTTTCTTGGAAGGAGTGGGGCAGATTGGAGTGGCGCAGATTGTTTTGGATTCGAGTGAGGCAGATTGTTTTGTACTAGAGTGGGAAGATTGGAGTGTGGTGGAGTGGAGGTGTATGGATTGGTCTGGGGTGGATTGGATTAAGTGGGGTGGATTCGTGTGTTGTGAGGTGAGGTGGATTGGCGTGGATTAGCGTGGATTGGAGTGGTGTGCTATGGAGTGTACTGCATTATTATGTGTTAACACACCATTTCAGAAAATAAACATAAAAAAACCAATGTAGCTTTGCAATAAAACAATCCGTATCTTTTGAGAACAGTGCCCACAAGCAAAAACAAAAGAAAACCTGAGTATAAAGTAGTCAAAGACTTGGTAAAATAAAAGAAACTTAACTAACAGGTTTTGCGCACCTAGCTGCGTTTACTAGATGGCCCTCTAAGTTTATCACTGGTGACCTGGGCTGGGAAGCAAACATGCTAGTCCCTCTGTGTAAGAAAATCTAGTATCCAACAGTATAGTGCTGCGAGGCCAAGGACAAGGCCCCCTACCCGGGGCCTCCTAACACTATATAATGGCTACAAATACCTGCAAAAGGGGCCCACTCTAGACCTTGCAGCCTGATAGAGGGCTGCGAGGCCCACCTGCCCTGGACTTTGCAGCACTGGATAATGATCCATGTCCCAGTAATAGGGGCCCCACACCTAACCTTGCATCCTGATCCCGTGCTTCCAGGCCCAGGGGATGAGGCCCTCCTCCCCTGTGCCTCCACTGCTCTACTCTGCCAGTCTGAGAGCCCACTTTGCTGCGTTCACGTACCCTACCTAGTCTTTCCCTTCCCTCCACCATTGCAGCCCCAGGAATGCTACCACGCCCTGACCAGCAAGGTCAAGACACCTTCGCTTACCATTGGCAATGGGATTGCATTGTGGGGGGGCCCCGAAGGAGCAGGTGGGCTGACTATGAAAGTGTAGCCTTTTAGACAGAAGAGGGCCCCATGTTTTGAACTAAGCACGTGGCCCAGGGCAGCTGCCCACACAGCCCATGCCTAGCACCAGCCCTGCGCTAGCAAAACTAGCCTGAAGGCAGCCTGTAGTGCTCCTCCGAGGCAGGAGAGGCTGGGGCAATTGATGCATGTACGGAAAATGGATGTGCCATAACAGAGACAGCGCCCGACTTTGAAGCTGAGGACTGTGTGAGTCTCCACAGGAGGCTCAACATCCTGTGATTGTGTGCATATCACTTAATTTCACCATAGCTAAATTAAATAAAAAAAGACAAAGATCACACAACCCCGAACATTGTCATGGAAGTGACGTATTCTCTCTGCCCCTCAACCCTCCCTGGGTAGCAGTAGAGACTCATACCCCCTACTCACCCAGACTTCTCTACCCCCAACTTTACTAAAACATACCACCACACAAACCAGCTAGATCCCCCACCCTGGACACAGGAAACAAACAACCTACCAATGCAGCCCCCTCTCACCCCCCATACTCCTGCATCACCACCTCAGAGTTTTAGGGTGAAATTTGAATATCCTGGGGAGAATAACATACCAAAATAAACATCTGTGGGTGAAAGGAGATAGTTTTTGAAATGGAGAAACCCGTAGTAGGGGTGAGAGGCGCTCTTGTGTCTGCGATGTCGACTGTGTGGAACCAGGATTTATAGCGATGTATGATCAGTGTTAGCAGGCAGTTCTCTAGTCTCGGTTCGCGCTGCCAAATCAGTGTTCACCGCAATGAGTGAAAGTTAGGCTTATTCTTTCAGCTACCTTAAGGGAGCGCTCGTTTGGCATTGGCATACCCTCTTCCTGCAAGTAAGCTCATGGTTTAACAAGCATGGCCAAAGCGTACCCCGCCAAAAAGGAAAATAAATTAATTGGAGAGATGGAGATAGATTGCCATAATTTATGGGCTTTTGGGACGGTGCAGGCATTGAATGTACGACTTACAATTAATTGAGGCAGTGTCTGAGCTCACCTCGCAACATTGGCACTTCAATCTCACTGACCTTTAACCTCCTCACTAGTAAGGAGACTGTACGGGTTCAGTATGAACTGAATTTAAAAGAAAATACCTAACGTATGAGAACATTTGCCTTTAATGTAGTCTTGGATGAGTTATATACCAAAAATAAATGAAGACGCTGGCCATTAAGAACAAGGAAATGCCAACCGGCCACGTCATGGATTGTAAAACACACTCCACCAGTCGCGGCCGGCAAGACAGGGGGGTTCGCAGGGGAGTTTTCGGGCGGGCGGGTTGACGGGACAACAGTGGGTCGATAAATACAATTAATTTAAAATTAAAAATTACCTTACTCATAACACGCGGCAGCCTCAGCTCCTGCTGCTCCCGGCCGGGCCTGCGTTAACGTAGGCAGGCTCCCTGCAGGTCATCTAAGCCAATCACAATGCTGCAATGGCAGCGTTGTGATTGGTGCGGACGGCGATTGGTGCGGCCGGCCAGGGTGCCATTTTCTCTATGTAGGCTGCATGCAGCCTACATAGAGAAAAAGAGAGAGTGCACAACTGCGCATGACTGGTTTGGTAGGCCCTGGGGCCGAACAAACAGTCAGCACCGCACACAGTGGTATAGCCACGCCCCCCCCCCCGCACTCAAGCAGGAACACCCACCTGCCCGCCCCCAACCAAGCACTCCAGGCACATCTGCTTTCTCGCCTTGCGAGAAGCAGGAACATGAAATGGTAGTTTTACCATTTCATATTTCTGCTTCTCACAGGGCGTGAAAGCAGTGGGGCGACGCCCCCATACCCCAATGGAGGAGCCACCACTGGCTGTGAGCAGTGCGAGGTTGGCTGCCTGTGGGGGTTTCTGCAGGGCCAGGCAACAGGACATACCCTGTGGACAACCTCCTGCTGCACATGTCTGAAGGCTGTGTTGGCTTTATGTTTGGTAATAAAATATTACTTTAACTTTGTTTAAAAACCTTGAAATTCACTGAAAAAAACAAAGGTTTAAGTAACGTTATAGTTAGGTATGATAAAAAGATCTGTTTCTATTTCTTTTTTAAAACCTTAGAAATTCACTGAAAACAACAAAGGTTACATTAATGTTATAGTTAGGTGAATATGTCAGTGACAACATTAACATTTTGAACTAAGAAAAACACAGAAATTCACTAGCTATAACTTACACCCCCGCCATGCACTGCTCATGACCTTAAATACTGCATCACTCATGACATGTTCTGACATCAATTATGACATCACTTTTGACATCTGAAATGATATCATTGATAACATCACTGATGACTAGAGACAACTTTCTTTTGTTCATAATACTCTATAAACTAGTATGGCATTAGAGGCCCGAAAGTAAGTACAAAATAGCTCAGAATAATATGATTCAGAAAAGGGGGGGTGGCTACATGCAAATTAGTCTGTCCCTGGCCCAGTCCATCACCACCCCCTTTTCCGAATCGTTTTGTCCACCACAAGCGTGGAAGGGTATGCTCAGATGTGAGTCCCTTGCTCACTGCACCATCAGGATTCAAGCAAGCCGGGCCGAAGACAGCTGTAATGCCAGAAACCGGTCCCCGGAAGCTTGTTTCCTTTCCAGTAAAAGAATTGGCTTGGTAGTTGTATCTGCCCTGTTCCCATGATGCACTGGGCCAGGGACAGACTAATTTGCATGTAGCCAGGTTCTGAGCTGGGATGGTGCAGTGAGCTAAAAAACGGTGATGGATCAAGCCCTGATCTGTTGACTGGGTACGAGTGTTTTGTTTAATTCAGATACTCTGTCCATCACCACCCCCTTTTCCGAATCGTTTTGTCCACAACAAGCGTGGAAGGTTATGCTCAGATGTGAGTCCCTTGCTCACTGCACCATCAGGATTCAAGCAAGCCGGCCCGAAGACGGCTGTAATGCCAGAAACCGGTCCCCGGAAGCTTGTTTCCTTTCCAGTAAAAGAATTGGCTTGGTAGTTTGGTCTGCCCTGTTCCCATGATGCACTGGGCCAGGGACAGACTAATTTGCATGTAGCCAGGTTCTGAGCTGGGATGGTGCAGTGAGCTAAAAAACGGGGATGGATCAAGCCCTGATCTGTTGACTGGGTACGAGTGTTCTGTTTAATTCAGATACTCTGTCCATCACCACCCCATTTTCCGAATCGTTTTGTCCACCACAAGCGTGGAAGGGTATGCTCAGATGTGAGTCCCTTGCTCACTGCACCATCAGGATTCAAGCAAGCCGGGCCGAAGACGGCTGTAATGCCAGAAACCGGTCCCCGGAAGCTTGTTTCCTTTCCAGTAAAAGAATTGGCTTTGTAGTTTGGTCTGCCCTGTTCCCATGATGCACTGGGCCAGGGACAGACTAATTTGCATGTAGCCAGGTTCTGAGCTGGGATGGTGCAGTGAGCTAAAAAACGGTGATGGATCAAGCCCTGATCTGTTGACTGGGTTCGAGTGTTCTGTTTAATTCAGATATGCTGTCCATCACCACCCCCTTTTCCGAATCAGAATAATATGAAGCATCATTATGCCATCACATATACAACTCCCTTAGGTGAAGCAAGCAGATACATGGGAGCCCCTCATTGCACATGGTGTTCAATATGTATAGAACTATTTAGAGATAGCCAAGTTATGCAAGATACTCAACGTCTGTTGCAAAATTAATGTCTTTCTAGGGACAGCTGTAATCTGTGTCAAACCCTTTATAGTCACTGAACCTACATTGAGAAATGAAGTTGATATGAGTAGAAAAGTGAATACTGTAAACAGTGTTTTCTCTATGGAGAGAGTTTACTCTGTACCACACTGTTTGCAGACAGTGAAACCCTTGAGAGAAATAAACCATATAGTATTAAAAAGAAGTATCTACTAACATGGGCCAGGTCCTAACCTATTCACATGTGCTTCTTTTGCTTCAGAAGATGGGCTATCAGTAAAGTTTTCACCACAGTATGAAGGCTGCAGGTAGTATACTCTTTAGAACCTTCAGACCTTGGTTATTTTCAGCTAATACTGTCTTTTTTTTTACAAGTGTTGCATAGAGTGTACACTGTTCTTAGTAGAACAATAAATCACTTGCACTGCTGCTCAAGTGCCGCTCTTAATTGGGTAATGGATTGTGTAGGTTTTGTAGGCATTCGACTGTCACGCAAATTCAGCAGCACCTCTGGTAGTTTGGAAGCATGCCTGCAGCTGCCTGTGTTGATATGATATATATATTCAAGTTGAAGGCATCAGCCGAAACGCCCTGGCCATACATTTTAATCGTTTTGCACTTTGAAAATTGGCATTTTGGCGGTCTGTAATAAATTGGAGAATACATTTCACAAATTACCTGGCTGTGGATGAATTTTGTGCCGTGCCACCCAGTTAGTGGTCTGCAAAAAGAAAGGAACTTGTGTACACACATACACACACATTACAAGCACGAGCTTGCTGCTTATTGGCTGCGAACGTTGCGAGTGGTTGCAACTAGGAAGTGTTGGCCACCATTTTGTGATTCCGTTGAATTGAGTAAGAGGAAAAATGGACAAAAAAGTAGGAAAGAGGAGGGTAGGAGCGATATGAGCTCTGCAGGGTGGTTAGGGTGTGCTATAGAGGGAGTGTGGAGTGAAGTATTTACCCTTACTGGTGTGAAAATGGTGTTTTGCCTAGAGTGAGATGGTGGTGAGGTGAGGTGCAGGTAAACTCGGGGATGAAAGCGTGCACCTAAACCATGAGCTGAGTGCTGTAAACTGATGTGCTGAAGTATTTACCCCTACCGGTGTGAAAGTGCTATTTTGCCCAGAGTGAGATGGTGCTGATGTGAGTTACTGGTACACTCTGGGATGAAAGCGTGCACCTAAACCGTGAGCTGAGTGCTGTAAACTAATGTGCTGAAGTATTTACCCCTACCGATGTGAAAGTGCTGTTTTGCCCACTGTGAGATGGTGCTGATGTGAGAGGCCGGTATACTCGGGGATGAAAGCGTGCGCCTAAACTATGAGGTGAGTGCTGTAAACTGATGTGCTCTGGGCGCTGTAGCACGCAGGCCGTGTTAGCATCGCTGTGCAGGTGGTGCGTTTACACTATAGCGGGAGTGGGAAGCAAACTACTCACTGTTACCGCTCTGAAGACTCAGGGATGAAACCGTGAACCTAAGCTGCGAGCTGATTGCTGTAATGTGATGTGCTGTGGGCGCTGAAGGATACTGGCCGCAGTACCATACCTGTGTAAGTAGTGTTAGTATGCGTTTATACTATACAGGGAGTGTGAAGCAAACTACTCACCCCTACCGGTCTGAAGACTCGAATGCAGTGTTTTAGCAAGCAGGAATAAAGAGATAATCGTGAAGAATATCATTCAGAATGTTGCAATGCCACAGAAGACAAATGGTGAAATCAGGTGTGTGTAAGAAAGTGCCTGAGTGTAATAAAGTGATGGAGTTTGAAAGTTATATAAAAAGTGTCTTTATTTAAGTGACATAAATGGACCCAGTAGTGCACTAGCTGAGGCATCCAGCTGAGGCAAACTGTAAGCTGTTTTGCTGGATTCAAAAGTAAGCTCCTGTATCAGGGAATTCCACATTACAGGTTACAGTTCCATGTGACCTTACCAATACCAATAGATTTGAATGACTCTAAATTCTAAAAGGAAAATAAAGGCAGGATACGATTACCACATGTATTCTTTAAGAAAACTAGGAAAAAAAGGATTTTGCAAAATGTAATCGCCACACTTTTTAGGTACTCTGGAACTGCTTTTTTATAACACAAAATTATCAACAGTAGAACTGTCAGGAACCTGTTGTACAGTAGATTCTATCTGGTGTGTGTCAGAATTGGTAATAGTTCTACCCGCATTAGAACTTTGAGGAGGCATACAAACATTGCGCTTCTGAGAAGCACATTCGGTACCCTTCTGGTCAAACCATACATTATTGTCTTCAGCTCTTTTAAAAAAAAATCTTGTGCCCAGTGCTAAGGCATCGAGCTGAGACAAACTCCACCCGCTTCCGCTGTATTGAAACGGAAGCTCCTGCATCAGTGAATTCCACATTACATGTTACAGTTCCATGTGACATGAATAATAGCTATTAGACATGAATTACTAAACTGTTAAATGAAAATAAAGGTAGGATACGATTACCACACTGTGCCAACCAGTTTCTAAACAATGTTGTGTTTTTTTATCAAAATCGCCAGCTTGTGAGCACAGGCTGAAGAAGAGTAAATTTGTGTGACAGGGCTTTGTGAATAACAGGCAGGCAGAGAGAGACGTATGCACAAAGAATAGATATGGTTTCAAAATGGATGTCGGGTTTAGGCTAATTTATCAAGTAAATAGCATATTTGATAGGCCATACATCACAGATCCCTGGTTAGAGTGGAGACGTAAGGGGCAATAATGAAAACAGAGTTCAAATGTGTGAGCATACTTAGAAAGTTATTATATGAAAAGAATTCTATTTAAGTGTATTAAAACATTTTTAAGGAAAAAGTCACAAAAATTGGAAACAATCAATCCAAGAATAACATGAATTTCTTACAAGTCTTGGAGATTGCCGTCCGGAAGTTCGTCAGCGGCTTGAGATGCGTAATGTTCCAAGAGGTAATTCTTGCCATCGTGTGAGAAAAGCGAAGCGATCCAATTGATATCCTCGAAGGGACTGTAATGTTCCTCGAATGTTGGAGCAGCAATTTGAATTGGCAGGGAATCTGCGATGTTGTCAAAGGTCACATGTTGCAGGAGATCTTTCGTGGCTGTGCAGAAATCCCATTCTGCCACAAAACTTTTTTGCGTTGCATTCGCCATTGCTCCACAGCCTGAACAATCAAGGTCATAGTTTTTACGATACTCGATTACTTGCTGGATATTGGGAGCGATTGTTGGGATGTTGGCAAGGCATAGATTCATTCGCTTCGCATAGAGGCGTATTCTGTCAGACATTGTTTTTAGCACAGGGAGCGCAGCCATTCTTTAGAAGCAAAAATAGAAGTAAGATGGCTGCAAAGAGAGCGAGAATTATGGGCACTGTTCCTGTTATTCCATAGATGATCGAATAAATGAAGTCTGGTATTATACCAAAAACGGTTTGAAAGAGTGTGGGAACGCCGGGGGAGACTGTGGTAAAAAAAAGTGTGCCAGACCTTGAGTGTGAGATGTGTTGAAAATTGTGTAACAATTTACAAAGTGTGTTGGGTTGTTCGTATTTAAAAGGGACTGTATTTTACCTGAAGTTCGTGTTATCTGCAGTCAATACATTTCTTTTGCAGAAGTGAGGGACACTTCTGTTCTGATTACAACCTGTTTCAGTTTGGTTAGTTTAATTAAATCTCTTTTCAAAGTAGGTTTTGAAGGTCAAGTTGAAGTTTGGGAGTTGTTTTGTGTGGGTGGGAATAGACATTGCCACAGGAAGGTACTCAGTTTGAAACAGTAAGGACAGACGGTATGCCAGCTCATATTCTTTAGGAGTGCATGTTATTGAGAAGCAGATAAGTGCTGTTAGAAGGCTGTGTGAATGTTGGGCTGATTGTGGGAGTTGGCGTGGTTTTAAGAAAGCACGCAAGATTGGGGGCTGTAAACTTAGAAGTGTTGTGCAGTTGGATATTCTTGGATAGCAATGAATGAGTGCCATTGTGGTCGCACTTTTCACCTGTGAGAAAAAGTTTGGTATCCTCTTTAAGACAGCGATATGTAAATGGGAGACACCACTGCTCGTGAATAAACGTGGTTCCTTATATAATGACATGCAACATGACAAACAACATGTACACCTAGCAGACACAATGACAGCACGTACTGTGGGAACCGTGGCTAGCCATGTATACAAAGCAAACCTGGCATGGCACCTCTGCCACAATGCAGAATGTGGGGAGAGATGGGAGCAAAGTATGTGCAAAGGTGGGAAGTGATTCTCTATTTTAAAAGTATACAATGCAAAGTGTTGAGGGGATGTGCCGGACAGACTTGAGTATACAGAGCACAGACATGTACTTGTGAACATACACTTATGGTCTATTGAGTGAAGTAGACAGTGTACGCAACCATGATAGTACAGTCAGTAGGGAAGATTACGAAAACATAGCGCGTACGTGCCTCCTCCCTCCCCAATTCTTTAGCGTAGTGGGCTGGCTCGGCGTATGTAAGGCTGGAGTAGGGGTATGAATAAAAGGCACGTTTGTGTGGGTGTGGTTTTGATCAGGATTGGCAAATGTGTCTGCCAGGTCTGCGCAGCTTACACCCCCATGAGGTTGAACCCGTGAGCGGAGGTGGGTGCGTGAATGATGCTCTCAGCCTGCTGGTCTGCGAAAAGAAAGGAACTTGTGTACACACACACACACATTACGAGCACGAGCTTGCTGCTTATTGGCTGCACGTTGCGAGTGGTTGCAACTAGGAAGTGTTGGCCGCCATTTTGTGATTCCGTTGAATTGAGTAAGAGGAAAAATGGACAAAAAAGTAGGAAAGAGGAGGATAGGAGCGATGTGAGCTCTGTAGGGTGGTTAGGGTGTGCTATAGAGGGAGTGTGAAGCAAAGTATTTACCCTTACTGGTGTGAAAGTGGTGTTTTGCCTAGAGTGAGATGGTGGTGAGGTGAGGTGCCGGTAAACTCGGGGATGAAAGCATGCACCTAAACCATGAGCTGAGTGATGTAAACTGATGTGCTGAAGTATTTACCCCTACCATGTGAAAGTGCTATTTTGCCCAGAGTGAGATGGTGCTGAGGTGAGGTACCGGTACACTCTGGAATGAAAGCGTGCACCTAAACCGTGAGCTGAGTGCTGTAAACTAATGTGCTGAAGTATTTACCCCTACCGATGTGAAAATGCTGTTTTGCCCACTGTGAGATGCTGCTGATGTGAGAGGCCGGTACACTCGGGGATGAAAGCGTGCGCCTAAACTGTGAGGTGAGTGCTGTAAACTGATGTGGTCTGGGCGCTGTAGCACACATCGCTGTGCAGGTGGTGCGTTTACACTATAGCGGGAGTGGGAAGCAAACTACTCACTGTTACCGCTCTGAAGACTCAGGGATGAAACCGTGAACCTAAGCCGTGAGCTGATTGCTGCAAAGTGATGTGCTGTGGGCGCTGTAGGATACTGGCCGCAGTACCATACCTGTGTAAGTAGTGTTAGTATACGTTTATACTATACAGGGAGTGGGAAGCAAACTACTCACCCCTACCGGTCTGAAGACTCGAATGCAGTGTTTTAGCAAGCAGGAATAAAGAAATAATCGTGAAGAATATAATTCAGAATGTTGCAATGCCACAGAAGACAAATGGTGAAATCAGGTCTGTGTAAGAAAGTGCCTGTGTGTAATAAAGTAATGGAGTTTGAAAGTTATATAAAAAGGGTCTTTATTTAAGTGACATAAATGGACCCAGTAGTGCACTAGCTGAGGCATCCAGCTGAGGCAAACTGTAAGCTGTTTTGCTGGATTCAAAAGTAAGCTCCTGTATCAGGGAATTCCACATTACAGGTTACAGTTCCATGTGACATAACCAATAACAATAGATTTGAATGACTCTAAATTCTAAAAGGAAAATAAAGGCAGGATACATTACCACATGTATCCTTTAAGAAAACTAAGAAAAAAATGATTTTGCAAAATGTAATCGTCACACTTTTTAGGTACTCTGGAACTGCTTTTTTATAACACAAAATTATCAACAGTAGAACTATCAGGAACCGGTTGTACAGTAGATTCTATCTGGTGTGTGTCAGAATTGGTAATAGTTCTACCCGCATTGGAACTTTGAGGAGGCATACAAACATTGCGCTTCTGAGAAGCACATTCGGTACCCTTCTGGTCAAACCATACGTTATTGTCTTCAGCTCTTTTAAAAAAAATCTTGTGCCCAGAGCTAAGTCATCGAGCTGAGACAAACTCCACCCGCTTCCGCTGTATTGAAACGGACGCTCCTGCATCAGTGAATTCCACATTACATGTTACAGTTCCATGTGACATGAATAATAGCCATTAGAAATGAATTACTAAACTGTTAAATGAAAATAAAGGTAGGATACGATTACCACACTGTGCCAACCAGTTTCTAAACAATGTTGTGTTTTTTGATCAAAATCGCCAGCTTGTGAGCACAGGCTGAAGAAGAGTAAATTTGTGTGAAAGGGCTTTGTGAATAACAGGCAGGCAGAGAGAGACGTATGCACAAAGAATAGATATGGTTTCAAAATGGATGTCGGGTTTAGGCTAATTTAGCAAGTAAATAGCATATTTGCATAGGCCATACATCACAGATCCCTGGTTAGAGTGGAGACGTAAGGGGCAATAATGAAAACAGAGTTCAAATGTGTGAGCATACTTAGAAAGTTATTATATGAAAACAATTCTATTTAAGTGTATTAAAAAAAATTTAAGGAAAAAGTCAAAAAAATTGGAAACAATCAATCCAAGAATAACGTGAATTTCTTACAAGTCTTGGAGATTGCCATCCGGAAGTTCGTCAGCGGCTTGAGATGCGTAATGTTCCAAGAGGTAATTCTTGCCATAGTGTGAGAAAAGCGAAGTGATCCAATTCATATCCTCGAAGGGGCAGTAATGTTCTTTGAATGTTGGAGCAGCAATTTGAATTGGCAGGCAATCTGCGATGTTGTCAAAGGTCACATGTTGCAAGAGATCTTTCGTGGCTGTGCAGAAATCCCATTCCGCCACAATACTTTTTTGCGTTGCATTTGCCATTCCTCCACAGCCTGAACAATCAAGTTCTTAGTTTTCACGATACTCGATGACTTGCTGGATATTGGGAGCGATTGTTGGGATGTTTGCAAGGCATAGATCCATTCGCTTCGCGTAGAGGCGTATTCTGTCAGACATTGTTGTTAGCACAGGGAGCAGCCATTCTTTAGAAGCAAAAATAGAAGTAAGATGGCTGCAAAGAGAGCAAGAATTATGAGCACTGTTCCTGTTATTCCATAGATGATCGAATAAATGAAGTCTGATATTATACCAAAAATGGTTTGAAAGAGTGTGGTAACGCCGGGGGAGACTGTGGTAAAAAAAAGTGTGCCAGACCTTGAGTGTGAGATGTGTTGAAAATTGAGTAACAATTTACAAAGTGTGATGGGTGGTTCGTATTTAAAAGGGACTGTATTTTACTTGAAGTTCGTGTTATCTGCAGTCAATACATTTCTTTTGCTGAAGTGAGGGACACTTCTGTTCTGATTAAAATCTGTTTCAGTTTGGTTAGTTTAATTAAATCTCTTTTCAAAGTAGGTTTTGAAGGTCAAGTTGAAGTTTGGGAGTTGTTTTGTGTGGGTGGGAATAGACATTGCAACAGGAAGTTACTCAGTTTAAAACAGTAAGGACAGACGGTATGCCAGCTCATATTCTGTAGGAGTGCATGTTATTGAGAAGCAGATAAGTGCTGTTAGAAGGCTGTGTGAATGTTGGGCTGATTGTGGGAGTTGGCGTGGTTTTAACAGAGCACGCAAGATTGGGGGCTGTAAACTTAGAAGCGTTGTGCAGTTGGACATTCTTGGATAGCAATGAATGAGTGCCATTGTGGTCGCACTTTTCACCTGTGAGAAAAGGTTTGGTATCCTCTTTAAGACAGCGATATGTAAATGGGAGACACCACTGCTCGTGAATAAACGTGGTTCCTTATATAATGACATGCAACATGACAAACAACATGTACACCTAGCAGACACAATGACAGTGCGTACTGTGGGAGCCGTGGCTAGCCATGTATACAAAGCAAACCTGGCATGGCACCTCTGCCACAATGCAGAATGCGGGGAGAGATGGGAGCAAAGTATGTTCAAAGGTGGGAAGTGATTCTCTATTTTAAAAGTATACAATGCAAAGTGTTGAGGGGATGTGCCGGACAGACTTGAGTATGCAGAGCACAGACATGTACTTGTGAACATACACTTATGGTCTATTGAGTGAAGTAGACAGTGTTCCCAACCATGATAGTACAGTCAGTAGGGAAGATTACGAAAATATAGCGCGTACGTGCCTCCTCCTTCCCCAATTGTTTAGCGTAGTGGGCTGGCTCGGCGTATGTAAGGCTGGAGTAGGGGTATGAATAAAAGGCACGTTTGTGTGGGTGTGGTTTTGCTCAGGATTGGCGAATGTGTCTGCCAGGTCTGCGCAGCTTACACCCCCATGAGGTTGAACCCGTGAGCAGAGGTGGGTGCGTGAATGATGCTCTCAGCCTACTGGTATTCAGAAATCGTCATGGCCGCTGCGACGCACATATGCCCCACAGTTCACCTTTTGCTACCGCATTATGTGAAAGAGGGCCCACCACATGCCGGCGGAAGCTCCAAGGCCAAGGTCTGCGAGGTCGGAAGGTTCCTTTGATCAAGGCTGGCTAACGCGACACAGGTAGACAGCACCCAGCCTGAGGCCCAGCACAGTGGAGTGGTCTGTATACTACTAACACAGTAGTCCAACAGGTACCAACAGTGGAACAGTGTTTTGATACCATAGTGGACAATGTTAGAACTGTATCTGAGAGTGGAGATGAAGGTACTCCCTTCGACCACGTGCAACCAACTCTCGGTCCCAACAGTGGAACAGTGTCTGATCCCACAATGGACGGTGTTAGAACTGCATCTTAGAGTGGAGATGAAGGTACTCCCTTCGACCATGTGCAACCAACTCTAGGTCCCAACAGTGGAACAGTGTCTTGATTCCACAATGGACGATGTTAGAACTGCATCTGAGAGTGGAGATGAAGATACTCCCTTCGTACAGGTGCAACCAACTCTAGGTCCGAACAGTGGAACAGTGTCTTGATTCCACAATGGACGGTGTTAGAACTGCATCTTAGAGTGGAGATGAAGGTACTCCCTTCGACTAGGTGCAACCAACTCTAGGTCCCAACAGTGGAATGGTGTCTTGATCCCACAATGGAAGAACTCCAATATTACTTGTTGCTTGGTTTTCATAGAACTCTCTCCGTTGAGGTGCATCAGACTCTGTGCTTGCGTAGCTACCTATTGCACATGATTATTGGGCTTGGTTGATTGTAGTCGCTGGACTACACTGCGATAGAGCAGGTCCGAACAGTGAAACAGGGACTTGATTCTATGATTGAGGATGTCAGAAGTTAAAGTCTGTGATAATTTCTGTGTACCCTCTCTGACCAGGTGCAACTAACTATATGTACCAACAGGGGAACAGTGACGATCCTACAATGGACGATGTTAGAACTTCATCTGAGAGTGGAGATGAAGGTACTCCCTTCCACGAGGAGCAACCTACTCTAGGTCACAACAGTGGAACGGTGTCTTGATCCCACAATGAACAATGTCCGATATTACCTGCTTCTTGGTTTTCATAGAACTCCCTCCGTTGAGGTGTATCAGACTCTGTGCTTGCGTAGCTACCTGTTGCACATGAATATTGTGCTTGGTTGACACCAGTCGGAGTACACAGAGGTACAGCAGGTCCGAACAATGAAACGGGGTCTTGATTCTATGATTGAGGATGTCAGAAGTTCAAGTCTGTGATTATTTCTGTGTACCCCGTCTGATCTGGTGCAACCAACTCCATGCTTTCGAATTCAACGGTACGTGGCTGTGAGGCGTTAATGAATAGTGCCTCTGGCCTACACTGCGGTCAGCAGGGCTCACAATTTAGATCGAGTGGTGATTGTTTTATTACAGAATCCAGTAGTCAAGTAACTAGAACGTCTATTGAAATATACACTATCCTTTTAGTATACTTGCTTGAAGAAATTTTTTTAGATGACTTATAGGTTTACTACAATGACCAAATTCATCTTGAAAGTCCAAAGGAACACTGACTAGTCTACACTGTGGACAGCAGAAATCGATATTCGAATTGTTTTGATTTATTTATTGTAGAGTTTTCTGTAATTTAGGTTGTTGTATTTTGTGAAGAGGAAGTGAGAAAAAGTATTCATGGTTGTCTGTGTAAGTACTGCCTTCAATTAACACTGCAGACAGCAGTGTTCACAATTCATATTGAGTCGCTATTGTAGATGACGCAGTCCTGTAGGAAAAGATATTGCTCCAGTGCGCTCTGTCTGCACCATGCATATGTATCATTACAGGCTCCGCACACTCTTTTTGTTGCTTTGCTTATGACAAACTGGGTAGCTCAAGTCCATGTTACGTAGCTGTGGGTCCTTGCTGACCACTCTCTCTGGCCTACTGTAGTATATGTATATTCTCGTGCTGCACCCAGCACGAGGGATTGCTTCTTGTTTCCTTTTGTGTTGCCGTTCCATGGCCTCGTTCGGTTCTAGCACTCTGGGCAACGCTAGTCAGTTGCCCGGAGTCCTGGAGTCGAGCGGCGGCATTTTCCTGTGGGTGTTGTTACTTTCTGAATAAAGAAGACTTCAACATTCAACCCCTGCCATTGAATTTAACTTTATTTCATTTGGCGAAGAGCGGGTCCTGAACCTACCGAACACCCACCAGGAGATACTCGGCCAATACTTCTCTGCTCGCCCTCTCAACTCCTATCAGGCGCTTCATCATCCATCAAATCTCTTGAAAGCCTGTTCATCTACCTGCACTTCAAGCCTCCGGTAGCCTGCTTTCTGCCTGTTTTCCTGGATTTCCTTGCAACTCGCTTCATTGACGGTGACAGTTTGTCTCGAGCTCCAGCCCGTGAGTGCGCAGCATTCCCCTTGCGTCACCAATCCTTGCACGTCATCACCTTCTAACGTGCACTTGACGCTGCAGCTCTTCACCTCACCACGTCTCCTCATCAACACGCTCACGCACGGCAGCCATATTAGCTGGTTGCCTAGCTACAGCCATACGCCCCGCATTAAATCTTCACACGGAGTCAGTTTACTGGAAACTAACGCTGAAGCGCGATCTCCGCTTCGTTTTACTGACATTTCTTCGTCATTCTGAGGATTCAAATACTGGTATTTTCAATCTTTCGCTACATTTATTTACATGAAAAAATGTATATATTTATTTATTTGTTATTTCAAGTTGTGCTTTTTCGGTGACAGGCACACCTCTGCCTGCATCTCAATTAACATTATAAGCTTTAATTTATGCATTTTATTTTTTGCGCACTTGTCATTATTTTAATTATTTTTTGTCAACCATAACTGTGAAACTTAGCATTTTTAATGGCTTCTTCTCAACAATTTGCTCAACCCCTACCTTTCCTTCAACTTCCTGGGAAACCTACTATCCCTTGGCGTCAGTGGGTTAGAGCTTTTGCCAACCATATTGTAGCAATTGATGCAGTTAAGTTCACTCCTGAGAGAAAAGTCGCTATTTTATATGGTTGCTTGGGAGTTGCTGCACAGCATGTCTTTGAAAATCTCCCAAGGTCTTCTCCTCCCTCTGGTGATGCGGGTGATAATTGGGACGAGTATAAGGAAGCTTTATCTCGCCTTGCAAGACATTATGGTGAAGAACCTAATGAAATGCTAGAGAGACACCACTTCTTTAAGAGAAGACAACGAGAAGATGAATCCATTGAGGAGTACATTGCTCAGTTGAGAATCTTGGCGTCTACTTGCGAATTTGAATCTAATCCCGACATTTACATTCGAGATCAATTCGTGTTCGCTTGTTTCTCCAAAAAGATTCAACAACGCCTGTTGAGCTGCAAGAAGCCTACACTTCAAGAAACTATTGACATTGCCAAGAGCATCGAAAGATCCATCACTACATCCAATGCTCTTCAGAAAGATCAACCTCATACTTCTGTTCATACTTCTTCATTTGATAATTCTACTTCTGTTAATTTAGTTAACACTAATAAGTCTTTTAGACAATTTCAAAAAAAACCTAACCCTTATTGTTACAGGTGTGGTTCTAAAGCCCATATTGGCAATAATCCCTCTCGTCCTGCTTCAGGAAAAAGGTGTGTTTTATGTAAAAAATTAGGACATTTTCAGGGTATGTGCAAATCTGTCAAAAAGACGTTCAGACCTTCTGTAAATAATATTGTATGTCCTGATTTGGATGATTGCATTGATGAATTCCAAGACATGGTTGTATCTATCCATTGCAATTTCATCGATACTTCTAATTTAGTCGAAGGTCCATACTGCTCTGCACTGTTTGGGTGCGTTGAAGTTACAGTAATGGCAGATTCTGGATCTCCGATAACCATTCTCAATGATGTATTCTTTCATGAAAAATGGAACAATTCCATTTCTTTATTCAAATCTGACCTCAGTCCAAAAGCATTTGGCGAATCTGATATTATTATGCTTGGCTATTTTAACTATAGGTTAGAGTGTTTTGGCAGATCTATCATTACAAAGATTTATGTTGCGATCAAGGGTCGCAATATAGTTGGCTGGCAAGATCTCGCCAAAATGGGTATCTTCCTAGTTCCTGGTTCGGATGATCCTATTAGAGTAGGTGATCCTCCTGAGGGTTATTCTCCTGTTCCACCTTTTGTTCAAGATTGTCTCCTCATTAATGATCATGAGTCAGACATTAAACAAGTCTTGGACATATTCCCCAATGTTTTTTCCAACCAACCAGCTACTGTCAAAGGCTTTCGACATGAAATTAAGCTGAAAGCTTCTGCTCAACCCATTGTTCATAAAGTTCGCCCTGTCCCTATCAGTGCCAGGGATGAGCTTAAATCTGTGCTCACTTCTCTTAAAAAGGATGGTATCATTGCACCTTCAGACTCTTCCGAATGGGTTTCGCCCATTGTTATCGTTCGCAAAATGAAATGGTGAGGTTAGGCTATGTGCCGACCTTCGCACGTTAAACAAAAATATTTTGGTTGATTGCCATCCCCTTCCCAAAATTCACGACCTACTTGCCAACCTGTCAGGTCCCAATGTCCTCAGGATGGTACGATGCCAAAAAGGGTTCCACCTCTCGACAACCTCTGGGTCTGACCATAAACAGACACACAGTGGTGATCAAGCGAGGGATAACAGGAACTGCAGGACAGGAACGGGAGGGCGGAGAAGCTGAAATGAGAACAAGATTCAATAAGCACAACCTGCCCTGTATTACCTGTATACCCTAGACTCTTTGTAATACTCTAGGCGATACAGTCATGTATCTAAACACTGGTTACCTGGAGGGCAGGAAAAGGTAGGCTTTGCCTGGCCATCAGATTGTAGAATACAACAGCACAATCCTAAAATACAAGACAATGCGTTACTCACTGAATGCACTGTAGTAAATCAATATATTCCTATGGTACTATTCACATACCAGTGGTGCTTAATGTAGGGGCTTCAACAGAGGGCAGAATGGAAAACAGCCAGCCAGGTGAAGCTCATTATACCCCTGTTGTGTAATAAGAAAGGTAAAACAGCAATAATAGGTCTCTGCTTCCTTAGGACAACGAAGAGAAAAGACTTCTGGGTTACGTCACCCAAAGCCTTAATGTGCAAGGTTGATATAAACTGCTGCTTAGACCCTGAACCAGCAAGTATATATATATGCAATATCCAACAAAGAATTGCTGCTTTTCTGTTCGTGATATAAGTGACCTGTGTATCACTCCAGCAGATACTCTCTCTCTGCCGATGATTCAAACCAAAATAATAACACAAGATGCTGCCACAGCCCGTGGTAACTCTGCAAATTGACAAAAGTAATAGCGGCAGTCTTTAAACCTCCCTGCCACATATGAGCTCCTACTCGGGAGCCTTACACCAATCCAGGAAGAGTCAAGAAACAAGTACAGCGGGTCCGCAATCACGAAGCCTCAGCAACAAGGCTCCGCTACTCGCTAATAGGAGGATTCCCCCAGAGCGGAAAACCGCCACTGCGGGACACAAGGAAAGTCACACGAAGGAAACAAACAGATTGTACACAGAAAAGGATACGCAGCCACACTCCGGGAAATGGTATCCTACCGTGACAGCATTCCGGAACCAGAATAAACGGCGAGGCGATGCTGGATTCACTCCGTCTTGAGACTTCCGTGAATTGACGTCATAGCCAGACGCGTCGCTCGCCTCCGAGAATCATGGGAATTGAAGTCTTTTCTTGATAGTCATGGCTCTAGGCAGTGTTCACTGTGTCCCACCGCCATGGGTCGTAACAGTACATCCCTCCCCAGAAGAACACTGACAAAGACATGGTTTGTGGGGGAAACGTTTGTGAAACAGCCTAACATACTTGGGAGCATGAACACCTGAAGCAGGCTCCCACGAATTCTCTTCATTTCCGTACCCCTTCCAAGCCACCAGATACCACAATCTGGTGCGATAGATCTTGGAATCCACAATACCCCTCACCTCATGCTCTTCCTCACCATTGACTTCAACAGGAGAAGGCCTGATCTTTTTACCAACACTCGTGGGTTTGACTAGTGATACATGAAATGCTGGATGTATTCGCAAGGATGAAGGCAAGGCCAGTTTCACCACCACAGGATTCACCAGTTTAAGAACTTTGTAAGGACCTATGTATTTAGGATTGAATATACTGTAATTCCTGAATCGTATGTTCTTTGTGGATAACCATACATAGTCACCTTTTTTGTACACTGGACCAATTTGTCTGTGCTTGTCTACATAGGTCTTGTACCTCGCCTTGGCTTGTACTAGGTGCCCCTTAACCTTCAGCCAGGTCTCCTGGAGGTTCTGCACCCTTTCCTGAACTTCGGGGACAGGGGAAGCGGAAGCTGGGTGATGGAACGGAGTGAAATTAGGGTGAAAGCCATATGTGCAGTAAAAAGGGGCATGTTTTGTGGACCCATGAACAGCGCTGTTATAAGCTATTTCAGCCAACCATAACCTATCCACCCAATCCTCATTAGTGACATCCACGTAGCATCTCAAATATTGTTTCAAGGTTTGATTTGCCCTTTCTGTCTGCCCATCAGTTTGAGGGTGGAAACTCGTGGATGTACTGGTTGTTATACCTAATTCCTTACACCACGTCTTCCAGAATCTAGCTGTAAATTGACTGCCCCTGTCGGAAATAATCACTCTGGGTAACCCATGCAACCTCACTATGTTTTGGAGGATTAGATGCGCCAACACACTAGCAGAAGGTACCTTCTTGCATGCGATAAAATGCGCCATTTTGGTCAGATAATCCACTACCACTAGGATGACGGTACACCCCTGATCAACTGGCATGCCTACCACAAAGTCCATTGAAATGCATTCCCATGGAACCTCAGGCGTGGGGAGAGGCTGTAATAAACCTGACTGTTTGGTATGCAACGTTTTCATCTGGCTACAAACCGGGCACTCCGCCACCCAATTCGTGACGTCTTTTTTGATGTTTGGCCACCAGAATTGTCTTTGTATCCGCTCGAGAGTCTTGCTGTTGCCGTTATGTCCTGCACAAGGCGCATTGTGACACCACTGAAACACCTGCTTCCGTAGGGTCTGGATGGGTAATAGCAACTGTTTCTTTCGCATGGGGAGACCCTGCACCAATGTCCACTCTTTGTGTGCATTTAACCATTTCTTCCAGTCCTCTCTCTGAACGTTTCTAAGGACGCTGCGTAGAAACATCTGGGTACAGGTGACACCTATAACCTTCTCTGGGTTGATGATGGCCTCTTCTCTTCTGTCTGCAGGGTCGATCCTAGTGTACTGTCGAGATAATGCATCTGCCTTTCGGTTATCCTTTCCCGGCCTGTAGGTCACGATGAAATCGAATTCTGCGAAATGCATCATCCACCGCATCTGTCTAGGCGTTAAGTGGCGTGCTGCAGCCATGTACTGTAAATTGCGATGGTCCGTATAAACAGTTACAGCATGTCTAGCCCCCATGAGATGATGCCTCCATTCCAGAAAGGCTGTTCTTATCGCCAGTAGTTCCTTCTCTGCTATTACGTAGTTTCGTTCAGCCTGATTTAGCGTACGAGATAGATAAGCCACTGGATGTAACTGGCCCGTGTCGGAATGGCGTTGTGATAACACAGCTCCTACTGCTACATCCGAAGCGTCAGCTTCCACTATAAAAGGCTTGCTAGGGTCTGCATGTACCAGTACAGGTGCCGAAACAAAGGCTTTCTTCAGCTCCTCGAAACTTCGTTGGGCTTCTTCTGTCCAAACAAAGGCCACCTTCTTCTTTAACAGTCTCGTCATCGGGCAGGCCATAGCAGAGAAGTTTTCGATAAACCTGCGATAAAAATTCGCAAACCCTATGAAGCACTGGATGTCTCTTACGGTTTTGGGTGTAGGCCACTCTTTTACGGCCAAAATCTTCCTTTCGGACATCTCCTGGCCCTTTGGTGTGAGCATGACCCCTAAGAACTCCACTGAGGTAGTGTTAAACTCACACTTACTGAGCTTGCAATATAGTCGATGCTCCAATAAAGTACGCAGTACTGCCTTCACATGACCCGTATGTTGTTTTGTGGTGGAGGAGTAAATCAAGATGTCGTCTATATATACAACGACGAAGCGATCCAAGTACTCCTTAAGAACATCATCCAAAAAAAACTGGAAGGCTGCCGGAGCGTTACACAGCCCAAAGGGCATCACTAAATATTCGTACAGCCCAAAACGGGTCTTGATGGCTGTCCTCCACTCATCCCCGGTTCTCATTCGGACTAAGTGGTAAGCCCCCTTTAGGTCTAGCCGCGTGAATATCACTGCATCCTTCACCTGCTCTAGTAATACATTGATTAGAGGAAGGGGATATTTATTCTTCACCGTAATGGCGTTCAATGCTCGGTAGTCAGCACAGGCTCGAAGATCACCATTGACCTTTGGGATGAAGAATAACGGAGAGGCGGCCGGGGATTTAGATTCCCTGATGAATCCGAGCTCTAATAGCTTATCCAAGTATAAACGCAGATGCAGAGTCTCTGGTTCCGTCAGAGCATACACTCGTCCTGCTGGTATTTTAGCCCCAGGAATTAAATCTATTTGGCAATCATACGGTCTGTGGGGTGGTAATGTTTCCGCTTTTGCCTCACTAAACACCTCTGCCAAGTCTTGATATTCAGCCGGAAGTTCCACATCATGTTCAACTGCCGTGGCAATATGATGGATGCTAGCCAAACCTATAGCAGGACTTAGTGTTATCGGATAGCAATTCCTTTGGCAGAACTCCGATGAAAAATGTAGAACCTGACTTTCCCAATCTATTGCGGGATTGTGTTTCCTCAGCCAAGGGAGTCCAAGAATCACCCCATACTGCGGTGCGTGAATAATGTTGAAGAACAACCTCTCCTGATGTTCTACACCCATGGACATACAGAGTTCCTTGGTTTGTAACCGGATAGGTCCGGAATTCAACTTCCGACCATCCACCGCAAATACTGCTTCAGGGGTTTCCTTCTCTTGCAGTTCCAGACCTAGGCTACTGGCTTTGGCATGATCCATGAAACAGCCAGTCGCCCCCGAGTCTAATATTGCTCTAATCCATATCCTTTCCTCATGTATGTCCACACCTATATCCACATAGAAATGTATAGCTTCTTTTGTGCTGTTTCTATCCAAAGAAGAGATATACAACTTACTTGAAGGGCACCCTTCATTCCTCTTCAAGCCTTCTCGTTTCCCGCCTTCTGTTCGGAAGACAACACAGACACCTTCCGGTTTTCATACCGGGTTTTTGTTCTCGTTGGGCATTCCCGTATGAAGTGCCCCTTCCTGCCACAATATAAGCACAATCCCCTCTTTCTTCGGTATTCCCTTTCCTCCGCCGTCAGAGGGGATCTAACTGCTCCTATTTCCATGGGCTCGGGTTTTGCTGAGGACGTTACTTCTGTTGTTCTGGAGTGCTCATAACTGGACATGGTCTTGTCCTTCCGCCGAGTTTCTCCCCTTCGATCACTAAGGCGATGATCCAACCTCAACACCAAGCTAATCATGTCCTCGCAATTACTGGGCTGAGGGTCTATTTGGGCCAGGACGTCTTTCATCTCGCCAGTCAATCCGGTGTAAAAGATGGCTAAACGCTTATTTTCAGGCCATTCAGTTTCAGCAATTAACCTCCTAAAGTCGTTAAGGTATGCTATCAGATCCCTGTTTCCTTGTCTCAACCCCAGCAATTCCCTATCAGCAGACAAGGTGGCTGACCTACGGTTAAAGGTTTTCTCGAAATCTGACCTAAATGCCTCCCAATCCCTTAACAAAGGGTCGTCTCTCTTTACTAGTGGTACTGCCCATTGAGCCGCATCCCCACCCAAATAGGATATGAGAAAGGCCACCCGTGCATGGTTAGTGTTAAAGACCTTAGGTTTGCATGAGAAGTGTAGAAGGACCTGAGTGAGAAATACCTGCACCTTATCACTATCCCCATGGAATCGTTCTGGAGGGGCCAAGGGTATCGGGGCGGGTACTTCCACTACCAAGGAGGAAGCGGGCTGGGTGCCTGCATTAAAAGGGTTTCTACTCATTCTATCCACCTGTGCTTGCAATGTTGCAGTTTCAGATCTGGAAGCCTGTAACTCAGCCTGTACCAGGGCCAAAGCTGCCATGACATCTTCGAGGGTGGACATGATATCGTACTACCGGGAGGACTAAATTCTTGGGCCGTTTATTCTGTCAGGTCCCAATGTCCTCAGGATGGTACGATGCCAAAAAGGGTTCCACCTCTCGACAACCTCTGGGTCTGACCATAAACAGACACACAGTGGTGATCAAGCGAGGGATAACAGGAACTGCAGGACAGGAACGGGAGGGCGGAGAAGCTGAAATGAGAACAAGATTCAATAAGCACAACCTGCCCTGTATTACCTGTATACCCTAGACTCTTTGTAATACTCTAGGCGATACAGTCATGTATCTAAACACTGGTTACCTGGAGGGCAGGAAAAGGTAGGCTTTGCCTGGCCATCAGATTGTAGAATACAACAGCACAATCCTAAAATACAAGACAATGCGTTACTCACTGAATGCACTGTAGTAAATCAATATATTCCTATGGTACTATTCACATACCAGTGGTGCTTAATGTAGGGGCTTCAACAGAGGGCAGAATGGAAAACAGCCAGCCAGTCGAAGCTCATTATACCCCTGTTGTGTAATAAGAAAGGTAAAACAGCAATAATAGGTCTCTGCTTCCTTAGGACAACGAAGAGAAAAGACTTCTGGGTTACGTCACCCAAAGCCTTAATGTGCAAGGTTGATATAAACTGCTGCTTAGACCCTGAACCAGCAAGTATATATATATGCAATATCCAACAAAGAATTGCTGCTTTTCTGTTCGTGATATAAGTGACCTGTGTATCACTCCAGCAGATACTCTCTCTCTGCCGATGATTCAAACCAAAATAATAACACAAGATGCTGCCACAGCCCGTGGTAACTCTGCAAATTGACAAAAGTAATAGCGGCAGTCTTTAAACCTCCCTGCCACATATGAGCTCCTACTCGGGAGCCTTACACCAATCCAGGAAGAGTCAAGAAACAAGTACAGCGGGTCCGCAATCACGAAGCCTCAGCAACAAGGCTCCGCTACTCGCTAATAGGAGGATTCCCCCAGAGCGGAAAACCGCCACTGCGGGACACAAGGAAAGTCACACGAAGGAAACAAACAGATTGTACACAGAAAAGGATACGCAGCCACACTCCGGGAAATGGTATCCTACCGTGACAGCATTCCGGAACCAGAATAAACGGCGAGGCGATGCTGGATTCACTCCGTCTTGAGACTTCCGTGAATTGACGTCATAGCCAGACGCGTCGCTCGCCTCCGAGAATCATGGGAATTGAAGTCTTTTCTTGATAGTCATGGCTCTAGGCAGTGTTCACTGTGTCCCACCGCCGTGGGTCGTAACACAACCTAGGTGGTGCAAAATATTTTTCTCTAATCGATTTGCGTTCAGCATACCATCAAGTACCCCTCACTGAGCCTTCTCAAGATCTCACCCCTTTCGTGACCCCATTTGGTGTTTTCAAATATTTGAAACTTCCATTTGGACTTGCTAGTGCAGCTAGTGTTTTCCAAAAAATAATGGATCATCTTTTCGAGTCTGTTCCCGGGGTGCAGGCCTATCAGGATGACATTTTCACCTGATTGGAATTCCCATTTGTCTCATCTATCTTCTGTTTTGAGCAAGCTCAATGAAGCTGGCATGACTGTCAGAGCTGACAAATGCAAATTTGGCTCTCAATCCTTGGAATACTTAGGTCATACCTTAACTCCCGAAGGCATAAAACCCAAGTCCTCTCTCATTGAGGCTATCACTCATGCCTCCCCTCCCAAGGACAAGGACGCCCTCCGCTCCTTTTTGGGTTTAGCAGAGTATTATGCCCGTTTTGTAAAAGGCTATGCACAAATTGTTGAATCCCTTCGTTCTTTGCTTCGCAAAGGCTCTAAATTTTCTTGGTCTGAAGAGATCGATGCCTCTTTTACCCACATCAAGAACATGATTGTTGGTGCCCCCGCTTTGCATCCCTTTCAAGATTCTGCCAAATGTTTCATTATGGTTGACGCCAGTTTGACTGGTTTAGGTGCTGTCTTGGGTCAGTGGGTTTCTGGTAGAGAACACACAGTTGCTTTTTCTTCTAGAAGACTTAAGGATTCCGAAACCCACTATAGCACCATTGAACGAGAGTCATTGGCTTGCGTTTGGGCAATTGAAAAGTTCAAAAACTACATTTGGGGACGAGAATTTGATTTATTTACCGATCACAAACCACTCACTCAACTCCTCAACGGGGATGGCCTAGGTAAAGCCTCTTCAAGACTTGTCAGGCTCTTGTCCAAATTACATGAGTTTCACTTCAATATTAAGCACATTTCAGGTGGTAAAAAATTTCGTGCTGACTGTTTATCTCGCATGTCACTCAATAATGCATCTGATTTTCAAGAAATTGGTGACGTTGAGTGTGTAGTTGCCACCCTTGACGCCACCAAATTGTGCCCTTACATTACGGAGGATTCTTGGTCCAAAGCCTATGAGAATGATCACAATTTAAAATTGGTTGCACAATACATTTCTAAGGGCTGGCCTGAGAATAGAAAATTGTCTAATGAGCTGAAAGCCTTTTCCATGATTTCTTCTGAACTCTCTCTTGTTGACAATTTAATAATGAGGCATGATGTTTTTGTTCCTCCTTCTGATGTCAGACCCGATATCATTAAATTCGCACATCAAGGGCATCTAGGCATAACAAAAACATCTCAACTCATCAAATCCCATTATTGGTGGCCTTCTATTGAGTCCCAGGTAAAGTTTTACAATGATTCCTGCAATGAATGTTTACTCTCGGATAAGAAATGGAAACTCATTAGTACGCCCCTCCATCCTGTTCCTTTTTCGGTCAAACCTTGGGAAAAGGTCGGGTTGGATTTTTCTGGCCCATTCGATGTCCTTCCCCATGACATGAAATATGTCATTCTTCTAATTGACTATCATTCAAAATGGTTGTACCACATGTTTTGTGACTCTCCCTCCTCTGCCAATGCCATCAAATTTTTGCGGAATTTGTTCATCATTGAAGGTTGTCCTTCTGTTGTAGTTACCGATAATGGTTCCCATTTCGTATCCGAAAAATTTAACTCATTTTTAATGGAACACGATGTTGTTCATTTCAAAGTTGCACTTTATTCGCCCACTTCAAACGGTTTAGTTGAACGGGCTAATAGACTGCTCAAGGATGCTGTTCAAACTGCTATTTCCTCCCACAATGATGTAAGGAATTTTGTTGAAGAGAAGTTTTGGTCATACAACATTTCTCCCCATTGTACAACTGGCATGTCTCCCTTTTCTTTATTAAGAAATAGGAGTGTCCACACCAAATTGTGTCCTACATGGTTATCTGAGAAAAACGTTCAGACCCTTCAACCTTCTGATGTTTCTTTATCTGAAAAAGTCTCACAAAAACAGTTTCTAATGAAGACCAGACATGATTCAGGTAAATGTTTCAGTTCTATTGTTTTAAAAGTTGGTGATTGGGTTCTCATCAAAAACCCAAGAAAAGTTGCTAAAGGTCTCTCTAAATTCTCTACCCCAGTTCAGGTAACTGCTGTCAGTAAGGCTTCTGCTTTACTTGGCAGCAGAGGATGGTGGAACAAAAGAGCCTTAGTTCACTTGTCTAACTCACAGGCTCGCTCCTTATTAAGTTTGACCAAAGAACAATTTGATCAGTGTGACTGGTCTTTTTGGTTAGATCTTCCAGTTTCTATTGACTCATCCTCATCCAGTCCATTGTCAGATGCATCCGCATCTTTAACAGATTCCCCTTCCTCTTCAGATGCATCCGCTTCATTGATGTGTCCCTCTTCCTCATCCATTGATTCTGAGATTGGTGGGAAAGTCATACATCAAACTTCAGCCCCATCTGTTCGATGTAGGAAGTTACCTGTCAGGTTTAATGATTATGTTTTAAGTTGAAACTTATTTTCATGTCTCAGTTCGAAATACTTTTGATGCCACAGTTCATTTGCTTTTGCTTTCTTTTCCTTCCTCGCTTTGAAATGTTGTGAAGAGGGAGAAGTTGTAGTATATGTATATTCTCGTGCTGCACCCAGCACGAGGGATTGCTTCTTGTTTCCTTTTGTGTTGCCGTTCCATGGCCTCATTCGGTTCTAGCACTCTGGGCAACGCTAGTCAGTTGCCCGGAGTCCTGGAGTCGAGCGGCGGCATTTTCCTGTGGGTGTTGTTACTTTCTGAATAAAGAAGACTTCAACATTCAACCCATGCCATTGAATCTAACTTTATTTCACCTACACTGCAGACAGAAGTGTTCACAATTCAGATCGAGTGGTGATTGTTTAATTATAGAATCCAGTAGTCAAGTAACTACAACGTCTATTGAAATATACACATTATCCTTTTAGTATACTTGCTTGAAGACATTTTTTTGAATGACTTATAGGTTTAGTACAATGACCACATTTATCTTGCAAGTGGAAAGGAACACTGAATAGTCTACATTGTGGATAGCAGAAATCGGAATTTGAATTGTTTTGATTTATTTATTGCAGAATTTTCTATAATTTATGTTGTTGTTTTTTGTGAAGAGGTAGTGAGAAAAAGTATTCATGGATGTCTGTGTGAGTACTGCCTTCAATTAACACTGTAGGCAGCAGTGTTCACAATTCAGGTCGAGTCGGTATTGTAGATGAGGCAGTCCTGTAGGAAAAGACATTGCTCCAGTGCGCAAAGGTCTGCACCATGCATACGTACCATTACAGGCTCCGCACGCGCTTTTTTTTGGTTTGCGTATGAGAAACCGGGCAGCTCAAGTCAATGCCACATGGCTGTGGGCCCTTGCTGAACGCTCTCTCTGGCCTACACTCCAGACAGCCATGTTCACATATGAGATTGAGTCATTATTGTAGATGACGCAGTCCTGTAGGAAAAGACATTGCTGCAGTGCGCACTGTCTGCACCACTCATACGCATCATGGCTGGGTCTGCACATCCTTTTTTGTTGCTTCACATACTGCAAACTGTGGAGCTCAAGTCAATGCCACGTGGCTGTGGGCCTTTGCTAACCGCTCTGTCTGGCCTACACTGCAGACAGCAGTGTTCACAATTCAGATTAAGTCGCTATTACAGATAATGCAGTGTTGATGTCAACAGATGTTGCTCCTAGTACGGCCCGCCAGCAGCACGCATCATCGCTGGCTGTGCACATGCTGAATGCGTTTGATGTGGCTATGTGAGTGCACTAGAACTGATGGAGCGTTTATGATATAATCTTTTTGTGTATTATTTCAGATCTATTGATTGTGTCTCAGTACACCACAAGTTGTGGTTGTTTTACGATAGAATGTTTTCTGTATTATTTCACATCTACTGTCCCTACCTTACTGCAGCACAAATTATTGATTCTTTTAATATTGAATCTCTGTGAGTGATCTAATGATTACTGTTGTAGTTGATGCTAGCAGCAACCATTCCTTCAGGGCTGTTTTACACTCACCCCACACGCATCCAGCACAGATGTCACTGGATATGTTACCCTGGTAATAAAAAGGTGTCAAGCGCACGTGCCCGTACCCCCTTCCACTATCTATCTGTGTCCGTGTGTTCATTATCTATGCATGATACTGCCTCTGGGTCGCACTACATTACATTGTGCTGTAGACAGCGTATGCAACATGTTACCTCTGGTAGTGGAGAAATCTTCGGTTATGTAACTTTTAGGTGTATGGCTTTCACAGCTGGAAGGCTACTTTACAAAGTATGAATATTTGTGGAGATGATTGTTGCATGTTGTGTGTAGTGTAAGATATGTGTACATTGCAAAAAGTTTAGAAAAAAGCTCTCTAAGCAGAAGAGGTGTCTCATCAAATGCAGTACAGAGATTGACTAAAATGGGTGGCGTTTTCCAACTGTTACAATGGGAAATGTTATGAACTAATGAAATGCTTTTTTATGGTTACATGGCAATGACGCACCCAGCGCGCAAGGAGACCACACCCGACGTGATTCTGAGAAAATATATTTACTATAATATACGTTTAGTAAATTTAGAAATATATAAATCTTTAAAATATTTTTCATTATTGCTTGCTCTCATATACACTTTAAAGTTATTTAGATATAGTTTTGAGACAAAATAAAATGAGGGAATGGGGTACGCGGTGCAACACCGTACATCTATGACGTAACACAGGGAGTGGCAGCGTGCACTCGTCGCATATGCAACGCGCTGCGGGAATGACCCCATACGTATATGACGCACCGCGCGGCTTGGTAGTGCATACACGTCGCATACCAAAGTAGCAGGTGGCGTGACCTCATATGTAATGTTGTTACGCGGGACGCAGTGCCACAAACCCGTCGGATACGAAATGTGCATCATTTAAATGTGGTGGAAAGGATTTGTGTGCTGATCGAGCTTGGTAGACTACCAGTACTGGACTGTAGTTTTGTCACAAAAAAAAAATATATATATACATATTTGTGGGGGAAGATATAAAACATTACATCATTTTTAAAGTAAAAAAAAGGATAATAGAGTTGCAAAATATTAAAAAACAATTAGAAAAAATATAGGTTTTATACATTTTAAAATATGAAATTAACATTTAAAAAACCTTTGAAATTCACTGAAAAAACCATATGTTTTACCGACGTTATAGTTAAGAATTAGCATTTAAAAAACACAACTCATTTCCGGTACTTATTTCATTTGCCTAATTGGCTTTTGCTTCGTTCATCATAACTGTTGCATTATGGATGTTAAAGTCCCGTGAACAGAGTCTCACTTTAATCCTCCTATAAGGCTCAATGTCGTGTTGGGTTAAAAGCTTGTACTTTACCTTTGTAGGTTTGGTACACTCAAGGCAGGCACAATTAAATGCTAGAACACGGTGCTGCGCGGAGACAGACATTCAGCTCCCCAGCCTTTCAAGTTCTTGAAATGGTGCTCATTTCCACAAATACATATTCACTGAAAAAACCATAGGTTATACAGACATTATAGTTAGGAATTAGCATTCAAAAAACCGTAGAAATTCACAGAAAAAACAGGTTTCAGGGTCGTTATAGTTAGTTGGACATTTGACTCATATAAAATCATAGAAATTCGCCAGTTATAGTTAGTTGAGCTAACTTTAACTTGCGCACCCGCAATGCACTGCTGGTGACGTCACATATTACATCACTCATGACATGGTCAGTGACATCACTGATGACATCACTGATTACATCTCAAATGACATCACATGACATCACTGATGACATCATCCACGTGAAAATCTGATGCACATACTGATGCTCTAATATAAACTTTGATACACCCACTCTAAAATACAGACTACTATTTTTTAACACCTTAGCTGCGTGTAAACATTTCTCCCCAGTGCTGCGCTGTCCATTAGAACTAGTGCTGAATGGACGTTCAATGGTCGTGCGCAGCACTGGGGAGGTAGCGCTGCTGACGACCATTGGCCGTCAGCAGCACTTAAGGGGTTAAACCATACACACAACAATGCCAAATACTACATGCCACCGACTATTTCCTATATCTATACACACATGCAGTGACTTATACATACAGTTACTCATCAATACAGTACTATATATGTACTCATACACCTATACACACAGTCACACTCTACTACTCATCCATAGAGTTGCTCACACACCTAGTCAGTCATGCAAAGAATGAATTGCATACTCATTTACTTATGTATACAGTTATACACACCAACTGGGTTATTTATACACATACCACATCACTTATTTATGCAGATACAAACAAATACTTACTGTCTTATACAATCACTGATACAAGCAGACACTCATTTATACACCCACTCTTTAAATAACTTACTCTCACATATAGTAATTTATATACTCATATACTCACATATACTGCCTTAAAACATATGTAGTTATTCGCATAAAACTACCAAAGAGACATTCATTCACTCACTTATACTCCCATACACACACTAACTCACCCATACAGCCCTTCCCAGATGCACTTTTGAATCCATACAACCAGTGAATCACCCACTCAGACATCTGTGCACAGAGTTACACCCCCTATCCACCGACCCACACAGATACTCAGACACCCATACAGATACTCAGACAACAAATCAATAACCTACATAGACAGTCATGTAGCTACTCACCAACCCATGCAGCCGCTTACACACCAATTAAGAGACTAATACAGAGTTTCACACAGTTTAGTCACTAACCCATGTATTCAGTAAGACATGTTCACTTACTCAGTTATACAGTCAGTCACGCACCTACTAAATATTCCATTCAGGCACTTGTAAATCCACTCATTCTTTAATACACCTTGGCATAGATATATATGAAAAATATTTAAACTTTACAGAAACAAACATTCAGTGGATGATGTCATCAGTGATGTCACTGACCATGTCATGAGTGAAGTAATATGTGACGTCATCAGCAGTGCATTGCGGGCGCGCAAGTTATAGTTAGCTGAATTAACTATAACGGGGGAATTTCTATGGTGTTATATGAGTCAAATGTTAAACTAACTATAACGTCCCTGAAACCTATGTTTTTTTCAGTAATTTTCCAAGGTTTCTTAAATGCTAATTCCTAACTACAATGTCTGTATAACCTATGGTTTTTTCATTGAATATATATTTGTAGAAATGAGCACCATTTCAAGAACTTGAAAGGCTGGGGAGCTGAATCTCTGTCTCCGCGCAGCACCGTGTTCCAGCATTTAATTGTGCCTGCTTTGAGTGTACCAAATCTACAAAGGTAAAATACAAGCTTTTAACCCAACACGACATTGAGCCTACTACAGGAGGATTAAAGTGAGACTCTTTTTACGGGACTTTAACATCCATAATGCAACAGTTATGATGCACGATGGTTATTTGTTTAATATTATATATATATATATATATATATATATATCTTTTATTATTAATTTTTGTATTATATCAGTGAATAATATTTTTCTATTTTATATATTTTTTTCACTGATGTCATAAAATATTTATACTATTATTATTTAAAAATATATATTTAGTTTGTTGTGTTAGAGTATGTTGTACTTTTGAGGTTTTTGGTAGGGTAATATTTGTTTTAGAGGCTAGATTTGGCTATTACTTTCAAATAGTCTAGTCCTTTATCATTTATGAAAATGTTGACTTTACTTTGTAGCATGTTTTACATTTGTTTTAGTTTTGTTTGTTAAGTATAGAGCCACATTTGGTAGCACATTGTTTTATTTTCAGTTCTTGGTAGCGTTGTTCTTTTTACAATGCTTCGATACATTTGTATAATGTATGTTGAGTTTTGCCTAGTGTGTATTGGAAGGCATTATCCGTTGTTTGTTTTAGCTGCCTGTGTCAGGGTGCTGCCATTGAGATTTCACCATGGTATCTGGAATATTGCTTGGCGTCTGTGTCCTGACTGATGCAGTCTGCCAGTCCATGTATCTTCAAAATAGTCCATTCGGGAACTAAACTTGTCTTCATTTTGTTGGTAGAAAGGGCTCTCTATTTGTAAGTTATAGTTGTTGGCTACCTCTGTGACAGGGACATAGGCTAAAGCGATAATTTCTTTTACTTGAAAGGTGTATTGGCTGTAAGTGGCATATTCTACACTAAAGGCCTGACTACAAGTTTGGCAGTCCTACAACCCGAACACTGCAGCCGCCAGGAGAGTACAGCGCCAGCGGTCTTCCGACTGCTGTATTATGAGCTTACTGCTGTGCCCACAGTGTGGCTGCGGAGATCTTGCGTTAGTGGGAATTACTTTTCCATATATATATCAAAGCCTGTGTGAGCATTTCGACTGCATATGTGTCAAGTGCACACATATGCATGAAACATGTGGAAAAACACCACCTACCCATTGCTGGAGTCGGGCCCATATGTGGCCAGTCCATATGTAGCCAGTCCAGACAATAGGTATATGGTACAAAAGGGAGTCACCTGTACATCACTACAAACAGGATCGTAATCCATGTGGCAGAGATGCTGCTGTGAAGGGAGGACCTGAAGAAAGGGATCCACGTCAAACTCTAACCAAAAGAACACAAAAGGGGTGAGTATGCACTCCAAATCCTTCGTTTCCACTGACTTGAAGCTGGTGGTCCCACCTCCACTGTCAGCTCATTGAAAAGCCAACTTGTAATATAGTCGGTGGGGAAAGGTCTCTGAGCCACCCTATGGGCAGGTGCTCTGCCCCCAACCTCGACCCTGATGGTCTGCAGATGGCTGGCGATGTCTGCGGTTCTGCCTAAGACTTTGCAATAGCAATAAACACAACATGTCTTATGGCAGTCGGATCGTCAAGCTTGCAGCGGTCAGACCGTGCCCATGGGTAAGGCAGTTCATGGACCGCCAAACTCATAATAAGGCCTATAGTGTTGAATTTTGGAGGTGTTGCCAAATAATGTTATTAAAGTGATAGTAACAGCCATGTGTGGCTGTGTGGGGTAGATTTTTTACATTCTTTCAAACTCAACTTGTTCAAAGTCTATGATTATTTTCTGGGGGTAGTAGTTATTCTTTTGCTGTTTTATATAGTTTAGGAGTTCATAGTAGCTACTGTTTTGTTTATTCGAGTGTAAAACCTATATGAAAGGGATATTGGTGTTTTGATATTCAACATGGTTTGTGTATATCTGAGTGAATGGTTTGAGACACAATTTGAAGGTCCCATCCATTATCCAGGTTTGGCAATGGGGGAGTTTCATTAAGTTGTTTGCAGTGGAGATAATTTGCAGTTGTTTTTCTTTATTTTTTTGTCATGGAAAAGGAAGGGTTCCTCTTCATGTGTAATTGTTAAATAATCTGGTATGTCTATGTCTTGGTATCTTCTAGGAGCAGGTGGGATGTTGCTGGTGGCTTTTTTAGTGCATGTAATTAAACATTTTTAAATGTGGATAGATTATAGTTAGCCAGTTATGTGTTCAGTGACTTTGGATAGTATGTCTTTAAGGAGTTTTGCTGTGGGTCCCTGAGTACTAGTGCTTGCCTCTCTTATGTCTTGTAAAGTTTCTCTCACTTCTATTTCTGTAACATCTGGAGGGTGGCTGTGCATGGTTACATTAATTACAAATTTTTCTTTTGTAGTTGCACTTCAATAGCATGCATTAGAATAGTATTTACTTACTTACTTGAAATCTTTATTTCAACCAATAAGATCATAAAAGATATAAAGACATCAAAATCGTATAAAATTTACACAATCGAGTAAAACAATAATTATAAAACTCAATCTATAAGATATAAGTCACATTATCCTCAATAATGGGTAAAACCAATTGACGAGCTAAAATTTTTGAAAGAATTAAAAATCCAGGTCCGCCTTCAAAAAGCGTGAGCGTGCTTGCCACATTACAGTTAAATACTTTGCGACAGCAAACACTATCGGCGGGGACAGATCAGTCTTTAGGATTCTGTACGCAGGAAGAAAATGTCTGAAGCCCATATTTTTGAGAAGGGGGATGAGCCAGTATTTCCTGATTTTTCGGTAAGGTTTGCAGAAAAATACCACGTGTGAGTCATTTTCTTGGAAGTGCGCGCATGCCGGGCAGCACTCAGTAGTCGGAGTCGAAGACCAGGAACTGGTGAATGACCTTAGAGGTAGTGTACCATATCGATTATGTGTTCAGTGACTTTGGATAGTATGTCTTTAAGGAGTTTTGCTGTGGGTCCCTGAGTACTAGTGCTTGCCTCTCTTATGTCTTGTAAAACTTCTCTCACTTCTATTTCTGTAACATCTGGAGGGTGGCTGTGCATGGTTACATTAATTACAAAATTTTCTTTTGTAGTTGCACTTCAATAGCAAGCATTAGAATAGTATTTAGTACATTTCAAGTTTATAGTTTCTGCCAATGCACTTTATTGGCTGTAGGTGTAGCCCCTATGGCTCAATAATTGTATTTCTTTTGGTGAAGTGATATATTTGGTGCTTTCTGTCATTATATCTGTAGGTAGTTTAATCATATAAATATATATTATAGTTACATTTTGCATGTTAGTTAATATATTTGAAATTGCAGTTACTTTTATTTACTTACTTGTATGTTTGTTGAGATGTTTTGCACATAGTTGCAGCATTTCCTTTCAGCGTGTCTGAACGTGGAGCAGATGTTTGTTTTCCGTTGAAAAGACAAAAAAAAGTTAAATTGTATTTTCTACTAGTTTCTTGAGGTTTAGGTAGTTAGATTTCTTTTTGGACGCTGTTTGGGTGGGTTTCTAATTCATTGTTTATGTATGCTTCCTTTATTTTATAATATTTGTGCATTGGTAAAGTTGAGATTTTCTACCAGCTTCTTGGTTTGGAAGTTGTTTTATTTTCTTTCAGGTATCTGTGTAAAATGATAAAAGTTACAGAGTGTATTACTATTTACATGTTTACTAACTATATTTTAGTTTAGTATTATTTAATTATTTCTTTAAATATAAGTGTTACTTAAATATTTAGTTGTAGAGGAGAATATTTTCTTCTATAATTGTTTGTAGCAAGACACCAGCAGAGTTTCCTCCTCTTCCAGTTCTTGTCATTTTTTAAATAAATATTTGCTTTAATTAGTGTGCCTTTTATATTGTTTCTTTAATTGCTTGAGCTGTTTGATTGGTTAAAATGGTTTAGAGTGTTATTTTATTGGTTGGTTTAGTATAATTAGAATTTCTTTATCAGTTAAGTGTTTGTTTGGTAAACGCTAATATATGTTTTCTGTTAGTGGTATAATATATATAATTGTATTTATTTAGATATGATTTTATTTGTTTTGATATATTTTACATTGTTATTTGTATTTCAATGTTTACAGTTAATATTAATATTTTAGGTGTATTTACTGTATATTCTGTAGGTGTACTATTTGTATGGGGTCAATCTTTAATTTTTGGGTGATATAATATATTTAATTTAAAGATTTTTAAAATAAGTTTATGATTTTTTAGAGCAATTGGTTTATGTAAAAATAGGGTTTGTGTTGTTTTTATTTGAATGTATTTGTTAATTTCACGATAATGTTGTAGTCAATATTGTGGCGTTCAATATTTTTGACATGATATATGTTTATTTATCAGTAACGATATTTATGTTTCTGATATGTTTATTATCGATTTATGTAAAAATCAATGTTTTTGTTAAAAAAATGTGTGTGTGCTCGATATTAGTGATTATTATAGTTATGTATACACAGTCGATATTTTTGTTCTTGATATTTATTTTCCGATATTTGTAGTTCTCGATATTTGTTGGATCGATATTATGTCACTGATCCAAAATTATCCATTGCAGAAAAATGTATAAATAGCTTGTAAAACAGAAGAAGTTCAGAAGTCAGGAGAATAGTTGTTGTTTGTTCATTGCGGTAGTTAAAGAAAAGGACTTCAATGGGTTCTAGTTTTGGGGAGGAAAAGGTGCAACCTATTCCAGAAAATAACTCTGAAGAAACCCATTCACATGTGCTTTTTCTGTCAGGACTCAGTCCAGGACAGTGGCATGTGTCAGGGACTTTGGAAAGGACGGGAGCCAGGGAAGACAAAGTAGGCAGAATATTGGGTAAAGAACTGCCCAAGATCACACAGAGAGTCAGAGGAAAAAAAGGGAATACAAAGGGGAAGCTCTGTAAAAGGCAATAAGAGAGTTAAAGCTCAGAAAGGTCAGGCACTTTAGAGGTAATGTGGCAATCAGACTAACCACGACCAGGACAGAAGTGCAAGACATATATGTATATATAACAATGACGGGAATGTGGGGTATAGCACTCCACAGCTCCCCACGGTAGGACTGAAGCTCAGTAAGTTTCTCACCCACAATTGCTGTTACAGATACTGACTGTGAATACCCATTTATTGGATAAACATGCAGGGGCAGGGTCCGTGGAGCTGATGCCTATGGTGATGTTATAAAAGTAACTCAAAAACAATATTCACAGTGGAAAAGAAACATCATCTAGGTTGTCAGCTGAGCCCATGGATCCTGGCGATCAAATAGGAACAGGCAATCCGGTAACAACAAGGGTGTAGAACTTAATTCACAGTCATGATAGACAAGAAGCCAGCAAGGTGGGGTGCTTCACAGGAAAGGAGAGAAAACAAAGGGCACATTTAGCAGAAAGCAGGTAACAAACATACAAGGAAACGTGAAGCAAGACATCAGTAATGGGAAGGCAGCAAACAGGCAACTGGAACAAAGATAATGGGAAAAAGTAAATACAGATGGAAAGAGGCTCAAGGAAGTACTAGAGTAGTACTGGATCAGGAATCAAGGAAACAAGGTAGCGCTGCAGGCAGTGCTAGTTCAGAAACAAGGAATTAGGTAAGCTCAGGAATCAAGGTAGTACTGAAGGAGGTGCTAGTTCAGGAATAAGGAATAGCAATAGCTCTGGAATCAAGGAATCTATGTAGTACTGCAAGTAGTGCTAATTCAGGAACAATGAATAGCTATTGTTCTGGCATCACAGTAGCACTGGCAGGTAGTGCTAATTCTGAAAACAGGAAATAGCAACGGCTCAGGAATCAAGGAATCTCAGGAATCAAGGTAGCACTGGCAGGCAGTACTAATTCAGGAATCAAGAAATAGCTACCGCTCAGGAATCAAGGAGTCAAGCGAGCACTGCAAGCACTGCTAATCAGGAACAAGGAATAGCTGTGGCTCAACAACAGGAACAAGGAATAACTATAGCTCAGGAGCTCTGAAAACAATGATAGCAAAAGCTCAGGAAACAAGGGTCTGCCTCACAGGAACACAGCTACAATCACCAACGTAGGACTGAAGGGAGCTGGGGCGTAAACGAGCTCATAGTAATCACATGCATCAGGTGTGAGCAGGCTAGCAGCAGTCAGCCACAGATGTTCTGAATTCCTCCACCCATCCTTGGCCTGCAGGGGTGGAGATGAAGCAGTGAGCCAGAGATTATAGGTAATGGAGTTTCAAACAGGAGCAGTCTAGCTTCCACAAAACCCTGCATGGATTGTGTATGGATGGCAATTTCCAAACAGTGTCCAAATGGCTGGATGTCAGGATATGCATGCAGGGGAGTGTCCAGAAGCGTATTAGCACACTGGAAAGTCCCCCAATTTGGCCCCCTGGTGGAGGGCATGAGAACACAGGGAGCAAAATGAGACAATTTTATTTTCCCCTCAAATGAATTTTCTTTGTGGATGTTTTGGAAGGAAATGACGTGATAGCCTCATCAATGTTCCACATCAGACAAACAATTACTGGGGAATGTTGCTGAGAAAAACAAAGTACTCTGGTAGAATATAATTGTAAAGAACAACAATATGAAGGAGTCTTGGAGAACCCACGCATAGTCTTAATGTTCAATGAATCAATAAGAAAACAACAGATAATGTGTTGAAGTAAGGTAGCTTTTTTAACCTGTATACAAATTAAAACTGTGACACATTACAGATGTTATGGATGACGAGCTAAAAGTAAATTGAGTAAAGTACTGATTGCCCTCAATGTGAAAAAGTGTCTTCTGACTGCAAGATCCCCAAAGGTTTAACAGCAATGATTGACATTCACAGATCTTCACTCTGGGGAAATTCAAGTGATCAGAAATAAAACCAAATGTAAAAATTAGGGTGATATTAATATAGCAGCCATTAAAACAAATAAGAAAAACAAATGTAAGTGTGTTTGCTTACCTTCGGAGCCTAAGTTATTATCCTTCATGGCTACATCTGTCTGCGAATTTATCTAAGCGTCCATCAGCCTAGTTGTTTAATTTCTAACGGCCTTGAAAACTATCAGAGGTCACAGGAAAGCTCAGGGACATCCCAAATGGATCTCTTTGGCTACTAGAGTGCTGAAGTGAATTACTTCCATGGGCCGTTGGAGCCTTACTGCTTGTGCGAGTCAATTAGGCCCCTGTACTCTCCCTGAACTATAGTGTTCTACTACAGGATCAGCAAAACGGCACTCAGGCTTTGTCAAAACTCTCCATCGAAACCTTTGGCAAGAACTCCAGCAAGACTTCAAAGAGCACACCAGAAAGGGCTTTCCATGTTGCAAGGCATACTGCTATGAGGCCTTCTACTTTTGTAAATCTGATGCAAGAATTGTGGCACAATGCATTATTCTCCTGCACAGACACAATACAACAGACTAGATTCAACACATGCCCAATGCAACAGATTGTATACACAGGCAGACATCCCCCAAAAGTGAGCAAAAACCTAAACTGAACTTTGTAATGCAGCACAAACAAGTGCTTGGCTGTTTTTCATTACCACCCTTTCATTCCCATGATTCCTTTAGATCACTGCTGTACTGATACATGAGTGACATCAATGGATGTCTCAACCTGTCATACATCTGTTTTGCTTTTCCCTAAATGGAAACATCTGTGCTCCCCTATTTCAAATCACTAACCATAGACTGTTAGGGCTCTACTGTCTCTGTGCTCCAGGTCTTGGGATAGAAGATCATCTTGACTTCTTTCTAACCTGTCTTCTGGGCTGTGGAAGAAATGTGGGCAAATGCTGTGGTTTTCATTATTTGCTTCTCCAAACATGGGGGTGCCTTCCAGATGCTGGTAGGTGTCAATGTTTGGTCTTCTTGGTGATGCTCGGATCAGCTTCTTGGTCTAGAGAAATGGCCACTTATCTTCAAAAGCACTACCAGACGCAGAATGGAAAACAAACTGTCCAGCAATGCTCCAGCACATAACACAGCAAGAAAGGAAAAAATGGAGACCAGTAGAAATCTTCAGGCTGAGTAACAAACAGGAACTTAACAGAATACGGGAACTGGAGGATGGAGGAGACACCACAGAGCCCAGCAAGCGAGTATCGGTATGGAACAATTACAACGCAAAGCTCTTCAAGATGGAGCACCCTTATATGGTGCAGAACAGGATGTGAGCAAATACCTAAATAAAAAAGGTTCAACCATCTTAGATTGGGGAGAGCAAGTGATCGATACTAATAATTCAAATCATGAATACTTAATTAAAGATACCTATGTGTCACTAACATTGCTGGGAATGTGCGTTTAGCAACTGTAGAACTTTAATCTAACATTCTTGCGTACGGCGTATACTTGAAGGCTGTATGCTGGAATGAAGATTTCCAAAATGACGCTGGCTGAGGAAGCTTACACGTCCTCACTCCGACTCAGAGGGAGCTGGGACCCTAGGAGGTGCTGTGACAGGATGCGCCAGCATGCTTGGAACCACGGCTACAAGGCCCGCGGGGCAGGATAGCCGCTGCTGCTAAAGGTAAGAAAAACTCCTTACAATAGGTTGAGTAGGAGTGGAGGACAACCCCTGTAATCTTATTGCCAGACATCTCCATTTGCAGAAATTTGGTCAAGCTTTCTGGTAAAATCACATTGTTAAGAACATGGAACGACTAGAAAATAGGGATTATTGCTGATAAATTCCCTACTACACAAATGCATCCTAAGCTTTGAGTCCATTCTGGATAAGGTTAGGCCTTCGCAAGCCAAAAGTCTGTATGTTTAATTTAGAGTTAGTAGCTTACCACGTATAACCTTTACACCCTCCAATTGTCCCTTTTGCTTAACGCTCCCAAAGACGGAAGAACTTTTGATTTGTTTCTGTCCAGGCAATGTTGGGCCTCAAAAAGGTGTATTATTCAAGTCTGTAAACCTATGGGCACTGTACAATACTGGGACGCCCATGGACTCTTTAGAAGTGAAGCAAAGGAGCACATTATGTTCTCCACCTTTAGGTTTCTTCTCTGGGCATGGAGAATCAGATCGTGCAAGTTTGTTACAGAGGTCTGAAGGGTTAGGTTGGGGACTCTGTTTTATCACTGGTATTCTTTGCCACATGTTACATCTGCACTTTAGAGCCCTGGTGGTTATTTTAAAATGGGTACTTTTATGGTGTCCCTTAATAATTGTTGTTAGCATTGCAAACCGGCTTGTATGCTGTCTTATCCCGCACAGAGAATCGTGTGCATGCCAAAACACCACCTATTGCTGCTGCACCTAAAGCCCATGACTGTTTTAATTTGGGTACTTTTATAATGTCTTTTAAAAATGTTCTCCCACTTTTACGAACTGTACTGTATACTGTCTCAACCAGAGACTCGTTTGGATGTCAACATTTTTTAACTTATTTATGCGTGTACTACTTTTACTATTTTTATAAGCCGAAATAAAGTAGTATTGAAATCAGTGATGTTTTACCTCCATGAACTGGCTCAGCCCCCACTTGCCTTTCTGAAGCCAAATACAATGAAATGGATTTACAAGATAAATTGTTCTGCGCCGCAGTAGAACTTTGGGTGTGATACTCACCTGCGCTCTTGGGCAACTTAGAAGTATGCATGGGTCACAAAGAAGCACCTTCTAATCTGGAAGCTTGCTAAGAGAGCTGTAAGCAAGGAACTAAACCATCAGGCAGTGCGAAAGACTCAAATGTACCTTGAATAAAGGTAAAGCATGTTTTCAATATTTGAATGCGGTGGCCCTTCCTTTAATATACATTAGACCTGTGTTAATCAAATTAAATCCCATTTAATTAAAATTAACTGGCAAGCATATCAAAAGAGCCCAGTAGGAAACTCGTTTAATGAAAGTCATAGTGGGATGCATAGTTTAACACAGAAAATCAATTTATCTTCAGTCATGGTCCACTTCTCCCCATTTTGCATTGCTTTATGCTTTTAGTTTAATATCAGCGTTTCTCTGTAGGCAGCATAAGGTACTGTTTAATCTGTCATTAGTCATCTGCCGTTTCCCCTCTCCATAAAATCCGAATACAGTGCCAACATTAGAGCATATAATCCTCTTGAAAATGAATTCCGATGGAGGTGCAAGCGCCTAAAGGGAGCCCAGGAGACAAAGGTGGCCTAAATTTCAAATACAACAATATTGACTTGAAACAATATACTGCAAGATATTGACTCGAGCAATATTGACAAGATGTCTAACATAGGGGAGGGAAGACCTACTGATGTGACTGCACGTCTACTTATCTTAATGATTGATACCTTATAATCAACATTGTTGTAGGGCGATGTTTAAAAGTCTATATTGTGATGTACACCCTCGAAAGGTCTTTTTTTGCCAAAAGGCAGGGACTGCTGTGGAGCATAAGACCTAGGGGTAGAGCCAGGCTGCCCTCGTGTCAAATGAGATCTACCTTTCACTGATGGGGCACAAGAGCCCTGGAGATGGGCAGTTGGCTTCGGCTGCAGTGATTTCAATTGTTCCATAGATATGAGACAACTAGAGAACAGGCAGGAGTTTTGGGAGATAGACAGAGGAAGTCAGCAAAAAAAGGGTGGATAAGAGACACAGACAATGGGAAAGTATGAAGATGTGTGTGGTTCAACAGTTTAAACCAAATTGTCTCCGAATGCATCCAGAGTGAACAGAACGGTGTAGTTCATTGTACACAGCGTTTGATTCGTACATTCAGGAGCCTTCTTCTAAGCACTCAAAATTTGGGCAGATAAGGGGACCAAAGAGAAGGAAGATGAAGTGATTTATCCAGGATGAATGGATACCATCCATTGATGCAGCTTTCTTGCTATCAAAATGTCAACAAGGGAAACTCAAGGATGTTGATTCATCAAAATGGTAGCAGAGGTGACCTGGCACACACACTGACCCCATGATGCCATCACAGTGTTCATCCCTCTAGCCACGCTTAGGGGCAAATTGACTATTTTCTCACGCAAAGCAGCATAGCAACCAAAGTTGTTGTGCTGTGCTGCGTGAAATGGAGAGAGCAGGACAGTACCGTTACTGCTATGATATGTCGCTGCTGCTATATTCACCAGGGCTGGAGTACTTTCTGGCTGACAAGGGCCACCGTACCCCTTTGCACCATAGCGCAACGGTGTCTGTGGGAGCCTAGCTTAGCTTGTATACTGAGTGGGTAGCCTTCCAGTAGAAAATGCAATGCTCAGATTTACTTTAATTTATTTATTTTTATTTAATGCGATTTTATATAGCGCAAACTTTACCCGAAGGTGTCACTCAGAGCGCTTTACATAAGAACCAGTTGCAAAACATAAGGATTTAGGATTACATGCGTTACATAAAAGATACAAACAGAAAAAATTGCAAATGTACAAGATGTAAAGTCACACAAGGAAGAGATACAAACAGAAAGAAAAGTTGCAAATGTACAAATAGTATTAAACTTTCCCCACTTTGTATGTGTACTGTACAGCACAGCCTTCATGTAAAGTTAGAAAAGTATAGAGAAAAGAAAAGTGTTCTCCTACTTTCGGTTACCTCAAGGAGGTATAATTCTTTATTCAATAAATGCTGATAGATAGAGGTTTGTGTCAAAGAGCAGGGGTGGCTGCATGGGAACACTTAAGTACCACCCATGAGATGACCTCTTGACGCAAAGTAGCGCACGGCATTACTTTGCGTTACTTTTGGTAATATTTCAACGCAACCAGTTTTGCTTTGGACAGTAATTCCCAAACCAACACTTTTTGCCGATTGGTGTCACATTTAGAGACTTTGTACCAGCACAACTTGTTGCTAAATTTGGCTTTAAGCCCTTCAACAGCATCCTGGTTGCTGCTCAGATGCCACGGAAGTGAAAGGCCGGGTTTCCTTCTCTTCGTAAAACTGTCTTCATAATCCGTAAGACCAGGTGTAGCGAAGGCAGAACCAGTGCTAGCAAATGGCAAGGAGTAATAGCTGCTGCACCTGGCTACCCAAACAGATTTGAATGGTGGCATGTGAAAAGAGTCAAAATGAAAGGGACAGAAAGAGAGGGTGAGAGGGAGAGAAACACTCATACATTAACACATTGTTTGGATATATCTGTTGCCATAGTCTTGCAGCTGTGTAGCATGGTACATAACAGATGTTACTGCTATGCTCAACATCAGAAAGGATGAAAGACCTCACCGCAAATGACAATACAAGATTTCCTTCCATTTCTTTTTGTTTTTTGCATCTTAGAAGTAATAAGCAGTAGATTGTGATTAATATTTAAGGTTACATACCATTTCCATTAAACTTGACATTGTTAGGCTTTTATTGACATTGCATCAATTGCATCTTATTGTCATAGGATTTGATTTTTAATTATTGCAAACCTTAGACTAGCCATGTGAAGTAATAGCACATCGTACGTACTTTCATAATGTTGATTTAAGTATGTTTTGTATTACCCCTACATTTATGTGGAAACTAGCTTTTCATTCATTGAAAAATAGGAATCAAAAGAAAAAAATAAAGACAAGTCTGTACCAACAGGGTTTAAATGGGTGAAATGCAGAATGCCACTGGTTCCCAAAGGAGGCCTAATTTCCCTCTGAGTATGTACTGATTATACTCTGATTGTGTACTGGCTAGTGAACAAAGACCACTTGGGCAGAGAGTGGAAGACACAGAGAGGGAATGAAACAGATCAAAAGACAGAGTGCAACTGAGGCAAATAGGCAGAGGGACAAAGAAAGAGGATGGTGCAGGGAAGTAAAGAGTTAAACAGAGAAGACGGACACTAGAACGTTGTTGAGGGGTCTAGGATAAACATGGGGAGAGTTAGCTCAGAGAGGATGACCAATAGAACGGTAATAAGACAGAGAAGGGAGAAGATGTAAAGAAAGGAGACAGTCACAGAGCAGGTAGCACTGAGAAATGGGAAACGTTTAGAGGGAAACAAAAAAAGAACGGTTGTTGGAGAGAGGCGGTGACGTGGTGAAAGTCAGAGAGCGCAAGAGAGGGAGAAGGGCAGAGAGAGATGTGTTGATGGGAGTCAGAGGGAGACATCACTGAACACTGGCGCCAACAGGAGTATGACAGGCATGTGAATGTGAGAAAGATTGAGAAGAGAGCCATACATTCAGATAGAGAACAAGTAAGGACAAAGGAAAGTGACTATTGAGAGCAAAATGAAATAAATGAAAGAGGCGTGCAGAGAAAGATTCACGAGAGGGAAGATTGTAATGTATCTAGGAGCCGGCCTTCTTTAGGGGGTCTTGAGAGGTCCCAGTCCCGACAAATGGGGCAGAAATAGTGAATTTTACAAAACAAAAGTCACATATTATAACTAATACGTCCTAGGATATACATGCGTTTCTGTATGGAGCTAATATCGTATTTAAATAATTCATGTCTCTGACAGTACCCAGGAGCAATATTACCCCATTTCAAAACATTTTTTTAAAAATTCTGTTGCAAAGAAGTTGTGTGCCCAGTACATATAATTGAGGCACAGCAGGTATCTGTGCCACAGGATACTCGGTTTCTATCTGATTAGGAGCGCGACAAAGGAAAAATGCACATAAAATCCTCAGGCAGGAAAAAGAAATTCTGTTCCAGGACACGATATCCATCAGTGTTCCTGTGCCAGTGCAAGGTGAATGAAAATGACCGTGCTGCTAATAATAAGATGTTGAATACCCTAGCCTGCCAGAGATGTCTTCTTATATATGCAGCAGCACTGCAACATGCAGGATACACACTGCCTCTGTGCTCAAAGAACCATACAGTGATCTGGTATATACTAATTTCCCAACAGAATTCACATTGCCTTTGTATGTAGAGAGTAATTGCCATCCCATAATCAACATGGTTGTAGTATTTAAACTCGTTTGACCCTCTTTACGAGCCCTGCAGTAACACCAGTACTGCATGGAGCAGTACATTCCGAATGTGCACAGGTCTTCGTGTGATTTTGTTCTCATGTGGCAATCACCACAAGTGATATTTACGTGATGAATACCGCAAGCAATAAAACTGATTCAAAGCCACCTGGGTCACTGGCCTTCGGTACCCCTGAAAGCTTGCCCCACTCGAAAGTAGGTGGTAAAAACCAGGTAGATAAGGGTAAAGACAACTCTCATTCCACACATACAGGAGACACAGTGTCCAAATGATAAGTAGAACCCCTTTTACTTGCATGAGGACCAGGTCCTTGCAACCTATGGACTGAACTTGAGCATTATACATAACATCCTGGCTTCACGTGGGGGGTTTTGGAGCTGTATATTGGCATAAAGGCTGCATGGACGCTGGAAGTATAGGTGCGGGGGGTGCTGCAGCACCCCAAAATAGTCTTCCTGGAGTTCCTAAGGTGAATGAGCTTTAAAGATAACTTTAAAGTTTGTCCTAATCTTGTCAAATGTTCTATGCGTTCAGTGACAGAGGTCAAATGCCAGTCAATGCCAGTCTAGTCTGACAAATTGTTACTTATTCTTTTAACCCGGAGACTGGTGTCCAGCCAAATATATATCGACGGGTCCATCCATTCGCCCACCCGTTCATCACAGGGCTTGCACTGTACTGCCAGAAGGTAGATTTCACTAGGAATTGAACCTATGATCTATTGGTTTCACACACATTCCCTTCATAGGAGCATTAACAAACTGAGCTCTAGGAGTGAATCCAGTGACCTAGAGGTTAAAATCAAAACTCTATGGCAGATGGGTGAATGTCTCAAGATTTTTCTCTGGGTTTAGAAACTACAACATAGAGATTACAGGCTGTAGTTGTTGTATTTACCCACTCTGCTTTCAGACCGGGATTACACAATGTGACCTTTAGATTTCACACAGAACCCTGCTGTAGGTAATTAACCCAGTGGTCCATATCACTGGAACTAGAACCATTGTCATGCAGTTTACACATAGCCCTTGCAGTAGGGGCATTAACCAACCTATGCATCTCTTTCTCACTTTATCCTGTAACACAAAGAGCTTTTTTCTGCTATTTTGTTTCCCGTTTCACTCTTTTACAATTTCTCTCATCTGCTCATCTTTTCAAATTCTACTCTCTTTTTAGGTTTCGCCTGCACAGCGCTTGCGCTGTACTTGTGAAATCTATTTTATTTAATAAAATTCTTAAAAGAGGCTTACATCCCGCCCTTGCTTTTCATCGGTACATGTGCTTGCCACTTACTTTTCCCCCATTTACATTGGCTGCAGCATACTGTTTCCTGTTGTTCCTCATGTGTTTCTCTTATCAGTCTCCTGTGGCCCAAGTTCTGTTGTCATCTGCTTTTCTGGAATTTCTTTTAAGCGTGTCAGCACCTCTGCTAGGAAGCCAATGCTCCAATTGCAACACACACTCACCAGTCCGCCCTGAGGGGCTGAAGCAGGGATCCACTCTAGCGCTCCCTTTCAGTCAAAAACAAGCCCTGCGCTCACCAGTACCCCCGGGGCAGAAGCAGGGACTCACTCTTGTGCTCCCGTTTGTCTTCAAATCAAGCAGCACACTCACAAGTACCCCTGGGGCCTGAGCTGCATGCTGAGTGCGTAAGCTCAGTCTTTGTGCCTTCAATGTTTAGCTTTGCTACAGCTCCCATGATCATGTTTAGACCGAGGAGAGTACATAGGTTGTCCAGGATACACTGCATAAATTTGCCAGTACCTTGGGTCCTTCCTCTTCACTTGTTTTTCAGCGCCCTCTTCCTGCCTCCTCTCTCAGCCAATGCTCGCTGCTACTTCCCAACTGGAACACACCGAACGTTTTCATCCAAAACACTGACTCCAGCAGCACTGGCATGGAGGACCACTGGAAGAGACAGCTTACAATGAAATAGCCTACTGCCACATGCAACTTTACATTGGCCACCACGTTTTGTGACAACACAATAACACCTTTTTGAATTTTACTGTACATTAAAAGAAAACATCATTTTGCAAATTCATCCCTAACCAAACGGTGGAAAAAATGACAGAAGAGAGCTTGGATATTCCCAAAGAGTTCCTTTTGTTGCTGCCGGTGTACAGGATGGTCACCTGGACAAGAGGCTGTGCCAGGGTAGGGGGGTTTCCTTTGCTTCGCAAGGGTAAAATGCAAACAAGAACCACAGGTTGGGGGTGCATTATATGATGCTGCTGTCTGTGTCACTTGGGTTTTGTTATGATGGTGAAGAAAAAGGGGGAGGGTGCATATGTATCTCATAATGAAGTCCAAGATGGGTAGGGTTCAGTAACTTCATGTTTCCACGAGCAGCCAATGGTCGAGCAGAGCAGAGGGTCACTTGCATTTACCTTCCCCATCAGAGCCTTCCATTCAGATTATTTTATGGGCCCAAGCAAAGCCATGCTCCTGTTTTCCACAGATTTTTAACAAATGGGTATTTTAATGGAAAAGCTAAGTGTTGAAGGTCAGAAAAGTTATTTTCTTTCCCTAAATTGCGTGCTTGTCCTACCTCCACTTTAGCATAAATGCTCCGTGTCCAGCACTATTGGCTCATTTGTGCAACTCTTGTGTGCTTTCCAGGGAGCATTCTGTTACCTACAGCCCTGTATTTATAAAGAAGAAAAGCAAATAAATTTGCAGCAGAATCTGAAAAAAAATATAGGTTTTGTTAACCTTCCCCAGGTGGAAATTGCAGCGTCTCAGGTCTATGGTATAGCTTGTCTGTCAAGTGGCCTTGTGTCACTCCTAACACTTTAACTTTGCATTGCCTTTCTAAGCAGTTAGCGCATTGCTCTCTGGGAGTTGTGGTCCGTGCCTAGAATGAGAACAAACAGAATAACAGGCATCTTAGCTTAGATGAACGGAATCATAACCCTAATTTCCAAAATACACTGATTTGAAAAATATATATGCTGGACTGGAAACAAGCTTTCCGAGTGGCATGGAATTATATGATAAACCTAGCAGTACACATTGACAGTGCAAAATGGTCATCACCTTTAATTGGCAGGAAGTATTATTGGTCTGAGCTTAGGGTTGTGCATCACATGGCTCTCACAGCCTTCTGTGATCTGAGCTTTGTGGGTATGTACTTTGAAAATGAGAAAAACAAAAACGTGGTGGTTGAAATGTATTCATCTCAACCACTGATAATCATTCTGACTGCTTTTGAGTCCATTATCTTTGGTCAATCTTCCACCCGGAGACCAATGTTATGCAAGTGAGCCCTGATCTTGATCCATTGTGAACACTGATTTTATTTATTTTTGCCTGAACTCCGTCTCACCTCCTCTTGGCTTAATGGGCACCCTTTCATGTTCACCTCAGCACAGCCCGCTCTGTTTCCTGGTGGCCCTGACAGGAGCTGTTTTGTCACCACACACATGTACTGTAGCGTGCTGCTACTAATTTACCAAAAGCACCACAGGCGTAAGCTGAGCATCTTAGGCTGGGGGTATGGGGTGGAGAGGGTAGTCCTAAGGAGTTTGGGGATCTGCTTGTCTCTTGCTGCCTGCCCGTATTCCTTCCTGCTCCTCTCTGTCTACTCTAGGCCTCTCACATGAGTTCCAGACATCAAATCTTGTCTCAGTAGCTCTCTAACATTCCCTTTCACACTGTCTCTGGCTCAACACTCAGTCTAGCCATTCTTTTCCATCTGTCTCGTTCTCTCTACCCCATTTCTTTCTCTGTACCAGGTCTCGAGATCTCTACCATTTCTGTCCCAAGCAGGGTCACTTATCCCCATATCCCTCTGTCTCCTGCTCACTATCCCAACCTCATGATACCTACCCCACTGTCTCTTGATTCATGTCCCTCCCTCTTCTGCTCTGCACACCTCTGTCTCTTGCACTCAACCTTTTTTTACCACGCATCTTTGAGGATGCAAAAACATCTGAAAGCTTTTATTAATGATTCCCCGTTTCCTGCATTAGCAGCACCGGGGAAGGCATGCACTGGGAAGACTGCAGCAGAAGCTAAATAACAATAATCTACAGAGTGCTTTTTGCATCTAAAGACCTCTACTAACAACTGCTAACATATTTACATTTTAAGCTTAAAAAAAAAATATATATATATTCACATAGGCAAAACGTATTCCATTTGTCAATGCTTGTTATCTATGGTCTCCTCTTTTCTTGCTTTTCCTTTTTAGTTGAATTTTTTTATTAATCCATGAAGTCACATCAAAAAGCAGTTAGTACATTTCAATTATATAATCAATGGTATCAAAACACCATCCATATGGTCGTTCAAAGAACAAGAAGATCCAGCAGTGCTAGCATAAAACAGACATTGGCGGCGGCGTGTCTATGATCCAGCTGAGAGATTGAAATACAAAGCGGCGATTAGTTTTAATCACAGGCAGATCTAGGATGGAAAAAAAGTTTATTTGGAGCGTAGAATAGAGGAGGCTAAAAACGCTAGTAAAGAGATCTTTAGAATTGTAAAAGATTGTACCTCCCCCTCCTTAAACATTCCTTCTCACATGCATTCAGAGCTCTGGATAAAGCAATTAGCTGAGTTCTTTGTAAATAAAATCAAGTCCACTCAGGACTCTTTTCTTCCTGCCTGTCCCTCGCCGGATGTTGGCGGCCTGTCCCTCCTGCCTTCTATGGATGGATTTCTCCCCTATCTCTGTGAATTTCCCCCTATGTCTTTTACCACCTCTTTGGACCTTCTGTCACGTTTGAAATCCGGCTCACCATTGGATCCCTGCCCGGCGAAATGTCTGGGGAAAGTGGCTCCTGTTCTTAACACTCTTTTGAATCCACTTCTCAATTCTTCTTTGTCCACCGGTGTGGTCCCTCAGGCCTGGAAATGTGCCATGATCCTACCGCTGATTAAAAAGCCTAATTTGGACCCCCTCTTGCATGCCAACTATAGGCCGATCTCCCTTCTCCCTGCTCTGGCGAAAGTGACCGAGAAGCATGTACATCAGTCGATCTCCAATTTCATCGAGGAGAACAACCTTTTACACATGTCTCAATCTGGCTTCCATGCTAATTTTAGCACGGAGACGGCCCTGCTCGAGGTCACAGACGCCATCAGGGAAGTGTTAGATTCGGGAGGCAAGGCCATGTTGGTTATGCTAGATTTGTCGGCGGCTTTCGACACCGTCCCCCCATGATGGTCTCCTTTTACGACTCTGGGAAATTGGCCTACGTGGGACGGTGTTGAAATGGTTTCAATCCTTTCTTACCGGCCGCCGGCAAACGATCTGGGCGCCCCCTTTTTCCGCCGATATGACGTCGCTAGAGATGGGGGTTCCTCAAGGTTCCTTACTTAGCCCCATGCTTTTTAACATCTTTATGGCACCTCTGGCGGCGGTGGCGGAATCCTTTGGCGCCCAGATTATATCCTATGCTGACGACACCCAGCTTCTGTTCTCTTGTGACAGGGGTGGGGCTTTCGATGACATACAGATTAGGGACTGTCTTGATGCGGTTTTTGAGTGGTTCCGGCAGCATGGCCTAAAATGCAACTCCGATAAATCGGAGCTGCTTTTCTTTGGCTGTACACCGGACCCCAGTTGGAAGGCCTGGTGGCCGCAGGACATGTTTCCCCCGGACAATGTCTCTTCCAAAGCGAAAAACCTTGGAATTATGATTGACTGCGACCTCTCCTTCAGACCCCAGATTATAGGTCTCTCTGGGAAATGCTTTGGTATCCTGAGGATGCTCAGGAAGTTTCTCCCTTTGCTTAGGGTCGCGTTTGGATTACGCAAACGCCCTGTATTTGGGCCTACCCAAATACCTTGTGACCCGCCTACAGGTGGTACAAAAGTCGGCAGCTCGTGCTATCTTTGGGCTCCCGAGACGGGCCAGTGCTGCTGAGTTACTGAAAGCATTGCACTGGTTGCCCATTCCCAAGAGAATCCTATTCAAAAGCCTGACCTTGGCTTTTAAAGCCCTGCATGGCGTAGGCCCCAAGTATATTGGGAAACGTCTTTCTTTCTACCTGCCTAACAGGGCTTTGCGGTCAGCCTCTTTGGCCAAAGCGGTAGTGCCTTCCATCAAGCGTTCCAGAATAGGTGGTCGGTCCTTTCGCTATCTGGCTCCTCGGGGCTGGAATGAGCTACCTTTGTCTTTGAGACAGGCAAACAGCCTTCTAGCTTTTAGGAAAGCATTGAAGACCTGGCTTTTTGTCCAATAGTAGTGCTAGATCTCCCTCAGTTTTCAGTTGTTGTGTTATTACTCTGTACTTAGTTCTCTTCGCCAAAGCACCGGGATGGTCTTGTGAGTAGCCGTGCGTTATATAAAAGAAAATAAATAACATAACATAACATAACATAACATATCATAACATAACATAACAAAACATAACAGATAGAATAGTTAAAATGCTTAGCTCTCACATTTTACCCCATTTTACTGCAATACTAAAGTGCAAGGTGCAGCATACAAATGTATCAAATATTGCTTTTAATCCGGAGAAAGAAAGTGCAAAGTGCAATATATGCTGCATATCATAATTCCATAAAGTGCAGGTGCTTATTTCATAGCACATCATAATTCATCCATATAGTAGACCACTGGCCCCCAGGTGTCTCTACCTTGTTTCCTCTTCCGACCCCCCTTTAGTGCATATAGGCTGTGTTCTAGATTAAAGATGGAAAAAAATCTCGCCCTCCATAGCTCGAAAGTCAGGGCATCTTTATGAAGCCACATTGATGCCACATACAGCCGGGTTATAGCCATGGCTACAAAGATCAAATATCGGTATCTATATGCCAGGTGGTCACATCCATCTCCTTCCACTACCCCTAACAGCACATGGGATGCAGTTAATGTAATTGGGCGCCCAAGCAATTCCGCAAAGAATTTTTCTAGGTCCCCCCAAAATGTACTTAAGTGCCCACATATATAAAAAATGTGCACAATTTCTGCATCATCCGCTCCATTCCGAAAGCACTTGCCGTCATTAACTCCATTTTAACAGCCTAGCAGGAGTATAATAGAGATTAAAAATGGTCTTATAGTGCTGTTCGGGGAGGTTAGCGGACATCAGTAATCTCCCCGCCAATTCAATAGAATTTTCCACCCGTGTACCTTGACACCCAAGTCTGTTATCCCAATTAATATTTTGTCTGTCTAAATCCCCCTTCTTAGTCTCTAATAATAGATTATATAACAAACCAATACGTGCCTCTTTCCTTACACCTTCAACAACGGGATTTAAATCAATCTTCCATTGGCTCTTAAACAGGTAATCACGGATTTGTAAGTATTAAAAAAATTAGGTTCTGGGGAGGTGGTACTTCTCGACCAACATCTCAAAAGACATTATGTCCCCATTATCATATGGGTCCCCAATGCATTGACCCTCTTGTCCACCATCTATCTAATCCTGTCCCAGAATATCGGGGTAGAAGTATGGTAGCAGAAAGCGGAGTATACTGAGACACCCTCTCGAATCTGTACCATTTTCGCACCACTTTCCACACCTTATAAGCAGCATTAAAAACCTTGAATCTGTTTTTTTTAGTAACTGGATTCCAAATGATCAAATAACCGATTTTTCGCATCACTACCCAATAACATTTGATATATCGAAGGTGATTTGGCGATATTAGGCAATTCTGTCCCCGTTATCAGGATATTCATACGCTGCAACATACAAACCAGATAATATAAAGTAAAATCAGGTACTGCCCGTCCACCCTTCTCCCGTGGTAAACCCATATAGCGCATTGCTCTTCGGGGTTTCCCTTGTGGCCATAAAAACCTAGCACACATCGACTGTAATATAGTCAATTCGGCACAGGGAATTTCTAGTGGAACAGATCTAAAAAATATAAGACCTTGGGTAAAATAAGCATTTTGAGAACGTTACACCATCTCGCAAGTGTCAGATGCAAACATTCACACCGGTCTAACTGCTTTCGTACCGAAGTTGGAATACTTCCCCAATTGATCTCAACTAATGATTTCAAACATGTCCTTATTATAACCCCAAAATATGATACCTCATTCAAGACCTGTTTAACATTAAAACAATCTTAGTTTAAGCATAGTATTTGTGTTTTAGACACATTTAGCTTATATCCTGACATGGCTCCGAACTCTACTGCTAATTGTTCTATCTTGGAGATAGCCCCCCTAGGATTAGGGGTGACCACCGCCACGTCATCAGCATAAGCAAAAACGCGGTAGTGCTCTTGTTTCCAGATTACTGGTTTTATTCCTACACTTTGCTCCAACATCATTAAAAAAGGGGTTAATATATAAGGAAAACAACAAGGGAGAACAGGGACACCCCTGTCTTGTCCCCCGTGTTATATTTACAGAGTCTGACTCAAGACCCATGATACATATCTTAGCCGTAGGGCGTCTATATAAAACTTGGATGGCTTTAAGGAAGTTTTGCTGAAAACCTGCCTGTCGTAATACCACCCTAAAAATTCCCACACAACCCGGTCAAACGCTTTTTCGGCATCTAATAAAATCAAACTGAATTTGTTCCCCATAGTATTTGCTATATCTAACAAAGTTACTACCCGGCTAATATGATTACTTGTCCCCCTCATCGGTATAAATCCATGTGGCCGCGTTGACACTAGTGGGGTAATAACTTCAGCTAACCGTGTCGCAAAGATTTTGGCATACATTTTGCCATCTACATTTAATAATGACATTGGCCGATACGAGCCTGGCTGTTCGGCAGGTTTATCTTTTTAAAAAGAAACTATTATTCTAGCCTCATCCCAAGACAACCGGGGGGCTCCTATTTGTGCCTGAAGAAAAGTAATGTGCTTGTTCATTAAAATAAGTGTTATATATTTTGAATGGTAGTTTATTTGGCCCTGCTGCTTTACCAGAGGCTAGACTATTAATAGCTCCTTCTAGTCCTTCCATAGTAATGGGTTCCTCAAGTCTTTCTGCATCTAATGTATCTACTTTTTTACAGTTAAGGCCCTGTAACAGCTTTTCCGCTGCATGCATATCAGAAGACTCCTCTGTATAAAGTGCCTCATAATATCCGTGGAATAACTTTAAGATCCCTTCATCTGTATCAACCATGTTCCCACCAGCATCTACTATTGGTCCAATTCTTTGTGCCGCTTCCCTTGATCGCAACATTTGTGCCAAGCAACGGCCCGTTGCCTCTCCATATTCGTAGCTTTGATTCCTATTGATAGAGTGTTTTCTGGCTATTTCTTCACTCCAGTGTAAGTTTATTTTAGCCTTACACCTGGCTACATGCAACTGCATATCAGAGATCTCAAGTCCAGCCTGAATCCTCTGCATGAGTCTTTTTTTCCGCTATTGACAAATTGCCACATAATTCCTGTACAACTGCCTGTGACTGATCTGTTTATGTAGCCCAAAGCTCAGGGTTTCACCCCTGAAACCTGCTTTTAGAGCATCCCACACTGACCCAATCTGAGCTGTGTTTTGATTTATTGCTCGACCGACACTTTCATATGGGCCACATATTTGCTATCTAGAAGCAGCTTCTTATCAAATGAAAAGATTCGAGGTCTAGTTCCCGTCTTGAACATGTTAAGATTCAACCTTAATGTTAGCGCCCGACAGTAACAGCCCGGATAAGAAAAAAGAATCCAGCCTTACCAATTTCTGGTGCGGATGTGAAAAGAAGGTATGCCCGGGCTCCAACCCCCTCAGTGTTGCCCATGCATCCACCAGGCCATGATCTACTACTAAAGACTGCGGTGCCTTAAAAACTTTTGGTTTTCTCCCCCTGTAAGACTTACTATTATCATGTAGCAGCCCTGCATCCAAATGTATATTTAAATCTCTGCATAAAATCAGTGGGGTGGGCCATAATGCAAGTTCCACATTAAGCCCTTCTAATACTATGGTCTCATCAAAATTCGACCCATATATTGAACAGACAGTGCATTTTTGATTACCAATCATGCTTTCCGCAATTGCCCATCTCCCAGCTTTATCCGCTAACACTGTTCCAGTCCCCTGTATATGATTTTTAGCCAAAATAGATACCCCCGTATGGTAGTGGATTGCTCTGTGCATACCAACACATTAAACCCCAATTCCACCAATAATTTTCGTTTACTCCATGGGATGTGAGTTTCTTGAATGCATACCAGATCTAATTGAAGCAACCTCAACTCTACCAAGATGTAAATGTAAATGTAAATGTGCTGGACTTGTAAAGCGCACAGCTGCCCGTAAGCGTCCCGGCGCTTGCTTAGGGAACCCGTCCTGGTATTCCCCTGTGAGAAACCACAGCAGGGTGTCCACAAGGTGAAAGCCAGGCATCCCGCCGCGAGGGGCCGTAGTGGAGATTAAGCAAGCTATTGCCCAGAGTTGCAGAGTGTGACCCCGTGAGTTGAGGAGGCACCAGAGCGAGAATTGTCGAGTCCGTGGAATTTTGAGCCCGAGACCCGCCGAAGCGGGGAATCGAACCCTGGTCCACGGTCGATCTCAGCTTCTGGGTCTGCCGCCTCTAACCACTGAGCCACGCTTCCTGTTGTCTCTTGTTGTAATTATTCAATCCACAAACATTCAGGGAGCCAAATAGCTACCCCCGTATGGTAGTGGATTGCTCTGTGCATACCAACACATTAAACCCCAATTCCACCAATAATTTTCGTTTACTCCATGGGATGTGAGTTTCTTGAATGCATACCAGATCTAATTGAAGCAACCTCAACTCTACCAAGACCCGTTGTCTCTTGTTGTAATTATTCAATCCACAAACATTCAGGGAGCCAAGACGAATACCAACACTTTTACAGCTATCCCCCATTTATGTTCATCACAATATTAAACATTAGGGCCATATTTCTAAAACCATTGAGTTTCATAATTAATCTCATTGCAGCTTCATGGATTCTTTTTCCCCATGCCCTATCCCCACCCTCCCTTTCCTCGTACGGCTTCGGCCGAAGCTGTACCCTCCCCCCACTTTCCCCCAAAAAAGAGTCTAGGAGACCCAAGGCCTCCACGATGGAACAAGCTTTAATCCCCCGGACCCCTTGTCCCACTACTTGCAAAACCACACTTTTTTTTCTTTTCTCCTTTAGCGCCCCTATACCAAAACCGAGAAAAAATTCTGCAAAAAAAAAGGAACTCTTTAAGTCTATCTTCTTAATCTAATCTATACATATCTCAGCTATTAAATAAAGTGACTGATCTAATGACCCATATCACTTTGCCTAGGTTCCTCCCATTATCAGTTCTTCAATGAATGAAGATACTCCTTAGCCGCTGCTTCTGTGGTAAAAACGTGTTTGCTCATTATAAATAACCTTAAGCTTGGCGGGGTTCAATAAAAAGGCTTGCGCCTTTTTATCCCTAAATGGAGTAATAGGCTGACCCAGTTGCCATCTTTTCTCTACGGTAAGGGGGTGGTAATCAGGGCACACAAAAAACTCTATTTCCTCCCCCCTTTTTTCCGATCCAGTCGCGCCAGGTCATATACTGCCTCTCTTGCCAGAAAGTTGTTGACTGATATTAAGACAGCCCTTGGTCTACTGCCATTCTGACCCGCTCTGTTGCGCACTGTAAAGGGGAACCTATGTGCTCGAAGAATTTCCCGATCCCAATCCCAATCCCATTTGGTCAACCCAGGAAAGGCCTCAGAAAACAGTGCGCTGACAAATTTTCGCACATCCTGCCCTTCCGACCCCTCTGGAATGTCCAATATACAAAGATTATTATGCCGTAGGCGATTCTCCAAGCCCGTAATCTTCCAAAGTGTATCATCCTTTGCAGTGCGGAGTGCTTCAGTTGTTGCTTTCTGTGCAGCGAGCTCATCCTCTAGGTTTGAAAAAATGTGTCTCTGCTTCATTGAACCTCTCGACAAACTTGGAGCAAGATTTTGCCACCCTCCGCACTGAATTCTGGAGCTTGCGGAACGCTCCCTGGGTGCGCAAACTCTCAGGGCGGGTCTTCTCCCTATGGGCCATGATGCTCTGGTAAATGAGAGCCAGGGAAATGTCTTCAGGGTTCAGGGCAGCAGGCCCGATAAATTGTCATAGTCAAATTATATTGTATTCCAAAAGCTGCTCCATTAACCCCAGCCTCACCCATAAACGAGTAATCCCACTGAAAGGAATCTATTCTTTCCACCATCAGAGGGCCAGCACTCTTGCGCACTGTATTATGTAGGTCCTCCCTCTGTTTGGACTTAGTGCTCAAGTCTGTCTCCTCCCCGAAGTATCAAATGGGTCAGACATTGAAAAAAAAGGATAATCCCGTGAGTCACTTTCCTTTGCATTGTCCTGTTTGCCGATCTTATTTCCACTGGCGCCTAGCCCTGCGTTTTCCCTGAGTGCTTTGGCTCCTTATCCACCATTTCCCCCCTTTTTCCCCATCTCTCTGTGGTTGTCCCCCGCTATATTGCCCTTATCCAATGTTAAGTCCAATGTTAAGTCCTCAGAGAGCTTCTCCCCCAATGTGTCAATGTCAGCGTTCTGTGTTTCCGTGCTCATTTTGAGTGTAGGGGGTATTACTTTCTTGATCTTTCCAGAAATAAACAGCGTGGAAACGGATTTCTTACCGCTTTCCATGCGAGTTTTCTCAGTGTTTGGAGCCGGTTTCTTCTTCTTGAACTCTTGTGCTGGCTCACTTTCGTCTGTCTCTACAATGCTTCTCGCCTTTCCCCGTCCTACATTCGGAGGCATTGCAGCGTTGAGTGGTCTAGCTCTCCAGGCACCTTCCGATCTCGTCAGCGTTCCACACCCACCTCTGTGCGCAAACACGGAAGACCGCCCAGCGAGAACTGGCAGTTGCCAAACATTCACCCCACGAGCCCCGCAAAGACTCCACAGCATTGCTGGCATCGTGCACCAAGCCAGCAACTGGAATCTGAAATCCCTTCTCAGCCCCTTCAAATGACCAACTCCGTCAAAGAGCCACCGTCGGCATCATTGGCACCATCGGCCCGAGGTAAGTCGGACAGGGGGGAGAGCTCCAGGAGCTGCGAGCTCACACGACCGCACTCACAGTCGCCATCTTGCCTTGTCGAGTTACTTCATTTTCGATTCCTTTTCTTGCTTTTCCTTATGTTTATTTTAAATACTCTAGCTGTTTCCTTTCCAATGTGTTTCTCTTGCCTAAGTCTGTACCTTATGCTCTTCATTTGCTACATCTTTTATCTCTCTCTCTTGCAGCTTTTTTTCTGCTGTCTTCTTAAACTTCCTAATTTCCATATCCATGATTTCTGTACACCATTCAAGCTTTCTCTTTTCCTAAAGTGCTTTTTCTACTCTTTCCCTTTTTATCTTTAATGTATTTTTGGGGGAGTGTTTCCTCTTTCCCAGTAGCCCCTTTTACAGCATAAATAGCTACCAACAGAACCATCTCCGAAGAAAGTGCCCATCTGCCAGAATGGCCAGAATGCCCATGTATGGATTAGTCTTTGGAACTGATTATGAGTACAGTGGTCCACAGGACCACATAGTGATGGCCGACCGACTACCGCCACACTGAACACTGCAGGTCCGCCCTTACGTCGGCAGTCTGCATGTTAGGCTCTTCCTTGAGCCTAACAGCAGCCTGCCAGACCGGGATTTTACTCCCAATCTGGCAGGCGGTCGCACCCCTACTTTGGCGGTCCTACAGCAGACAACACATTGCTGCCCCCGCTGTAGGACCACTAAAGTCGTAACCAGGCCCCTAATCTTACAAGCAAGTTGCAGCTGGAGACAAATCGGGGTCTGTATTTGAGAAACAATTCTCCAGGGCCTTAGTCACGTACTCTGCTTCTACAAATGAATTTATAGTACAAGTCTTTGTCACATGCTCTCTCTCACACACAAAACACCTGCACTCTAGTTTAACCTCTCTGTAAGCACAAGAGCAGAACTGCAAGTGAGTCAAACAGCATAGTTTCAAGAGTGGAGCTCTGGGTGGATCTGAGCATTTGTAAGAGGAGCATTCCATGTATTTCTTTTATCATTTTCCCTCCACAAGATATGCTGTATTTGCGTGCATTCCCATATCCAGTCCGGCGAGCAAAATCTGAAGGTTTGAAGCAAGTTGCAAGTAGACGCACTACACCATGCTAATTAGACAAGTTATGTTAGGTTATTTTATTCAGACCTATAAAGCGTACTATCAACCCACGGGTATCCTGGCACTAAATTACATTAGCCCTACTGTTCGGATATGGAACTCTCACTCCATTATCAGTGCTCGTACCCCAGGAATGCATAACAGAAGTGCTCCTCCCTGTTGCATTTTAGGCTGAATGACTGGTGTGGGGCAGGAAGACAGCAGAGATGTGTGCTATAAGTGTGTCACATGGGGAACCTTTCCCACTTCATCTCTCTGTGGTGGGATGCTATCACATGGCACCAGTGTCCTGCCATCAAAATGTGCCAAAGAACGCAATAATATTCCTGTGGCTCCACTGTATATCAGCAGTGAAAACCTGTTAGTGAGCCTTTTGGGTTCTGGACTTCAGGTGACGGAGTAGTGCAGATACAGACCACTTTGAAGAGGTAGGCCTGGAGCTACATCAACAAAGTCAACGAAAAGAAACATCAGATTTTGGACATGGATTTTGGCCTGGTCTATGGCCTGAGTTTTTTCCGTAGCAGGACCCCTGTGGCATTGCAATTACGTTTTTGTCATTTCATAATGACCCAGGGGTGTTAGAAAGGCCATTTGTTCAGATGACCTTATTTTTGAATGTTGTTTTTGTCAGGTTTGTGCCGATAGACCACATTGTGGCACCAGCAGCAAAAGGCTGTGTCGAGAGGGTTCTGTGGGATGAGGAACCTGCAAAGAGCGTTGTCGCACTTCATGGCTTTCGCCCAATGGTGTTGTCCTTGGTCAAAGGCAGAGCATGATGACTGGGTGAAGAGCATTCTCTGTGGCCATGCCCAGAGGCGTCCTCGCATGGCCGAATAAAGAATGTGAGTCAAAGGGCATGAGGATTGGGCGCATACCATTCATTTTGGCCATGAAATTCACCCAGTGACTGCTGTACCTAAAGGGTAAGCACAGATGGTTCGGGGCATAAGGACTGAGCAAAGGGCATGGCCAGGTTCAGGGCATGAGGACTGAGCAAAGGGCATGGCCAAAATTGAATATGAAAGAAGGTCATGCCCTGCATCCAGTGTCTGTCACATGCACCCAAAACCCCAGTTCTTGCTGAGCATGGCTGAATGACATGTGACATGAGGTTGGTGGGCACAGGGATTGGGTGCAATACATGATTGAAGGCCACTTCCTGCAACCAGTGACCACTCTCCATGTTTGAAGCCCATATTCACTGGATGTGGGGGCATGATCACTGGGAGCAATAAATAGGACTTGGGTCCTCCATTCTGAGGACAGGACAGGGCATGGTTAAAGGAAACGCCCTGCAAACTGTGCCCACTGAGCATGGCATATGGTCATGCACAGTGCATTAAGGTATCCTTAGATCTAAGTGCAGGGCATGGCCAAGGACTATGCCCTGTGGCACCTGTACATGATCAAAGGTTGTGTACTGTGGGTTGGCAGCAAATGGACATGTTGCAGGGTGTGGCCAAAGCCAGAATATGCACCTAGTGCCGGCTGCATAAGGTCTAAGACCATGATCAGAGATGTCATGATGCAGTGTCAATAAAAGCCAAAAAATCTTCAAGTTCAATGGTAATGGTATGTAACCTTAACCATCAACCACATTCCATTGCTTATAACCTCTAAGATGCAACAAACAAAAAGAAATGGAAGGACATCTTGTATTAATCTCAGCCACTGATGCTTGTTGGGCCTGCACTCCAGCCCAGTGTTTTTCATCTACTATGCCACTGTAGACAGCGACAAGCCATTTGTAAATAAGTCTTAAGTCTGCTCTAATAACTCTAACTGCCTGGCTATGTCCCCTCCAGAGACCAGTGGGGAATAGCTTGAGTCCTGTGCCAACCTGAGCATGGGGGTTTGAGGTTGGATAGAAAACAGATAGCAGATAGATAGATGATGCACAGTATGTGTTAGATATAGTTTGGAAACTGTCATTGTTTGTGTGTGCATCTGTGTGATTCAGTGTCAGCTGACATTTGGCGCACCCTTCTGCAGTCTTCCTTTTCTTGATTTTAAGTTACAATTTGGCAACGACACTTAGTGGCTTTTCAAACAGTTGTCATGCTAGGCCTTGAGGTGGTGTCAAAGTGTTTTTATGTGGATGAGTAATATGTCTATTCCAGGTAGGTCTTTAGAGTATTTCAGCTTATGGCATATTTGAGCCATTCACTTCATGGATAGAAATTTCACCAATTTGCTGTGCCTAATTCACAACGATTCCGCTGTAGCTTGGGTACACTGGCCATGCTGGTCCTTCTTTAGAAAGGGCAGGCAGAATTTTTTCCACCCAGCTGTTAAGGCCCTGAGTCTGAGTGGGAGAATGTGTCATGAAACATTGAGAATCAGGTGTTTTTCACCTTGCAGGTTGAAGCACAGGCGTTAAGGAGCAAATGAGACCCCCTTCCCAATGAAGCATGCTGTTGGTCCTACATTAAAGATGTGGCTTGAGCCTATTGTGGCAAGTACAGTACTCCGGAGATTAAAAAAGCTCCACTTATATCTTGCATTGACCATGTGGCTGCTCTCTGGTTGTTTTTTTTAGCCAATTTCAGTGCTCAAAAATTCATTGTTGGAGTCAAGGTTTTCAAACATTTATTGGAAAGAAAATACACTAACCACCTTGAGGTAGGCAAACAATTCATGTTAGGTACTACACCTGGGTTATGGGCTGTGTCCACACAGGCAGCATGTATCTCGTTGAGGGAAATCAGCAGCACCAGTGTTAGACCCGGAAGGTCCCAGGGACCACCGACTTCGACGCGGTAGCTTGGCATGAGGCGGGAAGGCACTCCCAAAGCTTTGTATGAAGCGGTTGTGCAGAACACACTCACACTGACTCAGTAAAGCACACACAATAAAGAGACACCACACCAAGGTCATAGGCAAAAACAAGTATCTTTATCTACTTATGGTTCAGGTATGTAACACAAGGGTTTCACTTTAAACAGGATAACCAGTTTTCATACCCTCAGGTCTCCACAGGTAACATTTACTATGTCTGTGCACTAAAGACAACATTTCTTATATACCTGATCGACATAGGCACCATTTCTTAGGCACACATTCATTACTGGCAAAACTTTGGGGGCACAAATTCAAGTTCAGTAACATTTCCTAACCAAGTGCACATTGAAAGCAACTGTCCTTATGTCAGGGTTAACACATGGTACATTTCCTATGCAGGGGTGAATACATGGTACTTTACTTATGTGGCTATACACTTCAGAACACAACTTCCAAGGAGATTGGCCTGCAGACTGCAACGTTTAGGTAGGGCTTAAACAGCAATACTGGGCTCCTCATTGTAGGTAGTCATTTTAATGCCACACTCTAGTAGGGGCAAGAGATGTCAGGGGGATCTTGGTGCCCTTGCAGGGACAATGGGGCTGCAGAAACGTGCCGGTCTGGCCAGCAGGGTAAGAGTTTAAGCCTTGGCGAGGGGTAGGCCCCAACTCCACCCCTCTTCTTGCACTCACAGGTGTGGTAGAGAGGTGCGGCGGCGCTGCAGAAGCCAGACAGGAACAGGCCTCGCTACCGGGAGGCGCCCCCACCCCCTCCTTTACTGTTCCTCTAGGCTCTCTCCTGGAGGGGGAGGCAAGACTTTGATGTTTCCCGGGGCTCTCCTAAGCCGAGGAGCTGGCACAGGGGCTCCCACAGGCAGCTGTGCTCTCTCGGAGCAGGCCGAGATCAGCCCCAGCCCTCTATTGGTTGTAAGACGTTGCAACGCATACTTTTACAACGCATGCCTTTACAACGCATTTTTCACATCGCACCATCCTTTACAAAGTATTCCATTACATCACATGACACGACATCGCATTTTAAGAAACTACCTTTACAACCCATTCTATTACATTGTATGTGTTGTAGTGTCATGCGATGTAATGGTTGCGATGTCATGGCATGCGATGTAAGGGATGTTGCGATGTAATGACTGTGTTGTAATGGTAGTGCGATGTAAAAGTTGTGTTGTAAAGGTTGTTTCCCCCCTCGATCAGCTTTTGAGGACCGGGAGCCTATCCCAGCGTGGCTCTAAGGGGGCAAGGCCGCAGGAGCAAATGGAGGCGCGACCCAGAGGGGGGCCCGTGGCCGGTGACATGGCCGGCGACCCGGTCGCTTGGAAACATGTGCTCGCGAGGCCCGGGCCCAGTGCGGCCTTCTTGGTTACCGTGGCGGCCCTCCTCAGACTTCAAGGGCCGAGGCGTAGACCTTCCTTAGCGGCTCCGCCTCCCTCATCTCCTGGGCCGGTAGCGGTGAGTTTGAGCACCACTACCCTTCTTTTTCTGGCGCCCCCAGGCAGCGGTGATTGGGGCAGACAGTGCGTCTGGTCCCAGCGCTAGAACGAAGATCCCCGGCTAGCGGCGGTAGCCTTGGGCAGACCGCGCTCCTCAGCGCAGAGGGGCACAGCAGGGGCACGCCAGCCCAGCACTCTGCAGACAGGGAGCCAACAGGTCCTGGGTACTCCGTAGCAGCGCACCAGCGCACCAGCACAGCGATTTTATTTAAGACATAAACAGGTATTGGGCACCCGGCAGTGCCCCCACAGGCAGCCACAGTTTCTCGGAGGTCGGCGCGGCAACAGGTGGCCAAATCGAGCAATGTGGCGCTAGGAGGACAAAGCGCTATCAGGAGGGGCAAGTCTTTACAGTAAAGCGCTTAGTTGGCACAGTGCTGGCAGAAGATGAAAGACTTTGGCAGTCCAGCGCTTGGAAGGGCACAGTCCTTTACCTGGTGTTTCCCAACAGCAGTAGCGCTCACAGGTTCCTCAGCGCTAGCTGGGGTGATCCAGAAGTTGGGTAGCCAGCGCTCCTTTTTTCAGCTCTAGCAGGAGGCGGAAAACATTAGTGGTAGAAAGTTGCAGCAGTAGTTGAGAGGTTAGATGGTTTGCGCAGGCACACTGGAGTTGGCACCCCGGGTTCCAACTCACACTGGGCAAGGTCGGCAGGTTGTCAGGATCATTCAGCTATCTTGGGGACAACAGGCCTCAGCAGTGTAGCTTCCCCCAGGCCCAGCAGCCTATACTCCTGGGGAGGGTCCCCATGTCCAGTTGTGCTCCCACTAACTGTCAGGTTTTTCCTCCCTTGCCTTTATACCCCTAGGTCAGGTGACCCTGCATAAAGGCAGAAAGTTCTGGCACCAACCTGGGGGATTGGAAAATTCCAGAAGGCTCTGACGACTCTGTGGTGGGTTCTCAGGTGACAAGGGGCGGGACGCTCAGGGTTACAGTATCATAGTGTCCCAGCCTATCCCCAACTACTAGCGCGCAGATAGGACAGTGGCCACTCCGTAGTAGCAGGGGCCGTTGGCAGCCATATTGTTAGGAGAGAGCACCTGCACCTCAGCACTGTTCAGCAGCGGTAAGGCGTCCAGAGTCCTAGGTCCAACAAAAATGGTGGTGGCAATAATGGAGGCAGGAAGGGAAAAAAATGCAATGTAAGACCACCCTAGGGTTGACAGGTCTAACACGTATCCCCCCCATCCAAAAGTGGGGAGAGCTACCCAACCTCTAGGGAGTTCTCATCACTAAGGCGGAAGAACCGAGAGAGACCGTAAGCGTTGGCGTGGTCTATTCCGGGTCGATGTTCCACCCGAAAGTCCATACCGTGGAGGGAAATGGACCACCTTAGCAATTTAGGGTTTTTTCCCCTCATCTGCATGAGCCAGCGAAGGGGCCTATGGTCGGTCTTAATCAGGAAGTGAGAGCCAAAGAGATATGGCCTCAACTTCTTTAAGGCCCAAACTCCTGCAACACTTCCCGTTCAATGGTACTCCACCCATGTTCCCGGGGGAGTAGCCTCCTAGATATGAAGGTCACAGGTTGGTCTAGGCCCTCCTCGTTAAGTTGTGAGAGTACTGCCCCAATGCCACGCTCAGAGGCGTCCGTTTGAACGATGAATTCCTTGCTGAAGTCTGGAGCTTTCAGCACCGGAGCAGTGCACACAGCATGTTTGAGGGTGTCGAAGGCTTTATGGCAAGCGCCTGTCCAGATGACTTTCTGGGGTTGTTTCTTTGATGTAAGTTCGGTCAGGGGGCCACGATGGTACCATAGCCCTTGACAAACCGGTGGTAATAACCCGTGAGGCCCAGGAATTTGGGAGCTCCCAGGCCAGGATGGTCTTGATTTTGGCCTGGAGGGGCTGCACCTTAGCCCCGCCCACCAGGTGTCTCAGGTAGACAACAGATCCCTGACCAATTTGTTGTTTGCTGATCTTGATGGTTAGGACAGTCTGATGCAGGGCCTGCAGCACCTGCAGCACCTCCTGGAGATGCTCCAGATTGTCCTCCCTGCTGCTGAAGACAGCTATGTCATCCAGGTAGGCAGACGAGAAGGCCTCCAAGCCAGAAAGTACCTGGTTTACCAACCACTGGAACATGGCAGGAGCATTTTTCAACCCAAAGGGCATCACTCAAAATTGGAAGTGGCCCTCTGGGGTGAAGAACGCAGTCTTCTCCTTGGCTCCGTCCGCCATGGCGATCTGCCAGTACCCTGACGTAAAATCGAAAGTGCTCAAGTACCGAGCTGCCCCCAGCCGGACAATGAGCTCATCCACCCTAGGGATCGGGTGAGCATCCGTTTTGGTCACGGAGTTGAGGCCTCGATAGTCCACACAGAACCGAAGTGCAGGTGTGGTGCCCGGTGGGGCAGCTTTCGGCACCGACACCACCGGACTAGCCCAGGGGCTGCTGGACATCTCAATCACAACCAGCTCCAGCATCTTGGTGCCTTCGTGCTGGATGCTGGTCTTCACTTTGTTGGACAGCCAATTCTACTTGGTCTTAACAGGGCGGCTGTCTCCTGTGTCCACGTCATGGGTACATAGGTGGGTGATTCCCGGAGTGAGGGAAAACAAGGAGGCCAACAGCTCCAATACCTGGCGGCAGTGCTTCTGTTGCTCTGGCGTCAGGGACGGGGAGAGGACCACTCCCTCCACCGAACCATCTTTTTCTTGAGATGCCAGAAGGTCCGGCAAAGGCTCGCTCTCTTCTCCTTGCTCCCATCAGTCACCATCAGGAGGGTAAGTTCCGATCTCTCGTAGTGCGGCTTGAGACAGTTAACATGCAACACCCAGTGTGGTTTCCGCGGGGTCTTCAGATCCACTATGTACGTGGCTGGGCCCTTCTTCACCGGTATCTCATACGGCCCAGTCCACCGGTCCTGGAGGGTGCTAAGCTCTCCAGGCTCCATGACCCACACCTTCTTTCCAACTTCCAATTCTACCGGATGGGCACTCCGGTCGTACCACTCCTTCATGACGGCTTGACTGGCCTCCAGGTTGTCGGATGCTTCCTTCCACAGCTTGGCCATCTGGCTGCGAAACGCCAGCATGTAACTGACCACATCCCGGGGAAGCCTCCTAAGAGCCTTCTCCCACCCCTCCTTCACGAGACTGAGAGGTCCCCTGACAGGGTGTTCATACAGAAGTTAGAAGGGGCTAAAGCCTACCCATTTCCGTGGCAACTCCCTGTAAGAGAAGAACAGACAGGGCAAGAGGACGTTCCACTTCCTCCTCCAGTCCTCAGGAAAATTCCGGATCATTCCTTTTAATGTCTTTTTGAAACGCTCCACGAGCCCATTGGTCTCGGGGTGGTAAGGAGTGGAGAACTTAGTCATCCCACACTCCTTCCACATGGCCTGCATGTAGGCCGACATGAGGTTGGTGCCCCTGTCCGACACCACAACCTTGGGGAAACCCACCTGGGTAAAAATCCCCATCAGGACCCGCACCACCGCAAGTGCAGTAATGGTCCTCAGAGGGATGGCCTCCGGGTACCGGGTGGTGTGGTTCACCACGACTAGGCTGAACCGATGTCCAGAGGTGGTCGGCGGATCCAGAGGCCTGACAATATAGATGTCTACCCGCTTGAAAGGGGTCCCAACGACAGGTAGTGGTTCCAGGGGGACCTTCAACTTAGTCCCGGTCTTCCCACTCGCCTGGCAAGTCACGCACGACTTGCAGAAGGTGTCAGAGGCGACTCTCATCCTGGGCCAATAAAAGTGTGGGACCAGATGGGCAAATGTTTTTTCCTGGCCCAGGTGTCTCACCAGGGGGATCTCATGCGCCAATTCCATTAGAAAGACTCGGTAGCATTGGGGGACCACTAAGGCTCTCGAGGATCCATGCACCGGAGCCTTGCGCTCACTGTACAGAAACCCATCCTCCCAGTAGATATGGTAATTCCCGGCAGCATTTCCCGCGGCTTGGGCTTCAGCCTGTCGCCGCATGCCCTCAAGGGTGGGGCACTCCCGCTGCGCCCGACAGAATTCTTCCTGAGTAGGCCCTTCCTCCAACTGCCACTCTGCAGGGGTCGGTAAGTCCCCCACAGGACCAACATCCTCCTCTGGGGCCACTGCAGCAGGTGCTCCATCCATCTCACAGGGGCATCTCCCAAGGCTTCTTCCAGTTCAGCGGTGGGCTGGGCCATTGTTCCAGGCTCCAGCCCTGGTTGGTCTCCTTGCCGGACAGCCATGGACTGTGTGACCGCACAGGTCCATCCTGGTAATCCCAGCATTTCAGGATGGGCTTGGAACTCCTCCTCCTTCCTGGCGGTATAGTCCAGATCGCTCCCTAACAAGCAATCCACTGACATGGCAGGGCTCACAGTGACTCTCAACAGGCCCGAGACCCCTCCCCACTCAAAGGGACTTGGGCCACGGAATAGTGACCCACACTATTGTCAGCCATCACAACCGGGTGGAGTACATCAGGGATCACTTGCTCCGGGGACACCAGCTGTCTCATTACCATCGTCATGCTGGCACCCGTGTCCCTCAGAGCCTCCACCTCCACCTCCTGCCCATTAACCAGGACCCTCTGCAGGTACTTGGCAGTATTCAAGGGTACTTGCATCTCTGGGACCATCTCCTTGTCCCCAGGGGACACTAGGGTTAAGCTTACCCACTCACCCCCTTATCTAGGGACAACTCCTCCCCCAGCGCTACACTAGCCACCTCGGGCTGTTTCCTCCAATAGGGGCTGGGGACCTTTTCCGACACTGGTGATCCCCCTTGTAGTGTCCCACCTCCCCACACTCATAGCACCGGACAGTCTTGGGCTGCTGACTTCGGTCAGGATAAGTAGGCTTGGGAGAACCAGATTGGGTGTGGATCCTACCCCTTCTGTGTGGTCTATTTTGGGGGCCTTCGAAGAACTCCTTCTTTTTATCTCTCCCCTCTCTCTTCTGGGGAAAACCCTGTCCACCCTTCTGGGAGTCCCCCCAGATCCCTTGTGGGACACCCGGGTACTGACCCAGGTATCCGCCTCCTCTGCAAGCTCCCTCGTGTCGGTCAACTTGCGGTCCACCACTTGTTGGCGCAGCTCTGGAAAACACTTATCAAGAAGGTGCTCTCTTAAAAACATATTGTACAGCCCTTTGTAGTCTGTCACCTCACTGCCCGCACCCAATCTTCTAATGCTTTGCGGGCATAGTCTAGGAAATCTACCCAGTTGTGGGTGGGAAGCCTGTGGCTATTCCGAAATCTCTGTATGTACTTCTCAGGGGTCAGGCCAAATTTCTTAAGTAACGTTTCCTTCATCACCGGATAATTGGTCTGGTCTGCCTTCTCTAAGGTCAAGAGCGTGTCCCTCCCCACCGGAGGCATGTACCTATACAAGCCACCCCTCCAATAACTCTCATCGACCCCATGGGCTACTAAGGACACCTCGTAAGCCAGTAGCCACTTACCAACATCATCCCTGTTGGACTTGGCCCTATTGGCAGGTTCACCCCTGAACTTTTTGCCTTTTAATATGACATGATGGTAGTGGTTTTAGGCCTCTGAGCACTTTAGCACTGTGGCTCAGTGTAAAGTGCGTGCGCACTCTGAGTGCATGTGGTGAGATTGGCCTGCCCTCCCATAGGAATGCATGGGGGATATAAGTGTCCATGGTAGTTCCTGATGTGAGAGGAGTGCAGGGGCGAGTTTGGTATGTGCGAACTCATGAGATTAAATGCTGCGCAACGGTGTGTGCAGATTTCATGTGACTAGTGTAGAAGTGCCACTTTTAGAAGTTGGCATTTCTATGTGCAGTGAATGTGAATTGACTGTCTGGCTTATGAGTGACAGGGGCTGGCTGGTGTGCTTAGCTGCTTGGCTCCAGGAGCCAGGATGGGTCTGCCCGGTGGTGAATAGGGAGATCTGCATGTAGATGGGAGGGAGGAGTTACACCTGGGACCTGAATAGGGCTGGGCCTTCCCTCCACAATGCTAGCTCCAGCCCCTGTGGTGCGTCTGATGTCCCTGGCCTTTCCTGTGAATAGAGGAGAGGAGCTGAGCAAAACAAAGTGCTCCTGAACCAGTTGTAACTGGTTCCCTCCTAGCTCTGTGCTGTGTCACAAAGGGAGTTTTCTGTATAAATAAAGGGCTGTGACCCCATGAAAATGTTCTTGTCTTGCTATTCGAATCTACCAGGGGCGTGCTGCTGCTGGGGCCCAGGGGAAGGCTTGCCTCCCTGGGCCCTGCCCTGCCCCTGGAGGCCTTGAGGACTTCTTTTTCTGGGACCCCTTTTTGCCTTGCTTGCTATTCCCAGGACCTTGGAAAGACTTTGGCAGCCCCCTTTGGCGACCTGGAAGCGCTGTGCTGCCTTTCTTCTATTTGTCTCCCAGGAAAGCATATGGGCTGCGCAGCGCTGATGCTGCAGCCCCTTTTGGAGGGAATCCCCAGCATAGGAATTCCCCGTTCCTACTTGTGAGCCTTGCGGGTGCCCACCCCGCTTATGGATATTTTTTATTGCAGGTGCCCACCCTGCCTTATGGCCACATTTCATTTAATTTTGTATTTTTATTTAAGCAGGTGCCCACCCTGCATTATGTTTGCTCATTGTTAGATGCGGGTGCCCACCCCGCTGATTTAATTAATCTTATGCGTGGGTGCCCACCCAGTGACTGTTCCCTTACTTTTACGGAGGGAGCCTACCCTTCATCTCTCCGCCGCGGCCCGAGCCGCTAAAGAATAGTCTTTCGGGCCCCTGCCCACCGTGACACGGAAGGCAGGCGAGATGGTGGGCTGGGCTTCCAGGATAGAAGGGAAGCCCCACGAAGGAAGAGGCCGGCCGAGTGATGGCCGAACGCTGCTCAGGACTCCCGTGAGCAGTTGGGAGCCCCTGTAACTCCGGGGAGAGCGAGAGCCCCCGAAAAGAGGTGGGGGCTCTCCCGCTGATCTCTGCGGGGTCTGTCGCCAGCAACAGAGACTGAGAAAAGTGGTGCCGCCCCAAGAGGAGACCGGAGGAGTCCCTGCCCGCACAGGAGCCCGGTGAGTGAGGGCTGGGCAGGGGGGCATGGCTGCATCCTTTCCGGAGCAGCCCCCGCCTGATGGGGGCTCACTCCACCGAAGGGGGCACATAATTGTTTAACGGGTCCCGAGGGGGCCATGTCCTTGCCTGCATTTTCGCACCATTGCCCCCAGAGCCTATATGGCTACCACGTGTGGCCATACTTATCTCCCCGGGCAAAGAGGGGCCCATGCTTTATTAGGGGGCATCACCTGTCCATCATTGGCCTGTGTATTCCTAGAGCCTAGATGGGTCCAACATGTGGCGCATTTATTCCTAAGGGTCAATGAGAGCCGATGTCGCATACTGACTATTTACAGCTGCCCAGCAAGTAGTGGGCAGCTACACCATTTAGGATTTTTCTTTCAGGGGACATGCTCTTTTGAATCTAGGAGTGAGACGCACTCCTTTGCCCTATCTTGGCTTGCAGAGCTGCGCAGCACTTAGTGTCAGCTGCAGCCTTTAGGCCTCCATGTCCTTGTTCTCAGCTGGCCAACAAGTAGTGGGCAGCTGCAACGTTTAGGTTTTGCGCAGTGGGGCACCCCTGACCTTCGCTGCCTAGGCAGCAGCCCTGACTCTATGGACATAGGGCATTTGAGCCCCCTATTTGAGATGGCCTGTTGGCCAGGGGGATCATTACATTTATAGGGTGTCAGTCCCTAATGTGATTTATGTGCTAATGTTTTTGGTGCTAGGAAATGTATTGTGTATAGTATGTTTTACGCACCCTATTTGATACCTTTAGATGTGGTTTATGACTATGAGGTTGTTTTACCTCTTTTGGTTTGTGTCAGTGAGACTATACTTCACTGTGTGATTTACGCCCCTAGTGTAATTTTTACTTAGGTGGTTAGGGTCTAATGTCTTTAGACTTGTGGGATACTGTGCATAAGATGTCACAGACTGTTGCAAAGTACAGTGATTACCAGTGTTTACTGGTTGTACATGTTATGATCTGTTTTACTTTTACCTAGTTCACCTTGTGATGGTTCTGACAGTGGTCCATGTGGCCCTGTCAGGTGTACATAATCCCTTATCAATATTGCCCCATGCCAGTTGGCACAGTGTACATAATGTATTTACTATTCTAATGTGTTTTGAGAATACAAAGGCTGTTTTTGATATAACCTTGTGTGGAGTTCCTTTTGTAGTGTGCCTGGGATGTTGTTGCTATTGTGTGCGTGTGCAAATGCTTTACACATTGCCTCCAGGATAAGCCTTACTGCTTGTGCCATGCTACCAAGGGGGTGAGCAGGGGTTATCTTTGGAGTGTAACTCCCTTGCCTAACTAGAGTGGTGGTCTCTGCCTGGCTTTGGCGCAAGCCTCAGCCAACCAGAGATCCCATTTCTAACAATCCCTTACACTGAAACTGTCCACCACATCCTTAGGTATGTAGAATCTAGACTCCCGCAGATGTTCAATAGGTCTGCCGCCACCATTTGCACTGTTGTTAGCTCCTATCTGTAGAGCCTTAATCTCCAATTCCTTGAGGATAAGCTCATCGAGAAGCTTCCTTTCCTCCATGGTCAACCTCTTCTATTCCCGCTCCCTATCTAGTCTGGCAAGCTCTAGTTTAAGGTGTCTCTCCTCCCTCCTGTACTCGGACTCCTCCGTCGATAAGCTCCTAACGGACACACTACTGGTCCTGGAACATCTTCAAGGCAACACATTGTCACTAGCATCTATGTGCAGTAGGTCCACCTCTCCTGGAGCTCCCTCCTCTCCCTGCCCCTCGTCCCCTCCCCCTCCTGGGTGGGCCAGTGCCCATGCTCTCAAGCTCTTCTGAAGCTCCTCTCTCTTGGGGCCTTGCTTGAAGAACATTCCCTTCCCCTGACAGAACTCCCTTAGCTGCACCACTGTGTACGTCTCTAGGTTGGCCAGCTCGAACTCCATCCTGCCAGGTAGGACCACGGACAATACCAGGGAATACAACTAGGACGTAGGTAACAGGTTAAAACAAGAGCATTCATAATCAAGGCGATTAGGGAGAATTTTTAGCTTGCAGAAAACCAGGTGTCAAATTGCGGCGCACACTGAGTCACTGTAGGGTGCTGCACAAGCACAAGTCCTAATCCCACCGCTGTCACCAGTGTCAGACCCGGAAGGTCCCAGGGACCTCCGACTCCGACACAGTAGCTTGGCGCGAGGCGGGAAGGCACTCCAGAAGCTTTGCGTGAAGCGCTTGTGCAGCACACACTCACACTGACTCAGTAAAGCACCCGCAATAAAGAGACACCACACCAAGGTCATAGGCAAAACCAAGTATCTTTATCTACTTTTGGTTCAGGTAGGTAACGAAAGGGTTTCAATTTAAACAGGATAAACAGTTTTGATACCCTCAGGTCTCCACAGGTAACATTTACTATGTCTGTGCACTAAAGACAACTTTTCTTATATACCTGGTCGACATAGGCACCATTTCTAAGGCACACATTCATTACTGGCAACACTTTGGGGGCACAAATTCAAGTTCAGTAACATTTCCTAACCAAGTGCACATTGAAAGCAACTGTCCTTATGTCAGGGTTAACACATGGTGGGAAACATCCTTTACAGCGTAACTAGTACAACGCGGTACCATTACGACGCAGCTTTAACAACGAAAGTCGTTACAACAACTTTCTCTGGAGGGCGCTCTAGGTTAGGGGATAGTTTAATTTACTATCCAACACCTTCCCTACTATCCACGGGGACTGGTGTTGGAATAGTAAATTAAACTATTCACTATCAGCGCCCCCCAACGCAAGTCGTTGTAACGACTTGCGTTGTTAAAACTGCATCGTAAAGGGACGCGTTGTAACGGTACGCGTTGTACCATCATACATCCACACATGGTACCTTTCCTATGCAGGGGTGAATACAGGGTACGCTACTTATGTGGCTACACACTTCAGAACACAACTTCCAGGGAGATTGGCCCTGCAGACTGCAACATTTAGGAAGGGCTTAAACAGCAATACTGGGCTCCTCATTGTAGGTAGTCATTTGAATGCCACACTCTAGTAGGGGCACGAGCCGTCAGGGGGATCTTGTGCCCTTGCAGGGACAATGGGGCTGCAGAAATGGGCCGGTCTGGCCCGCAGGGTAAGAGTTCAAGCCTTGGCGAGGGGTAGGCCCCAACTCCCCCCCCTTCTTGCACTCACCGGTTTGGTAGAGAGGTGCGTCGGCACCACAGAAGTCAGGCAGCACCAGGCCTTGCTACCAGGAGGCGCCCCCACCTCCTTCCAGGCAGCTCGCTGTCATGTTCCTCTGGGCTCTCTCCTGGAGGGGCCAACAAGACTTGGATGTTTTCTGGGGCTCTCTGAAGCCAAGGAGCTGGCGCAGGGGCTCCCACAGGCAGCAGAGCTCCCTCGGTGCAGGCCAAGATCGGCTCCGGTCCTCTATCAGCATCGAGGCCCGGGAACCAATCCCAGTGTGGCTCTAAGGGGGCGCGGCCTCAGGAGCCAATGGAGGCGCGACCCAGAGGGGGGCGCGGCCGATGAGGCGGCCGGTGCCCTGGTCACTTGGCAACATGTGCTCGCGAGGCCTGGGCTTGGTTACCGCGGCAGCCCTCCCCAGACTTCAAGGGCCGTGACGGAGACCTTCCTCAGCGCTCCTCCTCCATAGTCTCCCGGGCCGGCAGCGGTGAGTTTCAGCACAACTACCCTTCTTCTTCTGGCGCCCCACAGTCGGCAGTGATTGGGGCAGTAAGCGCGTCGGGTCCCAGTGCTAGAACGCAGATCCCCGGCTAGCGGTGGTAGCCTTGGGCAGACAGCGCTCCTCAGTGCAGAGGTTAAACAAGAAATGGTTCTGTCGGGTGGTCGAACAAATTACTTTAAGTTAAGGCAATATTAGCTCATCAATTATGCAGAAGAATGATAGTTAATTACATTCAAATACACCTCTCTGAGAACAGATTTAGTTCAAGATTTTTATGTAAGAAAAGTCACCATTGTAATACACTGGAATTTCTTCATTCCTTATTAAATTCAATAACTGTTAAAAACATGTGAATAGTGACTATTGGTGAACAAAGTGAATAGTGAAACCAATTCAGTGACAATTATTTACAAATTTATACAGTGTTGTACATAGGTAGTTGGGGGGGGGGCAAAGCTGTAGTTTAGGAGGTCAGAGTTCTGGGTAAATACTCCAAGGACACAGATGATTATTGCGCCTGTTCCCGGAGGTTTCTTGACCAATGAAAAGCGTCGGCGTTTCGACCCTAAAGTGCCCCAGTTGGTGGTCACGGCGGGTCTTTATCAAGACAGGGAAGGGGAACGGACAAGGGGATCTGTAATCACAGGAGGTAATTATCACAGCCTGGACGGAAGCCTGAAGGTCTACCCCTGGATCGGAATTGAGAGCGCTGTCTCCGAATACGAGCGCCGTCTGTCAATGAATGCAGCAGCTCGAACCATCGGAATTGAGAGCGCTGTCTCCGAATACGAGCGCCGTCTGTCAATGAATGCAGCAGCTCGAACATCGGAATTGAGAGTGCCACCTTCGAATATGAGCGCCGTCTGTCAATGAATGCAGCAGCTCGAACCCAGTGCTAGAACGCAGATCCCCGGCTAGCGGTGGTAGCCTTGGGCAGACAGCGCTCCTCAGTGCAGAGGGGCACAGCAGGGGCACGCCAGCCCAGCACTCTGCAGACAGGGCGCCAACAGGTCCTGGGCACTCTGTAGCAGCGCGCCAGCACAGCACTTCTTATTTAAGACATAAATAGGTATTGGGCACCCGGCAGCACCCCCGCAGGCAGCCGCAGTTTCTCGGGGGTCGGCGCGGCACCAGGTGGCCAAATCCAGCAATGTGGCGGTCCAGCGCTTGGGAGGGCACATAGTTTTACCTGGTGTTTCCCAGCAGCAGTAGCGCTCACAGGTTCCTCAGCACTAGCTGGGGTGATCCAGAAGTTGGGTAGCCAGCGCTCCTTCTCTCAGCGCTGGCGGTAGGCGGCAAACATTAGTGGTCGAAAGTTGTAGCAGTGGTTGAGAGGTTGGATGGTTTGCGCAGGCACACTGGAGTTGGCTCCCCGGGTTCCCCCTCACACTGGGCAAGGTCAGCAGGCTGGCAGGATCACTCAGCTATCTTTGGGACAACAAGCCTCAGTAGGGTAGCTTCCCCCTGGCCCAGCAGCCTATACTCCTGCGGAGGGTCCCCTGGTCCAGTTGTGCTCCCACTAACTGTCAGGTTTTCCCTCCCTTGCCTTTATACCCCAAGGTCAGGTGACCCTGCAAAAAGGTGGCAAGTTCAGGCACCAACCTGGGGCCTTGGAAAATTCCAGAAGGCTCTGGGTACTCTGTGGTGGGTTCTCTGGTGACAAGGGGCGGGACGCATTGGGTTACAGTATCACAGTGTCCCAGCCTGTCCCCAACTACTAGCGCGCAGATAGGACAGTGGCCACTCCGCAGTAGCAGGGGCCGTTGGCAGCCATAATGTTAGGAGAGAGCACCTGCGCATCTGCACTGTTCAGCAGAAGTAAGGTGCCCAGAGTCCTAGGTCCAACAAAAATGGTGGCAGAAATGGAGGCAGGAAGGGAAAGAAATGCGGGGTAAGACCAACCTAGGGCTGACAGGTCTAACAACCAGGTAATGTTTTACAAGCTATGCATTTGTTGCTGCCTAGGCTGTTCTCCTGATTTTCGTAAAATATGACATATTAGCCTCTTGTGAAAGAACCAAGAAATAACTTGCAGAATATTTTTCTCCCAGCATTTCCATTTTCTACGCCACTCTATCCACAAACTTCAGTGGTCTCCAGCTTTACTTTTACATTCTCAGAAGAGTTGCTTCATTCTGTGTTTTACTGAATTTATTAAACCTTGATGTTTTGTTATTGTCTTGTTTTGTCTCCTGTGGTAAATATTTGATTTACCGTCCTAATTTCTATGCAGGTAAGTACTTAATCAATAATAACTCAATCGGAAAGAAAGAGGCAGAGTCCGTGGTGTTAGAGTTCTTAGGGGTTTTATTCCTTAAAAAGGAATGGCCATGACCGGATATCTTGTTCCTGCCACCACTGGGGTGCAGGAAGGGATAGAGCAATATTTTATTGACAATACATAGCTTATATACTTAAGTCACATTATAGAAACCAATACAGTAGGCGTAACAGCTGAGAGAAACAAGATAAAACACACACGTGGTAGTGATACGTATTTAGAAGGCGTGAACTAGGCGTGAGCATAGAGGTGTGTGCTAGAAACGTCACAGGTAGGTGTCACAAGTGGGTGGCAACAAAGCAGAATCTTGTAATGTCAGCAGAAATCTGAGGCCTGGATGCGCGCGCAGCTGCATGACGTGTGATTGACGTGAAACTGGAGGGTGCAGGGGACTTGACATTTACACTGGCGGAAAGAGACAGAAGTCTGGCATGTCAGATCAACTCGTACTTCTATCATATCTGATATCTGATGTTTGGGAACCATATTATCTAAACGGAAAAGGTCTCTGGGGCAGAAGCTATTCTATACTGACTGTGAGTGCGTGTATAAGCGCCTAAGTGTCTGCATGAGAATGCGAGGGGCATGGGCCTACCATGGTAACAGAGGCTATGAATTACTTGCACGGAGACAGTGAGGCCGGGCCCTTTGCTCTGCAGCTGGGGGGATGTTTACTTAAACTAGTAGGCAGGAATGCATTTTCGAGGAGCGGAACAGATAATTCGAAGGTTGAATACAGTCTTGGCAGGCAGCAGGCTGAGCTAAGCGCCGTGAGCCGCACAGGGAGTAAGGCAGAGGTCACGGGTACAGAGACAGCCTGGGCTGAGGTTTTCGGAGTCAGAAAGCAGGAAAAAGGCTCGATGGCAGAATTCAGGGCCTACTTCGCCAGAGCTGAAAAATGTGTAAAGTACACCACAAAAAGACGTTGGCATAGCATACTTAGAAACGGAATATTCAACCCATTCAGGGTGGGTCTGAAAGAGGACATGTTAACGTTGGACGCAAATGTATTTGCGTCTTCATAGCTGGCACAGGAGGGAAGTTACATGCACTTTAAGCTGGTACATGTAGACGGTGGGGTACACGTTAGGGAACATTACTTGACCATAAAATTTATATTTCCTCATTCCCTCCTTGTTCCCTACGGACCCTTCATGATATATCGATCCTCATGAATCGATCAGTCTGTTCTTGTAACATCATTTGTTCTTCTTTCTTTCTTTCACGTTTTGAGAGAAAACTGGAATGTTCAATGCACGATGTGGCACACAGTCCACAAATCGCTGGCCCACACTGTAGGCACAGGCAGCAACTGAGTACTATGACAAGGGCAATGCCTAGGAAGGATAGGATCTTCCATCCCCAAGCGGTTAACGTTGTCCAGAACCAACCGGACCAAGTCCAGGTGCCTGGATTCTGATGTATCTGATTTGCAATTTTATGAAGACGTGTAATAGCTTGGTATACCGTTGGCGCGTTTTCTGGAATGAAAACACAGCAACTAGACCCGATGACCTTACAAGCTCCGCCTCTGTCTGCCAAGATGACGTCAATAACAAGACGATTCTGAAGAACAACAACCCGCATGGCGGACTGCTCCTCTGTTAAGTTACCTAGGGCGGAGGCAGTTTCATTCACTACTGCTTCAAGTGTTCTAGTTAATCTGCGTATTAGTTTACTATTTTGGACGGGACCTGTGAAGAAAAAGAATCCTTTATTGAAATCTGTGTATTGCTCCCATGCCGTTTCAGTATAGTCGACAATCGGGAGATCTCTTCGGAGTCTATTCTTTACTAGATTTGTATTTCTGTGATAATCAGGAGGAGCTAGAAAAACAGGGGGCAGAAGGAGTGCAATGTAACAGGTACCATCCCAATCTGGAGGCAAGCGTATGTATGCGGTATGGCCACAAACAAAGTAGGAATGACGAGTAGCTCTAAAGGAAGATTTGCCTTGGTCACTGAATTCGACCACAGTAGTACATTTGCTATGACCTAAGTGTACTGAACCCTTCTTACTGACACATAAATCACCAGTGACCGGTAATACTGACATAGCAGGGAGAACTGGTGCGGCTTCGGATTCAACAGTAAGAATCATAAGGTTAATTGTATAATTACCTAATCCATATACTTCATTTTCTAGATCAGTTCCTACTCTAGTGGGGAGTCCCTTCTTGTCAGGGTAACAGGCATTAAGCAGAACTAAGTTCAAGTTTCCCCAAACCCAGCTCCCTTTAAAAACAGCGACATCAGGATCTAAGGAATTAATTATTCTAAACCATGCACCACAGGAGCCATTGTGAGTGAACGGGTACGGAAAGAGGGGCAGAACTCCCTTGTATTTCTGGTAGGGAGGGAGTCGGCCACATATCCAGCAGTTTGTAGCATTGTTAGTCTGATGGGAGTGATGTAACATACTAATGAATGTGTTGTTGCGCAGTGCGAGTCTGTAAGAAAGTTCGTGGGGAGGTAATTCACTAAAAGAATGTTCAGCAGAAACATTGTAAGCAGATTGTTCACGCTTGAAGATAGGGTAGTATATGGGAAGCAATATACTAGCAACAATAATCAGAAGACTTAGAAAAAACATAATCAATAATGTCACTATACAGTGACTACGGAGTGATTTGCAATATGTATGTTTCTTGAGTTGTCTCTCTCTCTCTCTATCTCGATCTAGGGGATACATGTCAGAAACTATTTAACCGATTCACCTAGGGGAGGACTTAAACAATTAAACTGTCTGACTTGCTAGATCGAAGTTTCATGCGGTACTCCTCTTGGGGAGTTTTCTCTTGTTTGGTAACTTTAAAGTCTCTAGGTTCGATGCAGTCTTTGGAGGGGGTGGACGAGTCTGTTTCTGGCATCAGTTCATTGCATTTTTTCATATGACTCGTATGGATCCACCCCTTTCGGCCTTCCACCTTGATAGCGGTCTTCGGCTCTTTCCAGCGGGGCTCCAGCGGACTTTTCCTGTCGAAGTTCCTAATTAGGACTGTGTCACCGGGACGGACATCATGCGGCTTTACATCAGTGTTGTCAGGGAAGGCTGCGGCAACCTGTGAACGACATGATTGGAGTGCAGACATCAAGGAGGCAAGGTAATCTGTCAGCATGTTACAATCAACATCGGTAATTTTCTTAGGTATGGGCGTCCCCCACATATTCGGTGGTCTGCCAAAGACCACTTCATACGGGGATAGTCCTGATCTCGAATGGGCGACCATTCTCATATAGAACAATGCAACTGGCAGGGCGACTATCCAGTCGACCCCTTTCTCTTTACAGATTTTAGCAAGGCGGGTCTTTAGTGTCTGGTTATGCCTCTCTACAAGGCCAGCGGCTTCGGGATGTCGGACACAATGGAATCTCCACTGATATCCTAGCAGCAGGGAAACCTGTTTCATGAGTTCGGATGAGAATGGCTGTCCGTTATCTGAGTACACGACACGAGGCAAGCCGTATCGTGGGAAGAATTCTCGAACCAGCTGCCTGGCAGTGGTCGGAGCAGTGTAATCTGGGACTGGATATGCTTCGGTCCAACGGGAAAGTGCACAAACAATTACGAGGACATATTTGAATCCTCGACAACGGTCCATCTGGATATAATCCATCTGGAGGACTTCAAAAGGGTGATCGGGAGGATGAAATCCACCTTGCTCTACAGGGACGCTTTTACCTGGATTGAACTGACAACAGATCATGCAGGTACGCACTTTCTGTTTTGCTGCTGCTCGTAAGTGTTTGTTGTACCAGAGATTCTGTAAACTGTCTAACATCGCTTTCTCTCCTAGATGTGCTGGACTATGTGCTGTATTGATTATGACTTGAACCATAGAGTCGGGGAGAAACCATGTAGATTTTCCCTTCGTCATCCAACCTTGATCTGTCTGGATCCCTCCTAGTTCAGTCCATTTCTTTATTTCATCTGTAGTAGCATGTGTCTGGATATCGATTACATCTAGTGTGGGATCCCTGACTGTCATACAATGTGTCGGTACTATTGTCTTTGTCACGTCAGTTGTCTGAGTGTGAGTCAATGCTGTATGTTTTGCTGTCTGGTCTGCCAGGTCGTTACCCTGGGAAACAGAATCTGTAACTTTAGTATGTGCTTTACACTTCATGACGGATATGCCTGAAGGCAGATGTATTGCTTCTAACAGTGCTTGAATGAGGGGACCGTGTTGGATCTTGGCACCGTGAGAGGTCAAGAAACCTCGTTCTTGCCATAACATTCCGAAGTCGTGTACAACTCCGAACGCATAACGGGAATCAGTGTATATGTTAACATTTCTGTTCTTGGCTAGTATACAGGCTCGGGTCAGAGCAATAAGCTCCGCCGCTTGAGCAGACAGTGTATCAATACGATATGTTTCTTTAACTTCAGTTTCAGTGGTCGCTGCATATGCGGCCACTAATTCTCCTGTACTTGTTCTCATACATGAACCATCCACGTAAAGTGTCAGGTCTGGATTTGTCAATGGAACATCTGTTAAGTCTCGTCGGGACTTTGTTACTGCATTAATGATCTCTATACAATCATGCGGGGCTGGATCTGTCATACTCGAAGGTAACAATGTTGCAGGATTCAGAATGCTGCAGCGTCTGATTTCTATGTGTGGCTGGAATAGCGTTAATTCATAACCTGTCAGTCGTGCTATAGTCAAGTGTTGAGTCTGAGTTCTGTTTAAAAGAACCTCTACAGAATGTGGAACTTGTACTGTTAATTGATGTCCTAAAACAATTGAGTCGCTCTGTCTTATTGCTAGTGCTGTTGCTGCTACTGACTTTAAGCACGCAGGGAGTGCCTGGGCTACTGAATCCAATGTACTTGAAAAATAAGCGCAAGGCTTATGTGAACCTGCTTGGTCTTGAGTGAGGACAGACAACGCTGTACCATCACGTTCTGTAACAAAAAGTGTAAAAGGTTTGCTGTAACATGGTGTCGCTAAAACTGGTGCTTGGCATAAAGCTTTCTTTAATTCTTCAAAGGCTTGTGTATGTTCCTGAGTCCAAGGAAGGGCAGTCGAAGTCGCTGCCTCCTGTGTTGTCAACTGAATGAGTGGTTTAGCTAGAAATGCATACTGAGGGATCCATTGTCTGCAGTACGAGGTGAGGCCTATAAAGGCTCGCACTTCCTTTTGTGTCTGGGGTTGTGGCATATTTACAATTAACTGGATGCGATCAGGAGTGAGCTGTCTCCCCACTTTGGACAGCAAGTGACTCAAGTACACAACTTGCTGAACACAGAATTGTAGCTTCGAAGGGGACACCTTGTGTCCCTTGTCGGCCAGAAAATGTAAAACTGTCAGTGATGCTTGTTCACATTCGGGTTCACTTCGTGCGGTGATCAACAGATCATCGACGTATTGCAGTAAGGCGGTGTTAACTGGCATTTGAATACAATCTAGTTGTCTTTTCAGTGCTTGACTATAGATGCTGGGGCTTTCTGTGAATCCTTGAGGTGCGCGTGAAAATTTGAAACTTCGTCCATTTAAACTGAATCCGAAGAGGTATTGGCTCTCTGGGTCAATAGGCACACTAAAGAAGGCGTTCTTGAGATCAATTACAGTAAAGAACGTTGCTTCTGAATCAATAGCAGTCAATAGGGAAGAGATGTCGGGAACCACAGGGTACTGTGGTACAATGCATTTATTCAGTTCTCGTAAATCAATCACCAGCCGATATACTGGCGGTGCATTGGGATCAGTACGTTTAAGAATCGGAATGATAGGGGAATTACAGATATTGGAGTCGGTCTCTACGACCACTCCTTGGGCAATGAGCTCTTCAATGATTTCCAGTAAAGCCACTACAGCATCGGGTGGTAACTTGTATTGTCTGATTCGTGGTAAAACAACACCTGGTTTCAGTGTAACACGGTATGGTGTAATGTGCATGCAGCCTACATCGGTTGGGCCTTGTGCCCACAAGTGATCCGGTACATTTTTCAATCTGACATCAAACTCTCGTAATACATAGTGACCCTTGAAATCTCGCAAAAAGAGTCTAACTCCCTCCGGAGAACAACATATCACTGCTCCTAGAGCCTTCAATGTTTTGATACCTAACAGATTTTCTGGACATGATTTTGTAAGTAACAAGTCTGTAACACGTGATAATGGACCCACAGCCAGGGGGACTGGTTCTGATACCTCATTTACAATAGGCTGTCCTGAAAAACCAAGGGAAACATTCTGTGAGCCTGAGAGGGGTGCCCCTGGGACTTCGTCATGGCTGATTGTTGTGCGGCTTGCCCCTGTGTCAATTAAAAACTTTCTGTCTTTTCCCAATACTTGACTGTGTACATAAGGACCCTCTTGATCTACAGGAATCTCAATAAGAGGCAAGCCAAACTCCCTCTCTAGGCTGTTTCATGTGTATCGTGGATAATCGGGGTAATCAGATTGGGCATACTGGTACATCTGTTGTGAAACTTGCTGAGTTGCAGCAATGGGCTGTGGCTGTGGTACCGCTACCGTCTGTGCTGTATGTGATGAAACATGCATAGGCTGTGTATTCTGCATAGGCTGTATATTCTGCGAAGTCTGTTGCTGGACCTGGTCTTGTCTAGGTGGACGCGGTCTTTCTTTAGTTTTACCTGTTGATATATTATGTTTCAAGACTGGGCATTCATGTACGTAGTGACCTGGCTGCTTGCAATAGTTGCATGTCCCTTTAACGGGAGCTGCTGAATTCTGGGTCTGGGTCGTACCCTTTCTCTGGCCGTCGGCTGGAACTGACTGGGCCACTAACATTTTCATTTTCGTGTCTTTCATACGTTTCTGTTCATGATCCTGTTCTTCTCTTATTCTGTTCTGATGGTATTGTAACATTTGTAACATCTGGGATGGCGTATTTGCTTGCCATGTACTCTCAACCTTGTATACACGAGTTTTAACTGCTGCCAAGGAATTCTCGACTAACTTTGATACAAAAAGGTGCGGGTACGATTCGCTACTTGGTTTAAGGCCGCTATTAATAAGGAAACATTTCTCGAATCTTGAATAGAAGTCACTAGTATCTTCATCGTGTTTCTGTTTACAGGCTGAGATTGCGTCCCAGTCTTCCTTTCTAGTTGTCAGTAATCTTGGCAGAACCTGTACTATCAAACCTGGTAATGCTTTAGTTTTCTCCCCAAGGCCTAGCCCTGGGGTTCGAAGTTTTTCCTCGTCTTCTATTTCTGCCCATACAATCTTTTTGTCTCCTACCTCCCATTCTCGTTCCTTAAGTTTCTCGTAGATGCCTGTAGGCAACAATACCTTTAACATTTTCATGATATCTGCATATGTGTAATCTCCCATCAGTAACATGTCTTTAAGTTCTCTGTGAAAACCTGCGGGGTCTTTATCATGACAGGGTACTAGTTTCTTCATTTCCAATAGTTCTAACTTGGTCAGAGGTGTGTGTACATACACACGTTTCAAGGTATTATCGGTACCCATAACTGGATGTACTTCTCATAAGGGGTTCTGACTTTCAATGCCATGCAGACGCTCCATATGGTACATTTTTCTTTCTGGGGGCGGAGCGGGAACATATTCGGAGCTTAAGAAAGTGTTGTATCTGTGCCGTTGTTCTAGAATTATTTGTATTAACTTGGTACTTAGACCTCTCCATCTATCCATGAGTAGTGCTTCTAATGTATCGTGTAAGGGACCTGGATCAGAATGTTGGTTTCTGTATAACGTGAGGAGGTGCTGAATCATGTATACACCTGCTAATTTCTGCTCGTCTGGGGAAAGGTTCAGAAATGTCTGCGCTACTGTGTCATCATTGTATATGTTCGGATTGTCAGCCCATAGTACTGCTGACCGGGCTAGTTCTTGTTCATCCATAGAATTGAGTACATGGTACCCCATTCGTTCTCGAAGCATTTTATCAGTCTCTTGGAACTGATGTTCAGGAGAATTCGGTTTTGATATGCCAGAGAGAAAAACTCTCTTGCTTTCTGGACGAATGCCTTTCCTAAGGTAAGTTCCCTTACCTACATACGCTATCGTATCTGTAGTCTTTTCTGGTTCTTCAGGTTCTTCCTCCTCCTCCTCGGAAGCTTTTTCTTTCTCTTTTTCGTGTATTTCTATCACTGCTTTTCTTATTTTCCTGTACATACTGGCTATGCAACCCCCTTTATCATGTTTTCCTTCGGATATATTTTGACCCCACTTGTTGAGTCCCTCTAATTCATCCTGTTCTGTCTCAGGCCTGTCTCGTTCTCTTATTAAACAATTTATGAAAAAACGTAGTATATATGCTTGAGTGTCAACTTTCTGATGTGCCATGGCCTCCTTAATACTTTCAGGGTCTTCCCCAGTCTGGACAAAATGATATATTCTATCTAGGTGCTCTTTCATTCCTGAGAATAATATTAGGTAATCTGTAGCTTGTCGTAAGCGTAGCGATGCTATCAGCATTCTATCGTCTTTGCCGGGTACTGGATCATATCTGCAAACTGAAAGCGGTCCTTTGAGTCTGTCGAGACGGGGTGATTGGGGCGTAAGGTGGTTCTGCATGTCCCTAAGGTGTAATCTGTGTGTTGCTGGCGGGGTCTGGTAACCCCCTGTCGCACCTCCTGAGGCAGAGGCTTGGGCATTATCCCTCTGTGGAGTCTGTATGTGTACTTGAACTTGTCTTTTAGTAGGATCAGGTAGAAGCGGATTTGGTATATTAATTTTAGGTGCGGGAAGTGGTGGAGGTGGAGGAACGATGGGCTGTCGAACGGGGAAACCTTGTTGCGGTAATGGCGGGATATGATCTGGAGGCGGGTTGCCATCTCCGTCACCGTCAGTAGGCGGGACGTGGGCACGTGGATTGGTGTAAGCGGGTGCTACATCGTTTAGATAGGAATTCAGAAATATGTCCTTAGTAGTCCTGTGATTTACTTTAGTTGGAACCAATGGTGGCGGCAGGTCTTTCGGTATTTCTGAAGTGGCTTCAGGCGAACCCTCGGCCACAAGATACATACCATTTACAAGATTGTTTCGTGCGCGGTCTACTTGTTCTGATTTTACTCGAATCCCTTCAGTAACTAATTCGTTTTCTCGGGCTTTATCTGATTCTTCTCTATGTCTGTCTTCTCTACGGAGTGCTTTTTCAGCGCGTTTATGTGATTCTTTACGCCAAAATTCTATGGCGTCTTTCTGAGATTGTCTGGCTTTCTTTTTCCATAGTGCTTCTTCTACCTTCATGATGCACTCGGCATCCCATGTTCCGGTAACAGGCCATCTGTGTCTCTCGTCTAGATGCTTAGTATAATCGGCCCATAAATCTAGATACAATATGGCGTCTATGCCATGTTTATGGTACATGAAATTTCCAGGCGTGTCCCTAGGGGGGATAGGAATTTCTTCCTCTAGTATCCCTTTCCTAGTTCCTATCTGCTTTAACTTATTGAAAAACGGCATCTTGTTTACTTAGTACTGAATGCTCAATCCTTGCTACTTAATTCTGAACACAACTAGTTACACAAGAACACAATAATGCACATTAAAAACAGTCACTCATACCACGACATTAATCACATGAAAGACATTTGAGACATATATGACTACCCCCCTATACTGGATGTACTGCTAAACAGCACAGATACACTGCTGAGAACAGTGCAAGAACTAGAATAACTGATATACTGCTAAACAGTACAGATACACTGTCTAAAACAGTGCAGACCGAATTTGTGTACCCAAACCCGTCTTTACCGGATACATAATAATGCACCCGTCTAGATACGTCCCAGCAATGGTACTCACCGGGAAGCACGGAAACAGAAGGCCTCGGAAAACTCGACTGGACTGGACCGGACTCGACTTAACACGTGGATACTTCGGAAACTGGTGGGCCTCTTGACACCTCGGACCTTGCTTCTTTCGGCTAGGCTCTGGTCGGGACCCTCCGCACTCCTCACCACCTCGTCTGGGTGCTGATCGCAGTCTTCGTCACCTCCGTGGGCCAGAGGGAGATACAGGAAAATCCTGCCAGTACGCGTAGTTCCGTCTAACTGATGGCAGGGGACAGAGCTTGCAACGCACCAACCGGCGCGTGGGGTGGGGGAGGGGTCCCTGTTCGGGCGCCAGAATAATGTGGTAAATATTTGATTTACCGTCCTAATTTCTATGCAGGTAAGTACTTAATCAATAATAACTCAATCGGAAAGAAAGAGGCAGAGTCCGTGGTGTTAGAGTTCTTAGGGGTTTTATTCCTTAAAAAGCAATGGTCATGACCGGATATCTTGTTCCTGCCACCACTGGGGTGCAGGAAGGGATAGAGCAATATTTTATTGACAATACATAGCTTATATACTTAAGTCACATTATAGAAACCAATACAGTAGGCGTAACAGCTGAGAGAAACAAGATAAAACACACACGTGGTAGTGATACGTATTTAGAAGGCGTGAACTAGGCGTGAGCATAGAGGTGTGTGCTAGAAACGTCACAGGTAGGTGTCACAAGTGGGTGGCAACAAAGCAGAATCTTGTAATGTCAGCAGAAATCTGAGGCCTGGATGCGCGCGCAGCTGCATGACGTGTGATTGACGTGAAACTGGAGGGTGCAGGGGACTTGACATTTACACTGGCGGAAAGAGACAGAAGTCTGGCATGTCAGATCAACTCGTACTTCTATCATATCTGATATCTGATGTTTGGGAACCATATTATCTAAACGGAAAAGGTCTCTGGGGCAGAAGCTATTCTATACTGACTGTGAGTGCGTGTATAAGCGCCTAAGTGTCTGCATGAGAATGCGAGGGGCATGGGCCTACCATGGTAACAGAGGCTATGAATTACTTGCACGGAGACAGTGAGGCCGGGCCCTTTGCTCTGCAGCTGGGGGGATGTTTACTTAAACTAGTAGGCAGGAATGCATTTTCGAGGAGCGGAACAGATAATTCGAAGGTTGAATACAGTCTTGGCAGGCAGCAGGCTGAGCTAAGCGCCGTGAGCCGCACAGGGAGTAAGGCAGAGGTCACGGGTACAGAGACAGCCTGGGCTGAGGTTTTCGGAGTCAGAAAGCAGGAAAAAGGCTCGATGGCAGAATTCAGGGCCTACTTCGCCAGAGCTGAAAAACGTGTAAAGTACACCACAAAAAGACGTTGGCATAGCATACTTAGAAACGGAATATTCAACCCATTCAGGGTGGGTCTGAAAGAGGACATGTTAACGTTGGATGCAAATGTATTTGCGTCTTCATAGCTGGCACAGGAGGGAAGTTACATGCACTTTAAGCTGGTACATGGAGACGGTGGGGTACACGTTAGGGAACATTACTTGACCATAAAATTTATATTTCCTCACTCCTTTTGGAGGATGTTTCTCTCACCCTATGCCCAGTTTGTGTTATTACTGGTCTAAGTATTTAGCTCACTACCAACATATATTTTTTGATCCACATTAAATTTCACACTTTTAGACCAAAAGGCCTTCGTATGGCTGTTTGAAACATTGAATATATTTGTTTTTTATGTCAGAGTTACGGTTTCTATTTTGACCAATAAAGATGTAAAAAGAAACACCTTAAACAAACAGTAGACATAGATATATAGTTTACACAGTCACCAATGTGTGGTTGTAGTTAGGCCAGAGTTTCCATAGGAAGAACTTTTACTGTTTTGCTAAGAACTTTGGTGCAATTTGAAGAATGTGCTCAAAACTGTCCCAAAAAACGTCATCCACCTCAGTTCCTTCTTGGAAAGGTTTGTGCTGATTTGTTAAGCAGGGCTCAAGAAGAAGGTTGGTCCCAAAACATTTATTTTCCATGTTAATTCAATAGGAACATTTGCTTTATGACATAGAACAAACAGCTGGACATAATTACACCAAATGTGGCAAAAAGTTAGAACTTTATTTAGAAAGCATGCTTTGTTTGATTGTGTGTCAATTCATTGGATGGTTTTCAAAGAAATTGCATTTAAAGAGGTGCTCAGGGAGTTATGAAGTGTTTAAAAAGTTAGTTATATGTACGGTTAGTGCAGCAGGAGTCCTGTGGTAGATAAAATCAAAAACCATAGGGCCTTTTGATTGGCCAGGGTAGCTTTTTCTCCCAATAGCCATTTAAGTACTGCAGGACAGGGACAGGTCCTATGGTACCGAGTAATCTGATTGACTTGCGGCAACCAAGACGAAAAGGTTGCAGCTGCCATTATAGGACTCAGGGACTCTGTCCCTGTACCCTGCAAATGTTTAAAAAATGGGGCAGGGTAGGGACATCCTGGTTTCCAGGTAAGTGTGGGGGTGAACCCAAAGGGACCCCCCAGGGACCAACATTAATACAAATGTTCAAGCTGTGGGTACCGTTGCTGTAGGTACGGAGGTACTCCCACAGGACCAGTGTAGCCCTCCCATTAGGTACCAGGGTACTCCCACAGGAGCTGCTGCTTAGCATTCATTCTCATAGTACCATGATCCTGTGCAATCTTCCTCAGGAAAGCTTGCATGGTAATGTATTGCCATGGGTGTGAAGCTTGAGCAACAGGTACAGCAGGAGTACTGTGTTACCCCCACCATTAAAAAAAAGGAATGTGGGTTGGGTGTCTGCAGGGTGATAGTCATTCTCAGGGGGTTGAAAGTGTACAGCAGAGGGTTGGCCACTTACGGAAGAGTTGGAAGTAGGGCTCTTCCGGAGCCCAGGCCCTGCAGCCAACCCCCCCCCCCCCCCCCACGGGCCTTTGGTTTGCACAGTGGGGAGATGGTTGCACAGCTGTCAGTTGTGCTCAGAAGGGTGTTCCCCACTAATGACAGGGCTAAGGATGTAGGGGCATATTACCAACAACTAGCAATAATTTTTGACTCTAACTTGTTTAGAGACAAAAATTATCGCCGCAAATCGGCGATTTTTATCGCAGATAAACCTTGCTATTAGCAAGGTTTATCGCAAATGCGATAAAAAACGGCCGCAATGCATGAATATCGCTGAAAAGTCAGCGATATTCATGCATTATCGAGCAAATGCTCTTAGCCATGTTATCCACCTCCCATTGGATAACATGGCTAAGAACTGCTCGGGGCAGGTGTTAGCTTTTGGAGATATTCGCGCTTAGCGCGAATATCTCCAAAAGTTGGTAATAGGAGATAGCGATGTTAGGGACTGTTTCCAGTAGCTAACATCTTGGCACGCCCACTTTGCATGTCATTAGTGATAAATATCACTGACATGCAAAGCGGGGCCCAAGATGGTCGCTATCTCCTATTAGCTGTCACTAACTGGTGTTAGCGACAGCTTGGTATTAGGGAGATAATTTTATCTCCGCTTTCTTGGCTTTTAAAGCCAAAAAAGCGGAGATAAACCCCCTTGATAATATGCCCCGTAGTTAGCCAATGAGGATTGTGAGCCTTGCCCTATTTATATAATGTCATCAATATAACACCCCCAGAAAAGATATGATTACTTGAGTTTTCAAATCTTTCCTTCCACAGACACTACTTTTTAACTTCTCCTATTGTGATACAGGCATATGGTGGCACAAATTTTACTCCCATTCTGGTTCCTAGTTGATACCAATATATATTTTTTCTGAAAGCAAAAAGGTAGTTAAACAAAATTGCACCATTTCCGAAATCATCTGATTTCCAGATGTACAAATTGTATGGATATGGCTTTGCTTATTGCTTCCAGACCATCTTTTTGTTTTGTAGAGGTATATAAACGTACAACGCCAATGGTTGCCAAAGTATTGTTAGATTGCCAATCAATTTTGTTAAGTTTTTGGAGAACATCCTTGGTATCCTCGATGGAGGAAGGCAAGTTACGCGTGAAAGGTTGTAATTCACTCTTAATGAATTCCCTCAGTCTAGAGCAGATGGATTCGATTCCTGAAATTATTGGTCTTCCTTTAGGTGGGAAGCCAGGTTTATGTATTTTGGGAAGTATATACATTGTTGCCATAGCTGAATGTTTAATGTATAGATATTGTCTTTCCTCAGATGTTATTAAGCCTTTGCTGAACCATTTATCCAATAGTTGTGATAATCTTTTTTGTGTTTTTGATGTCTGGGTTAATTAATAGTACAGGATAACCAGTGGTATCTGCTAGTTATGGATGTATCTCTTTAAGATAATCTATGTGAAAGATGACTACATTTCCGCCTTTATCTGCGTCTTTAATTATTATTTCTGAATTTTGTGCAGATCTTTAATTCCCCTTTGTTCTTCCTTTGATATGTTTCTAGACATGTATTTGTTTTTGGAAAAACAGTGCTGATACTCTTTATCCATGTCATTCAGGACTGCTGTATATAATAGATCAATAGAGTTTCCTGGGGATAATATTGGTGTGAAAGTTGATTTAGGCATACATTTGCCTTCCCAGGTGTGGGAAGTATCTATTCCTAATTCTGCTTCTGTCATACAGATATCGGATGTTTATTCCATGTCAGATAGGTTGGTCAAAAGTTGCTAGTTGATGTGATGTGATGCTGGTCCTATTTGCTTTATCAGTGAAAAAAGCTGATAGTTTGAGCCTACGTATGAACTTGAAGACATCACTCTTTGATTTTACTATTTGTCAACTGACTGTGTGACAAAATGATAAAGTATCCTCATTTGACGTTCTGTAATAGGGGTAGATGTCAGATTAACTACTAGGTGTGCAGTATTGTCTTTTCTTTGCTTTGTTCTTTCTTTCTTGCTCGTGTTTGCACTCCTGAGGTTGAAGGTACGTCCGTTTTGATATTTGGTGGTCTTATCCTGATATCTTGCATGTTTGTATTTCTTAGTCAATATCTCCGAACCTCCTCATAAACATTTACTCCAATTCTCTCTGCGGGTTTTAAAAGATCCTCTCTTGCCTGGAGATTCTAAGGGCTTGACCGCGAGTTTGGTGATTCATCATACCGCTGAACCTGTAGTGGAGGTATAGTGGCAGTTGGGGACCACTGCATCCGTGGTCCGACCGCTGTACTTGTAATACTGCGGTCGGACCACTGATGCGGTTTTGGGACTTTCACAACCCCCAGGGAACCGCCAAGCATATTCTGAGTTTTCCCACTGCCAGTCATTACATGGCGGTGAGCCCTCAATGTAAAGGCTGGCAGTGGGGAAACAATGGGGGCCCTACAGGGCCCCCTGTTGCCCCTGTACACTTGGATGCATGCAGGGGGACACATGGTGTGCCCCCCTTTGTGCATGCATGCCCAGTTCCTGCACGGCATGGACTAAATAGTCCATAACGTGCAGGAACTTGCTTTGGCGTTTCCATTGCAGTGCCTTTTTCAAAGGCACTGCTGTGGAAATGCCAAAGGACCACCCGCCAGGCCAGGAGAAAACTCTTTATCTGGCTGGTGACTGGTGGTCAAATTTGACGGTCCGGGTGCGGGCGGTGGCGTGCCGCCCCACTCCCACACCGCCAAAGTCGTAATCAGCCCCTATGTCTGATGTCAGTGAGGTTTTTGAGATTTTTACAACTTTCTGTGGAGAGCTCCCTAGCTTGATATCATCATATTTTTTAACACAGATGTAGACTTTTCCAAATTGGCAGTCTATTTGATCCAGTCTGAATATCCTGTTTTTCCACTTAATTATATCTTCTTCATATTCATCTATGATTTTGTTAAGAATCTCATAATTCCAGATATCTGGGCTTACTATGGGCCATCTAATTTAGTTTCAATCAACGACTGGGCCAACGTGGACCTTGACCATCCTACCTGTGCCGTAGAACAGACTCAATTTCAAGTACTCCCATACCAACATTATATTTAGGCTGTGGGGTTTTAGGTTTAAACCTATAATAACTGATAAAACCCCACTGAAAGAAAAATAGCCCTCACCAGTGAAAACATATAAACACTGAAAAAACACCTGCAAAACCACAAACTAAATGTCATTCAAAGAAAGGAAAAAGAGAGTGAAAGAGTAATTGTTTTCTTCCTGAATGGCCAATACAATGTAACTTTGTTATACAAGCTAGCAGTAAGAAAGACTGGGCTAACATTATTCTGCTTGAGTTTTGTTGTTTAGGGATTCCACTAAAATATTGTTTCTTCTTACTTTTGCCTTTTTTCATTTTTGTGGTCTTTGGTCTAAAGATGCAGGGTTTAGAAGCATGTTTTAGGTCTTGTTTAATTATTTTATAAACTGTAGAGAATCAGGAAATTATATTTTGGCAGCGTTTGATTCTTTCACTGATAGGTACAATGGCTGGTTTCATAACAATCTTTCCTAATATGTGTCATCACATTTACCCACAAAGAATGGGTAAAAACTCTTAATGCATCAGCACCCCAATTCTAGTGGGTCAGTATTGATAGTAGGTGAATTGCCAACGCCTCAGGCTTTAAACATTCAATGCAATATATAGTGATGAGTATATGTTAAAAGAGAGCTATCACCAGGCATCTGGGACAGTGGTGAAACCATGACACCAGGCATTTTGAAAGCATGGAACTCAGTGTCATTTAGAATGCTCTGCAAAAAAGGTTCTTTTCAAGTTCAACAAAGATTGAAGTGATATTGTTTGTATTTGCAGTGATTCAGCTATGTATATGAAAAAGTTGTGTGATGACCTGTCAAAATTGATACCTGAGCTGAAGTGATTCCCTGTAAGAGATCCTTGCCACTTGTTAGATGGTATGCTGAAAGCATAATTACAATCTTCAGAGTTAATAAGGGATGCTGTTGACTTTTTAGTCCATTCTGGTGCACTGTTTTCTTATGAACAGGAACTAACACGCAAATATTTATCATTTTGTGCTTTTTGTGGCATCAAAGAAAGAGCCATCCCAACTGTGTCCCTTAGCTGATGGTACTCAGCCCAAGGGGCTATGAATGCTATATTATCCATGTAGCAACCGATTACGGAATTCTTGCTGAGAGAATATGCCAAAGGCAAGAAATGTGAGGATCTTTGGTCGCATATTGATAGTGATGTGAAAATGTACACTCTACTGCATTCTTAGATTTTTATAGAAAAACATAACTGCTGTGGTGGACATAATAAAAAACTCTTGTCCACCAAGTGTTCAGCATAATTGGTGTAGATGTGAAACATCTCCTTGAGAGTAGGCTGGGCTACACCTTTAGTGTCTTTGGTACCACAACATGGTCCATGTTCGAGTGCATGCCACTTGATAAGCAAAGCAATATTGAAGAGCAATTCAGGAATGTTTCTTTTACAATGTATGAGCAAAGGCTTGCAATGATGCATAGAAATGTCCCTTCACCACCAATGGCATTTGAAGTCAATGAAACCGCACTGTGGTACTCTGTACAAGTTCTAGATCCCTTCAATAAAGGGGAATTTCCTCCGTAGTTTCAAAAGTGCTGCTTCATTTTTGACCGCTTCAATAACTAGGGCATAAGGGCCCATCTCACCACATATATTGTAGAACCTGCCCTGAGAATCGCAATCTTCAAGTGCACCAGTATTGGCATGCAAAGCTATGTCAGTGGCCAGACTTAACAAATTGTGCACTGGCTGTTTTGGCATTGCCCATCTCAAGTGCCAATGTTGAGAGGGCTTTTTCACAGAAGTTTACATGGGAAAGAAAGAGCAAGTGCACATGACCAAAGACTCACTGAAGAAGTATTGTATGGTGTACTACAATAAGTTTCATTTGCAAAAATCTATTTGAACCTCATATACACTATAGATACACTTTCTATATACCATGTGCTATCAGTGCAGAAAGCAAGCAATAATAAAAGCAAAACTTTCCATAAACCCCAGAAAAACACTTTTTCCGTTGTTTTTAGTGGTGCGAAAATGTGTAACCACTGATAACAACTGTTTTTTTAAGGTATTGAAATCCCTTAAAAACACTGAAAAAACCCCACTAGAATTTACAAAAAATAGAAACTGAAAATAGGAAAGCCTAATTATATTTATGGGTATAACTAGGTGTGGCCAGCTCTATAGAACATGTTTACAGGGCCGACACACTCATATCCCGCCGAGTAATAACCTTATTAGAATCTTTGAGTTCAGTTAAGGAGAACTAGCCACTCAGAGGATCCTCATATGAGTGGCTAGTTCTACTCCTTAACTAAACTCAAAGATTCTATTGAGGATATTAATCAGCGGGCCATGAGTGTGTCGGGCCTCTAATCAAAACTTACTGTATTAATTATATATGATAGTCAGCTAGTACTGAACGTCTTTCCTACTCATCATGTAACTCTAAATATATCCTTGTTCATATGTGTTAAGTTAAGACTCAGCTAAGTACAGAATCATATTTGCTGGAACACACAAAATTAAGATATCAATATCTCTAGCCAGACTATGCATATCCGCATAGCATACTGTCCAACCGGAAAGTGCATAGAGTTGATGAGAAAATAATTCTTACTCCACAATCGAGTAGTATATTCCATACATATCTCTGCATTACTTTGATCAACTCGATTGCTGATATGCATTAGCAAAAAACCTTCATATTTCAAACCATAATGTATGTCTTTAATCCATTTTTATATTGCCATTACTAAAATGTTTTTTAAAATTTTGATTGAAATACATCCTACAAATGAGTTAAACATACTGGGGCAGATTTACAAGCCCCTTGCGCCACCGGTGCATTGCCTTTTTGTGTCGTACCGGTGGTGCATTTTACTGCTCCATATTTACAAGGACAGCAAAAGCCACCCTGAGTGACTTTTCCTGTCCTTTTAAATATGGCCTTTTTGTACAGAGCTCTTTGCGTGAAAGGGGTGTTCCATGGGTGTTGCCGTGGGTGTTCCCACGCAACCCATGGAACCTGACACATTTCCAGATTTACGAGGAATCGTAAATCTGGAAATGCGTCTGAATGCTACACCTCCCTAGGGGAGGCGTAGGGAGGCGCAATGAGGAGAAATTTATTAATTTCTCCTCGTTTTCTTTTCCTCTTTCGTGCTGCATTCTGGTGCAGGGATGTTTAGGGGGCCCAAAGCAAACACAGGGAGATGATGGACGGAGCGCTGAAACCTTTCAGACACTCACCCCAGTCAGAGATCTGGGTTGAATCCATCATCATTCTTTAGCTCACTTTGCCACATCAGTTCAGACACAGCTATATGCAAATCAGTCTTGACCCTGTGTCTCAGGCGAACAGTCCAGCCCGAACTGCCAAGCCATGTCTTCCCTGGACCAGAAGCAAGCATCCTGTGACCGGTTTTAGGCTAACAGCCCTCATCAGCCAGGCTAGCTTTAATCCAGTGGCAAAGTGAGCAAGAGACCCACGCCTGGCCATACCCTGCCAACATAGGGCGAACAAAGCAAACACAAGGAGATGATGGACGGAGAGCTGAAACTTTTCAGACACTCACACCCATTCACAGATCTGGGTTTAATCCATCATCGTTCTTTAGCCCACATTGCCACCCCAGTTCAGACACAGCTATATTCAAATCAGTCCGACACTGTGCCTCATAGGAACAGTCCAGCTCGAACTGCCAAACCATGTCTTCCCTGGACGGGAAGTAAGCCTCCTGGGACCAGTTTCGTGCTAACAGCCCTCATCAGCCAGGCTAGCTTGAATACAGTGGCAAAGTGAGCAAGAGACCCACGTCTGGCCATACCCTGCCAACATAGGGCAAACAAAGCAAACACAAGGAGATGATGGACGGAGCACTGAAACTTTTCAGACACTCACACCCAGTCACAGATCTGGGTTGAAACCCTCATCATTCTTTAGTTCACTGCGCCACCCCAGTTCAGACACAGCTATGTGAAAATCAGTCTTGACTCTGTGCCTCATGGGAAGAGTCCAGCCCAATCTGCCAAGCAATGTCTTCCGTCAACCGGAAACAAGAATCCTGGGACCGGTTTTGGGCTAACAGCCCTCATAAGCCAGGCTAGCTTGAATGCAGTGGCAAAGTGAGCAAGACACCCACGTCTGGGCATACCCTGCCAACATAGGGCGAACAAAGCAAACACAAGGAGATGATGAACGGAGCACTGAAACTTTTCAGACACTCACACCCATTCACAGATATGGGTTGAATCCATCATTGTTCTTTTGCTCATTTCGCCACCCCAGTTCAGACACAATGATATGCAAATTAGTCTTGACCCTGTGCCTCATGGGAACACTCCAGCCTGAACTGCCATGTCTTCCCTGGACCGGAAACAAGCATCCTGGGACCGGTTTCTGGCTAACAGCCCTGATCAGCCAGGCTAGATTGAAGCCAATGGCACAGTGAGCAAGTGAGCCACATCAGGGCATACCCTGCTAACATAGGGCGAACAAAGCAAACACAAGGAGATGATGGACGGAACACCCTGAAACTTTTTGACACTCACCCCCAGTCACAGATCTGGGTTGAATCCATCATCGTTCTTTAGCTCCCTTCACCACCCCGGTTCAGACACAGCTATATGCAAATCAGCCTTGACTCTGTGCCTCATGGGAACAGTCCAGCCAGTCAGGCTAGCTTGAATCCAGTGACAAAGTGAGCAAGGAACCGACGTCTGGGCATATCCTGCCAACATAGGGCGAACAGAGCAAACACAAGGAGATGATGGACGGAGCGCTGAAACTTTTCAGACCTTTCTTAATTTTGTTTAAATATATCTATTGTTATGTGTTCATTTTTTAAATTTTATGTGATTTGTATATAAATATATATAGTTTTCATTTTTTTAATGTATTTAATAAATGTCTTTTGGGGAATTTTATAGTATTTTGCTGGCTAGCAGGCCACGCGGCTGTGAAAGCTGGGCTCCTGGTCACTTGCTCAGGGCAAAGGGGGGAGGAGGATAGGACAAAGGTGGCCAAGCCAGCAGTACTCGAGCGGCTGGGTGCAGGGTGCTTTTGAGCCGTTGGGCGCTCAATGTTATCCAATGGAAAAGGTCACAAGGGAACAAAGGCAGCAGGCTCGGGGGCAGAGACTCTCCAGGGGCGACCAGCACGTTGAGAGGTAAGTTGGGATCTTGGAGCACAGGTAGGTACCCAAAGGGAGGCACAGGGGGCTATAGAGTGCCGGGTGCAGGGATGTCTTTGGGTATCAGTAAAGCTTACCCTCAGCTGGTCGCGGTTGGGGGGCCCCTGGTTCTGAGTCTTCAGGTTCGTCGAAGAGGGTCTTACGGCACTGGACTTTGGGTCTTAGTCACCGGGGGGACGTCCTCGTGGTCTTGGATCACTCGGGCACGGACCGGGCTCGGCGTGTGCAGAGTGGGCTGGTCCGGAGCTTCCTGGCTGGCATCAGGGGGGTTGTTGCAGCAGAGCCTCTGCTGATGGGGGACACAGTCTTTGAGAGGGTTAAGGCAGGCAGGTCCTCTGTGGACAGCAACCTTGGGACACCCAGGAGTCGCCAGGATTTAGGCACGAGTAGGTTCCAGGATCGACAGGCCGGTAGGGCTGGGGCCGAGTCAGTTGTTGTCATCCTGTTGTTAGCAGCTGCGCGGCGGGTCTTCTTCTTGATCTTCTTTCTTCTTTTGGTATCGGGATCTGAGGAAGGAAGGTTCAGGGAGACTCTAAATACTGAATTTAGGGGTGATACAGGTAGGGCAAGGGCACCCTCTCTGAACTGGCGTCACCGTCTGCACAGGGTGACGCCAGTTCAGAGAAAGAAGAGGAGAAGGAGGAGGATACTACCAATCCCCCCCATCTCTAGGGAAGTAAGGGTCTCTACCCCCTAACTTTAAGAGTCAGCTTCTGGGAGCCTGGGTACCACACAGGTGGACTAGGCCCCAGAGGACACATTGGGGAGAGCTCCAATGAAGAGGACAACTTTTTAACAAAGTTGGCCAAGAGATTACACCTAGAGTCCAGACTACTGGCTCTAGAGAAAGAAAGGAAAGATATGGGCTTAGCCCCCATCTCTGGTGGCAGCAATCTGTATAATAAGGATAACGAGCAATCTTATGATCCTAAAATCTCCAAAGGGAAGGGATTGTCCCTAAATTTTAGGAAGGTGATGATATCATCAAGTGGTTCACAGCCTTTGAGAGGGCTTGTGATGTCAGAAGACTAAAGAAACCTCTCTGGGGGCACTCCTGTGGGAAATGTTCTCTGGTAACTGCAGAGACAGGCTTCTGACCCTCTCTGGGCCAGATGCAGGGTCTCATGACCTCATGAAGAAAACTCTGAGGGATTTGGACTCATTACTGAGGAGTACAGAATTAGGTTCAGGGGGGCTCACAAAACCCAGACCCAATCATGGATAGATTTTGTAGACAACTCAGTAAAGACACTGGATGGTTGGTTAACTGGACACAATGTGCATGATTGCACTGGACTTTATAATTTGTTTATGAAGGAACACATTTTGAGTAATTGCACAAATGAAAAGTTGCATCAGCATTTGGTAGACCTAGGTCTAATTTCTCCCCAAGAATTGGGAAAGAAGGCAGACCATTGGATCAAGACTAGGGTGGCCAGGACAGCCACTGGGGGTGACCAAAAGAAGGTGGTTACAAAACCTCCCCAGGGGAAAGGTGGTGAGAATCCCCAAAATAAAAAGTGTGAGTCTTCCAAAGGGCCCCGAAAACCTGTCCATGGGGGTGGGTCCCAAACTACTCCTTATGTGTATCAGCCCTATAAGGGGGAGAACTTTGATCCTAACAAGGCCTATTGTAACAACTGTAAAAAGTTGGGACAACTGTAGACAAAAACTGCTCCCTACAATAAAGCCCCTAAGGCACCCAATACAGCTACTTCAGGGGCAGTACATCTACAGATGGGATCAGAGGAGTGCCCAGAGAAAACCTGGGAATACACTCAAGCTAGTCTAGTCTCCTTGGTGGAAATGGAGGTTGCCAATGTAGCTGGTTGGCCACCCAACTGTAACAAGTATCTGCGATACCCCTCCATTAATGGAACTAGAGTATAAGCCCTGAGGGATACAGGTGCCAGCATCACTATGGTAAAGGAAAATCTGGTTTCCCCGGATCAATACTTGGTTGGGAAAACTTACCCAGTCACCAATGCTGACAGCATTACTACCCAATGCCCTCTGGCTATGGTGACATTAGGTTGGGGGAGGTTACAGGCCTGAAACTGGTAGTGATCTCTCCACAATTGCCAGCTGACTGTCTGCTTAGAAATGACCTGGAAAGGGCTGAGGTTGAGCAAGTAACCCATGCAGCCATGCTGGGTATCCCTAGACTGGTGTGTGTGCAACCCAGAGCACAGAGCAAAAGGAAGGATGAACAAGTAGGTTTGGCACCTGAAAGTATGGCCTAACCAACCAAGAGAAAAAGCAAGAAGACTGAGGAACCAGTTTCTACGCAGCAAGCCTCTCATGACCCCTCTCCTCGGGGAGAGGACTTGGAAACCCTAGAGGAAACTGAGCCCATGGAGCTTGAGCCTTACCAGGCTGGAATCCTGGGCCCAGGGGGACCCACTAGGTAAGAGCTGTGCCAGGGTCAGCGAGACTGCCCCACTCTTGAAAGCCTGAGGCAGCAAGCTGCTGCAGGAGCAAAGGGAGATGTCAGTGGTACCCACAGAGCTTATTGGGAAGAGGGATTACTGTATGCTGAGGCAAGAAACCCCAATCCTAGAGCTGCCAGGAGGGTGGTAGTGCTACAGAAGTACAGGGAGTTCCTCCTAACTTTAGCTCATGACATCCCCTAGCTGGACACCTGGGGCAAACCAAAACTTGGGAAAGGCTAGTTAGCCACTTCTAGTGGCCCCAGATGAACCAAAAGGTGAAGGAGTTTGTGAGCTCCTGTGTTACCTGTCAGGCCAGTGGCAAGACAGGTGGAAAACCAAAGGCCCCCCTGATACCACTGCCAGTGGTGGGGGTACCCATTGAAAGGGTAGGCGTGGACATTGTGGGTCCACTTGAGCCTCCCACAGCTTCAGGGAACAAATTCATTCTAGTAGTAGTGGATCATGTTACTAGGTACCCTGAAGCAATTCCCCTTAGGTATACTACAGCTTCTGCAGTAGCCAAGGCCCTCCTTGGTATCTTCACCAGGGTAGGGGTTCCTAAGGAGGTGGTTTCAGACAGAGGTACCAACTTCATATCTGCTTACCTGAAACACATGTGGAAGGAGTGTGGGGTACAGTACAAGTTTACTACCCCATACCACCCAAAAAACCAATGGTCTTGTGGAAAGGTTCAACAAGACATTGAAAGGTATGATCATGGGACTCCCTGAAAAACTCAAAAGGAGATGGGATGTCCTGTTGCCCTGCCTGCTTTTTGCTTATAGGGAAGCACCACAGACGGGAGTGGGGTTTTCACCCTTTAAACTTCTGTTTGGTCATCCTGTAAAGGGACCACTTTGTCTGGTGAAAGAGGGTTGGGAGAAGCCTCTTCAAGAACCCAAGCAAGACATTGTGGACTATGTGCTTGGCCTAAGGTCTAGAATGGCTGAGTACATGGACAAGGCATCCAAGAATCTTGAGGCCAGCCAGGAGCCGCAGAAGCACTGATATGACCAAAAAGCTGCCATGGGTGAATTTCACCCTGGACAACAGGTGTGGGTTTTTGAGCCAGTGGCACCAAGGGCTCTCCAAGACAGATGGAGTGGCCCTTACCCTATCCTGGAGAAAAAGAATGAGGTCACTTACTTAGCAGACCTAGGTACCAGCAGGACGCCCTAAAGGGTTATCCATGTGAACCGCCTGAAACTCTACAATGACAGGGCTGACCTCACCATGCTGATGGTGACTGATGAGGAACAGGAAGCAGAGAGTGAACCTCTCCCTGATCTCCTCTCTTCCAGCCCAAAAGGTGGGTCAGTAGATGGAGTGGTTTTTTCAGACACCCTCTCTCCCCAACAGCAAACTGACTGCGAGCAAGTCTTGCAACAGTTTGCTAGCATCTTTTCCTTGACCCCTGGTCTGACCAGCTGGTATACCCATGATGTGGACACTGGTGACAGTAACCCTGACAAAAACAAAATCTATTGACAGTCAGACCAAGTCAAGGAAAGCATCAAAGCTGAATTCAGCAAGATCCTGGAGCTAGGGGTAATTGAACCCTCTGAGAGCCACTGGGCTAGCCCAGTGGTTCTGGTCCCCAAAACTCATCAACAAGGTGGAAAGAGAGAGATGAGGTTCTGTGTGGACTATAGATGGCTCAACTCTGTCACCAAGACAGATGGTCACCCCATTCCAAGAGCAGATGAGTTGATAGACAAGCTAGGGGCAGCCAAATTCCTCAGCACCTTTGACTTAACTGCAGGGTACTGGCAGATTGGCACGGTCCCAGGAGACAAAGAAAAGACAGCATTCTCCACCCCTGATGGGCACTATCAGTTCACTGTAATGCCTTTTGGGTTAAAGAATGCCCCTGCCACCTTCCAGAGGTTGGTGAACCAAGTCCTGACTGGATTGGAGTCCTTTAGTGCAGCTTATCTTGATGATATTGCTGTCTTTAGCTCTACCTGGCACGATCACATGATCCACCTTGGGAAGGTTCTACAAGCCCTGCAATCTGCAGGACTGACTATCAAGGCATCCAAATGCCAGATAGGGCAGGGCACTGTGGTGTACTTGGGCCACCTTGTTGGTGGAGGCCAGGTCCAACCCTTATAGCCCAATATTCAGAGCATCATGGACTGGGCAGCTCCAACAACCCAGACCCAAGTCAGGGCCTTCTTTGGCTTGACTGGATACTACAGGAAGTTTGTGAAGGGATATGGGACCATTGTGACTCCCCTCACAGAACGCACATCCAATAAAATGCCCAAGAAGGTAAACTGGACTGTTAGCTGCCAAAAGGCTTTTGACACCCTGAAAGAAGCAATGTGCTCAGCACCCATTCTAAAAGCACCAGACTACTCCAAGCAGTTCATAGTGCAGACTGATGCCTCAGAGCTGGGGATAAGAGCGGTCCTCTCCCAGATCAATGAGGAAGGCCAAGACCAACCTGTTGCTTTTATAAGCAGGAGGCTACTCCCCAGAGAGCAGCGTTGGAGTGCCATTGAGAGGGAGACCTTTGCTGAGGTTTGGTCCCTGAAGAAGCTAAAGCCCTACTTGTTTGGAACTCACTTCCTGGTTCAAACTGACCACAGACCTCTCAGATGGCTAATGCAGATGAAAGGGGAAAATTCAAAACTATTGATATGGTCCATCTCCCTACAGGGCATGGACTTTGAAGTGGAACACCGAACAGGGACTGCCCATGCCAATGCAGATGGACTTTCCAGGTTCTTCCACTCAGACAATGAAGACTCCCTAGGGCAAGGTTAGTCTCATCACTTTTTGTTTGGGAGGAGGGTTGTGTGAGAAAGTGCCATCTTTCTTGCCTTGGTATGCCCCTACATTTTTCTGAACTGCTGATGTGCTTTGACTGAGTGTGCCCTGGGTTCCTGCCAACCAGGTACCTAGGGCCTGTGTCTCTTCCCTAAAACTGTGTTAAAACTAAAACCCAATTGGCATCTCTGGCCTCCTATCAGCCCCTAGTAAATGGTACCCTAAGTACCCAGAACATGGTGACCAGAGAAGACCCCTGAGGACTGCAGCACTTATTGCGCCACCCTCAGGGGCCCTGACACCCACACACTGTCTTTGCAGGCTGAGTGTCTAAGTACAGAACTAAACCAAGAGTCGACATGGCACACATCCCTGTGTGCCATGCACATATTAACCACTGCCCTGGCATACTTCAGTCACCCCTCTAGCTGGGTGCCCTATGCCAGAGGATGGGCACAGGTGCATGAGCCCTGTGCCCCTACAGTACCCAGGGCCATTCCTGAGCATGTAAGTGCAGTGATGCCATTAAGAGTATATGGTGCTGGGAGGTTGTCATTACAAACTCTAGAGCACTGTAATGGCTACACTGAAGACTTACAAGTTTGGTACCAAACTTCTCAGCACAATAAACCCGCACTGATGCCAGTGTGGGATTTAATGTAAAATGATGCACCAGAGGGCATCTTAGAGATCCCCCCCTGAAAACCTAACCTACAATCCACGTCTGGGATGAGTGGCTGCGGAGGCTGCCACACAGCAGACATGTTGCTGGACCCCTGGGTGGGTAGCCCCCTGCTCTCCTGGGCCTGCAACAATGCACCTCCTGGGCGATGTGCTAGGTCTCCTCCCCCCGGATGGGCAGGGGAAAGCTTCAAAGGCATGCCACCTCTGTGAGCTTCTCCAGACCATTTGCTGTACCCAGCAACTGGCCCCCACCAGTTCTGACCCCCACTCTGGCGGGAAGACTGGCGGGAAAAACTATGTCAGGAAGGGGGGTGTGCCAGCCTATGCCAACCCCACCCCTCAGGTGGGGAGACGAGGTGAAGCACAACCCCGGGGTCCGGCCATCTTGAAGATGGGGAGCCCTGCCCAATCACAGCTAGGCTCCTACCCCCCTCCCACAGGAGAGGAGCAGGCTAGGGGGTGTACCCACCCCAGGACAGGGACCTTTTGGTCGTTGCCCTTGCCCTACCTGTAACACCCCTAAATTCAGTATTTAGGGGCTCTCTGAACCTTCCTTCCTCAGATCCCGATATCAAAAGAAGAAAGAAGATCAAGAAGAAGAAGACCCACCGCGCAGCTGCTAACAACAGGACGACACCTACTGGCTGTTCGATCCTGGAACCTGCTGCTGCCTAAATCTAGGCAAATCCTGCGGACAGCAACCATGTGACACCCAGAGGACCTCCCTGCCTTGACCCTCTTAAAGACGACTGGGACTCCCATCAGCAGAGGCTCTGCTGCAACAACCCCCCTGGTGCCAGCCAGGAAGCTCCGGACCAGCCCACTCTGCATCCGCCGAGCCCGACCCGTGCCCGAGTGATCCAAGACCACAAGGACGTCCCCTCGGCGACTGGGACCCAAAGTCCAGTGCCCAAAGACCCTCTTCTATGAACCAGAGGACGCCTACAGACTCAGAACCAGGCCCCCCCCCAACCGCGACCAGCTGAGGGTAAGCTTTTCCGACACCCAAAGACACCCTTGCGCCCAGCGCCCTAAAGCCCCCTGTGCCTACCTTTGGGGTACCTACCTGTGGTCCAAGATCCCAACTTACCTCTTGACGTGCTGGTCGCCCCTGGAGAGTCTCTGCCCTGAGCCTGCAGCCTTTGTTCCCTTTTGACCTTTTCCTTCGGATAACATTGAGCGCCCGATGGCTCAAAAGCACCCTGCACCCAGCCGCCCGAGTACCACTGGCTGTGCCACCTTTATCCTATCCTGCTTCCCCATTTGACCTGAGCAAGTGACCAGGAGCCCAGCTCCCACAGCCGCGTGGCCTGCTAGTCAGCAGCCACCAACCGGAGGCCCCCGTCCCCCATTGGATAACATTGGGCGCCCCTGCGCCGCTGAGGGTGAACTAACTGTACCTACCTGACCCTGGGGTACCCCTGAGTCTATGCCCGGAACCATAACTTCACCAGTCGAGTACTCACCAGGAAACAGTAACTCATTTACCTGCCATTGAATAACATTGACTGATTTGACTCGAAAAATCTTCTATCTACTTTTAAAAACTTGAAACATTCATATACAATCATCCAAATTCCGAATTCCGAAATACTCACCTGTGATCAGGAGAGGAGCCAGTACTGTACCTTGTAGAATAGTGCTGAAACGCAAAAGTAATCCCTAGCGGGTTTACTAGTAAATTGTATTTTCTCCATAGGAATCCATTGTCTGCTTTTCTATGAAATTTCATCTCTCTACTTTTGTAAACTAGACATATTCTTTAAAAATCATACGAAATACTCAAACGGAATTAGTTACCTGTTTTGAGTTGAGACCCCAGTGCTGGTCCCAGGAGACCAGTACTGGATTACAAAAGTAACGAGATCGTACATTACTTGCAACCTGAATTTTCTCCCATTGGATAACATTGCCAGAATCGTGTCGAAAAGTTTTTAAGTGTGAACTTTTAAAATAGCTTTTTATTCCTGAAAAATCTCTACACTACCTAAAACGTTTTTGCTAAACTGTTTTCAGCTTAGACCCCAGGACTGAACCTAGGAGCCAGTCCTGGCAAAGTAATCACCTGTGTTTATATAAGGAAATCCATTGAGCTCAATGCTAAATTGTGTGTAGAATTGTGTTGCCTACTGCAACCCCTGTACCTATTGTCTTTACAAAGTTTATTGCCTTTCTGCAAAGTACTCATCTGAGACCTGTCATATTGAGAACAGTATATTCTTGATGCCTGTTCGTTCTAGAAATAAAACAACTATATCTTTTGATATAAAAACAATTGGCGTGGAGTTCAGTCCTTGAGTGTGTGAAAACTTTTGCTGACTGAGTGTGTACAACAAATGCTTTACACTGTCCTCTGGTACTGCCTTACTGCTCGACCAAGCTACCGCTTTAGAGAGTAAGGTCCCACCTGGCTTTAACCTCTGTGATACCTCTGGGGTTTGTGGACTCTATACACACTGTACCTAATTCTGGTCCAGTATATATAGAGCCACTTTCTCACACCATGTACATGTGTTTCCTTATTTACAACATAACAGTCGGCGGACTTCACTATTTAGGTCATCTAGTCTACTTGTAGGCGATTCCCTGGCACTACATTTCCCAGAGACATCTTGCGCAGCGCACGTGGGGCCGGCCCTCCATGACGCGGCATGCACAGCGTCGGCAATTGCAGGGTGAGCCTAGCGTTAGTGCAGCAAAGCATATTAGCGAGTGAAACTTCGGGACTGACATGCTGCGGGGTATCAGAAGGGCAGCGATTTCCTTGATTAAAGGTATGTGCAGTTGTTATGGAGCAACTAAAACGCAGACACTTCTATTAGTTGCTGTCCTGGCCATACATGATGGCCCTTTGGCCATGACCTTATGTTCTTGGCACCATCAGGCTACCCGATAACTGACATGATTGGGTCTTGATAACTTCAGCCGCTCCCCTCTCCCAGGTGGCTGTCAATACCAGTGGGAAGTTTTACTAAGGAAGCATCAGCTTGCCCGCTTGCTGCCACATCATAAATGGTTTTAGCAAGTGTTGCTGGCTTCACTGCTATGGATCAAATATTTTCAAAAAATCTTTGGTCCCATTCCTGGTGAGCTGGAATTTCATCTGAAAGATCCCCTGTTAACTATAAATACTTTTTCAATTTTTGAAGATTTTGAGATCAGAAATGCCATAGTGCGGTGTAATAGGAATAAGGCTGCAGGACCGGACGATGTACCTATTGATTCCTTTTTGGATAAACTGGACCTGTGGGCCCCTTTTTTAACCAATGTTTTTAATGCAATAGCTAGCGTTGGACCACCAGAATCTTGGTCGAAATCAATTATAGTCCCAATACATAAAAAAGGTGATAGATCGATCCCCAATAATTATCAACCGATTTTACTGATGGACAACGCTGTAAAATGAATGGGACACATCCTACTAAATAGATTCGAGGACTGGGCCAGTCAGCAGAACATTCTGATTCCAGTGCAATATGGCTTCAAGAAACATAAAGGCACTGAGGATCAATGTTTAAATCTATATTTGTCTCCAAATATACCGTAGCTAAAATGAGAATGCTCTACATGGCATATATGGACTTGACAGCAGCTTTCAACTGTGTTTCCCACCCCCAACTACGGCTTATTTTGGACAAAATGGACATTGATAAATCCATTGTCACCTTTATTAGACAATTGTATGCATAGGCTACAGCCTGTGCACGATACGGAAATAAGGGAGAATGAACAAGGTGGTTTAGGATAGAAGCAGACAGGGTATGTCCTTGCCCTTCCCCTTTTTCGCTTTGTATACCAATGGGGTGGAGTCGCCCTTGCTTGAATCCATTTTTGATGTCCAAATGATAAACCAGACTTGCATTTCCATACTCCTTTATGCGGATGACGCAGTGCTAATTGCTCGTATTGGCTTGGCACTGCAGAAACTAATAACGGAGTATGTGTCTTTTATGTTCAACGCACTTATTACTTTAGGTTTACAACATCTCTTGAAACACCATCTACTTGTGGGTTAATATCCCAAAAATTAATTAAAACTAAATGTTGATGTGACATGGAAAAAGCAAGATATGCATACAATAACCAAAAAAAAGAACGGTTTAACTTACATGAATATACCTGTTATCCCTGAGGGAACAGCTTCTTATCTGTCATTTGTAACAAGCCGAAAAGGATGGGTTTGATGCACAGCTGGTTCTGGTAGATTTATTCGGGCTAAATGTATTTTATTCCGGTTTGTTGGTGCTCAATTTAGGAGGCGTCGAGAGCCCCACGACGTCTAGAAAACTTGCAAAAGAAGTGAGACCAGATAGTATCTGGCGTCATCCCTAATTGGCACACATTTAGATTATGTTCCCCTGGATCAGAAAAACACTTTCATTCAATGTTCATTTAGATCTTGGTTTATTTAAAGGTTGTTCATGATTTGCGTAGTATTTTCAATTATTTTGAATCAAAGTTCATCAATTAATTTCATGTTTCAACATCAGGCAAATATCAAGGCGTGTCCAATGCATTTCGGGCACTAATATAATGTGCCCTTCATCAGGGAAATGACACTACAAATGAAGATAAAACAAAATATCAATAATGCTGATCTTAACTCATTGTCATTACATTATGTTTCATCCACATAATAAAACATGCAAAAAACGTGTTTGTCCTAAAACGTGTATATCATACTTTAAAAAAACAGTTAGTGACATTGTGAAAGGTGGTTGGGGTTTGTGCTGAGGTTTGTGAAAAAATTCGTTCTCTTAGTACTCACATGCCTGTCATGTCGGTCTAGCGGTTAATCTGTAAAAGTATAGGCGTTTGTTAAGTGTTTGTAAAATATACGAAAAAACTAAACTAAAACACAACTACGTGCGCGCTGTAAAGCAGCGCTATGGTTTTCCTACTAACCTGTGTAGATGTTAGAACGCGCTACAATCTCCCCGTTTGCCGATTTTCCATGAGCCGGTGTAAGCAGATAGCTTCCGACTTTCATTAGTTTTAAGGAAGTTCTCTCGGTCACATGGGAATGAGAGAGAAGAAAGACTACCATGTGTAACAATAGCAACAGATTGTGCGCATGTAATCGCAGCGGTTTAACGCTCATAATGCTTAAATGATAAGGTACAAAAATTAAATAGTAATCTCAAAAAAATGCAAGTACGTGTTAGAGAAAAATATTAAATATAGCAATAAGTGGTCATGGTGGGGATTCGAACTCAGCTAAAGGAAATGTGATGCATGATATGCTAAACGCTTGACCAGTAGAGCTACTAGGTGGCGGTTATCGATGTGGTGAAAATTAAATGGGTTAAATTAGTGTCTAGATGTCAGGAACATATCACACAATAACAATACTGACGATTCATGGAGCTCTATATTTACAGGTAACAAGAAAATTCTATCCTTTCGTTTAACCCAGCGGGTTTCTGGGTGGATAATTTCTGGATCCAATAGTTCTCTCTGCGTAAAAGATGCTTGTTACTGTTTACACCTTCATATTTTAGGACAGTCTCTAGTACAATGAACTTGACTTGAGAAACATTGTGTTGAGCTTCAACAAAATGCGCCGAGAGTGCTGATTTCGTGTTCTTGAGTCTAATGTTTGACTTGTGTTCGGTCAACCGTACTTTTATACGCCTCTCAGTCTTTCCTACATACATCTTCCCACATGGGCATTTGATCCCATATATTAAATTAGTGGAATCACAGGTGGCATTGACATGTAGTTTTATGACGTGACCTTGTGTTGGGTGATTGATAGTTTGTCCCTTAATTATATTGTTGCAGTTGCCACAATTTAGACAAGGTTTAGTGCCATGATATGTGGTGGTATCCATTGGTGTTTGTTGCAGAATTTCTCCTATGTTTTTAGCTCTCGTATAGGCAAATATTGGGAGTTGTTCAAATGCTCTGTTAAAGTCCGGTTCTATATTCAGTATGGACCAGTGTTTCATTATTATCTGTTTGAATTTTTTGCTGTTTGTAGAGTATTTGGAAACTACTACCATCCGGGTTTGTTCTGTTTTGATGGTTGGTGTCAGTAACCTGGATCTTTCTATTTTGGATATTCTTTCTTCGGTTTCATCCATTAGAGTTTTAGGATAACCTCTTTTCGCAAATTTGGTTGTCATCTCTTTCAGTCTTAAATTTAAGATAGTCTGGTTAGATGTGATCCGTTAAAGATCTGTTTCAAATCCATTAGGTGTTATTATCACGTTCACATCCAAGAAGTTAACTGATGTGTCCGAAATGTTCCACGTTAGTTGAATTCTTTGGTCAACATCGACCAAAGAATTCAACTAACGTGGAACATTTCGGACACATCAGTTAACTTCTAATGGATTTGAAACAGATCTTTATGTCAAACCCACAGACAGGAACAATATGCTACTATACTCCAGTTTTCACGAACCTAATTTGATCAGAAATCTCCCATACTCACAGATGGCAAGAGTCAAACGGATCACATCTAACCAGACTATCTTAAATTTAAGACTGAAAGAGATGACAACCAAATTTGCGAAAAGAGGTTATCCTAAAACTCTAATGGATGAAACCGAAGAAAGAATATCCAAAATAGAAAGATCCAGGTTACTGACACCAACCATCAAAACAGAACAAACCCGGATGGTAGTAGTTTCCAAATACTCTACAAACAGCAAAAAATTCAAACAGATAATAATGAAACACTGGTCCATACTGAATATAGAACCGGACTTTAACAGAGCATTTGAACAACTCCCAATATTTGCCTATACGAGAGCTAAAAACATAGGAGAAATTCTGCAACAAACACCAATGGATACCACCACATATCATGGCACTAAACCTTGTCTAAATTGTGGCAACTGCAACAATATAATTAAGGGACAAACTATCAATCACCCAACACAAGGTCACGTCATAAAACTACATGTCAATGCCACCTGTGATTCCACTAATTTAATATATGGGATCAAATGCCCATGTGGGAAGATGTATGTAGGAAAGACTGAGAGGCGTATAAAAGTACGGTTGACCGAACACAAGTCAAACATTAGACTCAAGAACACGAAATCAGCACTCTCGGCGCATTTTGTTGAAGCTCAACACAATGTTTCTCAAGTCAAGTTCATTGTACTAGAGACTGTCCTAAAATATGAAGGTGTAAACAATAACAAGCATCTTTTACGCAGAGAGAACTATTGGATCCAGAAATTATCCACCCAGAAACCCGCTGGGTTAAACGAAAGGATAGAATTTTCTTGTTACCTGTAAATATAGAGCTCCATGAATCGTCAGTATTGTTATTGTGTGATATGTTCCTGACATCTAGACACTAATTTAACCCATTTAATTTTCACCACATCGATAACCGCCACCTAGTAGCTCTACTGGTCAAGCGTTTAGCATATCATGCATCACATTTCCTTTAGCTGAGTTCGAATCCCCACCATGACCACTTATTGCTATATTTAATATTTTTCTCTAACACGTACTTGCATTTTTTTGAGATTACTATTTAATTTTTGTACCTTATCATTTAAGCATTATGAGCGTTAAACCGCTGCGATTACATGCGCACAATCTGTTGCTATTGTTACACATGGTAGTCTTTCTTCTCTCTCATTCCCATGTGACCGAGAGAACTTCCTTAAAACTAATGAAAGTCGGAAGCTATCTGCTTACACCGGCTCATGGAAAATCGGCAAACGGGGAGATTGTAGCGCGTTCTAACATCTACACAGGTTAGTAGGAAAACCATAGCGCTGCTTTACAGCGCGCACGTAGTTGTGTTTTAGTTTAGTTTTTTCGTATATTTTACAAACACTTAACAAACGCCTATACTTTTACAGATTAACCGCTAGACCGACATGACAGGCATGTGAGTACTAAGAGAACGAATTTTTTCACAAACCTCAGCACAAACCCCAACCACCTTTCACAATGTCACTAACTGTTTTTTTAAAGTATGATATACACGTTTTAGGACAAACACGTTTTTTGCATGTTTTATTATGTGGATGAAACATAATGTAATGACAATGAGTTAAGATCAGCATTATTGATATTTTGTTTTATCTTCATTTGTAGTGTCATTTCCCTGATGAAGGGCACATTATATTAGTGCCCGAAATGCATTGGACACGCCTTGATATTTGCCTGATGTTGAAACATGAAATTAATTGATGAACTTTGATTCAAAATAATTGAAAATACTACGCAAATCATGAACAACCTTTAAATAAACCAAGATCTAAATGAACATTGAATGAAAGTGTTTTTCTGATTTGTAACAAGCCGTCAGCATCTATTTGTACTGTTAAGGTTCAGACTAAATTTTATTCCCTGTATGTTGGGCTATCCTTCTACTATCTACTCGTAACAAGCTCTCTCTTTCTGTCAATGTGATGGAGTTTCGCCTCAAACTGATTTGCATTTCCTGTTCTTCTGCAAACAATATGAACTTTATCCGAAAATCTTTACAGCTCCAATCATGCACAAATATAATTTTATGTAATGTCGAGTAGAGTTATATTTTTTGCAAATGCTACTCGATCATTTGATCTGTTATTCAGTAGCATCTTTTTATTGTTAGCGATAAAAGCAAGAAGGCTTATGAAGTAATTTGGGACCAGTTATCTTTTACATATGTATTTTTATCTGATTTAGTTTCTTGTCAATCATATTTTATTGAAAATTGTGCTTTGTGCTTTTGTGATTTATGTGCTTTTTAGATTGAATAACGTATTTCTAACCTAACCTAACTCTATTTATTAAAGTATTTTCCAATGAAAATTACTGTTAACAAGCTGACACTTAGAATTCCAGTTAATGTTTGATTATATGCATTAGACATTTGTAGGTAGTTAGATTTCAGGATATGTGCCTTCGCTTGGAACCCATCCCTCCCACATTGTCTCAACATATATGGATTTAATTTAACATTATATCCTATAGAGTTTTATTTTAAGTTCATATTTCCATTTTTTATATGGCAGGATGTTGCAGTAGCAGTGGTTGGCCATGTGTGGTCCTGGACGTACTCCAGTTCTGAGTTGGCGTATATTTACTTCAGTTCTTTTTTGTGACTGTAGTAACTTGAGATGTTCAGTTTGTGCATAGAAATGGACTTCCATTTGTGGATGGGTGCACACCTTTTCCTAAACCCCTTCCTGACCCTTCCTTAACCCCTCCCGTTTCGTAGTAAGTATTTCCAATTTTCCAGTCACTCCCTTCTGTCCCTCCCACATTTACACATTTACTACTAAAAAGTATACTTATGTGTGCGGAGACTCTGCAGTCATGGTGGATATCTCTGCACAGAAAGATATAGGAGAGGTGGAAGCATCACCTTCGCGCATAGGTTTGTGAATAGAATTTTGTAGTCATTAGTAGTACTACTGTAATACTACTAAACGTATACCAAAATGCAGTTTGTCTTATTATGTCTGTGCCATTACGTGTATCTGCTCTAAAATATATGTGGGATCTACAATAAGACTCTTAAAAAATGGCTTGAACATATTACGCCATTGAATTGAGGGAATAAGAAATATCCTATGTCAATACATTTTGATAAATATTGTAATAGAGGGGAAAAAGTGAAGATTTAGATTTGTTGGTAAATTACACATCAAACTACATTAAGGAGGGGGCAATATAGAATATATGCTCGGACACAGTGGACCCTTTTGAATAGACACATTTCAGACAGTTGCATATGTGCTGAACCGGGACCCAAAATTCCAAATATGCTTGTAATGTAATGAATGTAATGATGTCTTGTAAAACGCATGAATCACCCCACATGGGGTCTCTTCGCGCTGTAGACCGCTGGGGTACCCGTCCTGGCTTTCCCTGTGAGATGGTCCCTACTGGGTATCTCCAAGATGAAACCAGGCATCCCCGGCATATGTGGGGGGCCGTTGTGGAGATGAGGCAAGCTAATGCCCAGAGTTGCCAAGTGTGATCCCTGGTTAGAGTAGGCACCGAGGAGAGAATTATCGAGTCCGCTGACCCTGGTCCACGACCCTTGTATGATAGATAATAGGAATAGGGACACTTTCAAAGTAGTAAACACTTGAGCTTTAGATGGAAATATAACATGTATAAATTGCGAACTAATATCATGTCAGAACCCATAATTTCCCCTCAATTAGGCTTCATATAGGGCAAGTAAAGGAATACTAGCATGTGTGCAACAGCTGTCCTCAAACCATATTTGTCGTAACTTATATACATTGAACAATATAAAAAATAAAAAGTAGGGCTACATTTATTTAGGTATTCAAGTCTATAGCAATTAAATGCATAGGATTCTCAGAACTCTAGTTCGTTTTTTTCTATGACATTTCACCTATCCCTGATGTGGTGCAATGGTAATAACGTAGAAGGATTTTCCATCATTCAGGACTTGGATTTTATGAGACACATAACATTAAAGTGATGTTTTCTTGTTGGGGCAAATAGTTTTTGTTTTTAATTTACATAATATAAATTACTTCATATAGTGCTTTCAGTGTTCCTGAATGTTTTTGTACAAGGGTCATGAAGTTTATTTGAGGAAGATGTTTATATGTCAAGATTAGTTATCACTTTTGACTCCAAAAAATGGAAGACTGGCATGAAAATGTGGATTTATAAATAACTAAATACTATTCACAAAATATTTAAAATATATTGAATGAAATGATATAAGACTGCTTACCTTTTTGACTTTTTAGTAGTTGTTTGTAATTATGTATATATTTTAATGATAGTTTGTAATATGTGGACATATATTGATTATGTGTATTTAAATGTCTGTCACAGATTTGAAGAAAAGAGGTTTTTACCTCAAAACACATGTTGACTTTATTGTAGTTTGAAGATTTTTGGTAAAATGAAATAAAATAGATTTTAATTAAAAGTAATTGTAGTACATTCAACATGAATTATGAATAGTGGAGGTCTTTTTTTGTCCTCATGTGCTCGAGGTGCTCGTTGTGGGGAGGAACCCATCTGCTTGGTCATCGGCGTGGTGGCCTCCGTGCCTGGGTGAAGCTCCCATACCCCGCCAGGGAGTAAAAAACCTTGGCGTATGGCTCGACGCCGACCTATCTTTTGGACCCCAAATAGACCGAGTTGTAGGTGTCTGTTTTGGCGTCCTTAAAACCATAAGGAAGGTCCTTGACCTCCTTCCTATGTCAGCACAGAAAATACTGGTACACGCCCTTGTGACATCACGCTTAGACTACGGCAATCTACTCTACCTGGGTACCACCTGCAAAGCCATGAATCGCCTTCAGATAATACAGAACGCGGCTGCCCGTCTCATCCTAAAAATCCCTAAACGATCAGACACCAAAGCCGCTCTCAATACCCTCCACTGGCTGCCAGTAAAAAACAGAGTGAAATTCAAAGCCCTCTGTACATGCCACCGCATCCTAGCTAAGAAATCACCTATCCCACTCCAGAACTTAGTGACAAGGTACATACCTACACGCGATCTGCGCTCCTTTTATGGGGGCCTACTTCAGGTTCCTAGGGTCAAAAGGGCCCGCATGGGCGGACGTTCCTTTCGTCATCTGGCAGCGAAAAGCTGGAATTCCCTCCCCCTCCATCTTCGTCTGGATCCATCTGAATCCAGCTTTCGCAAGAACCTAAAAACATATCTGTTTTCCAGATAACTGATCTCTGGTCTTCAACCTCGCACAGAGCTCTTTAGTTGCAGCGCGGGGACACGCTTTTGCGTAACCAAGCGCTTTATAAGCTACCCTTATTATTATATATATATGTGCCTCAGGTTGACCTTCTATATATTATTTAGTGCTGTTCTTGCCTTTATCTAGGAATGGGGGCCACGGTCCACAGTCTAGATCCTGCATTCTTCTTTTGTACAATGGTGCTCAAAGACCAGGCAATGAAGTGCATCATGAGGCACATAGGCATAATCATAGGACATGTTTCATAGAAAAAAAGAAACAAAAAAAATGGAGCCCTCTAATTCCAGCCATCTTTCCAAGGGTAACCAATTTGTATCTCTTTTTACCCAGATCTGCTGCATACATTCTTACAGTGAGTTTTTAATGGACTGTAGCCAATCAATGAACAAATGGTGGGTATTCGCTTATCCATTTTTTGCAAACCTCCCTACACACTAACAAAATCTAATAAAACAGTAATTTAATCGATCTCTACTAACTTTTATTTGTGTTCCAATATCCCAAAAAGTCAAGAGATAGGCTTACCTTGATTTGTATGTCAAGAATGATAGGGCAATGGCCGCTGCTTGGTAGAGCTCCGGGGAACCCAGCCCACACCATTATTACCTGCCTTATTATTCCTGGACATCTGTGATGGAAACCCATGATCGGAAGGCACCCGGACCCCAATGCAACAAAAACGGTGCTTGTAGCTCCCCTCGGAGTCGAAATATCTCCCTCTGCAGTGCAAGGCCCGTAGGGCCAGGAAAGCCGGGAGCCCGAGTGACGACAAATGGTGCGTGCGAGCTGACACCCACGGTGGGACTTTGTGCCTAACTCTGGTCCATCGATCCTTGGTCGGCCGTCCCAACAGCACATCTCCGCTGCATTACTGACCGGACGGACTGTCGGTGACACTGCAGTGCATAGGTGAGGAGCCTGGATCACGGTGCCTGGAGCGCTGGACTGGGCGCCTGCTTGGAGGACATTGGGGATCAATCGGTGGCGATCGCTGCCCGGGGAAGGGTTTCACAGCTGTTGGAGTGAGGCCCTCACTTTCCCCGCCGGTGCCACTCTACATGCCAGTCAGTCAGTCAGTCAGTCAAAAGCTTTTATTTCGGTTAAAAAAACATAAAAAGAGATATTTACATAAAACAGTACAGTTTTAGCAGGATTATACATGATAAAATAATAAAAGAGCTAGAGGGATCAAATTTCATAAATAGGATTAAAATGATGAAGATACATAGATAAAAATATCACACTGGCGCTCCGAGGATTCCCACCAGGTTGCCCAGTTAGCTTAAATCGAAGAAACCCTCCCATTTTCTTCACAGCAGATTACCTTGTTTGGAGTAGTTGGTTGGGATACCTTTTTTTAATGTTGCGCACCTTATAAACCACATGGACAGAAGGAATTTAGATGTTACATAGAATGTCAAGAAGGCAGTATCCGTTTTAAGGATTCTATAGGTATCCCTTTAGTCCCTAATACTCCTGGACTTACAGAATTGAATTATCCATTTCGCTCTAGGCCGAGAGTACGAGGGGCAGAAAAGCAGAACGTGCAGATCTGTCTCTCTGCTTCCCTGGCAACCTGGGCAAGTGCTCACTGGAGGTGTGACTTTTGACCACTTAGCTGTTAGGTCCCTAAGAGGGACAGAGCCATGCCTAAACTGGATGTAAAGTTTCCTGGCCAAGATGGGCTGAATGTCATCCAGAAATCTCTCTAAGTTTGGGTGGGCCTTGGTCGCTAGGAAAGTGTCAGTAAGCCTACCCAAAGAGGAACTTGAAGCTACGAGAGCCCAACCATACTCTCTCAATGCCATACTTAGAGTTTGCACAGGGCAGGTCTCCTCTGGGGAAGACCACAAGTCCCCCCTGCCAATGGCCCTGAAGAGATACTGGATGTGCTTTAGCCATGGAATATTCCCCGCACCCCGAGTTACTAACAGGTACCGTAGATCCTCCCTATAGCTCTCAAGTTCCGGGGTGGCCCATAGTCGTCTCCAATATAACAAGGGGCAATACGAAATAACGTCTTGGATAGGGTCCAAGCCCAGGTCTAGCCTTAATGGGGTAAGGGGTGTGCTTTGTGGTAGCCTCAAAAGGCGCCTCATGTAGCTGTTCTCAGTAAGGGAGAGAGGGACACATTTGCATGTCCCCAAAGGTCCGCGCCATATAGTGCGCCACCTCGTGCCTGGGCTTTATATATTTCAACAGGCGGTCCCACCAGTTTGAGGGAGGATTTGTTAAAAACTTTTAAAATACCACTGGAAGATTGGGTAAGCTTCAGATTGGCTTTGGTAATGTGCGACCCCCAATCCATTCTGTCGTTTAAGGTGACCCCCAGGTATTCAAAAGTGGACACTCGGTCCAGGGCCACTCCATCCAGGTGCAGGTGGGGACAATTAAAGCGTTTCAGGTTGAACACCATGTACTTGGTTTTAGTGAAGTTGATTTCTAGGTTCCTCACCTTACAAAACCTAGAAAAGGCCTCCAATGTGCGCTGGATACCCCCCAATGAGTTAGACAATAGGAGGGTATCATCAGCGAACACTAGTGCTGGTACCTTCCGTCCCGCTAGACTAGGGGAATCCAAATCTTTTGCTCCCAGTAGAAAGGCAATCAGGCCATTAGGAAATAGAGAAAATAGCGTGGGGGCAAGAACGCAGCCTTGCCTTACGCCCCTTTGCACTGGGAACGGCGTTGACAGCTCACCGCCCCTCCCGTACCTCACCCTGGCGTACGTGCCCTGGTGCAAAGGTTTGAAATGGTCACACAGGTAGGCCAGGGCTCCCATCTCCTTTAAGATAGCCCAGAGCTTGTCCCTCTGGACCAGGTCAAAGGCAGACCTGAGGTCCACAAATATCAGGTACAGGCTGCCCTCGCCCAAGATGACCGTTCTCCAGTATACCAACTGAAGCCTGAACAGCTGATCGATCAAGGAAACCCCTGCCCGAAAACCTGCCTGCAGGGAGGTTAGGATGTGGTGGTCATCCATCCAACGCTGCAACCTGGTTCGGAGGACTCGGGCAAAGAGTTTCTGGAGGACATCAATCAGGCTTATGGGGCGATAATTGGCCGGGTCCAGAGGAGAAGCCTTCTTGTGGATGGGTATTATTTCAGCCCCCAACCAAGTCGGGGGGATATCCATGCCCTGCATGATTCCATTAAAAAAGGTTCAAATATATGGTGCCCAAACCTCTTGCTCGGTCCGGTATAAGTCCCCAGGAATCCTGTCTAGGCCCAGGGCTTTCCCCGGAATCATGCTCCTAATTGCTGCACTGACCTCTGGGTGCCAGTCTATAACGGACGGTCCCCTGGCTGAAACTGGACACCGGGGAGCGGCTGGCTTTGCATCTCGACACCCCGCGGTGGCGGGTGAGGGGGGTGACACAGCCTAATGGTAAGCGCAACCCTGCACAATACACTCCGGAGGGGAGGTACTGACACTGCCCCATATCGCATAGGCCTCATTGCCTAACTGCTCCTGTCCAGGACTTTGAGGCGGCGCCCACCAGAAAACTGGGGCATAACACGAGCACTGAACACCCGTGGTCTCCCTCAGCCTGACCGATTTAGGACACCCTCAGGATCTGGCCCAGATATTCTCGGGGTTTTCCATTGGAGACACCTCAGAACAGAGTATTTTCCCATGCAAGCCTAGCAAGATCACCCATGGCGAGGTGCAACGGGGTTCATCCCCCTCCTAAAGACTATCACATGGCGTCCTCGCGGGCCTTATGTCAGCTCAGACCAATAGGCTGAAAAAATACGCCTTCACCAAAGAGAGAGTCCTGGAACAGTCACCCAAACACAAGAATGCTGGGGACCAAGGGAGCCCAGACAGAGATCCCACTCTCAAGGATGTTATGGCGGCAATCGCAGAGATTAAAACCTCCCTCGAGCACCAAATGGACACCATGACTCTTGAGGTGAACCTCATCCGGGCAGATCTCAATAAAAATAATGAAAGGCTAAAGCAAGTAAAGCTCAAAACCAACAGCTTGGTGGAGGACGCCTCCCAGATCCAAACCTTATATTGGCGAGCTGTAGTCCTTCCGAAAGTTTGCAGAGGCTCAAATGGTCTATTATGAAGGACGTCTTTGACGTAACAATGTTCGCATACTAGGTGTTCCGGAGAAAGCGGAAGGGTAGGCAGTGGATCTGTTTGTGGAGGACCTCATCCTTTTCCACCTCAAACCTAAGGGACTAGACAACTTCTTTGTCATAGAACGGGCCCACAGGGTCTGGGAGGGCGTTCCAAGCCGGGGGCGACAGACACTTATTTCCATGAAAACACGGGTACGGTAAACTCCTACTAAAAACTCTGGGAAGCTTTCAAGGCGGTAATAAGGGGGGAAGCTCTGTCACTCATATCTGGACAGAAGAAGGAACAGCAGAAGGAAGTGTCTAATATAGAGGGTGAGATCTACCAATTGGAGCGAGACGTGTCAACAATGACAACGCCAGACTCGCTCCACCTTTTGCATCTTAAACAGGAAGAATACAGGGCATTAGTGATCAAAACAGCTAAGGGGTTGGGGAGGGAGAAACTCCGTAAGATCTATGACCTAGGGGATAAGGCCGGAAAATTGATAGCTTGGCTTGATAAACAGGAATGGGCGAATATAATTTTCCTGGTACTGCAGGACACTAGTGGGCTTCAAATTACTGACCCTCAAGACATAGCGAACCACTTTGCTAGACATTTTAAAGCGGTATATACCTCAGTAGCACCCTACACTGAGGAAAATTCTGCTGAATTATTAAGAGACATCGCGCTTCCCACCCTCTCCTTGGCAGACCAGCAACTATTAGATAGCCCTCTGACGGCAGACGAAATTGCGCAAGCAATCAGATCACTAAAGTCAGGAAAAGCCCTTGGCCCCAACGGCATACCAATCAAACTATATAAACTTAACTCTGATATATTATCTCCTTATCTTAAGGGCATGTTGAGGTGAGTAGAGACGTGGGTGAACTACCAATAGACCAAAGCATTGCCATTGTAGTTACTATACACAAAGAAGGCAAAACCAAAACAGATTGTACCTCATATAGGCCAATCTCTCTCCACAATGCCAAGCCTAAGGTCCTTGCCAAAGTACTGGCTAACCGTCTAATTAAAACAATTTCAGACCTGGTACACCCAGATGAATCCGGTTTTATACCACACCGGAACACAGCATTGAATTTACGCAAAGTACATGGAGTCCTAGGTAGGGTAGACATGGAACCGGCTACCCTTGTCTCCTTGGACGCCACCATGGCGTTCAATACTATTGAATGGCCTTACCTTATAGCTATCCTTCGGAAAATGGGGTTCGGCCAGGAATTTATTCGGTGGGTTCACCTCCTGTACTCGAAACCACTGGCACAAGTCGTGGTTAATAATAAAAAGTCAGACTAGTTTGTCTTGAGCCGGCGTACCCGTCAGGGATGCCCGCTCTTCCCACTCCTATTTGCCCTAGCACTGGAACCTCTGGCGGAATGGATCTGCCGGGATACAGGTATTCGAGGTATGCGTTGGTCATATGAATGGGAGGACCGTATTTCGCTTTATGCAGACGAAATATTACTCTATTTAACTTCTCCTAAAAAGTCCCTAATCACAGTATTGGACATATTGGCAATCTTTGGCAAATACTCTGTGTTTACTATTAATGGACTAAATCCCACCTATATGTCCTGCAAGGAGGCCTACCCGCCTTGCCCCGCAATGGTCCAAATCATGTCAGCACCACGGGATTCAAATATTTGGATATATTTATCTCCTTAGACCCTACACTTTGATACAATAAAAAACTCCTTCCTCCTATGCTTCGACTGAAATGGGACATACCCAGCTGGAAGTCTCTTCCTCTTTCACTTCTGGGCAAGGCTGCTCTTTTTAAAATGATGTCACTCCCCCGTTTCCTTTATGCCCTACAAAACTCACTCGACCCTGCCCCCCTGAAATATTTTAAAGAAATTGAACACCTCCAGAGGGACCTGCTGTGGAATGGTACACCTCGCACAGCCTTGGGAAAACTTACACTAAAATGGTATGATGGTGGCATCAGTCTTCCAGACATTAAAAAATACTATTGGGCGGTGCACCTAGCAGCTATCAATCATTGCACGTACGGTGGCCCTGATGATCCAGGCTATCCTATGGACAAGTGGCTTCTCCCAGGAGGGAATTATAATAGATCACTCTATTCAAAACCTGGCCAACCTCAACTGACAGGCCCCACTGGTCACTCAGTAAGGGTGTGGCATGCCGCAAATAGATCCCTCACATTGGAACGTAAATTGACATTAACTACCCCCATGGGATTCTGCACAACTACGTAATCTTTGGACATTGAAAGGATTTGATAAGTGGAACATGATTGGCATCTCACAAATTAAAGATATATGGGACAGGGTGGAGGTGAAGCCATTTGCCGCTCTCCTGATTCAGCATGACCTGGCTGACACTGAGATTTTCCGCTACAGGCAGGTTAGCCATGCACTATATTCACTCCTCCCAAAGGGCTCTTCCCTCCCTGAATCATCCCTGTTGGAGAATAAAATACTGGATGGCCACCTCCTGGACAGGACCATTTCTTTAATCTATAACAAACTAATACATAATATGGAAGATCCCCTCTCAGTATTGCGACAGAAATGGGTCGCCGATGGCATAGAAATAGATGATGAGTAGTGGCAGGAGGTGATATCTTCTCCTCAGGTGGTGGCCATTCCAGCTCAACTAAGGTTAGTATAGATTAAATTCCTGCATAGGATATATATAACTGGCCTTCGACTAGTGCACATGGGAAGAGTGGAGGCGGGGGACTGTTGCAGAAGATGCAGGCAAGTTGGCACCTTTATGCACATTATATGGGAATGCACGCTCATTCAAATGTACTGGAGGGAGTTACTCGTGGAGATGAGAACAGTCCTAAATGTTACTATTTACCCTAAGGCACGTAGGTGCCTGCTGAACATATGGAACCAACTGACTTAAACAATTATCAAACACAATGGACCACTTTGGGCTTCATGGTTGCCAAAAGAAATATTGCTCAGGCCTGGGGAGCAGCAACACCCCACACACTGGAAGCATGGGAGGCAAGTATGGACTGGTGCATATTCAGGGAAAAGGCAGTGTAAGCTGCCCGAGGCTGCCCCAGAAAATGGTCCCGTATAAGGTCATTGTGCAACTCATATTGGGGTGACATTTGCGCCCCCCGCAGAGTATTGAACTCGATGATCTGCTTCCTCCTTAAAATGTCATTATTGTGTATATTGAGAAGAATGCTTGTTTTTAAGTGTCATACTTCTGTTGGTATTGGTTGGGGGGATGAGATGTGCGGCCCGCACCTATCCTGGAATGTGGTCCCACATAAGCTCGCTGTGGAACCCATAGCATGAAAATAGTTGTGCTCCCACACAGTGTATTGAACCCGATGATTTGCCTCCTCCTTGATGCGTCCTTGCTGTGTATATTGTTGAGATGTACTGCCTCTAATTGTCGTGCTTATATACTGATATTGATTTCTTTTGATATTTGCTTCTATGTCGATGGCTCCTTCTGAAATTGACAGGTTTAACCACACTATAAAGTGGACTCTTAATGTGGTACCATATTTCCTCCCATTGCATTGCAGTACTTTCAGTCTCACCTTCTTATAGTACTTGGGATCGCCACATTTGTTCATAAAGCCGGTATTGACCTCTCCTAGTGTTTTTTAGCATGGGACTAAACATTCTATCTATTTCTGAACTATCCTGGCTACGAAGTAACATTTTCCCATTCTTCAACAAGTACACCCAAGCATAGTATCTCAAGTCTGGAAGAGCTAGGCCGCCTTTCTGTATTTTTCTCTGTAGTTTATTCCATGCTGTACGTGACCCCTTTTAGGCCCAAATGAAACTGCTAATCTTCCCTTGTAGTTTATCTAACCACTTGAGCTTAAATGGCAGTGGTATTGCATTGAATAAAAATGTAAACTTTGGCCAAATAATCATTTTAACCAAATGTGCCCTTTCAAATATAGTTAATGGTAAATGAGACCAGCTAGACATCAAATTAAATACCTCTTTCTTAACTTTTATCAAAATCTTCTCTGAGAGTCTCATGATGTCTTGTGTTATTTTGACCTTTAAATACCTCCTTCTCCTTCTTTTTTTTTAGTTCAGAATGATTTTATTGAATTTTAGCAATGGAAAAAACACAGAGGTACCTACAGAAAACTGATAAGTTAATTCAATAAATTACATGGAAGCGAATAAAAACAATCATAAATAAGCAGTCCCAAATAAAATACATCGCAGAGTACCATCGTCAATCAAAGGATAACTAAAAAACAGAAGGGAAGGAAGGAAGGGGGGAAGGGAAAGGGGAAATATACATTTCATAGTATAATAAATTAGATAAATAGAGTTACCAATAAAATGCTAAAAAACAGTATGATAATCAATGAATAAAATATTAACATTGAAAGAACAGGAATCATAACTGCATATATGAATCTATAGGAGACCAAAAGGATTGAAAATGCGAAGAATTATGATAAACACCTTGTAAAGATAATTGAGCACCTCTTCTTGTAAAGATAATCCAAGACCACCAAGCATGAACTGAAAGAGAAGTAGCATCCTTCCAACAAAAAGTAACTGATTTTAACGCAGCCGAAACCAAAAAATAAATAACTTTGCTTCAGCATCATCAAGAGGATTAATCAGAACAACCGATTTACATATTATCAATTTATAAGAAAGCAAATATGAAAGAGGCAAAATTTTCAATATCACATTCCATACTTCAGACCAAAATTTCATAATAATAGGACAATCAAATAACATGTGACGTAAAGAACCAGGATGTAAATTACAATGCCAACATAGGTTTGATGGTAATAATTTAGCTTTAAATAAACGTAATGGAGTCCATAAAGAATTAAACAAAATATAAGCATTGGTTTGATAAAGTGAAACTGATAACCATCCAGAAATACTATTAGTCCAAATTAATGACCATGAATCAGTTGATAGGGAAATGGAGAGTTCAGTATTCCAAAAAGTGGAAATTGTATCAACGTTGGAGCCTAATGAAAAGGTAAGTTTCTTATTAAATACAGAAACTCCTTTAGAAGATAAAGAAACAGTATTGATATAAATTAAAAAATCAGCTGAGAATATAGACGGGATACCAGTTGGGAAGGAGTCTAAAATGGAATTAGACAAAAATTGATATTTTAACAAATCTGACAATGGTAAATTGAATTTTAGTTGGAGTTGGGTAAATGGAATAAATGCATCATCTAAGGAAACATCGTTAAGATAGAAAATGGCCTTAGCAATCCAAGAAGACCAAAAAGAGACATTTCTATTTAATTTTATTAAAGCGCTATGCCATAAGGACAAATGCACCGTAGAAAGTAAAGGGGATGCAAAATTAGAGTCTAAATCAATAAAAATTAATCTTGATGATTTGATTATGGACGAGGAATGTATAATCTTAGAGGTAGGAAACATAGTTAACAAGGAAAGCAAAGGAAAAGGTTTTGCAAGGGAAGTTTCAATATGAAACCAAATAGGAGGACTAACAACAGGTGAAATATTAAACCATAACGAGCTCTGTTTTAAGATAAATGCCTTATGATATAAATAGAAATCAGGTAGGGCAAAACCAACTTGGCATTTAGGAATCTTCAATTTTTTATAAGCAATACGGGGAGGTTTATTATTCCATAGAAATTTAGATAACAGTTTATCAATATCTTTATAAAATTTGAGTGGAAATTGAGTTGGTATCATAGCAAGAGAATAAAATATTTTTGGGGCAATATTCATTTTAATAGACTCCATTCTCCCCCACCAGGAAAGAGGAAGGGAAGACCATTTGGAAGTTTTTTGTTTAATATAATCAAAAATGAAATCAGAATTTAACTTCAAGGTAGCATGTAGGGATGATGAAAATAATATACCAAGGTATTTCAACTTACTCTTTTGCCAAACAATATCCGGTGAAGGTAACATATCAGGAGTACATAGCATATTTAAAGGAAAAAATTCAGTTTTACTAACGTTTAATTTATATCCTGATACAGCTGAATATTTAGAAATAATATCAAGCAAAAATGGTACAGACGATGCAGGATTACTAATAAATAATAACACATCATCAGCATATGCCAAAGTTTTAACAGTAACATCTTTGATAGTGATACCTTGAATGTTTTCACACTTACGAATTAAATTAAGAAATGGTTCAATTCCCAATAAAAATAAAAGAGGTGATATGGGACAGCCCTGACGTGTTCCTCTAAAAAGGGAAAATTGGTTAGAAATCTGACCATTAATAAGCAATCGAGCAGTGGGAGCATTGTATAAAGCGGAAATCATACGAATAAAGGATGGTCCAAAATTAAAAGATAATAAAGTTTTAAATAAAAACTGCCAATGGATTTTACCAAAAGCTTTTTCTGCATCTAATGCCATAACACCAGTAGGGACAAGGATAGTGGAGCTTTGTTCAATAACATGTAATAACGTTCTCGTATTGTTAGCAGAATATCTATTATTCATAAAACCAGATTGGTCGGGGTGCATAATAGAATGAAGGACAGGAGCTAACCTAGAGGCAAGAATTTTAGCATATAATTTACAATCTTCATTAATCAAAGAAATGGGACGATAATTAACGACAAGGGTAGGGTCTTTATCAGGTTTGGGAAGTACAACAATTAATGCTTCTGAAAAAGAGGCCGAAATGGTACCTGAGGAAGAAAAGTGAGAAAAAATCTGGTACAAATAAGGAAAAAGATGATTTTGAAATTCTTTATAGAATTCGGCAGGGATGCCATCAGGACCAGGAGATTTATTTTTTGGAGGTGATTTAATGGCAGTCAGGATTTCATCAGTAGTAGTAGGTGAGTCTAACCCAAGTCTATCAGAGGGAGAAATATGAGGTAAGTCAGAATAATTTAAAAAAGCGTCAATTATAGAGTCATCACAAAAATCTGGTTTATTATATAAGGTGGAATAAAAATGTAAAAATTCTTGAACAATATCATTATGGGAAAGTGCAATTTTACCTTGAGGACCTTGAATGGAGGTAATCTGCGTTTTATCCCTTTTAATACGTAAATAATTAGCAAGGAGCTTACCAGACCTATTGGAATTAAAGCGAAATCTAGCATTGGACTTAGAAAGCTGGACCCCGGCCCTAGTTCTAAGAATAGCATTAAATTCATATCTAAGTTTTTGTAGTTTAAGTTTATATTGAGGATCACTAGACGTGATAAATAAACATTCAAAATGATCTATTTGTTTCTCTAAAGATTTGATATTAGAATTAAAATTCTTATTCTCATGTGCCATAATAGAAATTGTAGAACTTCTGATATGGGCTTTAAATGCATCCCACCGAATAATAACAGAGGTAGAGTCTTCCGGATTGAATTTGAAATAATCCTGAATCGCTTGCAACAACTTGGGTTTATGAGTGTCATTAAGGACAATGTCAGTATTCATACACCATCTAGATTGCTTAGCAAAAGAAGACAAAAGATTTAAAACAAAAGAAATCATAGCATGGTCTGATATGTCAATAGTACCAATGGTAGGATTATTTGCAAATTGAATGAGAGAGGGGGAAAGTAAAAAATAATCAATTCTGGAATGGGAATTATAAGGATTGGAGAAAAAAGAAAATTCCTTACCAGTGGGATAGTGTAATCTCCAAATGTCAGCTAACTTGGTGGTATGAAGAAAAGCCTTAAAGGCATGAAAAATCTTGGATGGTCGAAATCTAGAGCAAGGGATCTGCAAAAACATTGAAATCTCCCCCAAAAATCAAGGGAACTTTTCCCAACTTTAGAACTTCAGTCGTAACAGTAGCCCAAAAAACAGGGTCATCTGCTGTAGGGCCATACACATTAAACAAAAAGAAAATAGAGTCATGAATTTTGATTTTAACTATAGTATATCTGCCTTCAGAATCTGAAATCTTATTTAAAATTTGACAATGTAATCTTTTAGCAAAGAAAATAGCAACCCCATTCTTTTTACCTTTAGCAGGTGAGGAGACAATAGAATCTACCCATTTTTTGTTCATATATTGTAAAACTTTATCTTCAACATGCGTCTCTTGAACAAAACAAATATCAGCTTTACAACTACCTAAATAATCTAGAATTTTCGTACGTTTTATTGGGTGTCTTAAACCTTTTACATTTAGAGAAACAACTTTAATATTATGAATATTAGCCATTAAGATTTAAGAGGAAGGAAAGAAAGGAATCAATTCAATTCAATTAATTTATATAGCGCGCTACATACCCAGAGGGTCTCAAGGTGCTTGAAGAAGGGTGGGGAATTACTCGTCGAAAATCCAGGTTTTAAGTTGTTTTCTGAATGCTAGGTGGTTCTGAGTGAGGCGAAGGTGAGTGGGAAGTGAGTTCCAGGTTTTAGCCGCCAGGTAGGAGAAGGATCTTCCTCCCATGGTGGTTTTGTTGATGCGAGGTACAGCAGCAAGGGCTTGGTTGGAAGAGCGTAGCTGGCGGGAGGGGGTGTAGAAGGAAAGTCGTGTGTTGAGGCATTCGGGTCCAAGTTCGTAAAGTGCTTTGTGTGCGTTGGTTAGGAGCGGAATGTTATCCTCTTATCGACGGGGAGCCAGTGGAGGTTTTTCAGGTGACCAGAGATGTGGTCTTTATGCGGGATGTCTAGTATGAGTCTGGCTGATGCGTTGGAGTTTTTTATGCAGTTTTGCGGTGGTGCCGGCGTATAGGGTGTTTCCGTAGTCCAGGCGGCTTGTAACCAGTGCGTGGGTGACCGTCTTTCTAGTTTCGGTGGGGATCCAGCAAAATGTTTTTTTGAGCATGCGAAGAATGTTGAAGCAGGATGATGAAACGGCGTTGACTTGTTTGGTCATCGAGAGTGAGGAGTCCAGGATGACGCCCAGGTTCCGTGCGTGGTCCGTCGGGATGGGTGCTTTTCCAAGGGCCTCTGGCCACCAAGAGTCGTCCCAGGCGGAGGGGGATGTACCTAATATAAGGACTTCTGTTTTGTCTGAATTCAGTTTCAGACGGCTGTGCTTCATCCACTTGGCTACTTCTTTCATTCCTTCATGTAGGTTGGTTTTGGCGGTGTTAGGGTCTTTGGTGAGTGAGAGGATCAGTTGAGTGTCATCAGCGTAGGAGATGATGTTGAGGTTGTGTTGGCTTGCGATGCCCGCGAGGGGGCTCATGTATACGTTGAAGAGGGTGGGGCTGAGTGAAGATCCTTGTGGCACGCCGCAAATGACTTCAGTGGCCTCTGACTTGAATGGTGGGAGGCGGACTCTCTGAGTTCTTCCGGCAAGGAACGAGGTGATCCATTCCAGTGCTTTTCCTTGGATTCCGATGTTTCTGAGGCGTTGTAACAGGGTGCTATGACAGACTGTGTCGAAGGCTGCGGAGAGGTCAAGGAGGATGAGGGCGACTGTGTCTCCATTGTCCAGTAGTGTTCGAATGTCGTCTGTTGCTGCGATGAGTGCGGTCTCAGTGCTGTGTTTGGCTCTGAAGCCAGACTGTGAGGAGTCGAGGGATTTGTTGGTTTCGAGGAAGGCGGCAAGCTGGTTGTTGACAGCTTTCTCGATGACTTTGGCCGAGAAAGGAAGGAGCGAGATGGGGCGGTAGTTCTTAAGTTCAGTGGGGTCTGCTGTGGGTTTCTTCAGAAGGGCGCTGAGTTCGGCGTGTTTCCAGCTTTCCGGGAAGGTGGCGGAGTTGAGGGAGCAGTTGATGACGTCTCGGAGGTGTGGTGCTATGATGGAATCTGCTTTGTTGAAGATGTGGTGAGGGCATGGGTCTGTGGGGGATCCTGAGTGGATGGAGTTCATCAGGTGGATGGTGTCCTCAGTGGAGATTGGGTTCCAGTCATTAAGGATGTTCAAGGGGGGTGAGGGTACGGCTAAGGTTGGGTGGGTTGGTCTCCGGGTTGGTTGTCGAAGCTGTTGTGGATGTCTGCGATTTTGTCGTGGAAGAACGAAGCTAGGGAGTCGCAAAGGGTTTGAGAGGGAGTGATGTCGTTGGAGTTGGCAGTGGGGTTGGTAAACTCTTTGACGATGTTGAATAATTCCTTGCTGTTGTGGGCGTTGTTGTCTAGTCGGTCTTTGAATGCGGCTTTCTTGGCAGCCCGGATCAGTTGGTGGTGTATGCGGGTGACGTTTTTGAAGGCGTCCCTGGTGCTGGTGTTTGGGTCTTTTTTCCAGGCCTTCTCAAGGGAGCGACGGAGTTTCTTGGATTTCTTAAGATCATCGTTGAACCAGGGGGCGTTTTTGCTGCCTAGTTTGATTTGACGTTTTTTCAAAGGTGCTAGGTTGTCGGCGCAAAAGCGTCCAGCTTGTTTTTGTTATCTTGAATTTTAATGACATTATCAGAAACCTTCATTGAAATGGAAGCCATATCTTTTCGAACATTTTTGACTTCTGAGGCAATAGTGTCAGTATTCAGACGTAATGCTTTAATTTCCTCCAAAATTAGCGCAAGAGAAGGGTCTGAGGATTCTACCACCTTAGATTTGGTTGGAGGAGGAGAAACCTGCTGCTTCCTCTTATTAGTGGTTGAATTCTTAGAATCCAATTTGAGGTGAAAAAATATTCACTAATACATAGGATTAATAAAATGAAGAAAAACAACCTCAAAATGTGAGAGAAATGTCGTAAATAGAGACAAAAACGTCAAAAAACTCTGCAAAACAACAGGTGCAGCAGCTAAATTGGACAGTAGGCGTGGCTAGGCCCAAGCCAGGCTCTGTCATATGTATTACTCCGCCCCCAGGCACTCAAAGCCGGCAATACCTGGAGGTGCAGCTGGGAGCAGGAACCATGGAGGCAGCAAAAGCACTTCCGTCAAAGAAATTCGTCTGAAGAAGACTCCACAGGTAAGAAATGGTATCAGGAGGCAAGCGCCGGTATTTTCGCCGACTTTGTGACAGAAATTCATCGTAAAAACAAAGTTATGGGCTGTGGTGTTCACGGAGCTCCGGTGGCGGTGGCCATCTTGGTTGACGCGCTTGCGCGTCTTCACATCATCTCCTTCTTAACCTGCTCATTTCCTCCCTTAATATTTTAAGACATTTCTTCTTTTTTGTCGTTGTTAACAGCCTATCTGGCTACCTGGCCAAAGTCTGAGGTCAGTCTATCAATTATTGGGAGTGTAGCCTGTAGATCTGATGTATAGATCATAAGATTATTTGCATACAGGGCTACTTTCTTTTCCCAGTATTACACCTAAAATGGGGTATGCCCATTTCCTTTCTGATTTTTCTTGCAAATGGTTTGATTTTAGCGGACACACAAGGCAGCCTTGTCTTGTCCCTCTAGTAATTTGGAAGGAGGGGGTCGCATTTCCATTTACTAGGACTTTGGCACACAGAGAGTGATAAATTAAAGCTAATGTCCTACAAAATCTACCTCCTGAATTGTAGAATTTCATCATGGCTTGTAGAAATACCCAGTTTACTCAATCAAATACTTTCGTAGCGTCTAAGGTTATTACTGCCAAAGGGGCCTTAAATGTGATGGCAGGATCTATAGAGCCAATTAGGCCATATGTCACTTCATGCAATGTTCTTCCTCATAAGAAACCTTTCAGGTCCTCATGAATGAGTCCCCCTGCAACTCATTGAGCCTCTCAGCTAAGACCTTGGCAAATATTTTGTAATCACAGTTTAACAATGATATGGGCCTATATGATTCCATGTTATGGGTATAGTTAACCCATTTTAGAATATCTCACTGAATAATTTAGTCAGGATTGGCAACAAAGATCCAGATAAGGCTCTATATACCTCATGCGGAAGACCATCTGGACCTGGTGCCTTGCCTTCATTACCAGCCTTGATTGATTGCTTAACTTCCAGGAGGCTTATGTTACTATTTAAAACAGTGTTATTTACCTCGCTTAATGTTCCTAAGTCTTCTTGATGCAACCAATTCTTCAGCCCTTTCTCTGTAACCTCCAGATCCTTTTCATATAAAGTTTCAAAAAAACTTTGGAAAGTATCCTCAATCTCTTTACTATCTTTTACCACTATCCCAGTGTCTTTGTATTTTATCTTACCATCAAAAGTCCTTACTAGATCCATTCTGGCTTTCCAGGCTAATAGTCTACTACAATGTTCTCCATATTCGAAATGAGAAAGTTTACTAGCCTCCCACCTCTTTTTAACCCTATCTTCCAGCATTGAATAGTGGAATTCTTGAATGAAACCCAGAGCAACCTCCATTAAGGAAGATAAAACAAGAAACTGGTTTCAGGTCAGAAGTTACCACACCTGCAAAACACTAGGGATTATTAAGGAATTAAAAATCTTGAATACACACAAAAGTTGAACTTTAAAGACATCAGCATGTTTGTGGGACATCTGACAATCTGCTTGACTGAAAGAAAAGATAGTTGCCTCCTGACGGGTTCTTGTATTGAGACTCCCTTAGAGTTGCTTATTTCCAGCGCCTGCATTCTTTAAAAAAATCAAGGCATGAGTATATTAGATAAATAAATTATTGCATTGTATATCCTTACACTCTGCCCTTAGGTGACATTATGCCTGGTTACCAAGATGTTCTTAAGTCAGCCTTGGGTAGCAGATTGAAGTAAATCTGAATAATTTGCATGTGGTTAATGCTAATATTTAATCAATGAGATTTTTTTTAGTAGACAAATTACATATAAATTCTTTAAACATTCTAAGGTACTCATTATGACCGGGCAGGTACATTCTGATATTTATGATAACTAAGAAACACCCCATTGGTTGGGTTTTATTGGGTGTGATACTTATTGCATCCCATAGTGACCAACTCGTAATGAGATCCCATAGACCTGATGTACAAAGCAATTTGGCAGTCGCAAGCCCTGCAATTTGCAAAGTCATAGATTGCAACTGCAAAATAACTTTTCTTAATGTACAAAAATCCTTTTTATGAATCTGAAAATTATTTCCAAATCCCAAAAGGGCCTTTCTAAATTGCAAATCGGAAGGGGCATGAAAGGGGTTTCCTATTTGTGATTTTGGGAAGTAATGTATGAATGGTTTATGATTACAACCACTGATGAGTTACTGACCCCAAGTTGGGGTGGTAACTGATTCACAAAAAGGAAGGTGTCCCCTTGGATCACCTTCCCCTTTCTGAATCAAGTCAGCAACCTCAGGGGAGGCAGACAGTGGTCCATTCCCTCTTACCCTCAATATATTTCCAAATAGGAAACATTTTTTTTTAAAATAGCAGCTTCTGTGCCTTTAATGGGCATGGACCGCTTTAAAGCCATTCATGGGGTTAGCAATTTGCGACCTCCCTAATTACAATTCATTAGCCAGGTCATTTGGTAACCCAGCAAGAATACACAATTTGCAATTTATCTTAACAGAACACAGGTCGCATCGCTAATTGCATTCCTGTTCGCAAACCGATCGGTGAGCAAATTGTCCATCCCTGGTTTGTAAATGGAAATAAAACATCAGGTCCTACGCCTGTGTTTTTTATCATCACATTGGTGTTTGTTTTATCACTCATTGCAGCTCTTTTAATATGTTTTATTAGTTTTTCCATGGATGCTACAACACGAGCAAATAGTATACCAGTTGCAAAGCTCATTGTTGACACATTCAAAGAACAACACAGTACAACTCCCAGACTCATTGCATTTTTAAACAACTTGGTTCAACCCACAGGCAACTGGCACCAAATGATTCGAACTAGTCACTGACAACCGTCAACTTCTAGCTCCTTGCTGCCTCAAACTCTCTTTTAAGGGAAACATTTCTTTTATGCATGAATGTAAGCAATGAAGGGCACATACTATTGTTGTCAACCTTCAGGTACTGAGATTACCCCCTTGATCACTTTGAAGCCTGCTTGCTCAGTTCATATCACATGGCGACGAAACCCCTTTAGCTGTTTCTGTGAATGGAACGGCTGCCAGGCTAAAGAATGAATCTGTAAATTGAACATGACCAATCAAATGACACAAAGTGCAATTACACAGTTAAGTAAAAAAAACACCATCCTTTTGCAGGGCATTCTGATTTAATGTAATGTTACTGTTTTGCTTGATGTGATGGTTGAATCATAAATGATTCCCAGCTTGCTTGCTCTGCACGATCTGCCTGCAAGTCAAACAGTGCAGAGTAAAATGGCGGTATTGATTTGCAAAGCTATTAAGAGTCAAGGTTGTCTCGCTGCCTCACCTAAGAGATAAACTATCCGTCTTTAAGATTGCTAGCCTAAGAGGTTTAGATCAATGAAGAAGCACTTGATTGTTGTGTTTCACTATACAAAGAGAGGAGTGAAAGTCTTTTTATTTAAGGCCCTATTTCTCAGAATTCTGATTAGTAATTGTTTTAATTATTATTTTTTTATAGTTTAATTCGGTTTCATAAACACATAGAAACAATAAGTTTCCGTATGTGTCCACTTAAAATTACCATACATTGCATAAGGCATTACAAGTGACCGAAAATGTACATAGTCATTTTTTAACTTCTTGGAGATCATTGCATCGTCAAAGAGGATTTTACAAGCTATAGATTCCTGGAAGGTTTGTTTTTGTCACACTAAGTTTGGGTCATGAGAGCACCATGACATTTTAGGGATGTCATCCCTTCTTCCAAAGTTTAGCCCCGTAAAAAGAAGCAGAGGGCCCTAGTCATGTAGCCAGTTCCTCGAGTGTCAATTTCATTTAGTCATTCACAAACATACACGTGGGCATGGAAACGGATTTAATTATTATGCTGATTATTGTAGTCTACTAATGATTGTTTGGTTAAGTTCAGTTTTATTTAAACTAGATTTCTGCTTGCTGTCCTCTACAACAGGGGTGCCATTTCTTCACATAAACATTTGAAGTTATTTCTGCATTTTTTTTAATCTTCCATATTGATTGTAAATAGGAAACTGACATGATGGATTTCAGAGTTTTATCAGCCTGCGGTCGTACACTGATGGACTAATCAAACATAAGGTACTGTGAATCGGCCTCTGCTGCTGTAGCATAAAGTTTTTTATATTCATCACTTGGGTTAGATTTCTTTCATTCCTCCTTTACAGTATACTAGTGTCTACATGCTGGTCAGCATCACTGTTTGTAAGGTGTGAGCCAATCTGCTGTCCCCCAGCCAGACTGGATACCATCAAGTGTGGCAGATACACCAGGTAGACTGTTAGACTAGGCTGCACTCACAGAGGATCCAACTCCAGTGCACGCTAGTACTAGTCGGAGAGCCCGCTACTATGAGCGCTTCCCATGGATCTTTTCGGCCAAGGCTGTGCCACTTCAGATGCACTTGTTTCCATGTAGGCCCAGAAGGTATCTCTTCATCTGCATTCCAAGGTGCCAGTGGATCGCCCAGATATGGTCTCACATTCAGGGGCGTAAATGTAGGGTTCCATCATTGAAATTAAATGAAATGTTGCATTTCTAAAGCGCGAACTGCCGCTCTCAAAGGAGCCTCCTGGTGCTATACAGATAACGAGCTTAATAGTAGAGAGTGAGGACCTAGATGAGGGAAAGACAAGATTCAGAGCAGGCTGCAGGAGATACCCCACAGGGGTACCACAAGAGGACAGACATGCCCTCGAGAAGTACCACTATGCAAATCTTTAATGGGAGGGCCAGTACAGTATGTTGAGGAGACACATTTCACCTCTGCATCCTCCTCTCCACACCTCCCAGCTTTCTCTCCATTCATCAATCTAAACCCCTGAACATTGACAGCACTTAAACCCATTCACAGCAAACTGTTACCATCACCATCTCAATTGCTATTAACTCTGTTCATGCATTGGTGGCAGTTGTACACCTACCAGAAGCTTCCAAGCTACCTCTTCCCTCATGGGTCTGGCCAGCTCTCTTCAATGTGATTCTGTTTGGTTCATTCATCTTGTGGCTATGTCAGAAAGAGGCGGGCGGTGGGCTCAAACAAGTCAATCGGAGGCAACAAAGCCCAGTGCCTCTACTATGCAGATACCTTTACCACACATGCTTTTACCACACATGCCTTTACCACGCATGATAATTATATCTGAGGTAAGTAAAAGTCCCATATATATATATATATATATATTCACTGAAAAAACCATAGGTTATAGACCATATATAGTTAGGAATTAGCATTTACAAAACCTTGAAAATTCACTGAAAAAACCATAGGTTATAGACCATATATAGTTAGGGATTAGCATTTACAAAACCTTATTTTACTTGCACAAAACCATTGAAATTTCATATATAGTTAGTTGCACTAACTATATATCGCGCACCCGCAATCCACTGCTGATGATGTCACATATTACATCATTCATGACATGGTCAGTGACATCACTGATGACATCACTGATGACATCTCAAATGACATCACTGATGACATCACTGATGACATCATTCATGTGATAATACGATGAACCTCTTCAGACTCTAATATAACCTTAGATACACTCAGTGTAAACAGACACTCACAGATTGTCACTCATCCATGGAGTTACTCATGCACCTACTCAGTCATGCAAAGAATCAATCACACCTCCATTTCCTCAACTATACAGTTATACACACCTTACTAATTCAAACATATTCTAACATATTTTTACTCTCTTATACAATCACTGATACAAGTTTTCAATGATCCATGCAGCCACTCACACATTCACTGGCTCTTCTGCACAGTTATTTATATATGTCTACTCTCACATGTACTGTGTTTTACATATGTACTTACTTTGACATGTAGCACTGAGATATCCATTCACTCAGCAATACACTCATGCACACAGTCAACCGCCCATGCAGCTGTTTCCACATGCACTTTTGAACCCATACATCTAGTGAATCAACTGCTCACACATCTATGCACAGAGTCATACACCTCCCAGCCACCCACACACACACTCAGTCTCCCATACAAATACTTGGGCAACCAATCAATAACCCATATAGTTACTCATATAGCTACTTATCAACACATGCAACAGTTTACAGAACAACAGACATAATGATGCACAAATTAAGACAGTTTAGTCACTAATACATGCACTCAGTGATACACATTTAATCACTCACTCATAAAGTCAGTCATGCACCTACTAAATCCTTCATCCAGACACTTATACATCCACTCATTCTTCAATATGTAAGACATATTTTAACTTTACAGAAATATACAGTCACTGGGTGTTGTCATCAGTGATGTCATCAGTGATGTCATTTGAGATGTCATCAGTGATGTCATCAGTGATGTCAATGACCATGTCATGAATGATGTAATATGTGACATCATCAGCAGTGGATTGCGGGTGCGCGATATATAGTTAGTGCAACTAACTATATATGAAATTTCAATGGTTTTGTGCGAGTAAAATAAGGTTTTGTAAATGCTAATCCCTAACTATATATGGTCTATAACCTATGGTTTTTTCAGTGAATTTTCAAGGTTTTGTAAATGCTAATTCCTAACTATATATGGTCTATAACCTATGGTTTTTTCAGTGAATTTCATTGGTTTTTTAAAAGCTAATATCTGTAGCTGTAAAATGTATTCTTCTTTAAATCCAAAAATATATTTTATATGGTTTTTATTAATTTTTTTAAAAATATTTTTTTATCTTCGCTCCCGGTTCGCGAACCGGGAAGCTTCCCGTTAGCTCATCTTGATGCCGCGACCTAGTCCGCGAACCGGTAAACGTTCCGTTTGCGCAACTGCTGCGTTAGAAATCAACATTGTGACGCGTCGCGGAAGCGCGACGTATCACGTTGTCGCGTAATGCGTCTTATGACGCGCTGCGTTAGCGCTCCAGGAAGTGCTCCGGACCGCGAACCGGAAGCGATCCGGGGCGCGGCGCGCACCGCGTAACGTTATAAAACTTTTCATTGGTTCATTTCACTTTTGGTTTCCAAATGATGTAAGACTAGGTCATATGACCTAAAAATAACACTTTTCATTGGTTTAGAACTTTTGCTTTTCCCAATGATGAAAACCCCTCCTTCTTTCCTCACTCTGACTTTCATCTTGGTGAGAGAAAGACCCTTTTTCATAGTTGAGCAATGGCTTCAGTAGTTGCTTCAGCTGGTGCACCCCCACCACCACCTTCACCTCCTCATGGGAAGAGAGGACCACCACCCCAGTTCATCACCAACACAGAGGAGGAAGAGGATGAACTAGAGGAAGAGGAGACAGAAGGACCACAGTTCTTACAAGAGGTGCCCCGTGTTTCCCATTGGAAAACCAGTTTCATTTGGCAGTTTTTTTCACTCCCTCGAGGGCAGAAGAAAGTAAATGCTAAGTATGTCACCTGCCTCATTTGTAAAGACAAGTTATCAAGAGGCACTGATAAAAAGTATAGCTTTGGGAACTATACCATGCATCGGCATATGAGCAGGTGGCATCCATTGAACTACAGCCGTGCAGAGTTGCGTGACCTGCAGGATAATCCAACAACAACTTCTGTGGCCAGGTCAACTTCGCAAATATCGTTGACAGGAGCAGAGGCACGGGAAACCTTGCCAAACATTCAGCAGAACTTTTTACATATCAAATTAACCTGTTTGTATTGCGGTGCATTGCTTTCATGTGGTAACATGAGCATATCGTTAATGAACGTTGCTTATGAAAATCATAATTGCCCTAACCGCCCCAGACAGTAATTTTTTTTTTGCTCCTGTTGAGCCCTTTTCAATGCCTGTTTTTTGTTGTTTCCCCTCCATCAAAAACAAAAACAAAACATAAAACTGTTCAAAAAATACAAAAAAAACAAAAAATGTTCAGAAAAAAAACCAAAAAAAAAAACCAACAAAAACATTAAAAAAAAAGTTCTTATCAGAACTACCTCCCCTTTCAAATAAAATTGCTAGAATGTTTAGCACTCTGGCAAGCTCTATTTCTTTTGGTTCGCTTCCCCGTTCGCTGCCCGGTTCGCGAACTAGGAGCGACCAAAACATTTTTTAAAAAAAAAAAGAAGAGTAAGTATAAGGGAAGTATACAGAGAGTAATGTTAAAAGAAAGACAGCTATAGGGAGTAAACCAGAGATACTGTTTAATAGATCTATTTACCGAAGAAAAGATGGAAGAGGGTATAATTGCGAAAAACAAAATGGATAAGGAAGTGAAAGAAAAAAAAGAGAGTAGAACAATAACAAAGAAGAGTTTCTTGGAGAATGTGAGTGAATGTTCAAAATAAGATTAAAACATGTGGAATAACAGAGAGAAAAAATAGAAAACAGAAAAGAAAAAATAACAGAAAAAGATTAATTGAAACAGCAAAGAAATGTAAATAACATAGAGCCATATCATCAACATAGGCAATAAAAGTTTTGCAGCTTTTATCAGCAGAAATATGTCGCCAAAGCATTCTAATTAGCGTGATACATATGGCTCCAAGTGAGGCCTGTCTTGCAACATGGTGCATCTTTTTCATCACTGCTGCATCGGTTTCATGTGGCACGGTTTTAAAACAGCATGACACATTTGCCTAGATGCATCAATTTGTAATTTTGATGCCTCATAGCAAATCTTTTGCACCGCCACTGCGTCACAAAACTGACGCACAGTGGCGCAAAAGAGGCATACACATATCATAAATCTGTCCCTAACATTTTAAATAAATAATTCAGGATGACGATAAGGTGTGGTCTCTCCAGAGGTTTGTTTAAGGTGAGGCCTACTCAGGGTTGCAGATCAATTTTACGCTTGTTGAAGAATACAGAGGAGATAATACATGTGAAGGCCTACCAATGAAGTAAGTCATGTCCACTTATTACATCATTCATGACATGGTCAGTGACATCATCAGCAGTGGATTGCGGGTAGAAAGAGTAGAAAACATTTACCTTATAATTCTTGTTAACTTTTTCAATTCTTTTTTCATACTTTCAATCTGCGAAAGAGAGAACAAACATTTCAAAAATATTAAAACATGTATTTAAAAATTAGAAAAGACAAGGGAAAAGGTTCAAGAACAAACAGTTTTTCAACAACTTTGACATTTACAGAAGCCTCTGCTTCTCTACGTCCCCTACACAATCCTAAAGATATATATATTAAACAAACAGTATCTTGATGCTGATGAAGTGAGGCCTATTTTGGAACATGGTGCATCTTTTGCACTGCTGATGTCTCACAATAGTGATGCAATAGCAGCGCAAAAGAGATGTAAAGCCATCATAAAATTGTGTCTAACATTTTAAATGATTGTTTCAGGATGCAAATAAGATGTGTCCTTTCAAGAGGTTTCTTTGAGGTGAGGCCTATTCAGTTTTCAAAAAAAACAGTACCCAGAAGTGCAGCACTGTAAGCATTAACTTTGACACTTACAGAAGCCTCAGTTTCTCCATATCTACCTCACATTTCTAAATGTATATCATAAGTACAAAAAGTAGAACATTAATTATACATGTTAAATGGTTTAATTTTGCTGTTCTCAGAATGTATCAAATTTCACTTAAATCAGTGACTTGAAGGTATTCATCATGTAACAGCGGGGAAAAAAAAACACAATCAAAATGATTGTGTTTAAAAAACCCATACAACATAAGAAATCTGAATTCAAAACTCCTTAAAATTAACTTACTTTCCATAACGTCGAAGGATGTCCTATGAACAGCGTACACTCTGTTGTGCTATTAATATTTTCAGCCCGCCACTTTCTGAAAGTAAACCTCCATCGTTTTGAAAAATATGTTACATACAATAAAAGACTTCTCACATTCTACCACATGTTTCCACTTGGCCAAATCATGTTGCAGCGATTTACAACTCTTGTAATTCTTGTAATCAAATCCCGTCATTTTCTATTTTCGCAACTTTCAAAAAGAAAACATTTAAGATTACTTTCACAATCCTGGACTACTAATATCTTACCCTTCTTGCTCACTCATGTTCTACTTTTCCTATGACACTGATACTGCTTACTATGAAGCAGACTTACTTGCATCAGGTTTATATAGTTGGATTTTTAAAATGACATTATAATTAAAAGTTTTGGACCAATAATCTAGACAGCATTGCAGACTTACATTCCCTCTACTTCATGAACCTTTTGCAATTCCTCAGAGGAAATCTCGAGATTCTTTCCTTAAAATTTTGGTTTTAAAAACACCAGGTAAGAATTTTTAAGGTCAAACGGCAATTTTTTTTTGAAAGTTACAACAGAATTGTTGCAGAATGAACAGCCGTTTCTAGACTTTAAATAAGCTGTGTAATGTCCTGATGTTGTTGAAGGACCAACGTGATAGATAATTGCTACAGTTACAAAAGTCCTTCCTGATATTGAAGCTGAGAAGCAACAATTTTTTTTATTAAAGTTGACAATTTTGATCCATCAGGCCTACATCGTTGGATCATTAAAATGACATACTGGCCATATCTTCGTATAAATAATGTTGACATCATTTCAGATTTACATTGGCTACACTCCATGTTGTGATCAGCTGCATTTACTAGCTTATTAAAGGAGACTGATTTACTGTCTGGCAAAGTTAAATATATAAATCTTTCTGAGTCTACACTAGTAGTACTTGATACCATACAGTTCTCGCAGTCATGCTGCCATTGATAAGAAAGCCCAAACAGGTGATCTACATCTACACCCTCATCTTGCAATACATCAAGCATATACATTAAAAACTCCTGACAATCCTGCTGATTATTTTCAGAGAAGTCTGTTTGACCTGAACATTCATCTAACAGATAACGAACTTCAGACACACTTTCTACTTTTGTTCGATCAGTGCTACATTTCTCTAACAAAGAATTCAACAAACAGCATAAACTTTGTTCCGAATTGAACACAATCTGTTCTTTTAAAGTCTCTAGTGAAAAGAGAACATTAACCACTACATTTGCATAGCAGTTGACACCAGAACTGTTTTCAAATTGAAAACCGACAACATCTTCAACAGAATCCGTTTTCTTTCTGCTTACAATTTTCGGTTCATTGACTTTTCGGCTTTTTGCTACAACCTCCCTACTATTAGTGATATTTCTTCGTTTACGGCCTACCACACGTTTCTCAAACAAAGGATATTGAGGCAAATGTGGCGCATACTCTCTTCTTAACCTATTGTATTCCTTAACACAATCTAGATCCGCACAAATGTTTGTGACATCACAATCAATCAAGTACAATCCCGATAAAGTTCTCGTGACAATGCCACATATGCCATACCCTCTTTGAACACAGAACTGCCAATATTCACCAATGCACTATCTACACTTAAACCTTGCGATTTATGGATTGTCACCGCATATGCCAAGCAAACAGGAAACTGTTTACGGCGAACATATAAGTCTTTAACAAGCAAAAACCTAGCAGAACAACGACCAATTAGCTGTACTTCCTCAATGCCATCAAATTTAATTTTTAAAAATTCAATACCATCTCTACTTCTGTATTTCTCAAAATCAACAACATTACCCATTGATCCATTTACCAGACCTCTTTCAACATGTAAATTCCTTCTCAAAATGATTCGGCAATTTAAACACACATTCAAAGTCTTTTCAAAACCCGCTGTTTTAGATATAGTCTTCTCTAATGAATCCAATTTTGATTTCAAATTCTCAGACAAAATAATTGTTGATCCCATATGCTCTATTCTGTCAATAGCTTCAAGTTTCACAATCTCTTGCTTTTCTAAATTCAACATTTTGTTGTTGAAAATGGCACATTCTGCAAGAGTTGGCATCAAACATATTCCGGATTTCTTCTCAGTAATTTTCTGAAAAATATTCTCAGGCACAACGTCTTGTTCTGGATATAAATTTGACAGTAATCGTGCATTTAAAGCTTCTTTCCCATGCTCGGTCACTTTTCCAATTCTAATATCTTGTAGAATATTCTTGTAATCTTCATCCTTTGCCTGACGCATATTTTCATGCAGTTCAGCATAATTGAAGTTTAACCATATATTGACGTTGCCAATGCTCCCTAGGCACTTCCTGGTATCTTCATGCGTGAGTATTTTGAACACAGGTTGTCCTTTTACTGGTGTCAGCTGCAGAAGATCTCCGAAAACAATGATGTGTTTGCCACCAAATAACACATCATACTCAGTTTTAAGAACTTCTTGCATTCTCAAATGCACAAAGGCAAGCATGACATTGGAAACCATGCTTACTTCGTCAATGATAAGAAGTTTCATTTTCCTCAAGACTCTTGAAACTTCACAACAAGCATCCCCAGATAACTTGTGGTATTGTAATTTGTTGTCATGCTCCACTGGCAGCATCAGTAGACGATGCAAAGTAATACCTTTAATGTTATGTGCTGCCAGTCCAGTAGGAGCGGTAACAACACAAGACAGCGATGACTCAGTCCTTTCCTGCAAATAACAAGAAATTGCTTTAATAAGGAAACTTTTTCCAGTTCCCGCTTCTCCACTCACGTACAGTCGGACAGGCTTCAACGACGTACATGAGCACTCTTTCTTCTCATGACTTAATCCATGATCAATTTGCTTGGTAACTTCATCATATATTTTCCTCTGCTCAACGTTGTTTTGTTTTTCCAAGTCTTCTAAATTAACCGCATCCTCCTGAGCATGTGCCATGGCTCTTTCCACTTCATTCATAGCAGTGGCAGCTTCATTTTCGATAATAGGTCCTCCTAGTGGATCCTGACTCAATGAAACAGAACTCTGACTGTCCTGAGAACTGTCTCTGGCAATCTCGGCTGCAATCGTTGCTTCCTGCTCAATTTCCAAAGTCAACATTTCTTGATATTTGGGAAAAGCAGGACATTCTATGGTCTCCTTAGCAGCAGTGAAAGAGTCTTCGTAACAGAGGAAATCTCCAAGCAGTTCCTCTTCTGCACACCAAGGCTTGAAAAGTTGCAAAAGTGCTAAATAGAAAAACTCCTTTTTTTCTGGAGATTCGCCACTCAATTTTCGATGGTTTACTAATTGGCATTTTCTTTGCTTGACCAGACATCCGTCACTTCCAATTACAGCATACACTCCTTTCTCAATATCTTCTTTGATGTTCCTCTTGAATATATAATTTTGTAGAACCTCATATAGACAAACATTCTCAAGGTGACTGCTTCGATTTGGATAATATGTATCCAACATGTTGGTCTTCAAAATGTCGGTACTGTTTGGTTCCTTTTCTGCCAAATACTCAATTTCCCGGACAGGTTTTAGAACTCGATTTCGCGTTGCAGCAAGACCAAGACTCGCCCAAACGATACTCCTGGATTTGGCATAGAGACTTGCTGAAGACAACCGGTCAGAATATTCGTAAGCTCTGATTTCTCGATGCGACAACATCTTCAGACTGAAACTGTACAACTTCTTGCTGAGGCTCTTTTCATGGGAAATGTCCTCCCACATATCCTTCAATTCTGTCTTTTCTTTTTTGGTGATGTAAGATGTCACATACCGAGCCACAGCCATACAGTTGTCAGCCACAAACTGTATATCCATGTTAGCATTCCACATGGACAAAATCACTGGGTTGTAGTCGTTGATGTACTTGGACTCTTCGTTCCTTTTCAAATTGTATGTATTTTTGGGTGATTTCCTCGTCACATTATGTCGCAGAGAAGACATCAAACTGTTCACTCTTACTTTAGAAATCACCGGTCGTGGAAAGTTGAAACGACATTTGGTGTAGAACTTGTCCTTGTTTCTGAATTTACGACGACAGTACTTTCCACAACGATGGCTTTGGGAACGTAGAACTTGTTCTCTTAGGCTTTTCTTCTCCGTTGCGTTTGGAACAGCACACGTAGAATACTGTCACTAAGTCATCCGGATCTGTTCCAAATTTAGGTGCATCCTTGATCCACAGCAACATATGTATATGAGGAGCACCTCTTGCTTGGTACTCCTTTCTCCAGAAGAAATCCAACACCTCTCCAAGAGGTGGATTCTTCTTATTTGTGATGAAAGACATCATAGCTTCAAATCTATGATTGAAGTACCTGCATACATTCACTGGATCCAAAGAACACAGTTCTCCAGGTGTATTGAATTCAATGTTTTCAATATTTCCATTTGCCTCTCGTAGAAATTCAAGTAAGTCTTCCCAGCCATACTCGGCACAGCTCAGAGTGAGGAACCATGTTGGAGTTCCTAAGTTCCTCAGCATACATTTTAAATCACCATGACGACGGTACCAGTACTCATTAGTACCACGCTGACACGCCATGAGATTAATTAGGTGAGAATCCGAAATACTGTCTTGGACATTGACTTTATGCATAAAGTCACTTGCCGAGATGTTTCGCATCTGTATACCACTTTTTAAGATGTGGTTCACTGCATATGACAGTCCAGACAGATCGCTTTCAAACAGGAGATGAAACAAATAGGGAATGCATTGACGAAACCTAGGATCTTCTGCATACAATCGTAAAGTCCGGTATTCAGACGCAGGAATTTGATGAGGTCGCTCATCATATCTTCCTCCTTGACCTGTTGGAAATAGCTGTGGGAAACACCGAGCTTCCAAACTTTCCTCCCAAACAATAATGGGACTCCCTTTGGCTTGTTTCATTTGAAACAACTCAATAGCATTCCCCATGACTTCCTTGGAATGCAAAGGATGAACACTATAATGTTCATATATTTCTTCACTTTTAGAGGCCTCTACTTTCTCAATTTGGCCAGCACACAAATCGCTATCCTCTTCATCACTTACTTCCTCTTCTGCAACATATACATTCTTATAGTACTTATTATTTTTCTTCAAATACAATGTTGCCTTTTTGACTTTCCTAACATCCACTAAATCTTGCCATATTTTCTTATTCTTTGTCGGAACCCCATTAATCAAGATAACCAGAGGTTCCTCTTCCACCTTTTCTACTCCAATTGTGTTAATGTTTTTGTTCAAATCTAGAGGCAAATAAACAACTCTTCCCTTTAATCCTCTCTGTAAATCTGATGGAGGCAACTTCCCTGTCTTTGGCTCCATTCTTACAATAGCCTGAAAGGGATGGATACTTTGAATCAAAATAGATTCATAAGTATTTAAATCCTTCAATTCAGAAGGAATCTCAACCAATTCCAGATTATTATGAACCGCCCTAGCAGGCATCTGGTTTTGGTTTAATTTGTTACAACAATAAGTACACACACGTTGATCCGATCCCAAATCAAAATAATTTTCTACCATCAAGTATGTGGCAAAATCCTTCCATTCACTATTATTTTCCCTTTCACTTTTTGCATATAAATCCACTAACTTAATCTGATTCTTGTACTAAGTGCGTCGACAACACACACAAGTGAAATTAGGCCTCTCACTTGATTTCATCTGAAACGTGGCAATTTCCTTCTGAAATTTATCTGTACTAGAAACCTGTACATTATCTTCAACATTACCCTCTACTTCTGGGTCAATTTGAACATTCTCATCTTTACTTCCAAAGTAACAAAACTCAATCTCTTCACAAATATTCTTGACATCTATTTCAGAACCATGCAAAAGAGCAGCACATAATTGTTTAAGCATAATTGCTGGACTCTTAGCATGATACAACATTCTCAGTATTTTCCTTACTTTATTATGATGCACTGCTAGCATCCTGAAATGATGAAAAACACTCTGGCATACTCTCCTGGAAAGACAAGCCAGTGAATGACCACGCAAACCTGTCATTTGTCTCACTCTGCAAGGATCTAATTCTTGCAACAACTTCATTTTCTGCTTCAAACTTTTCTTATTAAATGTCCGTACAAAATCACAAAGCAAATTGATGGAATCCTGTCGCACACTGCAAATAGAACTACACTTCCAAATGTACACAGGACCCTTCGGACGTCTTCCTAAAACCTCATTACCTAACACCTCGTCTGTCTCTGTTGTCACAAGTTTTTCTTTTTCAACTGGACAACCATCCTTCACTTCATAAGCTCGACCACTGGTGTCAACTGCAAACACCAAATCATTATCCTGAAAATAACTCTCCTCATTAAAAAATGCCTCACAACTTGAACTATGCATCCATTCTCCGGAAAAAACTTCACAAAAGTTACTACGATTTACTACTCTCTTCCATCTACTATTTGATTTGAAATCAGAAATTACCTTGTTTAGTTTCCTAATTCTATTGATTACCAAAATAAATAACTTTCGCTTAATTTCGAAAGCATGATCAATAATTTTCTCTACATTTTTCTTCTTCTTATAAAATGCCACTTTCTGTTGGCCTTTCTTAATATTTTTTAATAAATTAACTATTATCCTGTTGCGGAACATTCGTTTTCGAATGTCCCTAAACTGTTGTTTCCTTCTACTATCATGCACAGAGTTATCTCTTGCTCTAGCAGTAACATTTTTGATTGGTCTTTCCTTTCCATTTAAATTGCTTCTCTTTTTCTGGACTGAAACATTTTTTGTTGAAATACTTCTTTTACTACAAATATTTCTTATGAATGATTTCGTGCTCTTACCCGGAGCTTTCTTGGTGATTTCACAAGTTTTTTGGGGAGAGGACTGCTGCAATAATAGATGATCATGCTGTCTTTGACGTTTTCTAGCCTTTCTAATTCGATTCTTAGTTGGCATTTTTCAAATTTTGAAATGATCTGCAGTTGAATCTGTGGAAAAATATAGTAAAAAATGTTATTAACCACTATTACCAAACAGTAAATGAATAACAGTCATCAAAAACTTAACACCCTACTTATTATTTAACATAGCAAATCTTTTGCACCACCACTGCGTCACAAAAGTGACGCACAGTGGTACAAAACAGGCATACACCTATCATAAATCTCTCCCTAACATTTTAAATGATTGATTCAGGATGACGATAAGGTGTGGCCTATCTAGAGGTTTGTTTGGGCCCAGATCTTTGGACTGGGGTGAATGTGTGTCATTGATCCACATTCGGTCCATCACCTGTTTTGTTTGTTTGAGGTGAGGCCAACACACGGTTGCAGATGAGATTTTCGCTTGTTGAAGAAAACAAAGGAGATAATACATGTAAAGGCCTACCAATGAAGTAAGTCATGTCCACTTCACTCTTGAACAAAGGGCAGACCTCTTTTGAATCTGTGGTCAGACCTAAACTTCATCTGCACAATGTCATTCATAAACTTAGGAAACACTAGTGATGTAATTGAAAAATGTGGAGTTTCTTTTCCTCATTTCAGAATTACATCACCTGTGTTTCCTCATTGACTTAAAATGTCCTTAATACACATGAAAGCGTTTTTTTGATTGCCCTTGCACCATTTTTGGGTCATTGTTAACATGGCTATGTAACTCCCAAAATCAAAATCTAAATTTGCCAAGCACAGGTGGGAGCATATTTACAAGAAACTTGCCCCATGCAGAAAGCTCTTCAATTTAAATGGGAAAAATAACATCATAGACACTCAAATGCCTTTTAAATATGCTCCAAACAACCTATGAAGTTCTAGCAGTACATATCCAGAAATGTAATTGATTTCAAAAAAAGTTTTTGAACACAACATATAAATCAATTGTATACCTACATTCAAGATGAAATGACTGAAAATGTCCTTGAGACACATGAAAGCGTTTTTTTGGAAGCCCTTGCACCATTTTTGGCACATTTTTAACATGGCTATGTAACTCCCATAATCAAAATCTAAATTTGCCAAGCACAGGTGGGAGAGTATTTACAAGAAACTTGCCCCATGAAGAACGCTTTCCATTTAAAAAGGGAAAAATAACATCATAGACACTCAAATGCCTTATAAATATGGCCCAAACAACCTATGAAGCTCTAGCAGTACATATCCAGAAATGTAATTGATTTCAAAAAATCGTTTTTAAACACAACATATAAATCAATTGTATACCTACATTCAGTTGGAAATGACTGTAAATGTCCTTAAGACACATGAAAGCGTTTTTTTGATTGCCCTTGCACCATTTTTGGGACATTTTTAACATGGCTATGTAACTCCTATAATCAAAATCTAAATTTGCCAAGCACAGGTGGGAGCGTATTTACAAGAAACTTGCCCCATGAAGAACGCTTTCCATTTAAAAAGGGAAAAATAACATCATAGACACTCAAATGCCTTATAAATATGACCCAAACAACCTATGAAGCTCTAGCAGTACATATCCAGAAATGTAATTGATTTAAAAAAATCGTTTTTAAACACAGCATATAAATCAATTGTATACCTACATTCAAGAGGAAATGACTAAAAATGTCCTTAAGACACATGAAAGCTTTTTTTTGAATGCCCTTGCACCATTTTTGGGACATTTTTAACATGGCTATGTAACTCCCATAATCAAAATCTAAATTTACCAAGCACAGGTGGGAGCGTATTTACAAGAAACTAGCCCCATGAAGAAAGCTCTTCAATTAAAATGGGAACAATAACATCAGAGACACTCAAATGCCTTATAAATATGGCCCAAACAACCTATGAAACTCTAGCAGAACATATCCAGAAATGTAATTGTTTTCAAAAATCGTTTTTAAACACAACATATCTGTTTCAGCTTACATGAGAGACCATGGAATGGGCTCCATGTACAACAATAACTTGTGTTACTGCATGCCAGAATGCTACACCGAATATGCAATTACAATTTCTCAAAGAAACAAAATCTATTTGTATATCACTTGAGACAAAGCTACATTTTAAAAACACAGCTTTCTTCATCATTTTCTCCTTAAATCATACTATTCTCTATCTAAATTAAATAAATCTTTTCTCACCTTAGCAAATACTTTTGAGTTTCAAAACAGTCTCAGAAATACTCCAAATTGTCTTCAGCAGAACAAAGAGGATGCACTCCAGAGGCTGCAGCTATAGAAAGCACAGAAATGCTGATATTCATTACACATATCTCTCATATTAGCCAATCATAACTCTTCCCTCACTTTTTTCAAATCAAAACCCTTCCCCCCTCTGCCCTCTCTTCCTTTTTTGCTTAGCAACCACCTCCTGAAAGACCTCTCATGTTTGCAAGTTCACACAACAATGTTTCAATTGAACTCTGAACTCTCAGTGCACCTGCGTATCCAGTGCAATCTTTCATTACATGTTTTTTCCTTGACCATTCAAATTACATCTTTCAAAGAACACATCCATGCACCCTAACTTTCTGTTTTCAGAAATGGAAATGCACCAATCACTGCTAATGAATCATTAGCACTGGAAATCCACAGTTTTTTTTCTTTACAAACTCCTACTGTTTCAACTGCCCTTTCATTACCACACTTCATCTGACTGCAGCCCAACCTTCTCTCACCATGTTTAATGTCTGGGTTGTTGGACATAGTTACATCTACTGGGCTCAAAGGTATGCTGAGAACAGAAATTTACCTAACCTCAATTTACAAGATGTGGAAATTAAGTGGTTGGGCCAAAGAGGATTAAAATGTCACCAATTGATACCATTGGTGAAAACCTTTATGCATTTGCCAAAACCTGACCTGTTAATTGTGCACTGTGGAGGTAATGATTTGGGCACTTTGACTGGGGTAGGTCTCGAAATGCTTTTAAAGGACACCTTTGAGCAATTAATGGCACTTTTTCCTCAAACTGCCTTGGTATATTCCAATATATGCCAAAGACAGAAATGGAGGTGGTCCAACCAATTTTGTTCACAAATTGAGAAGTCGAGGAAGCATGTAAACAAATCTGTTTCAGCTTACATGAGAGACCATGGAATGGGCTCCATGTACAACAATAACTTGCGTTACTACATGCAAGATATCTACAGAGGAGATGGAGTTCACTCCTCAGATGAGGGCAACAGAATTTTCATTTTGAATTTAAGACTGTGCATTGGTACCTACTTATAAGTACCAAAATGTACCATAAACCCAAAAGCTCTTCTCAGAGCTACCCTACATCTGATCACTCACAATTATTATTTTTCTCTAACTTTTTTCTCTAATTTTCAACAAACTACGCTCCCCGAAGCGCTACCCGGTACGCGAACTGGAAGCTAACCGCGCAAAATTTAAAAAAAAAAAAAAATTTTCCCGCACATATGGTCCTCCTCAGCCACCCTCAGAAAACCTAGGGGGTCAAGATACATCTACCGTGCCCCCTTCTACCCATTCTGAACATTATTTGCCCTCCATCTTGTATCTTAATTCGAACGAAACACAAAATGGTGGACTCCCGTTACACTGCTGGTTCGCGGACCGGGACGCATACCGGGAAGCGGTCCAATAAAAAAGGTGGGAAAGTAATTCACAGAAAAACGACTGGAGACACTCTCACCAAATATACATTAGCTCATACTACATAACAATCCCTTTCATTTTCACAAATTTGATTGAAATTCCATTTAGCCATTAAGCCTGTAGACCTCTCTAAATACCGTGAGGTAAATTACTTCACAAAACACATCTGAAGTGTTGGAATTGACAACCAATGAAAATTTTACTTTCATTTTCTACTTTTATTACCTGACACTTGATTGGTTAAATACCTGAATATATATAAAGGAAGAGAAGAAAACACAGCCATTTTGACTGCTACTTCGTGTTGTACATTACATTTGAATTGTTACTAAACACTTCAACTTGTTTGTGAAGGTAAGTTGTTATTTTTAAAACTGAAGTATATTGTGCACTATAACTTAATATGGTAAACTTTTTCTGATAGTTATATACTATCCCTCTGTAGTAGTTATAGATTTAGATAGACTTCTCTGTTATAGTTATGGATGGAGTTAGGCTTCTCTTGGTTAAATCACATACACTTTTTTATAGTCCTACTTCCACTCTGATACTATACACTGCCAAAAGATAAATTCACTGATAAAAACTGCCTATCTAAAATTAATCCCAACGGTGCCCTATCTCCAGTAATATATATTTTTTTAATCCAAATTTCAGGCAAATTGGAAGGCGAGCAGCAAGTTCAATTTAAAATTGTACAGCAAGAGAGCAGCCAAGGAAACATTGATGAAAATCAAAATGAATTTATGGATGAAAGTAGGGACCAGGAACTACTGCAATGTGTGGAAGCAGTGGATAACCTGCTTAAAAATGAGGACATTTTACACCCTCATAGACTACAAAATATATTCAATGACAATTATGAAATTTTTGACAATGAAATGTTAGAAAGTTTAATAAATTATGAAACACAATCAAAATAAAAAAAATGCTTAAAAAATAAAGAAAATAAAAAATAAATGTTTTTTTTGCCCTGCTGGGCCCTTTTAAAACCTCCACATAAAACCTAGGGGGTCAACGAGGATCTACTATGCCCCCTTATGGAAATTTCCCCCTTTGTTTTGGCCTCCTCTTGTCTCTCGATCCTACCAAGAGACAAGATGGCGGCCGCTCCGGACTGTTTAGAATGTTGACAGACAACAGAGAGCCAATCAGCTTCGCATCGCAAAGTTCCGTTACGCGAAAAGTACGCGAACCGGAGCGCTACCCGGAGCGCTGTTACAGATATATATCTTTTTTTGAACGTTAATTTCTCAAAATCCACTGAAGCACATATATTGAGACCTAGCAAAGGCACATCGGGCTAACAGTCCCTACAATTTTGCCAAGTTTCGTGCAAATCCATTCAGCCGGTCGGGCTAAAAGTGAGGCCAACCGCCCTATGGAAATTAACATGGGAAAACGCGTTTTGGGACCCCCCTTTTTTCTCGGCCCCCCTTGACGAATCCCCCCCAAATTTTCAGGGGCTGCTCAGAAACAAAATGTGCCATTTTCCTGATAATTTCAGCCGATTCCGTCCACAAACGCCAAAGTTATTAGACATAGAATTTTCAAAAGTCCCATAGAGAAAAAATCCTAACTATATATACCTACTGGCGACCGCCAGTAGGTAATATATATATATATATATATATATATATATATATATATATATATATATATATATATATATATATATATATATATATATATATATATATATACATATACATATACATATACATATACATATACATATATACATATATATATATATACATACATATACATATACATATATATATATATACATATATATATTCACTGAAAAAACCATAGGTTATAGACCATATATAGTTAGGAATTCGCATTTACAAAACCTTATTTTACTCACACAAAACCATTGAAATTCCATATATAGTTAGTTGCACTAACTATATATCGCGCACCCGCAATCCACTGCTGATGATGTCACATATTACATCATTCATGACATGGTCAGTGACATCACTGATGACATCACTGATGACATCTCAAATGACATCACTGATGACATCTCAAATGACATCACTGATGACATCACTGATGACATCTCATTTGACATTACTGATCACATCACTGATGATATCATTCATGTGATAATACGATGAACCTCTTCAGACTCTAATATAACCTTAGATACAATCAGTGTAAACAGACACTCACAGACTGTCACTCATCCATGGAGTTACTCACACACCTAGTCAGTCATGCAAAGAATCAATCACACCTCCATTTCCTCAACTATACAGTTATACAAACTTTACTTATTCAAACATATACTAACACATATTTACTCTCTTATACAATCCCTGATACAAGTTCACAATGATCCATACAGCCACTCACACATTCACTGGCTCTTATGCACAGTTATTTATATATGTCAACTCTCACATGTACTGTGTTTTACATATGTACTTACTTTGACATGTAGCACTGAGATATCCATTCACTCACCAATACACTCATGCGCACAGTCAACCGCCCATACAGCTGTTTCCACATGCACTTTTGAAACCATACATCTAGTGAATCAACTGCTCACACATCTATGCACAGAGTCATACACCTCCCAGCCACCCACACACACACTCAGTCTCCCATACAAATACTTGGGCAACCAATCAATAACCCATATAGTTACTCATATAGCTACTTATCAACACATGCAACAGTTTACAGAACAACAGACATAATGATGCACAAATTAAGACAGTTTAGTCACTAGCCCATGCACTCAGTGAGACACATTTAATCACTCACTCATACAGTCAGTCATGCACCTACTAAATCCTTCATCCAGACACTTATACATCCACTCATTCTTCAATATGTAAGACATATTTTAACTTTACAGAAACATACAGTCACTGGATGTTGTCATCAGTGATGTCATCAGTGATGTCATTTGAGATGTCATCAGTGATGTCATCAGTGATGTCACTGACCATGTCATGAATGATGTAATATGTGACAACATCAACAGTGGATTGCGGGTGCGCGATATATAGTTAGTGCAACTAACTATATATGGAATTTCAATGGTTTTGTGTGAGTAAAATAAGGTTTTGTAAATGCGAATTCTTAACTATATATGGTCTATAACCTATGGTTTTTTCAGTGAATTTTCAAGGTTTTGTAAATGCTAATTCCTAACTATATATGGTCTATAACCTATGGTTTTTCCAGTGAATTTTCAAGGTTTTGTAAATGCTAATTCCTAACTATATATGGTCTATAACCTATGGTTTTTTCAGTGAATATATATATATATACATACATATATAAACATATATCATCTGTATATCTATATAAATACAAACATAAATGCATGCATACATATACTTATATGCATACAGATGCATGTTATTTACATGAAAGTTGAAAAAACACTAATAAAAGCAAAGCTAAAAAGCCACCTCATTACAAACAGAATGGCTTTAACTTAAACGAGGGCGAGATCTATTGCATTTTCAATGCTTGTTTACTTTGGTTCCATCAAGAAGGCATTCAGATGTGTCACACATTTGCCATAAATTCTGAATGTTAGCACTCTAGTTGCACATTAGATCACTGTAGTAAAGCTACTGCTCACCAGGGACGTCTGCTGCTGGTATTCAAAGTGCATGTTTCAGTCTGCATGTCAGAATTTTTTTAATGAAATAGAAGAGGATTTGAGAAGTCACTCAAAATGATCCCTCATTTTTCTTTCTGAAGCACTAATCATACTTTCTATGGCAAAATTAACCCCTCATGTTGTTCCTTTTTAAATTGAGTGTTTTCAGACTTACCACTTCATTCCAATCAAGATGGCTTCTGGTGTGCCATACTTTTGTCATAAGTAAGACTGTTAGCGCTCTAGTTGTTCTTTAGAACACTCTGGGACATTCTGTCATTGGGCTATACTTGGGATACATCTGGGTGATATTTGGGCTACATTTAGGCTCTTTTGTCTCTGGTGGCCATCTTGGGAGACTGTATGTCAGAATTTTTTTAATGAAATTGAAGAGGGTTTGAGAAGTCACTCAAAATGTGCCCTAATTTTTCTTTCTGCAGCACTAATCATAACTCATATGGCAAAATATACCCCCTCATTTTGTTCCTTTTTAAATTAAATGTTTTAAGAGTTACCACTTTATTCCAATCAAGATGGCTTCAGGTGTGCCATACCTTTGTAATAAGTAGGACTGTTAGCGCTCTAGTTGTTCTTTAGAACACTCTGGGACATTCTGTCATTGGGCTATACTTGGGCTACATCTGGATGATATTTGGGCTACATTTGGGCTCTTTTGTCTCTGGTGGCCATTTTGGGAGACTGCATGTCAGAATTTTTTAATGAAATAGAAGAGGATTTGAAAAGTCACTCAAAATGTGCCCTAATTTTTCTTTCTGCAGCACTAATAATACCTTCTATTGCATAATATACCCCCTCATTTTGTTCCTTTTTAAATTAAATGTTTTAAGAGTTACCACTTTATTCCCATCACGATGGCTCCAGGTGTGCTATACCTTTGTAATAAGTAGGATTGTTAGCGCTCTAGTTGTTCTTTAGAACACTCTGGGACATTCTGTCATTGGGCTATACTTGGGCTACATCTGGGTGATATTTGGGCTACATTTGGGCTCTTTTGTCTCTGGTGGCCATTTTGGGAGACTGCATGTCAGAATGTTTTAATGAAATAGAAAAGGATTTGAGAAGTCACTCAAAATGTGCCCTAATTTTTCATTCTGCAGCACTAATCATACTTTCTATGGCAAAATATACCCCCTCATGTTGTTTCTTTTTAAATTAAATGTTTTAAGAGTTACCACTTTATTCCAATCAAGATGGCTTCAGGTGTGCCATACCTTTGTAATAAGTAGGACTGTTAGCGCTCTAGTTGTTCTTTAGAACACTCTGGGACATTCTGTCATTGGGCTATACTTGGGCTACATCTGGGTGATATTTGGGCTACATTTGGGCTCTTTTGTCTCTGGTGGCCATTTTGGGAGACTGCATGTCAGAATGTTTTAATGAAATAGAAAAGGATTTGAGAAGTCACTCAAAATGTGCCCTAATTTTTCATTCTGCAGCACTAATCATACTTTCTATGGCAAAATATACCCCCTCATGTTGTTTCTTTATAAATTAAATGTTTTAAGAGTTACCACTTTATTCCAATCAAAATGGCTTCAGGTGTGCCATACCTTTGTAATAAGTAGGACTGTTAGCGCTCTAGTTGTTCTTTAGAACACTCTAGGAGGCTGCAGTAGAACACAAAGGAATCAACTGACAGTCTCTGTCCTTGTTGGATGTACATGTTTTACTGAGAATGTCAGACTTCATTTTCACATGACTGAGAAAGATAATGTGAATTTACAGAAAATATGCTTTCAGTTTAGCTTATAGATCCCCTTCCAAACGACTGTGGGAAAATCATGAGATATAAGTTTTCTTTCAAACAATATTCATGATATCACAGCAGAAGGTTTTTTCACATGGTAAAATCACCTTAGAACCCACCACAATTCCTAAAACGAGTATGGTACCATCAACAAATGATTTATAATGTAACTAAAGTCCTAAAACCCTCTATTAACTACAATGCTTTTTAATGAGGTGCTATCATGTATATTGGTCCCAAGATGACTGCCAACACTTCTTGGATGAAGTGCTGACAGCCAATCAGATCAGATGTGTGGTTAGGCTCCGCCCAGATATATATCTTTTTTTGAACCTAAATTACTCAAAATCCACTGGAGCACATATATTGAGACCTAGCAAAGGCACATCGGGATAACAGTCCCTACAATTTTGCCAAGTTTCGTGCAAATCCATTCAGCCGTTCGAGCTAAAAGTGAGGCCAACCGCCCTATGAAAATTAACATGGGAAAAACGTGTTTTGGGACCCCCCTTTTTTCTCGGCCCCCCCTTGATGAAACCCCCTCCAAATTGTCAGGGGCTGCTCAGAAACAAAATGTTCCATTTTCCTGAAAATTTCAGCCAATTCCGTCCACAAACGCCAAAGTTATTAGACATAGAATTTTCAAAAATCCCATAGAGAAAAAATCCTAACTATATAGGTCGCCAGTAGGTAATATATATATATATATATATATATATATATATATATATATATATATATATATATATATATATATATATATATATATATATATATATTACCTACTGGTGGTCGCCAGTAGGTATATATAGTTAGGATTTTTTCTCTATGGAACTTTTGAAAATTCTATGTCTAATAACTTTGGCGTTTGTGGACGGAATCGGCTGAAATTTTCAGGAAAATGGCACATTTTGTTTCTGAGCAGCCCCTTAAATTTGGGGGGGTTCCGTCAAGGGGGGGCCGAGAAAAAAGGGAGGTCCCAAAACGCGTTTTTCCCATTCATTTTTCTATAGGGCCTTTGGCCTCACTTTTAGCTCGAACGGCTGAATGGATTTACACGAAACTTGGCAAAATTATAGGGACTGTTAGCCCGATGTGCCTTTGCTGGGTCTCAATATATGTGCTCCAGTGGATTTTGAGAAATTAACGTTTAAAAAAACAGATATATCTGTGACAGCGTCCCAGATAGCGCACCAGATCGAATACTTTTCGCGTAACGGAGCTTTGCGTAGCGAAGCTGATTGGCTCTCCGGTGTCTGTCAACATTCTAAACAGTCCGGTGTGGCCGCCATCTTGTCTCTCGGTAGGATCGAGAGACAAGAGGAGGAGAAAAACGAAGGGGGAATTTAATGAAAGGGGGCAAGGTAGATCCTTCTTGACCCCCTAGGAATGATGTTGGGGTTATTAAAGGGTCCCGTGGGGCAAATAATAAAAATTTGATTTTTCGCGGTAGAAGCGCTTCTCGGTTCGCGAACCGGGTCGCAAACTGGTAGCGAAACGTGAATTCGCCATTTTGTGTTTCGATTTAATTAAATTACTAGGTATAAGGGGGTACGGGAGACGTATCCTGACCCCTTATGTTTTCTGAGGGTGGCTGAGGAGGCTCATATATGTTGATACATGTCTTCCAGCGGCTGTGCGTGAGCGTTTTTTTTTTTTTTTGCTGCGTGACGTCTGTTAACGTTCGATTCGATGGAAATCAGGAACTGTTGACCGCCATTTTGTCACTGCGATTAAATATTTTGTTAAAAATAATTGTTATAAATTAATCCTTATTGATAAACATTGTCTGCGCCATCTTGCCTTTTTTGCAATGCCACACTTTTGTTGAGCACAGCAGCCATTTTAGATGCCTTGACCATACCCACTCTCTGCACGCCGCCGATCCTCAGCATGGCTCCCCACCCTCGCAAGCATCTCCCCCACGCATTGGTCACCCCCCGCTCTCTTCCTCATGCATGGGCCAGAAACCTCCTCCCATCTGCGCTGTTCTTCTCTGAGAATCACACCCTGTGCCCGCCCGACACCTCCCTTTCACCCTATTCACTACTGCACCCTCTGACACTCCTCTTCCTCTGTGTCCAATTGTCCAGGCCGGTCCCAGGCTATCACCTAGCCCTGCAGGTGTAGTTTATGGTCCCAGCTGTAGAGAATCACCCCTCTTCAAAGGAGTTACAGTAGATCAAGGCCCCCACCCGATGAGATACGTCACACCACACGCGTTCCTACTATCTGATAACCATCCTGTATTGTGCTTGGGGAGGGGATTTTCACTGTGAGGGTGTGTGGGTCCGAGCCTGAAGCGGAAGATTCCAGGGATGCCTCTTTGTACATCAAAGTTTTTACAATTATGTGTCACATTAAAAATATATAGCACTCCAACAAAGTAGTAGGATTATAACATTTTAATAACTTATAAATATATACAACGCAACAAAAACAGTAAATACATTTAAACATTTTTTTAAAAAAGAAGCAACAATGGTCAGTAGCTGTGTTTTGTGCGAATAGTCCCAAGGCAGCACAACGTGCTGAGTTCTGGACGGCACCCAGGTGATGTTACCTGGGGGCCGCACTGGTTTTTGGTATCCTACAATGCAGCTCTGAAAAACGGTGTGGGGCGTCCCGTGTGGTGCGGGGGGAGGCCTCGTCAGTAGTGGTCTGTTGTGCGAATAGTCCCAAGGCAGCAGAACGCGCTGAGATGTGGATGGCAACCAGGTGATGTCCAGTAAGTTGCCGCACTGGTTCTGGCATCCTACAATGCTGCTCCGAAAAACGGCGTGGGGCGCCCCGGAGGGGGGGGGGGAGGCGGCGTGAACGGGCCTCCCCAGGTGGAGGCTCGTCTGCTGTACTGGGGTGCCCCTTTACCGTTTCAGTTGCCATTCCTCCCGCTTTTGCTACACTGTGCCTCATCCTCCATTTAGCTGTTTATCGCCCGTTCTTGCGGCTACAGCGTCTCGCTCACCATGTAGTTGAGTTGCGCCCACTCTTGCGGTGCAGCGATAGGCGGCTGCCACAGGTCTCTTAAAATGGCCGACGGCTCTTCGGATTTGGGCCTGGTCCACTAAAATGGCCCTGGGACACCTTGGAACTCGGATGTCCCCTGAGCCTTGAAGATTTTACAAAAGTCTTGGGGGCCCCCGACTCCTGCAGGCTTCCGGTGGAGAGCGGCTGCCATGATTGCTCGCGGAATGACCACGACGGAGCCACGAGATGGTGGTGCTCTCATGCTGATGCCAGCTTCAGTCTGAAACATCCAGAAACAAGGTGGGGCTTTCATCGTTTGGGGAAAAAAAAATGTTTTAATCCAATGAAAAGTGTTATTTTTAGGTCATATGATTAAGCCTTCTATCATTTGGAAACCAAAATTAAAATGAACCAATGAAAAGTTTTATAAACAAGTCACATGATCTGTTATGCTTACGTTACGCGCTGCTATAAAAAGCGTAGAAAATCCGTTGGCACGTGAGGCGGCGTCAGTAGCGGACCGATGTGCGAATAGGCCGAAGGCAGCACAACGCGCCAAGATCCGGATGGCACCGAGGTGGTGTTCAGTCGGCGTGGGGCGCCCCGTTGGCCTGTGAGGTCGCGTCAGTCAGTGGGGGCTGTTTGAGGATCTGACTGCATTGGAAAGCAATGTGATTCTGTGCGTCGCCCCCAAGATGGAGGCTCCTCGGCTGCAGTGGGGCGCCCCTTGGTGTTTCACTCGCTATCCAGCTGAGTTGCGTCCGCACTTGCGGCTACAGTAGGCCGAAGGCAGCACAACGCGCCGAGATCTGGATGGCACCGAGGTGGTGTCTAGCAAGTTGCCGCACTGGTGTGGCCATCCTACAATGCTGCGCCGAAAGTCGGCGTGGGGTGCCCCGTTGGCTTATGAGGTGGTGTCAGTAGCGGACCGATGTGTGAATAGGTCGGAACCAGCACAAGGCGCCAAGATCCGGATGGCAAGTCCTGGATGTTGGGTGCCATAGTTGAAAGTTCTGAGCAGTGCTTGTAACACTGTCTGAAGCTTATTTGCACCTGCTGCAGCTTCACTATTGCCCTGGTGTTGCCAAAGATCGCCCATGACATAGGCGGCCGGAGGAACTTTTTTCCTTTTCCTTTCTGCATCTTGTCCCACAATCCGTTTGACCTGAAGACACGACCAGGTCCCTGAATGTGTGCAGGGGAACGCTATTGATTGAATCAAAATGGCGGCTTCACACAAAGCTGACTCAAGCGTTGCTGGTGATGCTATACAGACAAAAACTGGTTTTCAGTTTGTACATTCTTCAGGATTTTTCCATCCAAGGCTGGTTGAGAGTTTGTAGAACAATGGCTTTAGATCTTGCTCTCCCCTCTTTTGACTGTTGGTTCTTGTTGCCTATCTCTTCTGTTGTCATTTAACTGAACCTTTTTTGACTGCCGAAAGGGGTTCTGGTCCGACCGCTGGTTGGTGGAGACATTTTGACTATATCCTGGACCTGCCCGGCCTCGCCCAAAATGGTGCCGGTATAAATGGGACTCGTAACTCCTTGTTGTGTACTGGTTGCACAACCTTGATATCACGAGATACGTATGCAGTTTTGAAGCACATGGCGGGCGGGGACGAGAATTGATTGAATATTTCGACATCCTTATTGATATTAAGTTCTGATGTGTTATTGATTACTGTACTATTGTAAGTTCGAATTAACGTCACCCATGGTACTTGCCCGCAAATGTATATCTAGAAAATTTTATTGTAAGTGGCCCTGTCGTATTTTAATTACAAAATGTACGTCCACCGATTCCGCAACTGTTAGACACCTTAGTTCTTGCAACCTAATGGCCCGCTCGTTACGTTCCTCTACAGTGTAAATGTCTCCTCATCATATACAATTCCAGTTTGCTCCGTGGCCGGCCCACGTGGTTATAGGCCCGTATTTGTATACTGACATTTTCACAATAAAGGTTTTTAAAGCAAAACATGGTAGTAGTATTTACATTGGTAAAGTTTCTAATTTTAGTCACTGTTTTCGAATCAGTAAAAGGCAAGTGAAATAAAGCAGTCCAATTACATGACGGATAAAAGGTATAATACGCAGGAACGCAGTTAAGATAAATGGTCAAGGGCTGTTGTGTTCTTTACTCCTGCAACATAAAGTGATCGATAAGAATCTGATATTCAGGCGTATCGGCGACTAAGACAGCAGGCCGAGCATCTTTTGCTCAACGGCTCCGTCATGGGACGAAGAAACGCCCTTTTGCTAGAAAAAGGAATATATTTTACTTGCAGGACAGTTGTAAATTTTCCGGGAAAGTACATTAGCCTGGAACATTATAACATATATGTTTAAGAAAAAATAATGTTCGAAAGCAATAAAAAGCGTAATTTTTAGGTCATATGACCAAGCCTTTCATCATTAGAATAACAAAAGTAAAATGAACCAATGAAAAGTTTTATAAACAAGTCACATGACCTGTTATGCTTACGTTACGCGCCGCGCCCCGGATCGCTTCCGGGAAGCTGCGCTTCGCGCACCGGAGCACTTACGGGTGCGCTAACGCGGCGTGTCATATAACGCATTACGCGACAACGTAGGTCCAGAATATAGTCAAAATGTCTCCACCAACCAGCGGTCGGAACACAACCCCTTTCAGCAGTCTAAAAAGTTCTGTTAAATGACAACAGAAGGGACAGGCAACAAGAACCATCAGTCAAAGAGGGGAGGGCAAGTTCTTCCCTACCGGGTCACGTTGGGGCGCTACCGGAACTGATCGAATTGGTAGTCTACAGTGTTTCTGGATGTTTCAGACTGAAGCTGGCATCAGCATGAGAGCACCACCATCTCGTAGCTCAGTCGTGGCCATTCCACGAGCAATCATGGCAGCCGCTCCCCACCAGAAGCCTGCGGGAGTCGGGGGCCCCCAAGACTTTTGTAGAATCTTCAAGGCTCAGGGGACGCTTCCGGGAATGGGGCCCAAGCCCTAGCAGACAAGCGTCCGAGTTCCAAGGTGTCCCAGGGCCATTTTAGTGGATTACGCCCAAATCTGAAGAGCCGGCCGCCATTTTGAGAGTCCTGTGGCAGCCGCCTATCGCTGCATCGCAAGAGCGGGAGCAACTCAACTACATGGTGAGCGAGACGCTGTAGTCGCAAGAGCGGGCGGTAAACAGCTGAATGGCGGAAGAGGCACAGTGTAGCAAAAGCGGGCGGAATGGCAACTGAAACGGTAAAGGGGCGCCCCACTACAGCGTGTCTTCAGGTCAAACGGATTGTGGGACAAGGTCCAGAATGGAAGAGTCATCAAAAGGCAAAAAGTTCCGCCGGACCCCGGGAGCCGGCCGCCTATGTCGGGGGCGATCTTAGGCCACACCAGGGCAACACGACTTGGGGAGGGGGCAGGAGCCAAGCGCCCCCTCCCAGTCTGCGCCACCACACCGTATGTTGAAAATCTGAAGCCATCGTTCTACAAACTCTCAACCAGCCTTGGATGGAAAAATCTTGAAGAATGTACAAACTGAAAACCAGTTTTTGTCTGCATAGCATCAGCAGCAACGCTTGCTATCAGAGTGCATGAGTTTCATGCTCGATCGATTGAGCTAGCCGGATCAGGCAACAAAAAGTATAAAATAGTTATGTAAATAGTTATTTAATAAAATGTTTTACCCTGTTACTTTGCTGGTGTGTTGTATATATTTATAATATTTGCATAGAGTTTATCGTTATTTTGGGCGGGGTGGGTGGCGGAGCCGAGCTGCCTTGCAGCCCTCATGGTGTGGAGCTCAGTTCATCTCACTATTTTCGTATTTCTCATGAAGGGTTGTTCCTAATGTTTCTATTTTAGATCAAAAAGAGATCCCATTAGTGGCATACTGATTTTGCTCGATTACTTTTGTTTTTTTACACGATTTTTCACTATCTGTAAAGACTAAACAGAGTATTGCGACTTTGTGCTTGTTTGTAAATAGAGAATGAACCAAAGAGAATCAATTCTAAAACAGTAAATGCTTGGATAACAATCAATCAAATGGAGAGACAAGCAGGCACGACAGATTATAACGGGGGCAAAGGCCTGCGTTAACTACCCTTCACTATCTGCAAAAAGAGAGTACTACTAAGAGAAAAGAGAGGGGGGCAGCGTTCAAAGCACATCAGCGTGCATAAACACGAAAAAGTTTTTACCTATCACGTACTTGACATTTGACAGCTTTTGATATTTGCTATTAAAAAAACATTGAAATTCACTGAAAAAAACATAGGTTTTAGCCCATATATAGTTAGGGATTAGCATTTACAAAACCTTAATTTACTCGCACAAAACCATAGAAATTCGCATATATAGTTAGATGCAATAACTATATATCGCGCACCCGCAACCCACTGCTGATGATGTCACATATTACATCATTCATGACATGGTCAGTGACATCACTGATGACATCACTGATGACATCTCAAATGACATCACTGATGACATCTCAAATGACATCACTGATGACATCTCAAATGACATCACTGATAAAATCACTGATAACATCTCATTTGTCATTACTGATCACATCACTGATGATATCATTCATGTGATAATACGATCAACCTCTTCAGACACTAATATAACCTTAGATACAATCAGTGTAAACAGACTCTCACAGAATGTCACTCATCCATGGAGTTACTCACACACCTAGTCAGTCATGCAAAGAATCAATCACACCTCCATTTCCTCAACTATACAGTTATACACACCTTACTTAATGAAACATATACTAACACATATTTACTCTCTTATACAATCCCTGATACAAGTTCACAATGATCCATATAGCCACTCACACATTCACTGGCTCTTATGCACAGTTATTTATATATGTCAACTCTTACATGTACTGTGTTTTACATATGTACTTACTTTGACATGTAGCACTGAGAAATCCAATTACTCACCAATGCACTCATGCAGATAGTCAACCGCCCATACAGGTGTTTCCACATGCACTTTTGAACCCATACATCTACTGAATCAACTGCTCACACATCTATGCACAGAGTCACACACCTCCCAGCCACCCCCACACACACACTCACTCTCCCATACAAATATTTGGGCAACCAATCAATAACCCATATAGTTACTCATATAGCTACTGATCAACACATGCAGCAGTTTACAGAACTACAGTAATAATGATGCACAAATTAAGACAGTTTAGTCACTAACCCATGCACTCAGTGAGACACATTTATTCATTCTCTCATACAGTCAGTCATGCACCTACTGAATCCTTCATCCAAACACTTATACATCCACTCATTCTTCAATATGTAAGACATATTTTAACTTTACAGAAACATACAGTCACTGGATGTTGTCATTTGAGATGTCATCAGTGATGTCATTTGAGATGTCATCAGTGATGTCATTTGAGATGTCATCAGTGATGTCACTGACCATGTCATGAATGATGTAATATGTGACATCATCAGCAGTGGGTTGCGGGTGCGCGATATATAGTTATTGCATCTAACTATATATGCGAATTTCTATGGTTTTGTGTGAGTAAATTAAGGTTTTGTAAATGCTAATCCCTAACTATATATGGGCTAAAACCTATGGTTTTTTCAGTGATTATATATATATATATATATAAGACTGTATTCTGGGAGCTGTAGTCGTGGCAGGTCTGCAGCCGAGTTGGTGCTATTCGACTTACGTCAGCGGACTTCCGCCAAGGAGGGGCAATCTGGACATTCAAAGGAGGGGTGGAGTTATGTTTGGTACATGGCGGCACCTGAGGAAGGCCGTGTGAGGCCGAAATGCATTGTGCAACGCTGTTGTGAATTAAGCCTCTTCCAACGTTTCCCCCGAGTGGCTTTCACCTGTTCCGTGAGGATTAGGAGTTGTGAAGATTATCACGCCAGCCAGAGGCGTGTTGGAAGACCCCGCTCCTTAAAGTGGCAAGAGTTTTTACTGGTTCCCCGCTGCCTGCAGCTTCGTCGTACATCAAGATATTGATAAACTCTTGCTCTCCACAGAGTGCATCTTCAACTAGGACCGCTGCGCTCCGCAGCTCGTCACTAAAACGAGGAGGCAGGCTCAACCTATCCTGCTTCGCGATCCTGTTGACACCCGCACTTTGAGGAAGGAGTGTCAAAGGGGACCGGAGGAAGAACTTTGATTCTACCAGAACTCGTCATTTTAACACCCGTCCCTTCCAGCAATTCTTTCCCCACCTACAACACTTACCCAGGAAGACTGTATTCTGGGAGCTGTAGTCGTGGCAGGTCTGCAGCCGAGTTGGTGCTATTCGACTTACGTCAGCGGACTTCCGCCAAGGAGGGGCAATCTGGACATTTAAAGGAGGGGTGGAGTTATGTTTGGTACATGGCGGCACCTGAGGAAGGCCGTGTGAGGCCGAAATGCATTGTGCAACGCTGTTGTGAATAAAGCCTCTTCCAACGTTTCCCCCGAGTGGCTTTCACCTGTTCCGTGAGGATTAGGAGTTGTGAAGATTATCACGCCAGCCAGAGGCGTGTTGGAAGACCCCGCTCCTTAAAGTGGCAAGAGTTTTTACTGGTTCCCCGCTGCCTGCAGCTTCGTCGTACATCAAGATATTGATAAACTCTTGCTCTCCACAAAGTGCATCTTCAACTAGGACCGCTGCGCTCCGCAGCTCGTCACTAAAACGAGGAGGCAGGCTCAACCTATCCTGCTTCGCGATCCTGTTGACACCCGCACTTTGAGGAAGGAGTGTCAAAGGGGACCGGAGGAAGAACTTTGATTCTACCAGAACTCGTCATTTTAACACCCGTCCCTTCCAGCAATTCTTTCCCCACCTACAACACTTACCCAGGAAGACTGTATTCTGGGAGCTGTAGTCGTGGCAGGTCTGCAGCCGAGTTGGTGCTATTCGACTTACGTCAGCGGACTTCCGCCAAGGAGGGGCAATCTGGACATTTAAAGGAGGGGTGGAGTTATGTTTGGTACATGGCGGCACCTGAGGAAGGCCGTGTGAGGCCGAAATGCATTGTGCAACGCTGTTGTGAATAAAGCCTCTTCCAACGTTTCCCCCGAGTGGCTTTCACCTGTTCCGTGAGGATTAGGAGTTGTGAAGATTATCACGCCAGCCAGAGGCGTGTTGGAAGACCCCGCTCCTTAAAGTGGCAAGAGTTTTTACTGGTTCCCCGCTGCCTGCAGCTTCGTCGTACATCAAGATATTGATAAACTCTTGCTCTCCACAGAGTGCATCTTCAACTAGGACCGCTGCGCTCCGCAGCTCGTCACTAAAACGAGGAGGCAGGCTCAACCTATCCTGCTTCGCGATCCTGTTGACACCCGCACTTTGAGGAAGGAGTGTCAAAGGGGACCGGAGGAAGAACTTTGATTCTACCAGAACTCGTCATTTTAACACCCGTCCCTTCCAGCAATTCTTTCCCCACCTACAACACTTACCCAGGAAGACTGTATTCTGGGAGCTGTAGTCGTGGCAGGTCTGCAGCCGAGTTGGTGCTATTCGACTTACGTCAGCGGACTTCCGCCAAGGAGGGGCAATCTGGACATTTAAAGGAGGGGTGGAGTTATGTTTGGTACATGGCGGCACCTGAGGAAGGCCGTGTGAGGCCGAAATGCATTGTGCAACGCTGTTGTGAATAAAGCCTCTTCCAACGTTTCCCCCGAGTGGCTTTCACCTGTTCCGTGAGGATTAGGAGTTGTAAAGATTATCACGCCAGCCAGAGGCGTGTTGGAAGACCCCGCTCCTTAAAGTGGCAAGAGTTTTTACTGGTTCCCCGCTGCCTGCAGCTTCGTCGTACATCAAGATATTGATAAACTCTTGCTCTCCACAGAGTGCATCTTCAACTAGGACCGCTGCGCACCGCAGCTCGTCACTAAAACGAGGAGGCAGGCTCAACCTATCCTGCTTCGCGATCCTGTTGACACCCGCACTTTGAGGAAGGAGTGTCAAAGGGGACCGGAGGAAGAACTTTGATTCTACCAGAACTCGTCATTTTAACACCCGTCCCTTCCAGCAATTCTTTCCCCACCTACAACACTTACCCAGGAAGACTGTATTCTGGGAGCTGTAGTCGTGGCAGGTCTGCAGCCAAGTTGGTGCTATTCGACTTACGTCAGCGGACTTCCGCCAAGGAGGGGCAATCTGGACATTTAAAGGAGGGGTGGAGTTATGTTTGGTACATGGCGGCACCTGAGGAAGGCCGTGTGAGGCCGAAATGCATTGTGCAACGCTGTTGTGAATAAAGCCTCTTCCAACGTTTCCCCCGAGTGGCTTTCACCTGTTCCGTGAGGATTAGGAGTTGTGAAGAATATATATATATATATATATATATATATTCACTGAAAAAACCATAGGTTTTACACACGTTATAGTTAGGAAGTAGCATTTGAAAAACCTATGAAATTCACTGAAAAAACCATAGGTTTGACACCAGTTATAGTTAGCTGGAATTTTTACTGACATAAAACCAATGAAATTCCACGTTATAGTTAGTTGGACTCACTATAACTTGCGCGTGTAATGCACTGCTGATGACATCACATATTACATTACTCATGACATGGTCAGTGACGTCACTAATGAGATCACTGATGATACCATCCTTGTGACAGAGAGACTAACCTACTTGCACTCTAAAGTAACCCTTAAAACACATTTTGAAAAAAAAAACTAACATATAAAAAAAGTGGACATACCTATACCAGTTACAACAACCAATTCAGTAATTCCAACATTTATATACACATCCAATAATTCACTAACAGTTCTATATAGTCACTCGTATATATAGTCACTGATTATATATACTGATACAGCTATACATCCTGTTATATACCGACAGACATCCAAAAGTAAATCACACACATATTCACACTTGCAAATAAACTAATAAACATCCATTTATTTACATAGACAGATATACACACAGTAGCACCTTACTTCTAAGTAAACTTACACTTACTTACTCTTTTAAACAATCACTTATAGAAACACATACTTATTTAAACAGGAACTCTTTCAATCTCTCACTGTCACATATACTCACTTATATATATCAATACTTACATAAACTAGATTAAAACATATATCGTTACTGATAAACACACTAGTGAGGCAGGCATTCACTCAATAACACACACATATACACACTCAGCCATCCATACAGTCCTCCACATCCATTAAGACACTTATTTAAACATGTATTTTTACATCGACCTCTACATATACATATATAAAACATATTTATTTTTTAAAAAGACAGACATTCACTAGATGGTGTTATCAGTGATCTCATGAGTGATGTAATATGTGATGTCATCAGCAGTGCATTACACCCGCAAGTTATAGTGAGTCCAACTAACTATAACGTGGAATTTCATTGGTTTTATGTCAGTAAAATTTCCAGCTAACTATAACTGGTGTCAAACCTATGGTTTTTTCAGTGAATTTCATAGGTTTTTCAAATGCTACTTCCTAACTATAACGTGTGTAAAACCTATGGTTTTTTCAGTGAATTTCATAGTTTTTTTGAATGCTAGTTCCTAAGTATGTAATCACGTTCGTAACTAGATAGTGTCACCGCCTACACGTCCTGAGAAGCGCATGTAAAGTCATGTGACTTGAAAACAAGACTTCCAATTGGTTCTTAGTAGTTTCTGTTCTGGAATTTACACAAAGCACTCCACCCACTTTCCTCACAATCTTTTCTACTCTCAAGAGACAAAAACGTCGAGCATCTTCCGGAAAACTTTGCTGAAATGGCTGCCCTTCCGCATTCATCTTCCGAATCTGAAGGAAATGAGCGACCACCGTTAAGAAGAAAAAAGGAATCTTTCATTTGGCAATTTTTTACTTATCCTGAAGATCAAAAGAAAGTGAATGCGCCAAAAGTAACCTGCACGATATGCAATTCGGAGCTCTCAAGGGGAAATCCAAATAAAAAATATTCCTTTTCTATACACACCATGCAGCGGCATGTTAAACAAAGGCATCCTGAGCATTATGCAAAAGCATTGACAAGAGCCCTGGCCACGCTATTACCATCAGAGGTGGCCAGCACATCTTCTGGTGGACGACCTGTATCCATCGAGTGCTGAGATGGACTTGAGACCATATCTTGCGAAGGTGCATATGAAATGCAACGAGTGTGGAGAAATTCTTTTGTATGGAGAGCAGAGCCTCGTTCTTATTAAACTCAAAATTGAAAGTCACAAATTCCCCAAGAAAAGATACATTTCTTCACTTCATTTTCATACTATTACATACTGAAAAATGTAGTAGCAACTTTAAGAAATCGAAAGCATCATAACACTTCTTTCCCAAAAAAAAAAAAAAAAAAAAAGTTATTTTCAGAACTAACTCTTTCTACCAAAACGTGCTCCAAGAGCATATTATGAGATGTTTTTTCGCCGCTTTATTTTAGTGCGAGACCGGGTGCGCGCACCCTCCTATCGCGTACAGGACCTGACACTTGCATGTGAAGTCATGTGACTTCTAAACAACACTTCTAATTGGTTCTTGGTAGTTTCTATTCTGGAATTTACACGCAGCACTCCACCCACTTCCATCACTTTCTTTTCTACTCTCAAGAGAGAACAACGTCGAACATCTTCCCGAAGACTTCGCTACAATGGCTACCGTTCCGCATTCATCTTCCGAATCTGAAGGAAATGAGCGACCACCTTTGACAAGAAAAACGGAGGCCACGCTATTACCATCAGAAGTAATCAGCACATCTTCTGGTGGACGACCTGTATCTCCATCGAGTGCTGAAATGGACTTCAGACCATATCTTGCGAACGTGCACATGAAATGCACGAACTGTGGAGAACTTCTTGTATACGGAGAGCAAAGCTTTACTCTAATTAAACACACAATTGAGAGTCATAAATGCTCCACGAAAAGTTAAATTTCTTCACTTTATTTGGATAGCATGACATACTGAAAAATGTCGTAGCAACTTTAAGAAATCAAAAGCATCATAACACTTGTTTCCAAAAAAAAAAAAAAAAAAAAGTTCTTTTCAGAACTAACTCTTTCCACCAAAACATGCTCCAAGAGCATATTATAAGATGTTTTTTCGCCGCTTTATTTTAGTGCGAGACCGGGTGCGCGCACCCTCCTATCGCGTACAGGACCTGACACTTGCATGTGAAGTCATGTGACTTCAAAACAACACTTCTAATTGGTCCTTGGTAGTTTCTATTCTGGAATTTACACGCAGCACTCCACCCACTTCCATCACTTTCTTTTCTACTCTCAAGAGAAAACAACGTCGAACATCTTCCCGAAGACTTCTCTGCAATGGCTACCGTTCCGCATTCATCTTCCGAATCTGAAGGAAATGAGCGACCACCTTTGACAAGAAAAACGGAGGCCACGCTATTACCATCAGAAGTAATCAGCACATCTTCCGGTGGACGACCTGTATCTCCATCGAGTGCTGAAATGGACTTGAAACCATGTCTGGCGAACGTGCACATAAAATGCAACAACTGTGGAGAACTTCTTGTATACGGAGAGCAAAGCTTTACTCTAATTAAACACAAAATTGAGAGTCATAAATCCTCCAAGAAAAGTTAAATTTCTTCACTTTATTTGGATAGCATAACATACTGAAAAATGTCGTAGCAACTTTAAGAAATCAAAAGCATCATAACACTTGTTTCCAAAAAAAAAAAAAAGTTTTTTACAGAACTAACTCTTTCTACCAAAACGTGCTCCAAGAGCATATTATGAGATGTTTTTTCGCCGCTTTCTTATAGTGCGCGACCGGGTGCGCGCACCCACCTATCGCGTACAGGCGTCGAGACACGCATGTGCAGTCATGTGACTTTAAAACAACACTTCCAATTGGTTCTTACTAGTTTCTATTCTGCAATTTACACGGAACACTCCACCCACTTCCCTAGAAAACCAGTTTATCGAAAAACTTTTAAAGCCTCCTCTTATGAAATATTCAACATCAATCACATAGCAGAGTACTAAATAGCACTATATACCCTCCGTCCCTTAATTATAAGAGACTTATTGCTATGTAAAAGCAACTTTTGTTTTCACGCGATAATGTGAAATGCTGAGCCTGTTACACAATTTGCTTTCACATATATGTTACTATTCTCCTTCGAGCACTAACACCGTAGAAAATACCACCAATAGCGGTGATATTTTTTACACCGAGAACCAGAGATTTCTATCGCTTAGAGCCCTTACAATTATAAAGTTTTATTTCCTAAGTCTCTGATCTCCAACTGTGCAACGTAGCTCCCCTGTGTGTCGTAATAAGGTCCATAAACAAAAACTACAGGGCCAGCATTATAAACATGCACAGAACCACAAAACGACAAGAGCCACCATGTTGATATATATCCTTAATATAATAAACCTCTGAGAATAAATACATATTTCCGTGGCACCCCATAACACAAATGTGGCGTCCTCTGACTCTGCTCCATTACCAAACACCGTAACTCCCCGCCGCCCTCACTTTTCACTAAACTCCGCACTCCACCCCACCCGGACCCCCTATTACAAACCCCCAACCTACCCTCCCTGCCCAAACCCACCATGAACCTCAAACCGCCCCTAGAAAACTTATAAGACACAGGATTACTAAAACTCAAAGAATACGCAACAGGCAGATAATGTAAATAGTACATAAAGGCACATATTTTTTCCATAATACTATTTAAAAACATGTTCTATTTTTTATAAATCTATCATGCATCTGACCCTCTAGAACTGCTTTCAAAACGTGAACTATAAACCTCTACTTTTCATTTTCAAACCATACACTTTCATCTGACCCTCTAGAACTGCTTTCAAAACGTGAACTATAAACCTCTACTTTTCATTTTCAAACCATACACTTTCAATTACATTATTTTTTTTTCCACAATTCATGTAATGTTACACACCTTTTCTAAAATACACCAGTCCCTATCATTTATAAGGATTTATTTTCAGTCTTCATCAGTGACACTTTCTTAACATATAATAGAAATCACTATAACTTTTTGAACGACAATGCTAACGCAGTAAAAATAACCCTTCATTTGCTTTCCTTTAAGAATGCAGACTATGTACCCCACGCATGCGTTTCTTGATCTTTGTATTTGGCAGCGAATACCGACCTTGAATCGGAAGACATGAACAAGACCGCCATTGTCACATTTAAAACTGAACGTTGCATCTGCTCACACACATATCTTTCACTAAGCTAACATTCACAGAAAACAGCATTGATGTAAAAAAAATTGACCTTGCTTTACAACTCCCTCAAATCACTCCCTTATTTTTTAACGCATCCTCCAGTTAAAAAAAAGCTACTTTTTTGATAACCACTAAGCAATATATAAGTGACTAGACTCCTAGAAAATGTATCAAGTCATTCTGCTCCTCTCCACTGCATAGCCGGCGACCTAATTCTGTGGAGTTGCTATACAACCAGCGGTGCTGCGCCGTTTCCTTTACCATCTTGGGAAATTCAAAATGAATGTCCCTCCTGCCTTCGCAAACGAGCCGGGCCACTTAGAACTATTTCGACAGAGAATGCTTCTGTACTACGGCACCTTACCACTCTCAACTTTGAATACTTCATATCGATTATCATTTCGATATTCGTATTTCACCTGTGTGCAGCCTGCATTTCATTGCCTGAGCTGTGATTTCACGTGGGCCCTGGATTTATGTCTCTGCAATTTGGTACCTCCTGAACCGAATTACAATCACCTCATGAATCCGTTACTTGATCATGAACAGCTTTGTTACAACGGAGGGTTTATGGCCTTTGCAGCGATACAAGGAGTTCTGGGTCATTGGAATATATTCGCAGCGGCGCAAGATTTCCTAACAGAGAGCTACATCGAAAACCCACCGAGCTGCCCTATGATGGTAAAAGACGCTCCAATAATGACAGATCATGAATGCTCCTTTCATCTTCTCAATTGGATGGCTGACATGTTTTCAGATGATAGCAATGATTTCATGTTAGAGGCACTTGCTGCATATTTTGCCTACACAATGGACGGTTAACTCTTTCCTAACATCGAGCTACATCGAAAGCCCACCGACCTGCACTCTGATGGTAAAAGAGGCTCCGATTATAACAGATCATCAGTACTGCTTTACTCTTTTCCATTGGATAGCTGACATACTTTCAAATGATAAAACTGATTTCCTGTTACAAGCAGAAGCTACCTATTTTGCCTAAACAATGCTTCAATAACTCTCATACAAGCCATTGACGTCCTCATTTCCTTTTGGTTTTCTATATTCTTCACGTTCTTTTCCATATTTTCTTTTGAAGAACAGACCTATTTGCTTTACTAAGAGTGGACATTATGATTTCGTGTTGTTTGACAGCTGATTCATAAAGTAATGATGTATAACCACTTGCATTTTCATATATCGTTCTTAAACTGAAAGGCCAGAGACCTTCTTCCATTTATTAAAATATAATATACTTCCTTATAAGAGTGTACAATGTTTTTTTCCAACTATATTCATTTTTCTTCAACTATAGCGTTTGTATTCCATGTACCACTGACAATACCAATTACTGTGTTTTTTGCAATTTCTGTACTCATATTACATAATGATTTGCCTTTAAAACAGTACATTTCTAAATAAGCATTTCAAATATTCACGGTTTCTCTTTTAATCCATAATCTCAACTGAAATGATTTCATATTGAAAAACTATTCATGGGTTCCACATAACCTTAACTGTAGTCACTGAGGACCTTATTTATGAAGACCTTCCGCCGCCAGTGCCTCATTTTTTAAAATGGGAAAAAGTAACGCACCGGTGGCGCAAGGCCTTCATAAATAAAGTCCAGAATGTTTTCTTTTCTCGACCTCACTTACTGATACTAGAGCCTGCAAGCCAATTACGGCCCGTGAACTCTTTCTTAGTAGGTCGCACACCGTAAACACAGTTATACCACTGTTAACATTTTTTTTTTACTGTTACTAAGCACCGACACAGTTCCGCTTTACTCAGACTTAATCACTGCTCCCACGCTTCTACAGGCCAGACGCTATGTCGTATTTCTCTCCTTATCACCCTTTCATCTCCACAATAACAAACAGTTCTCCGCCTGCCACCAGAGAACAGACTCAGATGCAGAGGCACCAAAGAGTGAACCCATCACCAACTGCCATCTCTGGCTGTTTCCATGGTTACACCTCATTCTGCACCTTGCTGAAGGCACAGGTCAAAAGTTCATGTCTTAACGTTCTACAACAAACTAAGAACACTATTTTCCCTCCAGAAACACCTGCCAATACACAGCTCTGTTACATATCTTGTTTTTTCACACCCAATAGTACTTTTCGTTTAACATAAACATTCACATGTTCAATCTCCACTTGTTACAATCAACCAATCATTTTTATTTTTCCTCTTCCTTTTTCTTTATTTAGAATTTCAACTTCTAACTACCATTCCACTTCCAGAACCGATCGGAGGACGACTACAAATCCCTTGAAAATGAAGGTCTGGCTAATAGGACACAGTTATATTCACTGGAGTGAAAAATATGCAGTAAGCAGACGAATTTGCAACCTCAGCTTACCAAATGTACACATAACATGGATTTCCAAAAGAGGATTGAAATGTCACCAATTGATTCCATTGGTGAAAACTTTTATGCATCTCCCAGAACCAGACCTTATAATTGTGCACTGTGGTGGGAACGATCTAGGCACAATCACTGGGGTAGGTCTGGAAACGCTTCTAAAAGACACCTTTCGACAATTGATGACACTTTTTCCTCGATCTGCCTTGGTATATTCCAATATATGCCAAAGACAGAAATGGAATTGGTCCAATCAACATTGTGCACAATTTGAGAAAGCAAGGAGACATGTAAATAAATCTGTTTCTGCGTTCCTCAGAGATTATAGCATGGGTTCTATTTACCACAACAACTTGCGATACCACATGCAAGACGTCTATAGGAGAGACGGTGTTCATTTCACGAATGAGGGAAACAGAATCTTCCTCTGCAACATCAGGATCTGCATCGGTACTTACTTATAAATGCAGAAAACACTCAATTAACACAAGGGCTCTTTTCAGAGCCACCTTATATCTAAGCACTCAAACTTCTGATTTATCTCCATTTTCACACTCTTGTGAATAGGTGTGCGCGACCGGGTGCGCGCACCCCGTTATTTTTTTCCCGAAAAAAAATATATCTTTTCGCGTTTAAGGGCCTTACTGCACACCCTGAGAAAACTTACGCAGCAAGACAATCTCTACCTTCTCCACTTTCCATGTTTCAACGCTTTGAAATGAACAATATATTTACTCGCAGTGATAAAATGGCGGACAAAACTTCCTGATTTCCTTCGAATCGAACGTTAACAGACGTCACGCAACAAAAAAAAATTCCGCTCACGCGCAGACGCTTGGGTGCGCGCACGCGTGCGCGCCTATAGATATATAATTGACTTTAACTTTAATTTTCTCAACAACTACTGAACGGATTTACACCATTCCAAAAAAAAGCGTAATCTGCGAACAAGACTCTACAGTTTTGGCAAATTTCTTATAAATCCATTCAGCCGTTCGACCTGTAGCCGAGTCTAAAGGTCCAATGGAAAATAACATGGAGAAAACATGTTTTGGGACCCCCCTTATATCTCAGCCCCCACTTGACCAATCCCCCCCAAACTTTCAGGGAAGGAGCGCAGCGGACCGAGCCATCTTCTTTGAGAAATTCGCAAAGACTCATCCACCAGGGCCAAAGTTATTCCAAATAGAATGTTGAGGATTTCCTATGGAAACTAGGTCCTAACTATAACTACCTACTGGCGACCCCCAGTAGGTAATATATATATATATATATATATATATATATGTGTTTGTGTTCACTGAAAAAACAAAGGTTAAAGTAGTGTTAATAATAGGTGAATATGTCAGTGACAACATTAACGTTTTGAACTTTAAAAACAACAGAAATTCACCAGTTATCGTTAAGAGCTAACTATAACTTGCGCAGCCGCCATGCACTGCTTATGACCTCACATATTACATAACTCATGACATGTTCTATGACATAATTTATGACGTCACAGATGACATTTTAAATGACATCATAGATGACATTATTGAAGACATCATCCAATGAGTGTGTTATAGTTTATTTTATAGTTTACATAGTGACAGGTAACTACTAAAGTGTTTACAAAATGCATGTGCTCCTAATGCACCATAGGTGTGTAGTGTTATAAATCAGTGTATTGAAGAGTACCTCTGTGTGCAGGTGACAGTTGACGACTTGTGTTCATTATGTTCCACACAAGTTTTTTGGTACTGCAGAAAAAGTTTCTAGCAGGGCTAAAATTTGACATACTACATACTAAGGGACACATTTATAATTTTATTGCGTCGTGCTTGTGCCACGCAAAGGGGTGCCAGAGAGACGCAACAAAAAAGTCCGATTTATTAAGCCACACAAGGCCACCTTACATAGCCTTGCATGGCTTGATAAATCTGGAGTAATGTACGACAGCGCAAATCGCTGTTTTGCGTTACTCTGCCCCAGGGAGGCGTTCCATGGGTGGAGCACAGGTGTTCTCATGCATTCACCCATGGATTTTGCTGCATTCCCAGATTAACCATTAGCGTCTTTATTTCTCCTTGTGTTTTTCTCTTTCTATGTGTGCTTTATTCTGCAGCATACATAGAAAGAAGAAAATGTCTCTGAGGATTGTTTTTTTGTGCAGAAAGGTGTCCCTTCATGCACAAAACCAATCCTGCTTACAATGCAGGCACACTTGTACCATTGTGCAAGGGTGCCTGTGTCATGAGGTTATATAGGCCCCGGGCACAAACACCTCAATTTTACTTGCTCACCTTTAAAGTTGACATCTTTTTTAAACAATTACTTTTAACACAGATTTGCTTGCACTTTCGTATGGGATAATGTTCTGAGAAAATGGTTTGGCTTATACTTACACTACTTCACAGGCACATTAGCAAGCCTTGGAACATTTTGTACAAGGAGTAAGTTCACTGTACAAAATGTTGTTGTTGTCCGTTCCGTGAAAGCTCTTGGTGGGTAGAATCAACAACGACAGCCAGACCAGAACTCCGGCAGAGAGAGAAGGAGTCAAGTTTATTATATAAACTGTACCAAGCCTTTGTATAAACAGAGGAGCATTTCAATGGGACCGTTGAGGTCACCTCATGCCAGAATTCTATCCCGGCTGAATCCTGTCACTATTCTGAGAGGGATGGCATCTGATCTCCACCAAGACGGGCTACCAGATGACACATGCCCACAGGTTAATGAGGACATAGACCACTCTGAGGTATTATGGCAGACTTGCACACTTTATGCTCTATAGGATAGGCATTTCTACACAGGAGCACCATTATATGTATTCACATACTCAGCGCAATTGCACCATGGTTGAACTGTTATTGTTTTCACCATTCTAGTAATGCTGGTAACATTGTTTTACTGCATTCTATTATTCATTGCAGCGCACGTATTTAACAAAATAATCCAATTGCTTCAATAAATGTTTGAAATGGCAATTTGTGTATTTCTTGTGTCTCTCTCTGGGCATGCCTGAGTTAAGAATGAAAGGGTCGCTCTGTTTCCACGCTTTCCTCGGGGAACCAGGGTTGTCATGTTCTAATGTTGCATAGGCCATCTGGTGCCCTGTCAGATTAGAGGTCCAGATGGTACACTGTTAGCTAGCCTGGATTTACGGTCACATATTCTGATTGCTTACACAGACTCAGTCCTGCATAGTTTTGCCTTCTAAATTGCTGAAACGCACTGTCAGGTTTTGAGATCCGGTAATTTGCGCCTGCCTAATGTTGGTACTACATGTCCCAGAAACCCTAGCGGCATGAAGGCGGGAACTATTTAGTCTCACTGAACCCGGAGGGTGGGTTGTATTGGATTTTGTGTTTGTTCCGATTACGACTGCGGTGCGGCTGCCCGTTAGTTTAGTGGTCCCGTGGTGCTTCGCTGAGGTCTTCGCGAAGACACGGTCTTTAGTTGCTGTGACCTATTTCGGGGTCGGGATTTGTTTCTGCCATTTCTGAGGAGTGAGTCGGCTGATTCGCCGTCGGTGAGCTGTGGTGCTTCGCTGGGATTGTTATTCGCGAAGACACAGTCACCACAGAATCGGGCTACGAGGTCAGAGAAGCGTGTCGGCTGACGCGCTTAGGAGGCGTTGTGGTGCTTCGCTGAGGTAGTCGCGAAGACACAGACGCCGGCTTCTTCCAGTACACGGAGAAGAATCATCGTGGGGAAAACTCCCGAAGAGGATGGCTACGGAGACCTACGAGGAGCCTGCACACTGCATACCGAGGAGTCCAGTACACTGTTGACTCCGGGGGTGTTGGCGGTAAGACGAGCAGGCACGCCTCTCCAGGGAGCCTCCTTGTTTTCCTTTTCTATTTTACACTTTTCTTTCCGGGATCTGGTGCATTCAATACTGACGCTTGTTTTGACTTCTGTGACGTAACAGAAGAGGGGGTGAATTAAAGTTAGGTTGCTAAGAGGACTTGATACGGCGCTACCTGACGGTTTCCATAGGGTCTTCATGGAGTGTGTCTTTGGTAGGTACTAAGAAGGGGTCTAGGACTGAGAGGCAATATACAGTAGAGGTAGGTAAGTAATAGTGTGCTTATGTCCTTGTAGGAAAATTCCAGGGAGCTGCACACATGAGGAGAACGCCAGGAGACCTAGCGGTTTATTTCTGCTGGCACTCGTAGCAAGGTATGGGTAACAGAAGCAAAAGGATATAGGTTGGAAAGGTGTCCTAGAGCTTATTTAACGGGTTCTTTCTTTATTTTTTCAGATCGGTACCCCCAGGCCGCACCAGCCCGGCCATTTACATTTTCCCTCGCCTGACCGCCTCTAAGTTTGGGGTGACTGATAGAACCTAACTTGGGGAGGTCTGGAGGTGGATCCATTGAGCATCGCCCGGATCCCGAGGAGCGTGGTGGTTCCTGACACGCACAGTCTTACTGAAATAGTAGGAACCGTACGGCATAGAGCCACCAAAGTTCTAGGTCATGTACTCATTTAATGGGTCTCCTTAGTAGTTTTTCTTTTGATTGCCCAAAGACCCTACTCACCATTTAACCAGCGACGTCTGTGATGTTAGGGAAATATCCTCCTTAGCAAAATATTTCTGGCTGAAGGTTGTTCAAGCTTGAACCTTCAAAGGAACACCTCACAATAGCTACTCTCTCTGAATTTAAATAGTGAATCTTATACCAGTGGTCATACTACTTTACTGCGGCCATGTAGTAACACAGATGTTGCAACTTCATGGGCTCGCGCAAGCGGGAGGGGATATTACCTTTGTGGTAGAGGCTCACAAAGCATACAAAACAGAGGCATTCTCTTCATGGGTAACATTTCCGGCAGCAGTTGCCACCAGAGGAAATTTTCACACATACACTGTAGAAGCAGTGCCCAACAATTACAGACCATATGAATTTTTTGAAATTGCACTAACATTCCAGGAACACACAAATTGGTTTCAAGGTGACCTACCACATGCACTTGCTAATGTCAGACTTGTCCCTTGAGAAATGGCAGGGCATTATGGCCAGTCTTAGCTGGCTACGCACCATATCCACAGTTAGCAGCATTCAACGCAGCTAAACTACGTACACTTTACAGCGGTCTAGTGAGGTTATACAGACGTATGCATACAATAAGAAACAGCCCAGCAAGGACCGCTCAGTCTGCATAAACGCATTTAGCAATGCCTTCAACTAGTTCAGTCACTTTTAATGCATTTATGAGTAAGGTTCCCATCAGATGGGAGGAGATTTTGTTCTGAAGTGCACAAAAACCAATCAGCTTGAAGCAGTATTTCCCAATATGGGACCTCAAGATAAACATGAAATTCTCGTAATGTGCCTACCTCTAGGGATGATTCCCTGGTAGAAGAGTGTGCCACATGGGGCACAATATTAGCTGCAATTATACGATAACTGATGGTACCCCATCTATAACAGCTTTGCCAGAAGTGCTCAAACAGATCCAAAATTAATATGGGGTAGGCCCTGCCCTGGACTTGGGGATGAAACATATTGGCAATTACGCCACAGTATCCTCAATTATTTAGTAATATTAAAGGGGAAGCAGCACTGGTGGTATGCCAACATTTCACGCAGGTCGCTTTGGCAGACCAAGAGCGCAAACTACCTAAAATTATTGCAGAAACCTATACATCAATGGGTTGAGATAATTTGCTGGCCAGACTTAACAAACCACAACTTAAGGGTAGTTCTCAAAAAGATAACCCAAAACAGGCACCAGAGTCTTCAATAAACACTGGTACAATAAGAAAAATAAAGAGAAGACTAAATCATGTGGTAAATCGCCTCTAAGGGAGGACTCTGAAAAGCGCTATAATCTGTGCAACGTGAAACAATTAAACAGCATGATAGGTATCAGTACACTTATACACATCCTGCTGTTTCCTTTTAGGAATCTTCTGAAAAACGCTCAGAGAGAGGAGATCGGTCAGAGCACAAATTGGAAGAGTACATGAAACCGAAGAAGGCCTCACAACGCTCATCTGACTTCATAGTAAAAAAGGAAGAAAAGCTTCCACAGCAAAACCCTTAATTTAAAGAAGAAAGTAGCCTGGATTTCACTTAAACAAGCCACTGTATTGATTACTCTTCTAAACAAGGAGTGGGCTCTGACTCTGCTGGACAGTAGGGTAGAAGTCACAATAGTTTGCCAAAATCTTCAAGAGTTTCTGGTAGTAAAAGCAACTAATGAGCTCATCCAGGTGGAAACACCGGATAAGAGAGTTAGTGCTCCAGGCAGATTATATGATTTGCGACTCCAACTGGAAGGAATCATACCTCAAACTATTAAAGATCTCTTTGGGTAAAACCTAACATTTGGCTATGACATTCTCTTGGTGGAAAAGGATTGGCCCCCAGAGTTTGTACAAAATGTCCCACATAAGGAGAATTTTGATATTATCAGCCTTCTCCTCCCTTGTTCCTGAATCAATAAAACATTCATATGCCAAGGAATGGACCATAGCACAAGCCCCAGGATTATACTGCAATCATGTGGGTTGGGTTGAATATTCACCTTACCATATAATACCCATAAGGTCCAGCCCACAAGGGCAACCACAATACTTCATTAAACATGAAGCAAAACCACAGGTTAGAAAAACACTAACACGCTGGAATATCAAGGCGTAATTGAAACTTGCACCTCACCGAAGAACAAATATTTGTTTCCAGTACCAAAACCGGATTATTCATACCACCTAGTTTTAGACTATAGACAATTAAATAGTCACACATGCATTTTTGCTGTACAAAACGCACACAGCACAGCACTAACGAATAACACAATGCACAAAAAATATAAAACTACATTAGACATTTCAAATGGCATTTTCTGCCAAAACATGATGCTTGAAAGCCAGCATTCGACCGCATTTACCACTCTAGGCTTACAAAAACAATGTTTCTGTTTGCTACAGGAGTATGAGAATAGCCCTGGGTTGTTCTCAGGCCTTATAACAGGACAGTTACAAAAGTTTGACTATGAAGTATTGTCCTATGTCTATGATATATATCTAATGAAAGACAACTTAGAAACACATTTAGCCAGAGTAGAGAGCATTATAGTAGAATTTGCTCAAATAGGCTACATATTAAACTTAAAAAATACAAGATTGCCTTTCTCAGTGTCCTATTTCTGGGATATGAGTTATTAAATGAAGGCAAGAGATTAGCCCCACATTTGTTAGAGAAATGTGCACTCTTACAAGCTCCAAACACAATAAAAAAAGCTGCAGTCATTATTGGGTTTATTAACTTTTGGCAGAACATACATACCAGATTATGCACAATTGTTGAAATCGTTTTATGAATTAATTTGGCCCAACTTTTCAAGCACACATTGGACGCCAGAACACACAGAGATCGTGCGTTCAGTACAAGCTGACATGCTAGTTTCCAAACACTTGCACACAAGTGTTAACACCAAAAACCTGGTGATCCGCGTAATCAAGGGATCCTCCGGCTACACATATATCACTTTCACAGAGGGTGACACAGTACTAATTGCATATAAATTGCATTGATAATCCAGTTCAGAAATGCATTTTGCACCAACAGAAAAAATACAGACAGCTGTAGTGAAAGAAAGATCATTGACTCGGGGGAAATGCATAATTGTTGTGACTTCAATTCCAGCCTTAGAGGCTGCCACAAAGGTCAGACCCCCAAACTCGAAAGCCTTACATCCAAGATGGATACAGTGGGCCAACTCTCTAACAGCAACAGATGTAGACTGTGAGCCTGATTTAGAAATTGGCGGACAGGTTACTCTGTCACAACGGTGAAAAATATCTGTCCACCAAAATATAAATCCCATTATATCCTATGGTATTTATATTTCGGTGGATGGGATATCTGTCATCGTAGAGACGGAGTAACCCATCTACCAAGATCTAAATTAGGCCTTATGTCTTTAACTCAATATTACAAACACAAGCACACCTACAACATGAACAAGAATACTATATACCCAGTGAAATAAAGGCTCTAGTTCAGTTTGACAAGCCCAACACTACACCAATTCAGAAAGGACCTCAAAACCTGGCTCTTCAAATGACCCCAACAGAGCTGCTCACCCTCCCCCCCCCCCCCACCACCGCATTGAGACCCTCACGGGTGAGTAGTGCACCCTACAAAACCCCTGATTGAGTAATTGAAGTTCTGCTCAGCCTGCAATTGGAAGAAACTATGAAAACTCAGTGTAAATTGAGTGATGGAGTTTTAGAACCCCTAAAAACATTTACACAGTCACTAGGTGATTGCACTGCACAGCTGGCTGAACAGAAAGCTCTAATTCTGGCACTTGAGAATACTGATCCTAACTTCCCCACACTTATATTGTGTGATTCGTAATATTGTGTCCAGTCTTACATTGAGTACTTACACTATTGGAGCCAGAATGGATTCAGAGATTCTAATGGGTACACTATCAAGCACAAAATGCTTTGGGGACAGGTGGCACAACTTAAAGCCAGTTTGCCACGGGTTCATGTTATACATACACTGAGCCATCAATGTGTATGAATACACGTTGCAGGGAATTCATTGACTGATGAAGCCGCAAAGGCAGCAGTGCAAACTTCTGCCGTTGCTGCAATTGCTCATTCTAACACGAGGATAGATGGAGACATAATGATGGCTGTCACAGGTTTGAGCTGTGGCACCCCTTTACCAAAAGATTTCCAGCAAAATGCTCCTACCAGCGAAATGTGCGAAACATTCAGTTTTCTCATCTTTCCAGAGTCGGGATAGAGTAATTCCAAATTCAGAGCACAGGCTAGAATTAATTTAGTAGCACGTGTTGGTCTAGCATCTGCCCACACAGGGTAGGCAGCTATAGGTTCACTATTGCAGCAGCGCTAATAGTGGCCTGGTGTAGGAGAGTAGGGTCTGCTATCCTATGGTCACCCCAATTTTTGCTTTTTGCTTCACTGGTTTTCGACTTACTGAGGCTGTGGGCCTGCTAATCAGACCCCCAGCCTGCTGTTCTCTCTCTAAATTCACATACATGTACTATAGGTACATAACCCAATTGGAACTGGACTCCTTGTCAGCCCCTGTACCATGCACTATAGGTGCTCAGGGCATAGGTGCCACCAAGGTCTACCAGCGGCTGCAGCATAGCTTTTGCCACCCCTGGCTGGTTCTTAAATTGACACAACTGGCTGATCACTCAGCATGGGCAAGTTGATGTGATCACCCCTTGCTTAGATATAGTATACCTATATCTAAACCTATATCTGGACACAAATAAACCTGTGAGCCACTCCTATGGATGCCTTATCAATCCTGGAGGCAAAGTGTGTGGTTTAATGTGAGATGGTGCTCTAGCATGAGCTGAGCCTGTCTGCAGCTGTCCGGAACAACTCCCTAAGCTGTTCCGGGATAATGCCATACCATATACTATTAAGTGCATTATAATCCTCGCGGTTATATAGCAACTTTGGTTAGGCTTTATCCAAACATGTCGTGTAAGGTGTCATACGATTTGGAATACTATCCCCTCTAGCATTCCACCCCTCTAGAGGGAGAAGACATGTTACTTTACTGAAACGCGGTTGATATTTAAAAGAGCCTCAGATCCACAAAATGGATGCTTCTGCCACAGACACAAGTCTGACCTCCTGCTGCTGACTGCAACTCAGCAGAGGAGGCCTGGACAAAGGCTTTCCTGTCGCAGGGAGGTGTTACACCACCCCAGACAGGAAATAGTGGATTGTAGCAGGGAGGTTTGAAAGAAATCAGACACTGCCTGAGGAGCACAAGGCTTCCCCTTGCATAATCTGGCCAAACCGGTTCTGGGGCACACCAGCCCCAGTCCCAGCGCGACCCTGGACAAAGGGAAAGGGGTGTATCCACCCCCTTCCTGGGTCCCATCCATAGGAGGGGACCTAGCAGGTAATCCAGCCCCCTAGATTGGTATAAGAATGGGAGCAGTGCCAACGCACTCAGATTATCCTGATGAAACATTTGAAACGAAACTCTGGACCCTTCGACATCCTACTCGATGTAGAGGACTGAAGAATCTCCCTTGTGGTCAAGGAGTGACCACCCTGTGCAAGCAGGCACCATCCAGCACCTCGACGTCTGCTTTGTTGCAGTTCCCGCCGGAACTCGAGCGACAGAGATCAACGAGATCAAGCTTGCTTGCCTTCTAACAGCCCGATCCACAGTCCCTGCAGAGCTGAGACCCGTGGACATGACCGGAAGCGTCGGGCTTGCCATCTTGAAAAGACCACGAGATGCTGACCGTGCAGCCCACGAGTGACCCTCGAAGCTGTACACCGGGGTTTGAGAAGCACCAGCCCTGAGCCAATTTTGCACCAAAGCCCACCCCTCTACACTCGACGAGTGCTGCGTGGGGCCCTTCTGCTTTCTTTGGCTCAATGCATTGGCCCAGTCACTTGCCAGCTGGCTTGTGGCCCCTGTGCCGACGAAACTTGAAATACGACTTGTGATTCTGGTTGCTCCAGACTTGCACCCGCTCCTCTGAAAAGGAGCTCCCGCTCTGACCCTTCTGGTCTGAGTGAGAAGCAATCTTCCAGTCCTGCGTGGATTGCTCTTGCCAAGTGTTGTTTGCTCCGATCTTGAAGCCGACAGCGCCGACGGTGAGAACCTGCGTGGGACAGCTTGTGACTTGCTTCTGGACATCGCAGATGCCCCAGAGCCCACGTGGCAGTGGAGAGAAGCTCCTCGACAACCACCTGATTGCGCCTGACATTGCCTGGTTCCGTCCTGGTTCCACCCTGGTCACTGCTGAGTGACCCAGACTCTGTCCCCTCTGCTTTCAGGTACTTTACGACTCTGATCCACCCTTGGATCACACCGGACACTTCTCCTTCATATCGCCTGCAGCATCTTCAGCTTCAAGCACCAACAACTTGCGTGACGAAACCCGACGCCAATTCGACCCTATGCACCCACTTCCTGTGGGTGAGGTAACTCAGCAACGCCGGTGTTTCCACACTGGTACACACCTCTAGGGTCTGTGTCTAAAGTTTTATCCTTCTAGGTTGAGCGGAAGTATCCTTAAACTCTAACTGTGTAACTTTTACGCACCATTGACTTTACATTGGTGCATGCGTGTGCTTTAAGCGCTGCACCCGAATCCCGCGGGCTTTTCCCGACTTCAGCATTGCTTGTCCCGACTGCTCCCAGCGATTCCCTAGGCCCTAGGCCTAACCACTGTTCGATTGGTATCTCTTATACCACTTTCTTAATATATGGTTTGAGTGGCCCCCCGCCCTCATCCATAATTGTGCAACTTTCATATGTTATACTGTGCTTTTGTTTAAACGCTTGTGCCCCTTTGCTCATAAAGAGTACTGGGGATTATTTTAGTAATAAACACATATATTTTTATAATATATACTTGTGTAGTGTCCTTTCATTTGATATTACAGGATTGTGATTGGTAAAACAGCTCGCTTAACACGACCTCTTGAGTTTAGCCTTTAAGGCTGCTTAGTCCATGCTACCACTAGGATAGCTTGTCTAATAAGGTTGACTTACAACCAGACACCATAAGGGATTGTTTGGACTGATACAAGGTGGTTCCAGAATTGGAAACATCATATATCAGGCCAACTTCTCACACCTGGTCTATATAAACAGACTAGAGATTATGTCCTTAAATGTGATATTTGTCAACTCAAAAAGGTTTCCACCACAGCAGGGCCACCACAGACACCTCTGTTAATTTCAAACAAGCCTAAGGCCTCTGTTTATCTGGACCACTGCTGGCCATTACACAATGATGGCTTCTTTTAATACATTATGGTAGCGGTGGATTCTTGTTCTCGATTCCTATGGGTATGGCCACAGCGATCAGCTGACACTCTAACTGTTATAAAAGATTTGAAAGTTTTTATGGGCACATATGTAGTAGACACATTTCATTTGAACCAGGTTCCAACGTTTGCATCTACAGCTTACCAGGATACCATGAGAACATTGGGTGTGACTGTGCACTACTCCTCACCCTATCATCCAGAGGGAAATTCAATAGTGGAAAGGAAAAACCACAAGTTAAAGCAGTCTTTAACAGCTAGAGTAAGGTTAAGGTCGCAGTTGGGTCCACCACCTATATATGGTACATAGAGCCATAAACAATCTGGCAGGAAGATCCTTGGATGATCGGACTCCCTGTGAGGTCCTATTTGGGATCAAGATGTGGATTCTAGACCTTGACAATCCTAGTGTAGTGGGAGTGGAAATGGCTTTTGGTATGAGTGAAAGTTTGTCTGTCTTACAGGAATTGAAAGACTTCCGAGGTATGCAAATCAACAAGCTACAGAAATGTTCTGCCACTGGTAAAGTGCAGGTGAAACCAGCAACTCCTGGCTAGATTCCAAAGATTGGGGATCTGGTTCGAGAGAACATTGTGGACAAAAAGGAATTCAGCACATCTTACAGAGTGCCTGTCCTGGCTGTTGAAAGTTCCAAAGCTGTACATTTACCTATGGTTGCTGGATGTAAACACAGGAGGTTTGTGTCAATAGATCTAATCAAACGAAACCCTGTGGACATTTTTATATAGAAGGCCATGAGGGCTCCTAGGTATTAACCTGTCTCCTCTCACTACCATACAGGAGATCCTGTTACAAGCTTTAACCAACATTGAGGTTTCTTCTCCCGGGCTGGGGATATCTAACACTGATGTTTTGCTACTTCCAGTCAGATCTGCTAACTACAATCATCTCATGCGAATTCACAGGTTTCAACACCACTAGCTAACAATAATGTTGGTGATTGTGTCACACCATTGAAGTTAACTACCTATTCTACACAATCATGTGAGTCTCCTACATTTGCTTAAACTGCCTCAGGCTATCTTGTTGACATTGATGACTTTTTCTTGGATTCGTCAGACCCACCACAGCAGGGAACTTGTGCATTTATAATTTAGCTTAAAAAGACACATTTTATTCCACCATGGACTTACATTTAGATTTCCATTTTGTTGCTTTTCTTTTTGCTTATGAATGGACACTATCACCCGGAACTCTCTGATGTTGAACTGGTAACCAACATTTCGAAGCCTCACAGAAAGTGCGAAGAGCCCTGTTCCTTGTGAACATTTCAGCAGATCCAGTAATTGATGAAATTGTTTTGGATAAGGTACCATAAGATATTTTTGGACCAACAGAAACATTGCAAATAATGTATGCTTTTAAAATATCTTTGAACAATGTTATTACTCCTGGCAGCATCTCTAATTATTAGGACATTTGTACAGTGCGGTCAATGCTTGATGAACCAGAGCATTATATTGTATTTGAAAGTGGAGATTTGTATAGTGTAGCATCTAATTATAAGGATATGTTCTGTTTTCACCATTATGTGAACCATTACTTACATAAAGCAAGTACTCCATGTGCAGTACTTAATTACACACAATGAGAACACTGCCCCACACCACCATTTGGAAGCTCCAAAACATGTGCACAGAGGTTTGCATGTTTTCGGCAATTACCCCGTCAACCCAGAGTCTTATTATTATAAACTTCTCCCTTCTGATGTAAAGAAAACTGTGCTAACAGTTTTTGATTTAAAATCTGCTTGGGGAACTAAAGAGTGGCAAGTTCAGGGAAATGAGTCTTTGTTTAGAGATGTCTTAGACCTAGACAAATGATTTTTATCAACAAAACTGTGCCACAAATATCCTGCCTCGACCTGGCCAAGATAATGGATATGAACACACCAAACATTCACACATTTTCATATTTTGAGGATTGGCAACAATTCACAAATTACACAGAGGAAACATTCAACAACATCATCAAGAATGATACATATAATTCTTCCCATTCCAGTCCGGAGGGTTGGCTAGTATGTCCGTTAGATACTAATGGGTGTCATGCACGTTTTCTCAACAACACAAAGAGCTTTAGAATTCATAGGCCAGACCCACGTTACGTGCAGGCACAACACCTAGGGATGGTAAAAATTTGGGAAAATTGTGCCTAGAATGGCTAAAACATTCCAAGTTAGATGAAGTGAAAGAACGCTTGTCACTTCTTTCTGATGACATGGATTTACAGGATTTTTTGGTAGGTCCCAGAAAGCCATGTCAAAAACACTTTTTGTCTGCAAGATAGAACTAATTGTGCAAGGTTTCACAGTAGAAAGCTGCTGAGCAGATATGTGAAATTGACAGAGTAAATTTAGAGAAGGCTCTAGCAGTAGTTGCCAATTATATGACAACGTTATCCACTAGAATATATTCTCCGAGTAACATTATGTCATCAGCTATTGACATGATACAAAATTAAATGTGTCTTTTACAACATGGACAACCCCAGCTTAGGTCCATCATGCTGTTGTCCTGGACTATGTAGACTCTGAGGAATTGTTGTGTACCCTGGAAAAATTTGAATACTACTAACGTATTTCTGCCATGCAATTTAACATGAGATCAGAAAATTATGGAAAAAAAGATGCTACATACACAATGTGAAACATAGAACACCTAGAGAAACTACCATTCACTGTGTTGGAGACACCATCAGCTGATTAGATAATTCATGGGTTTATTTCTCTGCCAATTTCAACATTCCACTTTATGAACAGCTTACAGCACTATCAATTAGCAGATATGAAACATTAGGGGAAAGATTTGTACATAAGACATGGGTACTACCTTTCTCTCACAGGTGTAGAAATAGAGGTACTGCGATTTTTTTCTTAGCTGCACAGACTGTGGGCATACTTTAGGCAGTTCTCTAAATTGTAGGGAAGTCACACTTCATGGAGCATGTAATGTATCCAAGGTAAATTACTTTCAAATGGGAGCAATTTTATGTTGATTTTGAATGACCAAGGTTGCTGTGGGATGATACCGTGTGACTATTTGGTGACAGTTTCTAGGGTCGTGACCTGTTGTACAAATGTGCTTTTTTCACCTGCCAGTACAGTTAGTGTAGTGAAAATTTGGCCATCAATTTCTATTTTAAATGTGAACTTTGATAGTCTGAAACTCAAAGCCTTATTGTTTCATAAGGAAGTTTCCTTAACAACTGCAAAGGAAACATTTGATCTCTAAATTGCAAGGTTTGCTTCTGAAATCCAATCGCTACTACGCATTAACCGTCCCACAACATTTCAGATAACTTGTGCACCACATTTCTAACCCCGAAAATATTGTGGGAGTAGTCCACTTCTTTAAAATGATTGGTTCTGGGATTGTTAGTGCTTTCCAGACTGTCTTCGGAGTGATTTCATCTTTTATTCACTTGTTTTTCAGTATTTTTGGCGGCATACCACTTGTCTTATTTCTAATTGTCTGGATATTGGTTCTATTTTTGTTGCTCTGCAATGGGTGTGCAGTGACAGGGGCAAATAGGGATAGCTCTGCCACCTGTGTTACTGTGTCAAGAACGAATTGTGCAGCATTTTGGTGCACCCTTACTTCAGGAACTAAATGACAACTGGTCCTTGTGCTTTTGGCTTATATGGTGCTTTTGGCTTATATGGTACAGCCCATGTTCAGCTGTCTGCTGTGCACTTTTGAGTATGCCCTAGATATATGCCTTGGAAAGCAATCGGTCCAATCTATGGACATAGAACTGCTGTTCGGTCCGTTAAGAATCTACATGCTAGGTTGTCCTGACTGCTTGCTGTTGCTGCTAAATTCATATTATGAACCTTCCTTAGATGCCTCTGCTACTGGATATTTGGATCCTGGCTAGTCTTCTGCGGATGCCCTACTGGGTGTCACACCTTCAGCGGCTGCTAATTGGGTTGGATATGACTATGTTTGTTCATTGAAATTTGTGAATGGGGTGCCAATGGAAACATTGTCTGCGGCAGCTGAAAACATCATTGTTTGGCCTGACTCTCTGAACATTCAACCAATCATGCAGTTTCGAGAATAATTTCTTTTGTTAATTTGGCAAGCTTGTTTATACAAAATTGCTCTTTATACATAGCTTTTAAATGTGATTGTTAAATTGAATTTTAAATACGAATTGGCATTCTTTTTGATTTCAATATTAAAGAGCATTTTATTTTTTACATTTTTTCAGGTTTTGTGATAAATTTAAACTTAGATTTTAAATACCTATTTTAGGTTTACATATGAACGTTTTTAGTTGCTTTACATGCAAGGAGTGGGTGTTGTGAGATTACATAGGTCACGGCCCAAACACCTCCATTTTACATGCTCACATTTAAAGTTGATAATGTTCTCAGAAAATGGTTTGCTTACACTTACACTTCTTCATAGGCACATTATCAAGCCCAGAACATTCTGTACAAGGACTAACTTCATTGAACAAAATGTTGTTGTTTGTTGTTGACTAGGTGGGTAGAATCAACAACGACAGCCATACCAGAACTCCGGCATAGAGAGAATGGGTCAAGTGTATTATATTAACTGTACCAAGCCATTCTTCAGACAGAGGAGCATTTCAATGGGATTGTTGAGGTCGCTGGTAGGTAAAATCCTATATTACATAGACCTGTCTCCCAAGGCACTGGATGAATGCTGAACTCCTTCAGCTCAAATTGATGAATCACTATGGTTCAATACAAAAGTTGATCGTGCATACTTCTTTTTATTTCATTTCTTTAAATTTGATCATGTTGCAATCACATTTAATCAATGGTTGTTTGAATTTAAATTCATTCTTCTACACATCAGATATATTACTCTTTCTCCAATGCATTTCGGCGTTAATACGCCTTCATCAGGGAAACGTTCTAAAGAAAAACATAAACATAACATTTCTTACCACTTGATTCCAAACATTGCCCTTGGTTCAAATTATCACATCCCTTATTTTACACAATTTCTACTCTTGACTCCATTATATCATTCTACCAACCTCTATGTATATTCATTAAAAACCATATACACTTTGTTGCTGCTAGAAACAATTATACTGCTGTTTCATGATAACATCTTGTGACTTCTTTAGATAAAAGTATGTCAATTTACCCTCAATATCAGTTTGTACTTGTAGTGCGCGTGTTTCTAATACCGCTGATTCCTGGCTGATTATGCAATAGGCGCCACCATTCTGAGTAGTTACTAAACGGTTTTAATGAAACTGTTGCTATCTTTCAGATATGCTGTGTGTCTTATGGCGCTGGCCGTGGCCGCTGCTCGATGTTTGTGGATGTCCTACTCTATGTATCGTGATGTTATTTACCTTGTCTTTCCTCGTATGTTCCGGGATCTGAGCCACGCTCGCCTCTGTGTGTCTCCCTCTTCTTCCTGTAGTTCTGTTGAGGCGTGTTACGCAAATGTCGTACTCTTGCGATCATTTGATCTAAAAGGAATTACGCGCATGCGCCTAGGCGTGTGTGTGCGGTCAACTGTTTTTTTACGTGACGGGAACTTTATTGGTGTCACTATGCTCGATGTTAACATTGTGTAGTGATTAGACTCACGCTTCGTTACCATGATGAAATGCCTAAAGGTACTCTACCATACCTGTTGCAATGTAATCTGCCGATTATAAATAACATGTGAATTCAACCCTATCATTCAGTCCAAATGGTTTGAGGGAATTTAAATGATAAATCCAACAAATTTCTTTTTCAACAGGTTCTTTTTGTTGTCAGTTCCTTCTCTTTTCATCACTTCTTCCAACACACAGGCCCTTAACTGGCTAATCTGGTGTTTTGCCTCCAGAAAATGTGCTGCCACGGTGGACTTTATAGCCCCTGTTCTGATGTTACTTTTGTGTTCGTTCATACGAACCTTTAATTTTCTTTCTGTATGTCCCACATATATTGATCCACACGGGCACTTTAATATGTATATGATGTTCATAGTGTCACATGTAGCGTTGAATTTCAAATGTATGTTGTGTCCTCCTTTCATAGGGTGTGTGATAACGTTACCTCTCATGATATTGTGGCAGTTATTACAGTTTGAACACGGGGTAGTTCCTCGATAGGTTGATTTCAATTTGTTTTCCGTTGGTTGTTTCAGTAGTTCTCCTAAATTTTTGGCTCATGTGTGTGCGAATAAAGGTTCACTGGCAAAGCTCCCTTTAAAGTCTTGTTCTAGTTTTAGTATCTGCCAGTGACGTTTAATGATTGATTTAAAGTTGGTGCTCATATTAGAATATTTGCTTACACATGTTATTCGGTTCTCACTGTGGCGTTTCTTGGTCTTCATATTAGTTCTTTCTAGTGCTTGCTGCAGTATGGTTTCCGGGTACCCCCTCTCTTTGAACCTTTCTGTCATGATCATCAATTGGTTCTGTTGTTGATCCCTTTCTGAGACCACCTGTTTTACCCTGAGATATTGAGAGTAGGGGAGATGTCTTTTAAGCGCTGAGGGTGGTAACTTTCGTACTTCAAGAGATTATTCCTGTCCGTTTGTTTGTGATACAAGTTAGTTGTACATTTTCCTTCTGTTCTGTTGATTTCTACATCCAGGATTTGAAAGGTTTGTTCATCATTGATTTGCCATGTAAACTGTATTCTGTTGTCTTTAGTGTTCCATTTTTGTACTTGTTCTAATAGTGTATGTTTGGTTCCATCCCACACCATGAATATGTCATCGATGAATCTAACATACATGATAGTATGTGTCTTCCATGTTTCCTCCTCATAAATATGTTCTTCTTCAAAAGCGGTCATGTACAGGTTTGCATATGCCGGTGCGGCACAATTGCCCATGGAAGTTCCACTCTTCTGAATGAACCATTTGTTGTCGTAGGTGAAATAACTGTGCATTAACGTGAACTCCATGAGCTCCATCAAAAACACTTGCAAATCTTCTGGATAGTCACTGTATAGTAATGCTTTTTCTACAGCTTCTACGCCTTGTCTGTGTGGTATTGACGTATAAAGGGATTTAACGTCTATGGTGGCCATTACCAGTTGTTTGGTGGTGGTTAATGATTGCAGTTTGACAAGAAAATCTGTGGTGTCTTTTATGTACGATTTGGTTTTGAGAACTAATGGTTGTAAATGCCTGTCTATTTGGGCTGAAGGAGTTCAGCATTCATCCAGTGCCTTGGGAGACAGATCTATGTAATATAGGACTGCAACCTACCAGTTATTGTAACACACTCCACGCGGGGAGTGAATCTCGAGAGCACGGAAATTAGCAAAATTCAATCAACAAAATTAGATGCTGTGCACGACCAGCACCCAAGCATTGTTGAGGTCGCCCCATGTCGGAATTCTAACCCAGCTGAATCCTGTTACCATCCTGAGCGGGATGGCGACCTGTTCACCACCAAGATGGGCTCCCAGATGACACATACCCACAGGTAAATGGGGAGTTAGACCATTTGAAGGTATTCTGGAGACTCGCACACCCTATGCTTTAAAGGATAGGCAACACTAGGTAGGAGCACCATTAAATGTACTCATATAATCAACACAATTGCACTATGGTTGAACTGTTCATTCTTTTCACCAATCTTGAAACACTGGCAACATTGTTCTGCTCCATTCTATTAATCATAGCAGCACACGTATTTTACACAAGTATTCAATAGCTTCAATAAATATTTGAAATGCCAATTAATGTATTTCTTGTGTTCCTTTTTGGGCATGCCTGAGTTAACAATGAAAGTGTTGATATGTTTCCAACATTTCCTTGGTGAATCAGGCTTGTCATGTTCTGAGGTTGCATAGGCCATCCGCTACCTTGTAAGGTTAAATGTCCAGATGGTGCATTGTGAGCTAGCCAGGGCTTAGGTCAACATATTCTGATGGCGTGCACAGACTCTGTCCCACATAGTTTTGACATATATGTTTTCCAAACGCACAGTCTTTCTGAAATAGTAGGAACCGTATGACACATGCAGTGGTGCCAGGGAGCTAAAAGTGCGCCAGAGAATGGAAAGGACAGGAATGCGCCATATGATGATAAATATGGCACATTCCTACCCTATCACACAGCGCAGCAAAGTGGCTTGTTGCGTTGCGTTGGATGAAAGTTTGATAAATATGCCCCTAAATATTGTAGGCAGCCTCAAGTTCTTAGTGTTTGATACAGGTAAAGCCTGTCTGTAGTAGGGCATTAGTTATGTTACAGGGCCTCAGTATCTGGAGGAACCTGGTTTTCCCTGAGCAGCTGTGTACAGATTGAACATCTGTACACAGCTTTCATCTGTAGTTCACAGCCAACATGAACTCGGCTACCCATGAAGTGGATGATATAGGGTCAATGTTGCACACAACACAAGCTTGTTTACCTATGGGGGTTGTATGTATGATAGTACTAATGATGCTTCATATTATTTTGATCTTTTTTTCACTTACTTTTATGGCTCTAATGCTTTCTAGAGCAATGTGTACCACAGAAGCTTGGATGATGTCATCAGTGATGTCATTATTGATGTCATTTGAGATATCAGTGATGTCAAATGTTGTTATAGAACATGTCATGAGTGATGTAATATATGAGGTCATAAGCAGTGCATTGCGGGGCACAAGTTATAGTTAGCTCTGCTAATTATATCTGGTGAATTACTGTGTTTTGTTTGTTCAAAACATTTATGTTGTCACTGACATATTCTCCTAACTATAAAGTTACTTTAACCTTTGAATTTCTAAGGTTTTTTGTTAAACAAGAACAGATCTTTTTATCACAACAAACTTAATCTGTAGTTTTTTTAAGTGAATTTCTAGTTTTTTTTAACGTAAAGTAATTTTTTGTTATCAATCATGCAATTTGTATTACCATATGTAAAGCCAGCCCTGATATGCATGGAGGGGTTGATCATTGGATCTTATGTTTTTTTAAGGGAACAAGGGCTACGTGGCCCCCTTCCTGAGCTTTATTAGGCCATGGGGTTCCATCTCCCAGGTCCTTTTTTTCTTTTTAACGGAGAAGGGGGCAACATGGCCCCACTCCCGGAGGCTCATTAGGTCCTAATTACTTTATCTCCCAGGGCCTTATCTTTTTTTAAGTATCCCCCCTCCTCGAGCCTTATTAAGCCCTGAGGACCCCATCCTCCAGGGCTGTTTTTTAAGGGGAAGGGGCCACACAGCCTCCCTCCCTGAGCCTTTAAAAAGCTTGGGACCCCATCCCCAGGTTTATGTTTCTATTAAGGTGAAGGGGTCACCCAACTCCCTCTCCAAGCCTCATTAGGCCCTGGGGATTGAAGCCCCTAGAGCCCTATGTATTTGTAAGGGGAGGGGGCCAAGGTGCCCCCTTCCCGAGCCTTATTAGGCCTTGAGTATCCCAGAGCCTATTTTTAAAGAGGAGGGGGCCGCGGCCATCCTCAAGCCATTATGGGGCCAAATAACACAAAAAAGAGGAGTGGGGCCATGCAACCCCCCCCTCTTAAGTCTCTTTAGTCCCTGGGTCTTTTCTATTGAAGGGGAGGGGGCCACTTGGTCCCCCTTGCCGAGCCTTTTTAGGCCCTAGGGATTACTTCCACCAGGGTCTTTTTTTATGAAATGCTGGAGGGGCTATTGTGAACGTATCAAGGACCCTAATTAAATATACCCTGATTTATGCCCTTATGTGGTTATAACACATCATATCCTTATAAAGGCATAAGAATCATATCCATATTTAGACATAGCCAATGCAGTCCAAATACGGCAAGGCTACTTCCCTAGACTCCTAGAAGTACAACGCGTTCTTTAAACAAACCAAGCCTCCAGCAGCCCGGGAATTCCCCCTGCTTCTGTTTTGATTTGTCCTAGAACTCCTGAGAGTCCTGAAAGAACTGCCAGTTCTAAGTGACAGTTCTTATTGACGTCTTATGTCCAATCTTACATCAAACACGGCACCTTCCAGGTATAAATATACCAGCATTTGCCTTAAGCAACACACAGTGGTTTGAAGCAGAGCAGCTATCTACTTACCCAAAGCCCAGCTGATGCGAGTGCCAAAGGAAGCCGACCCTCCCATTGACGAACTGAGAGAGACCCTGTCTTTTCTCCTGCCTAGAAATCCAGCTCCAGTGTTTCCAGTCACCCTTGCGGGTTGCTGGGAGATCGAGTCCTGAGAAAGAGATACAAGACCTCCTTCATTCTAAAACCAAGGTACGGAGCTGATTAGATTCTTAGAGAATTTTTGATTCAGATTCTTGGCAAACCTAACTTAACCTAAACTGCAGCTCACTTACTCCTTCCCACATACTAGGCTTAGGTTAGGTACACCGGGGTAGGCGTATTTAGAAGCACCAGTTGAGTACTTTTAGTCAACTTTTATCATTGTATGTATTGTATATATTTTATCCGTTTTTAAGTATCATATGGCTCAGAAACCATATAAATGCTTTTACAGTATTATTTCATAATACTCCTTTTACTGTACGCACTTTACTTTATGACAAGTATTGCAATTGTGGCAATTCACTTCTCTTGCATGAGAAAGAAGGCTGCTCAATAAATAACACCTTTTATTGAAAACGCCTGTCTCTCTATTTCTCTGCACTCTGGTGAAACTAAGCATGCACGATTGACTGAGTGAAATAGCTATCTATTGTTTTCACACGACTCTGGAGATATACTCCTTATTCTGGAGGGAGCAAAGTTGTCATGTTTATGCGGTTGTCAGAAGCTAATCCCTTCTTGTCTATTCAGGAAAACAAACTCATTCCTGTTCACTCGAGAATGTTTCTAGTGACCTCTGAGCTAGCTGGCAAACCTAAATTAAGTCTAACATATTCAGTAGAGACCTAGTCGACCTCAGTCCTACGTCTAAACTACCGTTTATGTTATTCCCATGCGCAGAGCCTATTGGGAATATAGGAACTACACTACAGGGCTGCATGCACCAACTTCCGGAGCCTTGTTAGGCCCTGGGACTTCATCCTTCAGGACCGTATTATAAACTAAAGAAGGGGTGGGGGCATGTGTCCCCGCTCCCCAAGCCTTGTTAGGCCTTGGGTACCCCATCCCCCAGGGCTGTTGTTTTCTTTAAACAGGAGGAGTATCACGTGGTCCACCTCCCTAACCCTTGATAGGCCCTGGTGACCCCATTCCCCAGGGCCTCTACTGAAATTAAAAGGGAGTGGGCCATGAGATCCTCCTCACTGAGGGGCATATTACCAAGCAATAGCGATAATTATCGCTATTGCTTAGTTAGAGACAAAAATTTACTGCTGAGCTGCGGCGATTTTTATCGCAGATAACCTTGGTATTACCAAGGTTTATTGCAAATGCGATAAAAATCGGCCGCAATGCATGAATATCGCTGAAAAGTCCGCGATATTCATGCATTACCAAGCTAATGCTCTTAGCCTTGTTATCCTCCTCCCATTGGATAACATGGCTAAGAACTGCTCAGGGCAGGTGTTAGCTTTTGGAGATATTCGCGCTTAGCGCGAATATCTCCAAAAGTTGGTAATAGGAGATAGCGATGTTAGCGACTTTTTCCAGTCGCTAACATCTTGGCACGCCCACTTTGCATATCATTAGTGATAAATATCACTGACATGCAAAGTGGGGCCCAAGATGGTCGCTATCTCCTACTAGCTGTCGCTAACTGGTGTTAGCGACAGCTAGGTAATAGGGAGATAATTTTATCTCCGCTTTCTTGGCTTTTAAAGCCAAAAAAGCGGAGATAAACCCCCTTGATAATATGCCCCTGAGTCTTTTCCAGCCTCCGAGACCCTTTCCCTAGGGGGCCTCCTTCCCGGGCCCTCACTATTAATGGTGTATGCCCTGGTGCCCACCCAGTGCACTCACCATACACATTTTTAAAGCTTCCACCAGCTGGGAGAAAGCTTTCTGTTTGATCGTGCATGGCGGGAAATTAAAAAATGCTCCAGCCAAGAGGGAGCAAACACAGGTTTCCCTGCCTGCACCTGTGCGGACAAAGAAACCGTTATGTCCCGGGGTGGGCTCCCAGGCCTGTAATGGCTTAAGGAGGGGGGCCGCGCGGCCCCTTTCCCCTTATTGAATACTGCCCCGAAGGTGGCTTCTCCGACACCTATAACTAATGAATGCAGCCCTGGCTGCCATTTTTTGTTCTTGAACCCACCGGATCTGGTTTTGTTGGCTGCAGGAGGGTCCCTCTGAGTCCCCTTCCATGGGGCCTAGGGGGAAGGGTATCCCTACTCTGTCCTCTTATATCTTTTTTTTCACAATTTCAGGACAGGGGGTCAAGTCAGCGAGTGCTGTAATGGATACCAGCAAAATGTGTCTGATGCTGGCAGACAATCAGAGCGCTCGCTCGCACAGGAGTTTGACTACCGCTGAAGCGAATTAGCCCAGGGGGGAAAAAGCTCCCTGGGCCAATCTGAACGTTCCATATTTAAATTGGTGTGACCGTGAGTCTCTTGAGCCTTTTGCTGACCCAACCGTCCAGATATTAAAAAAAAAAAAAAAGCATTCTCAAAAACTACTGAACGGATTTACACCAATTTACAAAAAGCACAATCTGCGTACCAAAAACTAGTTTTTCGCCAAATTTGGTGTAATTGTGTTCAGCAGTTTTTGCTACAGCCTTGTCTAAAGAAGTCTATGAAATGTGCATAGCGATTCTGTGTTTTGGGGACCCCCTTTTTCTCAGCCCCAGCTTGATGTATCACTTCAAAACTTTCCATGCACAAACTTGTCAAAAAATATATTTATATTTCTTCCTGTATAGAGTCAAACTGCACCTCAGGGTTTAGAAACCATAAATATTTTATGTGGCAAAAAAAGTTGAAAACAAGCACACCAACATGGTTGGTGCCTGTGTAGAGGTTCGCGTTGGGAAAAGGGTCACATGCGGAACAGGATGAGCTCTCACTGGAGCCGAATGCTGAGCATGCTGTGTCATATGCCTTCCCGCCTATTGGGCCACCCTCTAATAGCATTCACCAGGTGTTACTACCAGCCTGCCTCTTCCTGTTCCTTCACAAGGTGTACATTATGCCCCAGATACCTGTAGGTTCCCAAGCCAGTGGACCGCGATTAAAGCCCAAACCCCCCACTATTCTTTTCTTTTTATCAGCCTTTCCTCAACTCTCCTCAGGCTCCCCATAAAAAGAGTCCTAATGATTATCTTGTATACGACATAGGATCAAAACATCGATGAATTATAAATAAGGCTCCCTGTTTTCCGTTTTTACGGATTTTTACAGATAAACACAGACAGAAAACAATGTGTTTTCTGTCTGCATTTATTTTTAAAAATGGATAAATACAGAAAATCTGCTCTTTTCTAGTGACTCTTCGTGCTGTCTTTCCTGAATTCAGCCCAACAGCTGAGCAGATAGACAGCGTGGGAAATTGAAAAACAGGATGACATTTCTTTAATTAAATGCATTTGTCAACTAACATTTATGGTATAAGGCTAATATTTTCCGGTGGATGGACTTATGTAATATTTGGCAACTTAAATAGATAAGAGACGACAGACATCAAAGTATGACTGCACGTCTATCATTTAAATACATATGGAAATGTACAGTTTTACAACTACATTTATACGAAAAACACAACTTAAATATGGATAATTACAGATAACATGGCCCAAAAATAAATATGGATTAATACAGACGGAAATGTTAAAAAAATAAATACCATAAAACCGGGAGCCCTAATTATAAACACAAACTCCACTCGCATTGTTTCATTTGAATCTAGCGGACTGTGTTCTTGTTTACCTTATACACACACTGATCACTTTATTCACATGTGTATATCTCACTGGAAAGTGCACTGAGCACGTTGGTCTCTCGCTTGTCCCTCACTGGCACTCGTTATTTGTAATCATCTATATGGCTTTCATTAAATTAGAAATTTTGTACTACTAAACATTGTTCCTGGATTTTAGGGACCATTGTTTTTTGCATATTACTGCATGGTAATGGCATGCATGGTAAAAGCACAAAAACATACCTGCGTGGTAAAGGCTATGTGGTAAAGACATTGCGTGGTAAAGACTGTTTCCGTTCTAGATCAATACTAGCAGGAGACGACCCTTTCTTCATGCTGACTGTATTCCTATGTGCCCACTGACTCAAATGTCATTGTGCCCATAATCCTGCTCTTCTTTGAACAGAAAGAACAATGCCCTTTATTAATGAATGTGGAAACCACATGTGTCACTCTTGAGTATCTGACTGTGCTTTTGTCTGATCATGGGAAATTGACCTCTGCTATTCACTTAGGCTCTGATGTCAGAGGACTAGTTTACAGAGAAGGAACCAGAAGTATTTTCATGGGACACAGTGAATGTGATGTCACTGTAAATCAGCATACAGACCCATTTCCTTATCTAATTTAATTTTCACTTATGGTGAGATTCCAAGGAATGCTTTCCCTTCTGACTTTTTGTAACGACCGAAGTGCTGCCCTTTATCAAACTGGGACTTATAACACATCTCAAAACTAGCGTGAAGAGTATATCGGCATACTGCAAACCTCTTCGGAACGCTTTTATAATTCACCTTTGATAAATATTAGGGGTTGATTTAGATCTTGGTGGACAGGTAACTCCGTCACAAATGTGATGAATATTGTTGGATGGGATACTCCATCAAGAATGTGATGGACCCCCCCCACACCTTATTACAAGTATATTTCATCCTGTGACACATGTACTAGGGAGGATGGGATACCCACCACGCTTGTGATGGAGTAATCCTCCAAACTCTAGATGAGGCCTTGAATATTTGGCAGGTACTTTTGTTATTAGCCTGAGCTGCAATCCATCTCCATATTATTTCTCCTTAACCTGTTACAAGCCATAGAGCATGTCCTTTACCATCCTGTGTTCAGTGGTATAACACAAAATGATGGGGTCCACCTGCAGAATGTGATGAGGGGCCTGTGAGTCTCCCGTATCTCACAGATAGTCATTGATCTAGGGCTTAAAGTGGCCCCCTTAAAGGGTTTTGGGCGCCCCTTGGAGGGTTAGGGGACCCCCTGCGCTGCAGCGGCTACATGGGCCTATGTTACGCCCCTCCCTGTATGTATTGCTCTAAACAAAAATAGTGTATACATAAAAAAAAACAGTGACGTGACGCAAAATGCTAATCCCACTCTCTGTGTGAAACATGTTGATAGACCCTTGTGATTTTTACCACTCACACTCTAACTGCCCAGTTCCTGTTACTCTCAAACACCTTAGTTTTGATGACTGTGCTTTCTAGCCTACAGTTTGTGGTTAGCCCTCAGTTTTATTGACGAGTGGTACTAAGATCTTGCCTGTGACAGCCTAATAGAACCATGATGAGGAAGACTCCTCTGCAGGGATGCATGCTATGCTCCTGGTCCCAACTTTGATTGGTTATAATCAAGGCCACAGGATTTCTGTGATCCTGAGGCCCTGACGTTTTCCTTATAATTTAGGGGGCATATTATCAAGGACGGGCGTTAACATTATCGCTGCTTCAGCGGCAAAAAACTACTGCTAAAGCGGCGATAAGCCCATTATCGCCGCTTTAGTGGCAGTTTTCTGCCTCTAAAGCGGCAATAATTTTATCGCCGTGCTTGATAATATGCCCCTAAGGGGCAGATGTATCAACATCCATGTTTGCGATTCTCAAATAGCGATTTTTTGAGAATCGTTATTTGAGAATTGAAAATGGGATGTATGTAGAAAATCGCAATTTTTTAGCGATTTCTTAATATTCCTTAATTGCGATTAGCAAATTGCGAATCGCAATTAAGGAATATTTTTCCATTCATTTCTATGGGCAAGGAGGCCCATAGGAAGGAATGGGAAGTTATTCTCAATTTGCGGTTCGCAATTTGCTAATCGCAAATTGAGAATAATTTCAAGGGTGCAAGGGTGTTTTAAGGACAACCTGCTGCACCCCTGAAATTTCCATGCGTGCGCATATGGCGCACATACATGCCCTAAGGGCATGTATGAGCGCCACATGGCACCTTTACAAATGCCAAAAAGTGCATTTGTAAAAGAAATCGCAAATTACCACCAACTACAAGTTGGTGGTACTTTGCGATTTCTTAGTGTGAAATCGCAAAACTTGATTGCTTCTTACATTGCATTTAAGGAATCGCTTTTTGAGATTCCTTAAATGCTTGCGCAAAATTAAGGAATCGCAAATTTTGTGATTCCTTAATTTTGCGATGCGCTTTTCTTCATACATTGCATTTGCCGATTTTTTTGTCGCAAACGCTGCTTTTTTGCGAATCGCAGCGTTTGCGACCAAAAAAACGGATGATACATCTGCCACTTAGTTTCTTTACTTGACTCATTCTCCCATCACCAGTTGCATAGTGTGTAGGTTTCCCCATGAAATAGTTTCTAGCTCGAACAGATCAAAAGTTCCAACAAAAACAAGTTGTGTGTGTGGTAACGCACAGCGTCAAACTAATTTCAGAGATCAACTCGACACCTTTCAGTTGCTGATTTCTGTATTCATGCGACAGCCTGGCACAATCAGACAGTATAAGCGCGTGTTAAAATAACTAAATAGTAAAAAAAATACTGCCACTGAATGTGCGCCTACATGCCGCATATGTGTGCCTTTTCTTCCTCCATAATTTTATCAACCAACCATTTTCGGATAATTCCCGTGGTCCTGATACTTATGTACAACCAACTCCTGTTTTCTAATTATAAGATTGGCAGTATAACACATTTAGCTCTTCCTAAAATTGCCTAGAATTGTTTCAGTTCCGAGTGAAAATATATGAGCACAAATGCCAAGAATTCTATTTGTCTCCCTGCTGCATAAATCGTCGCAGTGCCCGCATTCGCTATGCTCGAAATGCCAGCGCTTGTAAAAGAGGTTTTTGGGTCCCTGTGCTTCGCCGTCACATCTTCTCTTGTTTCAAGTTAAAATTAAGCGTAACCTTCTCGGTTACGTCTCAGCGAGAGGCATCTGTCAAGGACAGGCGTGCCTCGCCCTGCTCCTGACTCCATTACAGAAAAGAACATAACTCGACTCTCTGAAGGTGACTCGAGCCCGCCGCATGAGCTCGGGCTGAGCCGCCTGTTCCCTCCGAACACATCTCAGATGCTGAAAACGATTATCTGAGCATCGGATACCAAGAATCCAGAGGACAGGTTTAAAATGGCACAGCCACGTGCGTGCATCACAATTGGGCGAGGAAAACTGAGGGGCATATTATCAAGAATGGCGTTAAAATAATCGCCGGTTTAGCGGCAGAAAACTGCCGCTAAACCGGCGGTAATGGGCTTGATAATATGCCCTTGAGAATTCCAATAGAAGTCCGTGTTCAGAACATGGACTTCTATTGGAATTCTCAAGGGCATATTATCGAGCCCATTATCGCCGCTTTAGCTGCAGTTTCCTGCCGCTAAACCGGCGATAATTTTTAACGCTGTTCTTGATAATATGCCCCTTCGTCCGGTTAAAATCACTTTAAGTGCAGGGCCCTTTCTCTGTGCTTAATTTCTGAAGGTGTGGGCACTGGGATTCGTTTTTGTCTAACACAGAGCATGGGTGAGTGGAAGGAAATGGAGACAGAAAGATGAGGATGAAGATAGGGAAACAGTGGCAAAAGAAGAACGCAGAGGAAAAGCAATCATTGGCAAAACCAATAGGTCTCTCCTATGCAAGAGCTATTATCTTTGATAATGTATCTTAGCCATGTTGTACACCAGCATGGCTGCTGTTCATCATGGCTAAAAGTTAGTGGCATAGAGGAGCGTCGCGTGGAGTGTCGTAGATTGGAATGGCGAAAAGTGGAGTAGAGTGTTGTGGCATAGAGTGTCGTGTATTGGAGTGGCATAGGGTGGAGTTGTGTAGAGTGGTGTACAATGGCGTGGCATAAAGTAGAGTGGACTTGTGTAGAGTGCATTGGCAAAGAGTGTTGCAGAGTATAGTGGCGTAGCATGCAGTGGCATAGAGTGCTGCAGCATAGAATTCAGCAGCTTGCAATGTAGCGGCGTAGAATGCAGGGGAGTAGATTATAGTGTTGCATAGTAGTGTGCACTGGTATAGAATGCAATAGTGCAGAGCAGAGTAGCGCAGAGTTCAGTGGTGTAGAATGCATTGGTGTAGAGTGCAGTGGCGTAGAGTAGAGTGGTGTTGAGTACAGTGCCATAGAGTGCAGTGGCTTAGAGTAGAGTGGTGTTGAGTACAGTAGGGTAGAGTGCAGTGGTGTAGAGTAGAGTGGTGCAAAGTAGAGCAGTGCAGAGTGCAGTGGCATAGAGTGGCGTTGAGTAGAGTCAACAGAGTAGAGTGGTGAAGAGTGGACTGGTGTAGAGTAGGGAGCAGTGACGTAGAGTAGAGTGGGCTGGTGTAGTGTGCATTGGCATAGAGTGTTGCAGAGTATAGTGGTGAAGAGTGCAGTTGTGTAGAGAGCATCGGCACAGAGTTCAGTAGCTTACAATGCAGTAGCATAGATCAGAGTAGGGCACAGTAGAATACATTGGTGCAGAGTGGAGTGATGCAGGGTAGAGTGGCATAGAGTGCAATGGCGTAGAGTGCAGTGGCGTAGTGTAGAGTAAAGTGGTGTAGATTGGCAAAGAGTACAGTTGCATAGAGTGGTGCAGAGTGGAGTGGCAGAGAGTGCAGTGCCTTAGACTGGAGGGATGCAGAGTGCAGTGGGGTAGAGGGCAATGATGTAGAGTAGAGTTGCGTAGAGTGCCCTGGCATAGAAGGCAGTAGTGCAGAGTAGAGCGGCGTAGAGTGCAGTGGTGTAGAGTGGCATAGAGTGCATTGGTGTTGAGTGCAGTGGCGTAGAGGAGAATGGTGTAGAATACAGTGGTGCAGAGTAGAGTATAGTGGCATAAGTGCAGTGATGTAGAGTGCAGTGGTTTAGAGTAGAGTGGCCTAGCGTGCAGTGGTTTAGAGTGCAGTGGCATAGAGTAGATTGTTTCAAAGTAGCATGAAGTTGGCATAGAGAGGAGTGGTGCAGAGCATAGTGTGTAGCATCATAGAATTCAGCAGTGTGCAATGCAGCATCGTATAACACAGTGGTGTAGAGTGGAGTGATGCAGAGTGAGTTCAGTGATGCACAGTAGAGTTGCCTAGAGTGCATTGGCATAAAGTGCCGTAGTGCAGAGGAGACTGGCCTAAAGTTCGGTGGTGGAGAGTGCAGTGTTGCAGATTAGAGTGTTGTAGAGTGGCGTAGAGTGGCATAGAGTACAGTGGTGCAGAATAAAGTTCAGTAGCTTAAGTGCAGTGAAGTAGAGTGCAGTGGCGTAGAGTAGATTGTTTCAGAGTAGAGTGAAGTGGTGTAGAGTGGTGCAGGGTAGAGCGCAGTGGCAGAGAGTGCAGCATCATAGAATTCAGCAGCATGCAATGCAGCGTCGTAGAATGCAGTAGGACAGATTAGAGTGCAGTGGTGCAGAATGGATTGGTGCAGAGTAGAGTGTCATAGAGTACAGTGGCTTTGAGTGCAATGGCATCGAGTAGAGTGATGCAGAGTGCAGTGGCATAGAGTGCAGTGATGTAGAGTGGATTGGCATAGAGTGCAGTAGTACAGAGTAGAGTGGCGTAGAGTTCAGTGGTGGAGAGTGCAGTATTGCAGAGAAGGGTGTGTTGTACAGTGCAGTGATGTAAAGTGGCGTAGAGAGCATTGTCATAGAGTTCAGTGGTGTAGAATAGAGTGGCATAAAGTACAGTGGTGCAGAGTAAAATGCAGTGGCATAGAGTGCACTAGTTGTGTAAACTGCATTGGCATCCAGAAAGCCTCAATTGAGATAACTCAACAGGGAATAAGAATTATCCCAGAGAGGGAAATAAAAACCTCCAAAGATAATAACTTCTTAAATCACCATGCCGGGCTTCAGAAGAGACAAGTGATTCTCTGTAGAGAAACGGAAAAGGATTTAAGCCGCCTGAACGTCGTAATAGATAACACAAGGAACGACTCCTCATGGGGCAACTGGTCGTCACATAGTAATCCAACGGGAGAAGGTAACTCAAGTAATTTGCTGGATATGGAGGAAGCAGGCGCTTTGAGTGACGTTGAATAGGATGGAGGGGGGTCGCAAGATTTAGGTCTCTTAACCTGGAATATAAATGGGTTAGGCAATGAGCAAAAATGTGAGTATATAAAGGAAGTCATAAATAAAGTGGACATTGCCTGCCTGCAAGAGACCTGGTTATGCGACAATACCCCTACATTTGACGGATACGCCCAGATACAGCAGTCAGCCATAAAGAAAAACCATGGACGGCCCTCGGGGGGGCTGCTGACTTTGATATCAACAAAAGCTATGAGAGATTTTGAAATGTTGAATACAAAATGCAAATGGGTACAAGCATGCAGAATTGAACTTATGAAGGTGGATCAGAAATATAAAATGTTGATTTTAATGAATGTATACATGCAGTGGGATAACGGGGAGGAATATGAAAGGGAAATGAAGTGTTTCAAAGAGGATGTAGACAGTACTTTAGAAAAATATCCCGCAGAGACAATAATGATAATGGGGGATTTTAACCATAAACTAAACCCAAAAAAAGCAGATCTATGGAATAGGGAACAGTTAGAGGTGTATGGAATAAACCCGGCTAAGTTCCCAGTTGGGGAAATCTCGAAACAAGATGTTGGTCTGGTACACACCTTAGGAGGTAGAGGCTTTCATTGCGTAAATGGGAGAATGGAGACAGACGCCCCAGCAGGAAAGACATTCATCCAAGGGCAACAGAAATGCCCAATTGATTATATATTCTTGCAGGCCTGGAATTTCACCCAGATCAGGGATTTTAGGTTAGAACAAAAAGATGTGAGTGATCACAAACTCCTGTACATATCAATGGCATGGGGAAGTGAACTACAGAGAGAAAGGGTGATCACCCAGGAGGTCGAGTATCCCAAACGGGTGACGACACGCCTAACTGAGGAATATATGGAAAAATTGAAGGCTATGCAAATTAAAATAGTACCGGAAAATTGTGAGAATAAGAAATTGGAATGGTTCATAGGGAAATTAGAAGAGGTGGTTCAATGCCTAAAGATAAAGCTAAAAGAGAACCATCTCACAACGGTTAAACAAATAAATCGATGTAAAGGGTTTTCTGTGGAGTGCCAAAATAAGAAAAAGGAGATACGCGCAATACAAAGAAGACAAAAAAAGAACTTTACATCAGAGAGGCAGGACCAGCTAGCCAAGCAGAAAAAAGAATTTAAGATAATGGTAACCAATGCAAAAAGGGTATATAAAGAAAAGTGCTGGCTAGAATTATTAGAAGCCATAGAGAATAAAAATCTAAGGCAATTTTGGAGATTAGTAAAGTCGGTAGCGGGAACACCAGATGGAGAATTGAACTGTGTGGTGAGTGAGGCCGCATGGGAAGGGTACATAGGGGAACTATATGGGGTAAGGACTTCTAGAGAGGAGGTGGAGCCTAAAGTATGGAAAGAAATCTCAGATGACTTATTACTACAATTTAATGAAGACTATGTTGAGCGCACAATAAGAGAACTCAAGTTAACTCGGGCAGCAGGTCCGGACAATCTTCCTGCTATAATTTTGAAATCCGAGGTAAAATGGTGGGCAAGATTTTTTGCCAAGATGTTCCAGGTAGTCCTAAAAGAAGGGGTAATGCCACCAACCTGGAAGGGGGCTATAATTAGGCAATTCATAAGAAAGGGAGCAAAGAAGAGCCACAAAACTATCGGCTAATCAATCTGCTAGATATAGGCAAGAAAGTGTTCTCTAAAATTTTGTTGAAACAATTGAATGCATGGGTAGATGAGTTTCAAATAATACCCACAGAACAGGGGGGATTTAGAGCAGGCCACTCTACAATAGACCACGGATTTGCACTATGGGCGATGGCGATGAAGTCGACGGAACAGAATGGCAAATTATGCTGCTGTTTTGTCGACTTCAGAGCAGCCTTTGATTCGGTGGATCGGGCCTGCCTATGGGAGTTATTAGAGAGGCTGAAGATTCCCAATGATCTACTCACTATAATAAAAGAACTCCACAGGGAAAACTGGGGGCAAGTAATTAAGGATAAGGTGGGCTCCTTAACACCAAAAATACCCATAGCGAATGGATTAAGACAAGGCTGTGTGTTGGCCCCACAGCTCTTTTCGATCTTCCTGTCAGATCTCCCGGCACATCTAGAGGTGGAGGGCAGTGCCAGCCCCAAAATGGATGGCAAAAAAAATACCCTGCCTATTGTACGCAGACGATCTGGTGATAGTAGACCAGACCGAGAGGGGCCTACAAAGGAAGCTTAATGCCTTCAAAACATACTGTGCCAGTAAATTCCTAACAATCAATTTAGATAAAACAAAAACCCTATGCTTTGGGAAAAAGATAAGCAAATTTACTTGGTATATAGGTGACCTCAAACTGGAGACTGTTAATGAATATCGATATCTGGGTTTGTGGTTCGACAGAGCTTTAAATTGGAACTCCCATCTGGATACCCAAAAAGCGAAGGCACTCTCCTCCATATGTGGTCTAAAAAGGTTTAATGGGGTATATGGAGAGATGTCACACCGACCTATGCTGAGAGCTTTCGAAGCAATGATACCTTCTCAAATCTTATATGGCGTAGAGATCCTTTATTTGAGCGGTAAGGGGTCCTGGGACGTGATAGAGGGGAATTGCTTAAATCCCTTCCACAATCTTCGATGATACAAGCCATCAGGTTAGAAATAGCCTCAAAATCCTGGAAAATACAAACCCAGATGGCTGTGATTAGATTCTGGAAGAGATTGGAAGACCCCGAAAGCCAAAAAGTAGCATATTGGTGTCGCAATGAAATACTGAGAAGCGAGCTAAAATGGGCAAAAGTCTGTAGGGACAAATTGAAAGGAATCTGCAACTCACTTGAGATCGATTGGGACCAGGAAACGCTGCAGGTCCTAAGTACCAAAGGGGAGCTGAAACAAAGGGGGAAGGAAGTTTCTAAAGCGATTGATATAGGCTATCTAACAAACAAAAAATCAGTGGCGCATATGCTAAATGCCTGGCCCAACGAAAATTGGTTCCCCTACCTTGATAGACTACCTAACCGCGGGTTCAGACAAGAGATCCTGAGGTGTCGAATTGGGATTAACCCGTGGATAATAAATAAAGAGCTCAAAGTCACAATTCTAGACCAAGAAGGCCGTTGCAAGTGTAAGTTGAGAACTAAGGGAGACTGGCCGCATATTATGTTGGACTGTCTGTTTCTCCTAGAGCAGAGAAAATTATGGCTGCGCCCAGTTTTCCTAAAATATGGAATTAAAACAAGGACGCAGGCAGCCAGCCTCCTAACAGAAATACCCTTCATTGATATCGCAATTGCCCTAGGGAAATTTCTAAAGGTGACCCAGAGTGTACTGAGAACCAAGGGAAAAATGTAGCACTGTATGAAGTTTTACTGCCTGAAACTGTTACGATGGTAAGAAAAGTGAATAGGTTTTTAATTTTTATAACATGTTTTAAGGCATTTGTAACTTTTATTGGTGATTAGTATTTTATAGTTGGACTTTGTATTTATGAAAATGAAATGTAGAATTGTTTTAAAGAATAACTTTTTAAAAATAAGTATAGGTATTTACTGTATACACCCCCCTTATTGCGTTATGCTCACTGCTTGTTTGTTTAAAGACTACGGTCATAATAAACATACTTTGACTTGACATAGAGTACAGTGGTTTAGAGTAGAGTGGTGTACAGCGGAGTAGCATAGAGTGGAGTTGTGCAGAGTAGATTGGGATGGCCTAGTGTAGAGTGGTGTAGAGTGCAGTTGCGAAGAGTGCAGTGGCGTAGAGTGCATTGGCATAGAGTAGAGTGGTGCAGAGTAGAGAGGCGGAGAGCGAAGTGGCATGGAGTGAAGTGGCGTAGAATGCTCTAGCATAGAGTCAAGTGGTGCAAAGTGGAAAAGAGTGCAGGTGTGCAGTAAAACAGTGGCATGCAGTAATGTAAAGTGGAGTGGCGCTGAGTAGAGTGCAGTGGCGTAGAGTGTAGTATTCAAGGTGTGGTAGCACACTGCCATTACAGACAACACAATTTTTATTGAAATTACCATTACATTTGCACAGACATACAGTTTTACTAATAAAAGCATACAGCACACAAACTATAATGCATGGAAATGGCATCACAATGTGTACTGATTTGTTTCGATCATATTAAAGTATTTGTTTCCAACACACTTCAGAATTAACGAAAAATGTGCTTCATTTGTGCGTTCCCAATTCCAAAGTATTCTGAAATACTTGCACAATTCATTTAAATGTTGTTGTGGGCTATAAAAACCATTTGCTATAAAAACCGTTTGCTACCACCAGTACAAGACAGAGCCTGATATTTTACCTCTGTCTGTGAATGCACAGCAATTGTGACAAGATAAGAACAAGATTCACAGGCCTGTTTCAAGGAAGGAGCACCGTGGAAGAATACAGGGGGAGTTGGTGTGAAAAGGCTTTGCTCCTTGGGAGGGACATACTCACCCTGGAGAGCCTAAAACAAATGAAGCAAGCAAATAGAAAGCCAGAAAATGTGAGCTACAAAGCCCATGGTAAGCAACAGGGAGATTGCATTCCTAGCTCAGCTTTTCGAATGTCCCCAAGATGTCTTGTGGGCTTTGATCTAAAAAGAACCCGCAGGGTCGGTATAAAGCATGGGTATTCACAAACATTTCCCCAGTGGCCGAAAAGTATGGTCCGTGGGGTGACCAAGCGCTTTGATTCCGGCAAGGTGGGGTTCGGGCGGGGGGGTGGGTTAATAAGTTGAGCATAGGGGTAGCAAAGCTTGTGCATAGTTTGTACTATGAGTCATGGAGCTATTTTGAAAGTTTCACTCCTGACTGGTCTCTACATTAATCCCCTGTTCTCTTTAATAGATGTAGATTTTACAGTACTGTCTTGTGCTGTATCTAAGTTGCTACTACTAAGAACAAGGGAAAACCCAAAGGAATTATACAAGGGACCTTGGGCAGTAATCTATTTTAAGGAACAGTGGTCCCTAGTTTTTTGAATCACAACAGCAATAGACATACACCGAATATCATGAATGTCCTTTGTCCAGCCAGACAGAATTTATTATTTTCCAAGAAATATTTTGAAAAAATAGCTCAAGAATTCAGTATAAATATCAAGTGGGCACAGCTCATGACCATCAATTTAAAGACAAAATAGAAAGAAAAATTATTTACAAAGAACGTACAAGGCGGTCTGTTCTAGTACTCAATTATACAGACTTGATTCACTTTAAATACACCATTGTAAAGGTTTGTTAAAGCAGTATTTGGTAAATATGGTGTTTACAGGTCGACGACGTTTCGATGCCACACTTAAATACAGGGCATCATCATCAGGACAAAAATGTAAATCATGTTTTGTCTAAACATATTTTGAAACATTTGGTTATCACATTTGTTTGAACCTGTTGATCGAGTAATACGATCTTAACAGGATTGGAGCCAAGGGGCCGGTATTGGGTGGCTGGAAAAGATTAAGCCGTAAGCATATCAGTCGGCTTCAGTCGTTATCTGCAAACTTTCATGAACTAGTTGAGAGGGATGATTGTCATTGAGTAATGCCCCCACTTATGAGTAAAAGAGGCGGAGGGTTTTGGCAATTATGAGTTCCTCCACTTGCGTTATAATGTGCCTGTCGGCTTTTCCAGGTCAGCAGACATATTTAAAATTGGTGCGAAAATATTCAACAATGCTTGCCTCGTGTCAATCAACGGGGCTGAATATTTGCAAATGCAATAATTTATCGAGCGACAGCTCAATGGCTGGCAAGATGGGGTTCTGGCGAGGAACCTTACTGATTTGGTAATTAAATCGGTAAAATTACCTACATCCCGATTGCCAGTTCTTAAATACCGAATCTGTATGATTCGGTATTTAAGAATCGGTAATCTGGGATTACCTACATCAGGCCCTTAGTCTCTTATCTTAAAATATTAGGGCCCAGATTTACACAATAAAGTCACACAACACAACGCAGCAGAACAACTTGCTGCACTGTATGACAGGGAGAGGTGTGGAATGTGCCATATCTACTAAGATAGGACACATTCCTGCTCTCTTCCTGCACTGGAGCACAGAGACCTGTCTAGCACCGACGTAGCCACCCTTGCACGGGGAACAAAGGTGCCTGGGTTACAGGCAGAGTTAATTTTGTGCAGGAAGGGACACCCTCCTTCACAAAAACAATCCTCAGAGCGTTGTGCCTCTATGTGCTGCATAATTCAGCACACATAAAAAGTAAATAATTTCTCCTTATTACGCCTCTGTTGGGAAGGCATACCATTTTCACTCATTCCCATCTTTACATTTCTTGGTAAATCTGGGAATCAGACAAAATCCATGGGTGGGTGTATGGGAATGCCCACACTCCCCCGATGAGACGCCTTCCCAACACAGAGTACCACAAGGCAGCAACTTGTGCTGCCTTGCTTTACTCTAGATTTACTAAGCCACGCAGTCAAGCAAAGTGGCTTTGCATGGTTTAGTAAATCTGACTTAAATGCTTGTGTCAACTTGCGTGACACAAGGGCAACCCAAGTCTTTGTAAATGTGGGCCTAGGAGTGCTCAGAAACAGATGCAGTTAAGGTAGCAAGTGATAGAAATCATACTTGACAAATAATTCTCTACAAGGTGTGCAATTCACTGAGATACACAAACAACAAACTCCCACCAGTAGACATGGTATAGTGGGGAAGAGTTAGCCATGGAACTAGGAGACTTCATGTTTAATCCTGGCTTTTTCTCTGTGCCAAAATATGTTGGTAGTAAACTCTATTTCTACAACACCTTGAAACTTTGTGATGAGAGAAATCCCTGAGTTTCACCCTCTAAACTACTCTATATGATAGTGGAAAAAGCCATCAATGAGGTGAGAGGTTTGCCAATACTTTCCATATGGTTTGGAGACCGTATAGAAATTTTTGGACCACCTCTCGCCTCATTGATGACTTTTTCAACTATTATATAGAGGTCCATTCCTGTTTTCCATTCCCTGAGAGTAGGCATCTGAGGGGCTCCCCAGCGTTTGGCCACATCCCGGTTCGCCACTATAAGACCCAAGTTGCTAAAGAGGAATTTGGCTCTGGGTATATCTACCTCTGTGGGTATCCCCAACAGCACAAACTTGGGGTCCGTTGGCAGGTGCGTGCCCAATATTTTATTAAGTTCCTCTACTATGGAATTCCACTATGAGTGTATGCCAGGGCAAGACCACAGAGTGTGTATGAATGACCCATCCTGATCCACACATCTCAGACAGTAAGGGGCCTCTGCCCTACCAAATCTGTGCAAATGGGTCCTGTCATAATATATTATGTGGAGGACCTTGAAGTCTTAGGCCCAATTTGATTGCGACCTCCCTCGGATGCATCACTGCTGCCTCCCAGTCTTTGTTTTCCAACTCCCCTACCTCTAGTTCCCATTTATATCTCAGTTTCGTTAAGGCATCCAGGATGTTATTAAGAATAGACTTGTAGGTCCATGAGACCGTTTTTCCTACTATCTCACCTTAGAGGAGTCTCCTTACTAATGACGCATATTGCGGATGCCCACTATGTCAACCTTCTCAGCCTTCCAGGCATGCTGTAATTGTAGATATTTAAAATATTGTGTTTTGAGTAAATGGTAGTCCCGCTTGAGGGAGCTATTAGTGTTGTAAATAAAACAGTGATAGTATTAAGCATTGGCTGAAGACATGCTATTGTGTCTTTCTGCTGGTTTTCCCGCTCGTACTTTAAATACGGCCAGACTCCATTTTGTTTTCTGGCCTCCATCTTGTATGGCATACATTGCCATGTGCTCGACATGAGGCGAGTCCTATCTCACTGCTAGTCACCCCTGAAGTTTGCCCAGTTGCTGTCAGTAGTCTCTTTGATCCTTTCCCCCCATAGAGGGAGTGTAGGTGTGAGCGGGTTTGGAATTGGGTCCTCTCCAGTGCATATGTCGGGTGATCCCGGGCATATGAGCTCAATCATAGATAACAATTAGGTGTGCTGCCCAGTAATATGCCCGGATGTTGGGGAGGTATATACCCCCATTATATTAATTTCTCTGCAGTGTCCCCATGAGCTACCCTACGGGGACCCCCATTCCATAATAGCATTATGACTTCACCCTCTATTTTAACAAAGACATCTTCAGGGATCTTATGGTATGTATTTTGAAGGATATACAGGAGTTTTGGTGTAACCATCTAGTACATAGCCACCCTTCTGAAGAGCGTCAAAGGTAGTGACTTCCATGTTTTCACATCCCCATAAAACTCCGCTAGTACTGTCTGAATGTTGTGATCTAGGCTGATTTCTTTGTATGAGGTCACATAAAGCCTCAGATACATAAATCCTTGTCTGTCAACTCGTAACTGTCCTGGCAGCCCTGCTGGGTAGAGGCTTGTCTTATCTCAGTTGATTTGGTAACCTGCATGAGCTGTGTAAAGTATTTGCGAAAAGGGTTTTTCCAATCAGGGTAAAAGCTGGGTCTCTGCTAATAGTGGACTCAAGTTTAAGGTGGTTTAGACAAATAAAGGTGTGGTGCAACTGGGCGAGGGGATAAGCCCTATAACCCCCCAATTGTGTGATGGAAAACTAACGCACTACGAAGCATCCACAGGATACCCTATGCACACAACAAATTAGTATAGAAGGCGTGTCAATGTGGACACATGTGAGTTACAATACAAAGCTTTAGCAGAAACAACACAAGTATTTCTTTTTTGATGTGTCAACAATTCAGTCTCTTTTAATCAGTTCAAGCAAGCCGGCAGACAGGTGTTTCGTCGCACAGGAATAGTATTTCTGCGACTCCTCAGGGCTCTGTGGCAAGTAAGATACGAATGGGTAGTCGCTCCACCAGTAATAATTCCGACCCGGCAGGGCTCTAGACTTAAAGTGGAGTTCCAGTAAGATGTTAGCAAATATAAATGTTAGTTGTGAGATCCTACATGCCCTATGGAGTTGAAGTCACTCAAAGGATATCATCTGAGATGAGCTAATAATGGCTCTTTACTGTGCCCACGCAGTTCGTGTATTCAACAAGCAACGAACCTCGCTGGAGCCGTGTAGAGAAAAGAGGGGGAGCGGATAACTCCACAACTGGGACACGGCGACCCGCAGGAAAGAAGCCTGCACTACCTGCTACCACAAATTGCACGTAAACAAGGAGTTATCCGCTCCCCCTGCGCATTATGTCAGGGTTGGACTCTGCCCCAGGGCCTAAGACTGTCCTTTCCAGGTCCACAATTTCCGGCCCCTTTTTCTTCCTCTTATGTGCTATAATACTTTGCACCCTGTCTCTAAGCACTGCTATATAGGCCTCCCAAAGGGCAATGGACGATGTTACTGAGTCTTTGTTCTCGTTAAGTATAACTCTAAGTTCCCTGGCCACTGGCTAATGTTTTTAGTTAATGTTAACAAAATGGCTAATGTTTTTAGTTCCCAGGCATTCAGTCTTCAGCCTGCTGATTTTCGACGACATCGTGCACCGAACGCTAGATAAAGTGGTTAGTGATCTGACAGTCCCCTGGCCAAATAGTCCATTCTTTCTATCTCTTTCCCCTCACCGGCTGGTGCAAAGATGTAGCCAGTCTGGAGAACACCTGTAGCAACAGCTTTCGCCTCTACCCAACATCCCAACCGCTCCCCCCTGGACCCCACTTTCCCACTCCCACTCTCCTGCCTCCTGCGCACTTACCACTACTCATCAACATGACAACTGTTTGACTGGTCAGGCCAGAGAGGTCTGTAGCCCTCCCTCCCCAAGTCTAAACTCCTCTCCACACCCTCAACTGTCCTCCCAGAGAGTCACCAACTTCTCTGTCTGAAACCTGTAGGGAAGAAATCAAAGAAGTTAAGACAACTGGCACCCTTTTACATATAGCGACAACCCTGCCTCCATGTTAGCTATCGACTCCAGCAGTGGGTGGATGTCCTCTGAATCCATTGAGTGTTCCTGTTCGAATTGATCTCATGTGACTTGTTCTGCTTTGTTTTCTTTGACTGTCTTCGGACCAGTTCCCCCTCTGTATCGGTAGAGAGGCCAGATCTTGAGACTTGTCACGTCTGCAGGAGGGGGACTTCATTCATTGTCCTTGTGCCTCGGAGCTAATGCAGTTTCTCTCCCACCCCTGGGTTTTGGGTCTAGCTCCTTCCTGTGCTGTACTTTGCTGCATCTCCCGGATGCCCCTGTCTCAGTGCAAGGATGGACATTCCTCTATCCAGGTTCATGCATCCTCTGGTTTCTGAAAGAAGATAGTCTTGCCTCAAAGATGACCTTGAGTTTATCTAGAAATAACAACATATATTGCATATTCAATGCCATCTCTGCTTCTGTATTTCCCTAGAGTAGTTGGGGAAAGCCATGATTTTGGATTAGCATTGTCGAGCCTCACCTAGTCATCGCACCTCTCTCAGTATCATGTCCCGGCGCTGATAATTTATAAAGTGGGCAATGAAAGGCTGTGGCGGCGCACCCACATGGGGTTCATCGCTTCGGGCTCTATGACAAAACATGAGGAGAACTGAGCTAGCAGGAGAGAGTCTCTTAGCCAGTGTTCCAGAAATACCCCTGTGTTAGGGCCCTCCATGTTTTCCGGAAAGCCCACAAATCTCTGATTATTCCTCCTTGAATAATTTTCAGCGTCATCCACCCTCCAGGCCATGTCTTTAAGGGTGGTTCGAAGGTCAGTGGCCTCCTGGGTGAGGCAGCATGACAAGTCTTCTATTTCAGATATTCTACTTTCTGCGTGTGTAACTCTCTCCAAGAGGTTATGGATGACCTGTTGGAGCAGGGCGAACTCGAAGTGGACTTCTACTATTCGCCCTTCTGGTGTTTCTCTTGAGATGGGTATTGCCTGCAGGAGAGCTGCATTATCTGGCATGCCTGCCATCCCTTTTTCCAGTCCGGCTTGGGGCCCATTATCTTTGTATACTGGTCCATTTTGCATCTATTTTGCCCTGCTTCAGCTGCTCGGTGTTTATATCTTTAGCCATGATGTCTGGGTCCGCAGCATCAACCAGGCGTCCGTATCTAGGAGGGTCCCAGTAGCAGTGTGGCACCTCTGTAAGCCCTTCCGGGTTCCAGGTGCATGAGTGCTGCCTCCGGATGCAGTATGCTGGGGGAGGGGGGGGGTGTTCAGTTGGGCGTCCTACAATTGCAGTCTCAACAATTATATTAACTTCTCTGGCTTATACAGATTTACGTCCCGATGATGATCCTCCGTTTATAATGGATCGAAGCGGTAATTACATATAATACGAATCCGCCCTTATGTTGTTAATTTGTGATATGCAAGCTATATCTGTACTTTTGACTAATGATACATATATATCTATTCTTTTCACATAAATATCATGATTGTTTGAGCACCAAGCATGGGTTCCTCACCCTACTGGACTACCATGTAGATTTTTTATGACGGTACATATGTTTTGTTTTTAGTAAAACTTGTCTCAATATGTAATGTCTGTTTAACCAAAAATACTACTGTTATCATAAGGACCATTGTGCAGTGAACTATTACAGGTTTCCCTTGTGCTTTAAATACAAAGAACTAAAGGGGGAAAAGGATATCCATCTTGTAGCTAAATTGAATAATCAAAAACCGAAAAATCTGGGATCATCCCGACTTCCCTGCTTGAACAATCTGTCTGATCCTAGGCAGCTGTTTTATTCCACTTTGCATTCTTCTTCATTATTATCACATATGAGAGCACCTTAAAATACAGGAGAACAGGATGCACGCCGTCCTAAAACCTCTCTTGCCTTTAGCTTGATAGACGACTATAAGGCTGATCCATGTATAGCAACAACCTAAACCTAACAGCGGGTGATCATGACAACTAACTTGCTTCTAGGTTCATGAATGGCATAGTCCTCAGTAAAGGGGGAGGCATGAATGGTTTTAAGTTCATGTATGAAAACAATCACATAAAATACCTCTCAAAGCAAGGATATAATCTGATGTACTAAGGCGAATGTCTTATACATGCTGAAGAAGTAAAAGAAAATGTATTTAGAAGAGACATTATCATATAATCAGTATGTTTGTTGCAAGGAGTCTTTAAAGATGAAGGTGTTCCTATAGATAAGTGGTGTAGGTCCACTTTGTGCATCACTTAATGTGGAAAAAATGCATGCCCTGTTTGTTTAACATCTTTCTGAATGCCAGTGCTAAGGCAAGTAAACAACATCCCAGGACTGCTGGTCACCAGGTGGCCTCATGTAAGGGTCAGAGGTCCGCAAGTGTGTCCCTGAGTATCCCAGACATAAAGAGAAAGAAAAATAAGGTTTTGGAAGAAAAAGGTGGAAACAAAACTAGTGGGCCCTGGGGCACATTTATCCATTTTTCATGCAGGGTAATGAAGCAAGCCACCTTGCTGCGCTGCACTGCATTAAAGGGCAGGAATGCGTTATATTTAACTCATGCAGCGCATACCTGCCATTTCCAGGTGCTGGCACACTCCTGGCTGCCTAGTGCCAATGCGCGCACCCTTGCACCAAGGTGAAAGGGTGCATGCGTTGTAGGCAGGATTGTTTTGGTACAGGAAGGGGTACCTTCCTGCAGTAAAAACAATCCTCTGAGGCATTTCCTCTTCTATGTGTGCTGCAGTTGGCAGCACACATAGAAAGAGGAAAAAACAAGAAATAAAGATTTTTCTCCTTGTTACTCCTCAAGGGAGGCGTATCAGTTTGATACATTTCCCAGGTTCACCAGTAATGGTAAATCTGGAAATGTGGCACAATCCATGGGTGGATGTGTGGAAGCATCCATGCTCCAATCATAGAACGCCTCCCCAGGGCAGAGAATAAGCAAGGTAGCGATATGCACTTTGTTGCATTACTCTGAATGTATACAGCTTGCGGGCCAGGCTTGGTATATCTGGCTTTGTTGTCGGGTCGTCCTTGCACCCACTTTAACCCCTTCACTGCGGCGGCTATTCCGCCGCAGTGCTAAGGGGGCGGGGCGGAGAAGCGGCGGGCGCATGCTGGTGACGGAACCGCTCCGTCACCAGCGTCGGTTGCGCTGTGCTTGTGACGGAGCGGTTCCGTCATGGCTCCGCCCGCTCAATAGAACGCTCAGCACAGGCGCGGAATTCGCGCCGCGCATGAGCGGAGGGCGGGCCATGACGGAACCGCTCCGTCATCAGCACAGCGCCACCGCAGCTGATGACGGAGCAGTTCCGTCACCAGCATGCGCCCGCCGCTCTTCCGCCCCGCCCCCTTAGCAACAAGGCTAAATATGCCCCTGGCGTTTAGCGGTGCAGTTGCTAGATTCCTAAGAAAAACTGTGTGCCCTTAGTTATTTTTATTATTATTATTATTATTTTTTTTTTGCAAGTTTACCACTGGCCATTCCTAGACATAGGCTGCTTAGGTGGCCACCCACGGCACCGTTGTTTGGGGGCGACCATTTTCCCTCAAGTCTCCAGTACATAGATGCTGCAAATGTCAAAAATGTAAAGGATGACCCCAAACGTAATCTGCGTGCATATTCCCGAGGTTATCAGTATTGATCTGGCAGCGGCTGATAATGAATTCACCCACTCACGCCACTGCACCTCGAGGGATGGCGGGAATAAATAACCAGGCTGCTGAAGTCAATACCCTGTTAACCTTCAAGAGGCTTCTGTGGCTTCGTGTGAAGTGGGAATGGGACAGGGGAGCAGCAGCCCTGCTTGCTATTCCGCTCACTGCTGGAAAACAAGCCAGGCCTTAAGTCCAAACTGTCACATTTGCCACGTAAACATTTTATCACATGCTGTACGTGAATAAAATATTTCCCTGCTTGTAATATGAAGTGGAGGGACCCTTCACCGACAACAGTCCCTTTGAGTTCAATTTAGGCCAGTTACTCTGACTACCATAGTATTGTGTGACATAGTTCAATGCTGGAGTTATTCGTTTTGAAACGTAAAATAAATTTAAAAACTACATAAATACAAAATAGCGAACAGTTAAAACGATACACCATACCTTTAGAAGACAGTTTACACAATCCTGATATACGAAATATTATACATATTTACACATCTATAGGCAATCCATCAAAATTCATGAGCCTGACTGTGGCACAAGACTATAGTTTCCATAAAACTGAATCTGGTGAAGAGAACATCGTTTTTTTAGAATTTGAGGGACAGAGGCTGTGTCCAGAAGAGACCTTCGGGTAAATACACATACATAAATCCACACTCACAATATGAAACTTATATCACCAACATGAAGACAATTAACATAGGAACCAAGAAATCAAGTAATCAATTGGAATCAAATAGACAGTACAAATTTATTCGGCACAATGTAAAATATATATATTTTTTAAAACATATGTTAAAAATCACAATACCTGTCTAAATTCATCATAAACAACAATTTAAAAACAATACAGGTAAAGAATACAATCAAATTCTGTAACAAAATAAAAAATAAAAAAACAACAAAGTACAACTAGATATAACCATTGATCCTTCACTTCCTAGTCCACATACATTGTCAACCTGCCTACCTGTTCTCCCATTTCTTATTGCTGCTAAAAAAAGATGTAATTTGTCTCTTTGTGATTTTTTACAACTTAGTGGATTGTATTGTTTACCTGTATGGTTTTTAAATTGTTGCTTTATGATAATTTTAGACAGGTATTGTGATTTTTAACATATGTTTTGAAAAACAATTCTTTTACTGTCTATTTTATTCCAATTGATTGCTTGATTTCTTGGTTCCTATGTTCATTGTTTTCATGTTGGTGTTATAAGGTTCCTATTGTGAGTGTGGATTTATGTATGTGTATTATATACATGCATTATATACAAGCAATATATAAAGACAGTATATTTTGTTTACTGAGTCTCGAGCAGCCGCGGTCGGTAGTAGGTGTACCTGCAAGGCGGTGACGTGGGGAGGGGCAGGGTGGGGGGTAGTAATCTATGGATTACGGAGCTTTACAAGTAAGTAAACATATAAATAAATAAAACGAATTTAATTGCGCGCACTGCATCGCATTTGGGGATGCAGTGCACGCAAGGAAAATCGTTTTATTTATTTAAATGTAATCTTACCTGTAAAGCTCCGTAATCCATAGATTACTGCCATCCGAATCACTGTCAAAATATCGACCTACAAAATAACGACCTACAGGAATATCGATGCATAAATATCGAAGGCAAGAAAATCGACATCCTATCTACAACATGGTAAGTACAAAAATATCGAAAAAAATATATAAATGTTAAAAATATCGATGTTAAAAATATCGTTTTTTTCTGTAAAAATATAAATGTAAAAAAAAGTAAATAACACTAATAAATAAAATAAACATAATTAAAAATAACTAATAATGTTTAAAATTAATAAATAATACATATATAATAATACATTAATTAAACATATACATAAAATATATACTATATACATACTTAATAAATTATAATAATTATTTTAATAATTTATAAATTAATAAAAAAATATTATAAATTAGAAATACATTTACAAACGTAAAACAAAAACATATAAAAAGTAAAGAATTACGTTTAATAAATTAAAAATATTAAATATACCTTTAATATTTTTAAAATTAATTATATACTACATTATCTAAATTTATACAAAAAATATAACTAAATAAATAAAAATACTATTCAAAATCCATAAGTAAAAAAAATGCAGTAATAAAAATTCAGGAGAGCATTGAACTTAAAATTACCATTCCCACTCCAGAGAGCGCAACAGTAGAGAAACCATTGTATAGCATAGAGGTAAAAATTACTATTCCAACTCCAGAGAGTGCAACAGTAGGGAAAACATTGGATAGCGTAGGGGTAAAAATTACTATTCCAACTCCAAAAAGTGCAACATTAGTGAAAGCGTTGGATAGCATAGGGGTAAAATTTTACTATTCCAACTCCAGAGAGTGCAACAGTAGGGAAAGCGTTGGATAGCGTAGGGGTAAAAATTTCTATTCCAACTCCAGAGAGTGCAACAGTAGGGAAAACATTGGATAGCGTAGGGGTAAAAATTACTATTCCAACTCCAGAGAGTGCAACAGTAGAGAAATCGTTGGATAGCCTACGGGTAAAAATGACTATTCCCACTCCAGAGAGTGCAACAGTAGGGAAAACGTTGGATAGCGTAGGGGTAAAAATTACTATTCCAACTCCAGAGAGTGCACCAGTAGGGAAAGCGTTGGATAGCGTAGGGGTAAAAATGACTATTTCCACTCCAGAGAGTGCAACAGTGGAGAAAACATTGGATAGCGTAGGGGTAAAAAATACTATTCCAACTCCAGAGAGTGCAACAGTAGGGAAAACGTTGGATAGCGTAGGTGTAAAAATTACTACCTCAACTCCAGAGAGTGCAACAGTAGGGAAAGCGTTGGATAGCGTAGGGGTAAAAATTACTATTCCCACTCCCTAGAGTGCAAAAGTAGGGAAAGCGTTGGATAGCATAGGGGTAAAAACTACTATTCCCATTCCAGACAGTGCAACATTAGGGAAAACATTGGATAGTGTAGGGGTAAAAATTACTATTCCAACTCCAGAGAGTGCAACAGTAGGGAAAACATTGGATAGCGTTGGGGTAAAAATTACTATTCCAACTCCAAAAAGTGCAACATTAGTGAAAGCGTTGGATAGCATAGGGGTAAAATTTTACTATTCCAACTCCAGAGAGTGCAACAGTAGGGAAAACATTGGATAGCGTAGGGGTAAAAATTACTATTCCAACTCCAGAGAGTGCAACAGTAGGGAAATCGTTGGATAGCGTAGGGGTAAAAATGACTATTCCCACTCCAGAGAGTGCAACAGTAGGGAAAACGTTGGATAGCGTAGGGGTAAAAATTACTATTCCAACTCCAGAGAGTGCACCAGTAGGGAAAGCGTTGGATAGCGTAGGGGTAAAAATTACTATTCCAACTCCAGAGAGTGCAACAGTAGGGAAATCGTTGGATAGCGTAGGGGTAAAAATGACTATTCCCACTCCAGAGAGTGCAACAGTGGGGAAAACGTTGGACAGCGTAGGGGTAAAAATTACTATTCCAACTCCAGAGAGTGCACCAGTAGGGAAAGCGTTGGATAGCGTAGGGGTAAAAAATGACTATTTCCACTCCAGAGAGTGCAACAGTGGAGAAAACATTGGATAGCGTAGGGGTAAAAATTACTATTCCAACTCCAGAGAGTGCAACAGTAGGGAAAACGTTGGATAGCGTAGGTGTAAAAATTACTACTCCAACTCCAGAGAGTGCAACAGTAGGGAAAGCGTTGGATAGCGTAGGGGTAAAAATTACTATTCCCACTCCCTAGAGTGCAAAAGTAGGGAAAGCGTTGGATAGCATAGGGGTAAAAACTACTATTCCCATTCCAGACAGTGCAACATTAGGAAAAACATTGGATAGTGTAGGGGTAAAAATTACTATTCCAACTCCAGAGAGTGCAACAGTAGGGAAAGCATTGGATAGCGTAGGGGTAAAAATTTCTATTCCCACTCCCTAGAGTGCAACAGTGGGGAAAGCGTTAGATAGTATAGGGGTAAAAACTACTATTCCCACTCCAGACAGTGCAACAGTAGGGAAAACATTGGATAGCGTAGGGGTAAAAATTACTATTCCAACTCCAGAAAGTGCAACAGTAGGGAAAGCGTTGGATAGCGTAGGGGTAAAATGTATTATTCCAACTCCAGAGAGTGCAACAGTAGAGAAAGCGTTGGATAGCGTAGGGGTAATAATTACTATCCCCACTCCAGAGAGTGCAACAGGAGGGAAAGCATTGGATAGTGTAGAAGTTAAATATAACATACTTATAAATAATTGTTGTAAATAAAATATTTAACAATTTCATTTTTAAATAACTCTACATCATTTGCAAATACCCATTCATAATTACTAAAAATATATTTAAAATTGAATAATTAATTAACAATAAATTAACAATAAATACCAACAAATATGAATTAATAAATATAAATTACCAAATAATAAATATTGAACACTAAAATATTTTTCAAAACAAAAAACATATTGATAATTAAAAATTGATTAACAATTACAAAAATAATTGCCGATTAAAAAATGTAATTTCCAATTAAAAACCTTAATTACCAATTAAAAAATGAATTGCCAATTAAAAAATGTAATTTCCAATTAAAAACCTTAATTACCAATAAAAAAAAATTGATTGCCAATTACAAAATGTAATTACCAATTACAAACCTTAATTACCAATTAAAAAAAATAATTAGCAATTAAAATAATTATTTACCAATTAATAATTAGTTATAAATAAATAAATTATCAATACCAATAAAAAATCAATAATTACTTAATTACAATTAAATTACTTCCCACCCAATTCCCCTATAAACCCAAATAAATAAAAATACTATTCAAAATCCATAAGTAAAAAAAATGCAGTAATAAAAATTCAGGAGAGCATTGAACTTAAAATTACCATTCCCACTCCAGAGAGCGCAACAGTAGAGAAACCATTGTATAGCATAGAGGTAAAAATCACTATTCCAACTCCAGAGAGTGCAACAGTAGGGAAAACATTGGATAGCGTAGGGGTAAAAATTACTATTCCAACTCCAAAAAGTGCAACATTAGTGAAAGCGTTGGATAGCATAGGGGTAAAATTTTACTATTCCAACTCCAGAGAGTGCAACAGTAGGGAAAGCGTTGGATAGCGTAGGGGTAAAAATTTCTATTCCAACTCCAGAGAGTGCAACAGTAGGGAAAACATTGGATAGCGTAGGGGTAAAAATTACTATTCCAACTCCAGAGAGTGCAACAGTAGGGAAATCGTTGGATAGCGTAGGGGTAAAAATGACTATTCCCACTCCAGAGAGTGCAACAGTAGGGGAAACGTTGGATAGCATAGGGGTAAAAATGACTATTCCAACTCCAGAGAGTGCAACAGTAGGGAAAACGTTGGATAGCGTAGGGGTAAAAATTACTATTCCAACTCCAGAGAGTGCAACAGTAGGGAAATCGTTGGATAGCCTAGGGGTAAAAATGACTATTCCCACTCCAGAGAGCGCAACAGTAGAGAAACCATTGTATAGCATAGAGGTAAAAATTACTATTCCAACTCCAGAGAGTGCAACAGTAGGGAAAACATTGGATAGCGTAGGGGTAAAAATTACTATTCCAACTCCAAAAAGTGCAACATTAGTGAAAGCGTTGGATAGCATAGGGGTAAAATTTTACTATTCCAACTCCAGAGAGTGCAACAGTAGGGAAAGCGTTGGATAGCGTAGGGGTAAAAATTTCTATTCCAACTCCAGAGAGTGCAACAGTAGGGAAAACATTGGATAGCGTAGGGGTAAAAATTACTATTCCAACTCCAGAGAGTGCAACAGTAGGGAAATCGTTGGATAGCGTAGGGGTAAAAATGACTATTCCCACTCCAGAGAGTGCAACAGTAGGGGAAACGTTGGATAGCATAGGGGTAAAAATGACTATTCCAACTCCAGAGAGTGCACCAGTAGGGAAAGCGTTGGATAGCGTAGGGGTAAAAATGACTATTCCAACTCCAGAGAGTGCAACAGTAGGGAAATCGTTGGATAGCCTAGGGGTAAAAATGACTATTCCCACTCCAGAGAGTGCAACAGTAGGGAAAACGTTGGATAGCGTAGGGGTAAAAATTACTATTCCAACTCCAGAGAGTGCACCAGTAGGGAAAGCGTTGGATAGCGTAGGGGTAAAAATGACTATTTCCACTCCAGAGAGTGCAACAGTGGAGAAAACATTGGATAGCGTAGGGGTAAAAAATACTATTCCAACTCCAGAGAGTGCAACAGTAGGGAAAACGTTGGATAGCGTAGGTGTAAAAATTACTACCTCAACTCCAGAGAGTGCAACAGTAGGGAAAGCATTGGATAGCGTAGGGGTAAAAATTACTATTCCCACTCCCTAGAGTGCAAAAGTAGGGAAAGCGTTGGATAGCATAGGGGTAAAAACTACTATTCCCATTCCAGACAGTGCAACATTAGGGAAAACATTGGATAGTGTAGGGGTAAAAATTACTATTCCAACTCCAGAGAGTGCAACAGTAGGGAAAACATTGGATAGCGTAGGGGTAAAAATTACTATTCCAACTCCAAAAAGTGCAACATTAGTGAAAGCGTTGGATAGCATAGGGGTAAAATTTTACTATTCCAACTCCAGAGAGTGCAACAGTAGGGAAAGCGTTGGATAGCATAGGGGTAAAAATTTCTATTCCAACTCCAGAGAGTGCAACAGTAGGGAAAACATTGGATAGCGTAGGGGTAAAAATTACTATTCCAACTCCAGAGAGTGCAACAGTAGGGAAATCGTTGGATAGCGTAGGGGTAAAAATGACTATTCCCACTCCAGAGAGTGCAACAGTAGGGAAAACGTTGGATAGCGTAGGGGTAAAAATTACTATTCCAACTCCAGAGAGTGCACCAGTAGGGAAAGCGTTGGATAGCGTAGGGGTAAAAATTACTATTCCAACTCCAGAGAGTGCAACAGTAGGGAAATCGTTGGATAGCGTAGGGGTAAAAATGACTATTCCCACTCCAGAGAGTGCAACAGTGGGGAAAACGTTGGACAGCGTAGGGGTAAAAATTACTATTCCAACTCCAGAGAGTGCACCAGTAGGGAAAGCGTTGGATAGCGTAGGGGTAAAAAATGGCTATTTCCACTCCAGAGAGTGCAACAGTGGAGAAAACATTGGATAGCGTAGGGGTAAAAATTACTATTCCAACTCCAGAGAGTGCAACAGTAGGGAAAACGTTGGATAGCGTAGGTGTAAAAATTACTACTCCAACTCCAGAGAGTGCAACAGTAGGGAAAGCGTTGGATAGCGTAGGGGTAAAAATTACTATTCCCACTCCCTAGAGTGCAAAAGTAGGGAAAGCGTTGGATAGCATAGGGGTAAAAACTACTATTCCCATTCCAGACAGTGCAACATTAGGGAAAACATTGGATAGTGTAGGGGTAAAAATTACTATTCCAACTCCAGAGAGTGCAACAGTAGGGAAAGCATTGGATAGCGTAGGGGTAAAAATTTCTATTCCCACTCCCTAGAGTGCAACAGTAGGGAAAGCGTTAGATAGTATAGGGGTAAAAACTACTATTCCCACTCCAGACAGTGCAACAGTAGGGAAAACATTGGATAGCGTAGGGGTAAAAATTACTATTCCAACTCCAGAAAGTGCAACAGTAGGGAAAGCGTTGGATAGCGTAGGGGTAAAATGTATTATTCCAACTCCAGAGAGTGCAACAGTAGAGAAAGCTTTGGATAGCGTAGGGGTAATAATTACTATTCCCACTCCAGAGAGTGCAACAGTAGGGAAAGCATTGGATAGTGTATAAGTTAAATATAACATACTTATAAATAATTGTTGTAAATAAAATATTTAACAATTTCATTTTTAAATAACTCTACATCATTTGCAAATACCCATTCATAATTACTAAAAATATATTTAAAATTGAATAATTAATTAACAATAAATTAACAATAAATACCAACAAATATGAATTAATAAATATAAATTACCAAATAATAAATATTGAACACTAAAATATTTTTCAAAACAAAAAACATATTGATAATTAAAAATTGATTAACAATTACAAAAATAATTGCCGATTAAAAAATGTAATTTCCAATTAAAAACCTTAATTACCAATTAAAAAATGAATTGCCAATTAAAAAATGTAATTTCCAATTAAAAACCTTAATTATCAATAAAAAAAATTGATTGCCAATTACAAAATGTAATTACCAATTACAAACCTTAATTACCAATTAAAAAAATTAATTAGCAATTAAAATAATTATTTACCAATTAATAATTAGTTATAAATAAATAAATTATCAATACCAATAAAAAATAAATAATTACTTAATTACAACAATTAAATTACTTCCCACCCAATTCCCCTATAAACCCACAACCCACTACAGAACTTAAATGCAAAAACTAATAAAAATGAAATTACAATTACTAAAAATTAATAATAATAATTTACTATAATTAAATAACTTCCCACCCTATTCCCCTATAAGCCCACAACCCGCTCCTTTACTAAAACATAAAATTAAATAAAAAATTAAATTTTTAATATACAAAAAATAGTACACATGTAATTTAAAACAAATAAAATACTTTAAAAAAACCATATAACACACACATATAAAATACATAATAAAATACATAACAACAAACAAATATCGATATTAGTAACATGGAAATTAGTAACATCGATATAATTGATATCGATATTACTAACTTCGATATAAAAAAAACGATATAACTTACTTTAGGATCGATATTCTGTCCAACGATATTCTTGACCTCGATATTCTTCACCTTCAATATTTTAAACTCAATATTAATGTAAGTCGATAATTAGGAATCGATATTTTGACTCTGCACCCTACCATCCACCCTGCCCCTGCCCCTCCCCCTCCCCACGTCTAAAAGTAGGGCATCAGAGTGGGATTTTAGGCTGGGGTCAAGAAATCCTATTGTTTGATTGTTTGGAACTCACTTTTAATCTGGAAGCCAAATAGTGATGAAGAAACCCAAAAACTCTGTCCCAAAACGTCACAATAGCACTACAAAAGAAGAGTAAATGTGACAGGTCGCCATTTTCTATATTACAGTTCCAACAAGTTGGTTCATCTTTCAGGCCAATCTTATGGAGGAAAGAGGGGGGTCTAAAAAATTCTATGCAGCAGCCAGAACTTGGTTTTAGAGAGTGCAAATGTAATTTTATGAGAAACTACTGATTTCCCAATCGATTTCCAGCGTTCTTGGGATATCGAGGTATTTAGGCCCCATTTTCATGTATGCTTTGTTTTTGACAAGTAGAGGTTGTTTGTAGTAGTTTATAATATTTTGAGATCTGGTGGCCCCGTTTGTTGGCTACAACAATCAATTTAGGGATAGAAGGGTCTTGGGAGAGAGGGTTGGCTTTAGATGTACAGGACTTAGGTTTAAGAAAATCATAGAAGTCCATGTTGTAAGGTTAAATTAGATTTGAAATTCACTAAGAAAACTGGGTAGTTTTTCGGAACTAATTGTGCTTAAAAGTGGATCCCTTTAGACGATCAGCATTTCCAAAAAAGCGGAGTGCCCTGAAACTGAATGGCATGATGTTCCATAGGGAAACCAAGTTAGGATGCTTAATCGGAACTTCCAGGATTTTGTCTAGTTTTAACACGCCCTGTTTGGTGGTTTGGAATTTTGTTTTAGCTGGAAGGGCGGGTTTAAGTTTAGTGGAAAGTGGTATAATGGGATGATAATCTTCAAGAATTGTCGTTTTGACTAGAATCCAGGCTGGAGTGTTCTTCAGTAAGAGTCTGTCTAGTCTACGGTGGAAGTCCTCAGAGAGGGAGAGTGGGAGTATGGATATAAGGTAGTTTAAAATTGCTGTGATCATCATTTTTATAGTCTTGATGCGTTCAAACCATGTCCTGAATTTAGGGTTCCAGTCTTTGAGAAGATATTGAACTTTCTGTAGGGTCAACTTCTCATTGTGCTGCAGGGTATCCATTAGATCTGTGCCAAATTCTATACCTAAATATTTTAGATAACGAGTCTGCCATATCCAGCTAAATTCTCTTATAACTCCTTTAGAGTAGATGTTTAGGCCTTTCACTCTGGATTTGTCTCTATTCAGAATACATACTGCGATCGGAGCATAATTCTCGATGGTATTAATAAGTGCTTGATTGGATGGGCACACATTATCTGTCATATTCAAAATATATACATATGCCGCCACTTTCACTATTACATTGGTGTAAGTGACGCCAGATATGGAGTTGTTATTCTGGATATTGTAGATAAGCGGTTCTATGGTAAGGATTAAAAATGAGGGGGAGAGAGGGCATCCCTGTCTAGTGTCCTTCTCCAATTTGAAGTGTGCGGAGACAAGGCCTCCTGATCTCACCCTAGCGCTGGGATTACTGTGCAGGGTCATAGCCATTTTGATAAAGTTGTTTCCAAGGCTGAATTTTGATGAGGTTTCCTTAAGAAAGACCAATAAAACCTTATTGAATGCATTTTCGGCATCTAGTGTAAAGGCCACGGTTTCAGAGGTCGATGTTTTTACTCTTTCTAGTACATGGCAAAGTAATCAGGTATTTTCATTCAACATTCGACCTTTCATAAAGCCAACCTGCGACCCGCTAAAAAATATAGGTAGGAGTGGTCCTAACATTTAGGTAAGATTTTGTCATATATCTTGGCATCTAAATTAATTAGGGAGATTGGCCTGTTGTTTTTCCTAGATTTAGGTTTTTGGGGATTACAACTGTAGTAACTTCACTCGCTGATCCCAAAATGGCACCAGAGTCCGCAAAATGGTGAAAGAGGTCCACCAACATAGGGAGTAATAAGGAAGCAAACATCTTATAAAAATGTGCTGTAAAGCCATCCGGATCGGGGACTTTGCTTGATTTAAGTAATTCAATTGCGAGCTGTATCTCCTCTGCGCTTTTCGGACAGTTGAGTTTCTCTCTATCTTCAAAGGATAGTTGAGGAAGATCTACCTTATCTCGATAGGCTCTGCAGGATTCGGGCAGGATATACAAATCATCGTGGTATAAAGATTCATAGAATTCTCTAAATACATATGGAATCTTATGGGGTTCTGTTTGTATATTTTTCAATTAAACTTTGATGGAGATAATCTGTTTTTGATTCAGTATATGTATCAGATAGGAGGCCAGAATATTTCCTGCTCTATTTGTCTCACAGAGTTTCAGGCCTTTTATTTGTTAATCCAGAGCCCTGCCTTCTCGCTTAATAGTCTATTGTTTTTATATTTTCTGTTCATTAAAAGAGTGAGGGTGCTGTGGTCAAGGTTCGACATGTGGAGGGTCTCAAGATTTTTTATTTCATTTTCCAGAGAGACTATTTTATTGTTATGTTCCTTGTTTATTTGCTTGAACGTCTTGTATCAAGTGAGGTATTTTCTTTGATATAGTTATGGATAGCCTTTTCTTATGTATGACTTGTGAGCGCCATCTTTGATTGATTCATCATTAAAGCACCAAATGTTATTTTTGGGTTAGTTCCTGTCAATGTCAGAGATATACAGGAGTAGTCTGAGACTTGACGTGGTAGTATGTCAGACTGGTCGATGAGGTGAGTATGAGCGCTCATAATGAGCAAATATTCAATTCTTGAATATGAGGAATGTGGGAAGGAGAAAAAGTTGTAATCTTTGGTATCGGGTGCTGCAGCCTACCACAGTCCTTCAGATGAAATCTGGTGCAGAGATTTAGCAAGGCTTTGTGAGGTGTTGAAGAATGGAGTGTGGTTATCGATTGTCTGTCTAGAACATGGGTACTCACAAACTTCCTCTCAGGGGCAAAATTTACACTGTGGTTTGTGGCAGAGGGCCGCACCGGTGGGGGTGGGGTCCGTGGGGGGGGGCTAGAGAAAAAAAACTGTGACCAGGAGGTTGAACACAGGCCCCTGCTGTGGATGCATTAGCCCACTGAGCCACCAGACCCGGCATACACACATCTATCTATCTATCTGTCTGTCTATCTATCTATCTATCTATCTATCTATCTATCTATCTATCTATCTATCTATCTATCTATCTATCTATCTATCTATCTATCTATCTATCTATCTATCTATCTGTCTGTCTGTCTGTCTGTCTATCTATCTATCTATCTATCTATCTATCTATCTATCTATCTATCTATCTATCTGTCTATCTATCTATGTATCTAGCTCTATCTCTCTCTCTCTATCTATGTCTCGCTCTCTCTATCTCTCGCTCTCTCTCTCTATCTCTCTCCCTATCTCTCTCGCTCTCTCTATCTATCTCTCTATCTCTCTCTCTCTCTATCCCTCTATCTATCTCTCTTTCTCTCTATATCTATCTCACACTATGTCCCTCTCTCTCTATCTATCTCTCTATCTCTCTCTCTCTCTCTCTCTCCCTCTCTCTATATATATCTCTCTCTATCTCTATGTCTGTGTCTATCTGTCGCTGTCTCCATCTGTCTCTTTCTCTGTCTCTATCTGTCTTTGTCTCTATCTGTCTCTATCTGTATTTGTCTCTATCTGTCTATGTCTCTATCTGTCTCTGTCTGGTCCTGTCTCCCTCTGTCTCTGTCTCTGTATCTATCTCTGTCTCTATTTGTCTCTGTCTCTATCTGTCTCTGTCTGTCCCTATCTGTTGTCTTTATCTGTCTCTATCTCTCTGTCTATCTCTGTCTGTCTCTATCTGTTTCTGTCTCTATCGGTCTCTGTCTGTCTCTATCTCTATCTGTCTCTGTCTCCATCTGTTTCTGTCTCTATCTCTGTCTCTATCTGTCTTTGTCTCTATCTGTATTTGTCTCTATCTGTCTCTGTCTCTATCTGTCTCTGTCTGTTCCTGTCTCACTCTGTCTCTGTATCTGTCTCTGTCTCTGTATCTATCTCTGTCTCTATTTGTCTCTGTCTCTATCTGTCTCTGTCTGTCCCTATCTGTTGTCTCTATCTGTCTCTATGTCTCTGTCTATCTCTGTCTGTCTCTATCTCTATCTGTCTCTATCTGTTTCTATCTCTATTTGTCTCTGTCTGTCTCTATCTCTATCTGTCTCTGTCTCTTTCTATATCTGTCTCTATCTGTCTCTGTCTGTGTCTCACTATCTGTCTCCGTTTGTGTCTGTCGGTCTCTCTCTGTCTCTATCTGTCTGTCTCTCTCTGTCTCTGTCTGTCTCTATATGTCTCTGTCTCTGCCTGTCACTGTCTCTCTCTGTCTCTGTATCTATCTCTGTCTCTATCTGTCTCTATATGTCTGTCTGTCTGTCTGTTTCTATCTGCCTCTGTCTCTGTCTGTTGTCTCTATCTGTTGTCTCTATCTGTCTCTGTCTCTATCTCTCTGTCTCGGTCTCTGTCTGTATGTCTATGGCTGTCTCTATCTGTTCCTGTCTCTAGCTGTCTCTGTCTGTCTCTCTCTCTGTCTCTATGTCTGTCTCTATCAGTCTCTATCTGTTGTCTCTATCTGACTCTGTCTGTGTCTGTCTGTCTTTGTCTGTCTCTATCTCTCTGTCTCTGTTTGTCTCTATCTCTATCTGTCTCCGTCTCTATCTCTCTCTGTCTGTATCTCAGTCTCTATCTGTCTCTATCTTTCACTGTCTCTGCCTCTATCTGTCTCTGCCTCTATCTGTCTCAGTCCAAACCGGAAGCTTCCGAAAAGGCCCTTTAAGAGTCAGCAGTGAAAGGCTTACAGCTGACTTTTGAAGGGCCTTTTAGGAAACTTTCTGGCGGTGCTGTGATGTCACAGAGGCCGGCAGTAAACACAGAAGATCGCTGCAGGAGCATACGTAGTGAATACCTATTAATACGTATTCACTACGTATGCTCCTGCGGCCATCTTCTGTGTTTACCGCCGGCCTCACTGGAAACATAGAAATGGCAAGGCAAGGTCCGTGGGCCACCAATGAAGGCCTGCTGGGCCGCTGGCGGCCCGCGGGCGGTACTATGAGTACCACAGTGTTGGGATCTGGCTTGAATGTGTGGGTTGGAGCTCGTGTGGGTTCCACTCTTGAATGTGGTGTTCCATGGCAGTGTCAGTTGCTGCCAGGACCTGGGGGACGTCAGATGGCATAAATTTGGTTCACACCTTTCTGGTGGTGTCTTCATTTCAGTGGCGATGAGTTGGTCTGTCAATTCCAGTTTCCCTCTTATGGCTCTCCTGAAGCCTTGCCACGCTGTGTCCTGCTGCTTGGATTCCTCCAGCAGTGCTGCCCCGACATTTTCTGAATCTCCGTGCTGCCCGGTGTCCTCTTCACCGCGCCTTGGTGTGTTCCCTGGTTGGCGCAGTACGTGAGTGTTGTTTTCCTGCGGCCCCACTGGAAATTTTGCAGTGTAGCATTATTTGTCGATAGCCACCACGCGACGGCCGGCTCAATTTCAGTTGGTGTCCTTGCGGAGCCATGAGGGTTTGTGCACCTTTGCCTGGACACGGATCTCTGTCACCAACCTTGTGACGTTATCCTGTTCTGGTGCTGCTGTGATCTTACACCTACGACGCGTCAGGCGTTTGCAAATACGTCTGACGTATCAGTTGCCATTTTGGATCAGGCCATATCGAGTTCAACGCTGCACATTCGTTGGTGTGCATACTGTTTTCGATATTAGGGCCGCATTGGAATTCCTGAGCTGTGCATCCGGTGATGCGCACACCGATTTTCCTTCCCAGCTTCTGTATTTGTGCCAGCGCTGGCCATTCGGAGATGCGCACACCATTTCTCTTCTTTTCCTGTATTTGTGCCACATTGGAATTTCCATGCTGCGCATCCGGTGATGCCCATATCATTGTTCTTCTCTTCCAGTGCTATATGGTTTCCAGTGATGCGCACACTCTCAATACATTCTTTGGTGATGCGCTCACCCTTTGTCTACGTTCCTGAGCAATACTCCGTTTGCACACTCGGTGGGGTGCGCGCACCATTTGGTAATACAATTGTCTTGCTTAACATTTTACATTGGTACATTTAAGTTGTCATTTTAGTTGATTTGTCTTTAAGTACTCATTAGTTGCGGTAGGTGTTAAGCAGCAAGTCATGCATGTTTGGCCATGGATCGTGTTTCGGCACCTCCACATTTTGTACAATCTGTAGGTACTCCACCTCTTCAATGTGAGCAGTGAAAAGACACATTTGATGCAAATTTGGAGGCTATTGACGGTGAAACTGTCACTTCTAAGAAGAAGACAGCTTTACTAATTGACCATCTTGGTTCTGAGGGTAGGAATATTCTGAAAACTTTACCTTTGGAGATAGTAAGCACTCATGTAAGTGGTGGTGACAATGGCGATTCACTCATTGTCAATGACTATGCTTCTTTTGTCAAAACTTTAGACAAAAGATTTAGTCCCCAAAGAAATGTTGTTCTTGAGCGTCACAAGTTTCTAAAACGCGTTAAAAATCCTGGTGAGCTCATTGTTGACTTTGTTACTGCTCTTAGAATCCTAGTGGTTACCTGCAACTACAGGGAGTTTAGAGATGAAATTATTTGCGATCAATTAATTGAAAGGATGTCTAACAAAAAGATTCAAGAGAAGTTATTGTCCTCTGATGATCCTGATTTAGAGACTGCACTCACATTGGCTAGGAGTATTGAACACTCTCAATCAATTTTGTGTAAAAGAAATGAGTACTACTGCCTCATCTAGTGAAGTCAAATTGTTAAATTCTAAACTCAACTCTAAACCATTCAAGGGGTCCAACACCAGTACTGTGCGTCCTACTACACTTTACTCCAAACCCAAAATTGAGCAAGGCGAAGCCATGTGCTTCCGTTGTGGGAGCAAATCTCATTTAGGGAATGCCAAGTTTTGTTTTGCTTTGAACAAAAAAGGTAATTATTCTTGAATGTGTAAGGTTGCTATGGTTAAGAAAAATAGTACATAGACGGCGTAGACCATTACAGAAGACTTGATTGATTCCGATGATGAGAATTACGAATTGTTGATGTTGTCTCCTTCATTGTCTCATGCTGAAGGTGTTGTTGAACTATCTTCTTTGGGGGGAGGGGGCGTCTCACAAAAGGAAATCTCCTTCATGCAAGATTAGCATTAATGGGAAATGACTTAGTTTTCTTGCAGATTCTGGTTCTCCTTTTACTCTCATCAATGTGAAGGATTTCAGAAAATTAGACAGTGTGCAATGGCAACAGTCCAATATCAAAATCTTTGCTTATGGGGGTAAAGAGTTGAAGTCTTAGGAAAGTTTTGGCGAATCTGGTGCTGATCTGGTTATGGGGACGGTGTTTGAGGTAAAGGATGGCGCAAACCTGTTAGGGTGGGATGAGCAGGGAACTCTTAACATCACACTAAATCCTAACCATCCTGACATGGTGGTATCCCGCAATGCACTATCAATGTTACAATGTGCTTTCTCCTGATTCAACCAGTGCTCACACAATTGCTCAGGTATCGAATGACAAGTGGGTACACCTTTATCCTGAAGTGTTTAATGGTGAGCTTGGTAAACTTAGGGGTTTTCAGCATCGCATTGTACTCAAGTATGGTGCTACGGCTGTAGCTCATAAATTGCGCAAGGTACCCTTGAGTCTCCGCAAAGAACTCAAGTGTGAGTTGGAACGACTGTGTACAGCTGGGGTTATTGAACCTATTGAAGGTTCCGAATGGTTGGCCCCTATTGTTTTAGCGCACAAATCCAATAAATCCCTGAGGATTTGTGTTGACTTGAGAGACCTTAAAGCTAACATCTGAGTTGAGCATCAACCTCTACCAAACATCAATGAGATGCTAGCTACTTTGGAGGGTGCCAGGTTTTGTACTTCCCTAGATATTTCCTGTGCTTACCACCAAATTTAACTGTGCAGAGAACCAAGGCACCTTAAATCTTTCGTTACACCAGGGGGGCTTATCGTTACATGCGTATGCCTTTTGGGCTTGCCTCAGCTTCATTAGTGTTCCAGCGATTGATGAACAATTTGTTCAAGGACATTGCTGGAGTCGTATTTTTTCAGGAAGACATTCTGGTTTATGGAAAGATTGAGTCAGAACATGATGAGAGAGTTAAGCATGTCTTAAACATAATTAGATCTAGTGGTTTTATTTTGAGAGTTGACAAATGCAAGTTTCTTCAGAAAGGGGTTGATTACCTAGGTCATATTATTTCCTACAAGGGAGTTGAACCCAAACTAAAGATCATTGAAGCTATTCAGAATGCACCCACTCCTATGAACAAGGATCAGCTTTGTTCCTATTTGGGGTGGGTGGAATACTATGCCAAATTTGTTAGCAACTTTTCCAACAAAACAGAATCCATGCAGAATTTGTTGACGAAAATATTTAAATATTTGTGGGATGATAACTGCAACAACAATTTTGAGTTGATTAAGCAAGAAATTGTACACGCTTGCCCCCTTAAACTTTTCAACATTAATGATCTGTGCATCATATCTACTGATGCAAGCAATGTAGCAGCAGTTCTCTTGCAAAAGAGAGGTGATGGTCATTGGTCATAAAGAGACTATAGCTTTTGCTTTAAGGATGTTAAGGGGTGCTGAAAGCACCTACTCAACCATTGTAAAGGAAGCTTTAGCCTTGTGATCGGGTGTCTAACACTTCAGGAATTTTTTGTGGTGTAAGAATTTATTTTGAGGACTGATCATAAACCTTTGATTGGTCTTATTACCACTAAAGGTGGTGGCAGGGCAACACCACGTATTTCTAAATGGCAGTACAGATTTCATGAATTCCATTATCATTTTGAGTATGTTGCTGGTGCTAATAACCATGTAGCCAATTGCTAGTCTAGGTTACCCCTTTTGTGTGATGAAGATGTGTTGGCATATGATGACTTGGAAATGGTTTGGGCGGTCTTCTCTTTGGAGAAAACTGTTGGCGGCGCACTTTCTGAACAAGAGTGACTGGAAGGTACATCCAATGATGCAGAGATCATGAAAGTCATCGGCCTTTTAGCCAGTATGTGGCCCAGGGACAAAGATTGTCCCTCCGAGTTAGTTCCCTACAAAAGGGTTAATGGGGTGTTGAGGAGAGGGGCATTGTTGGTGGTTCTGGTGTCTATGCGCCAAAGGATTTTGGATTGGGCTCATGAAGGTAATCTGGGAATTCGAACCATGAAACATAGGGTCAGACAGGATTTTTGGTGTCCTGAGTTAGATAAAGATGTTGAACACTATTTTCGTGATTGCTGTGTTTGTGTTGCAAGTGACAAATCCCAAGTCTCATTCTTCTCCAGTTGAACCTGTGGTGGTGAAGAACACACCATGGTCTAAATTAGCCTTCAATATTGCGGGTCCTTTTGGGCTCATTGGAAGTTCTCCCAAATATGCGTTGGTTCTAACTGATTACATGTCAAAATGGCCTGAGGTTAGATTTGTGGATAATGGGAACTCTTTGTTATCAATTTTTTTCAGGAAGTATTTCTCAGGGAGGGTTTCCCTGAGGAATTGGTGTCGGACAATGGAACCCAGTTGGTTTCCAATGAAATGCAGAACTTTTTCAAAGTCATTGGTGTGAAACATATCCTCTTTATCACCCCTGCAGCAACGGTTTAGTTGAGCGCTTCAACTGTGTCATTAAACACTTGCAAGCTGGCTTTAGTCAATGGTTTGCATTGGCGACAAGGTGTTAGCAACATGTTGTGGGCTGTGAAGACTGCACCTCATGTTAGCACTGGCATAGCTCCTTTTACCTTACTGAGAGGTAGAGTTGTGGGTTCCAAATTGAAAAAAGAATGGATGTCCAGGAGAGAGGTTGACAAGAAGAAATTGTCAGATGTGGTGGATAACAGGGCTGCCGCTCAGGCCAGGTATAAAACTTAGGGCTAGATGTAGGTAAATCAGATTTACCGATTCATAAATATCGAATTTTACTGATTCTGTATTAATGAATCGGTAAATCTGATGTAGGTAATTATTCGGTAACAAATACCGATTTGGTAGGATTCGGTATTTACCGAATCAGTAATTACCGAATCGGTATTTGCCATTGATTCCTATGGGCCTTGAAGCCCATAGGAATCAATGGCAAATACCGATTCTGTAATTACCGATTTGGTAAAAATACCGAATTGCCAAGGGGGACAGGGTGTCACTTTGACACCTTGTTGCACCCCTGTTTCTGGCTTGTGTGCAATGTGACACACATGCCTGCCCTTAGGGCAGGTATGTGTGCCACATGGCACAGGTGTACATGCACAGATGTGCATGTACACAGGAATTCGTTATTTACCACCCAATAGTATTGGGTGGTAAATAACAAATTCTTAAGGGCCTGTGGCACTGTTTATTGTGTCACCTACATATTGATTTACAGAATCGGTAAATTTACCGATTCGGTATTTTACCGATTCTGTAAATTTACCGAATCGGTATTTTACCGATTCTGTAAATTTACCGAATCGGTAAATTTACCAATTCTGTAAATCAAAGGCCCCCTAAATTACAAAACCCAAATACCTGTCGGTAACGGCCGAAATCGGCCGTTACTGAACGGTATTTGGTCTGATACATCTGGCCCTAGGTCTGGAGTTCGTAGTACCTTGTTAGTTAAGGTGGGTGATTGGGTCAGTGTCAAGAAGCCTGGTTTTATTCGTAAAGGCGATTCTCACTTTTCAGCTTCCAAAAGAGTGTCTGTGGTGAGGGATCATGTTGTGGTGTTGGAGAATGGCAAGGTTTGGAATAAGAGTGCTGTTTCTGTGGTACCTGAGCCCATGCTTGGTTATGTCAATACGTAATTCGGTGTTCATTCATCCTCTGGGGTTGTGCCTACTGGGGTTCACAGGAAGGGGGGTGTTCATTCAGGCTATGTTCTTGCTAGGAGTGTATCCACCTAATTGACATTTTTTCCTTTCAAGTTTCAAGATTACAAAATGCTGTCATGTCTTACCATTCTGACATCTTTCGCTTTATGATGTGTTATTACTATGTTTTCATGCTTGCATTGTTTTCCATATTATCTGTTCATTATTCACGCTCTAGTTTTATTCTCTTGTTTTGCTATGTGTTCTGTACATTATGCTTTTCTTTTATTGTTGTGAAGGAAGGGGGGGAGTGTTGGGATCTGGCTGGAATCTGTGGGTTGGAGCTCGTGTGGGATCGTGAGGGTTCCACTCTAGAATGTGGTGTTCCGTGGTAGTGTCAGTTGCTGCCGGGACCTGGGGGACGTCAGAATGAATAAACTTGGTTCATACCTTTCTGGTGGTGTCTTCCTTCACACGGGTCTAGAACTAAGTCATGTGGGAGATTGAAATCTCCACCCACTATCGTTAGTTCATCGCCATTGATATTTTTTACGGTGCCACTCAGAGAGTCCCAGAAATCTATAGTATGAGCATTGGGCCATTAAGGAGGAAGTGAATGTGTTTTCAGTTCTGGCTGAGTTTCATGTAAACTGGTCTACCATCATCATCAGTTGAGTAAGAAAGTAGATTATGGTGAGACTTCTTTAAAACAATCATTTAAACCCCATCTTTTTAGGCCGAGCCTAGCATTGCAGCACATGCACTGCTCGCTCTGCGAGGCATATTGTTGTAGGGACAGATGTGGAAGTGCCATGGAAGCCCGCCTATATTTTTCATTGGCTGGCGTCATCGTCCATGGTAAATGCTGGCTTCTGATTGATAATGAGGTTTCTTAGTCCCTCCTTGTTACCGCCCTGTCTCCTTTTGGGACCGCCCATCCAGACTGAATCTTTTGCTTTCAGCGTTACACGGTCTCCTTCATTAGTCGGTGAGCACTATTTTTTTTCAGTCAGTCGGCTTTTGTTGCCATCCACTCAAGTTGCTTTTTTTTCTCTCTCTTTCTGCTGTTCTGTTTCTGCGTACCCGCCTTGCTCTACCCAAATGCCTACCTTTCACGGACTGTCTCTCGCGCCTCTTCCCTGTCTCACTGATGGCTGGGCTGACATCTCACTTCAAGGAGAAAACTGCGCGCCACCCTGTGAGAGCTTTTTTATACTTGTTTGAATCTTTAGACTGGTTCAGTGTTTTACGGTTCCCACTACGTGTATTTCATACTTCCTTCCATTGCACTTCTAATGAAATAACAGTAGTGAAACTTCAAGAGCAATTGTCTTAATGTCCAACACCAGTGACAGAGAGTGTATAAACATTGGTGCGCTTTAAAGATTTGGATGTCAGGGTTGCGCCTTCTTTCTAAGCTGCCCATTCCTGCTTCTACCAAGAGGTGTCTTTTAAAGTGTGGGATAAATGGGCATGTGCTGTATAGTCAGGTGCAGTGAGGTATTTCAAGCACCCTCGTGTTTCACAGCCACTGCTCCACTTTTTAAAGACAATAGCCTCTAGGCGCTGTTTTCATGACAGCGCCATGGGCCGTTGTAGGCCGGAAATCAAAGAAGCGGAAATAAGGGAGTGGAAACTTGGTAGAAGGAAACAGCGATAACTGTCTCTTAAATGCAAGTTATTAAAGGTGTGTAAAAAAAACTATGGGAATCTTCAGGTGGCTGTTAAGTGTGGTAGGGCCCCATTTTATCACACGCACGGTAGCCTGGGAAGGCATGGGGCAGCTGTAAGGAGCTCCAGACCTGTTTGTCCATAGTAATGCAGCGCTAACTACTGTTAGCGCTAATTATTTTACTACTACTAATTATTCTACTACTGTTGTCTAATTATTATTAGATGTTAAAGCTAAAAAGATAGCCTATGTTTACATCCATTGTCCCCCACAGTGGGGAATGTGAGATAAGCAAGCCATAAGCCTTTCATTTGTGGAGGACTATAATGTGCTATGCAACCTTTTCATCTTTCACACCACACTTCTTCCTCTTTTACTCTGCGTGGCATGTCTGATCGCCTAATAATACTGATGCAGCTACCACAGTCTCTCACTCCTTCTCGATACTGAGGCAGCTCAAACCTGGTGTAACCCAAGATGGTGGGAGGAAGATAATGAGGTTGCACGAGGACACATGGAGGATTTGGAATTGTTTTACTTTACAGACTAGGGAACTCAGATATTCACTCTATTCCATATATACCCCATACAGTAGAAGGTGCAAAGAGGAGATGGGAGGCTGAACAACTTATTAACCCCTAAAACAGGCTAAGAGGGTGTAGAAAGAAATCCTAGAGAAGGAGTACGTGACAGAAAGGGAGAAAGGTCCAAAGTCCTTTTTCCAAGATGCCCACTGATTCAAACCCTCCAATGTTCTCAAATGGATATTGGAAAAAGTGGACACTACAATAGTGGGGTGAAGTGTGACCGGTTATTTTTGGAGGGGGGGTTCGGGGAAATAGAGGCGAGGTGATCATCACAAAGGTGCTTGCCTAGAACAATCTTGAACATCTCAACACTCACCTTGAAAATAATGTGCCCCAGATAAAAGTGAACTAGAAGGAGAGGCCTTGTTCAACTCAAGCTGTCCGTACATAGTTCAAGTCCCAAACAATCCCACTATAAACACAAAAAACATCTGACCCAACACACTACATTGTACTTCTCCTAAAAGGCTTAGAGTGGATTTGAAACAGCCAAGTAATTAAGAGGAATATCACATCCTGCTTTCATAATCCTCCTTCTAATGCCCTCCCATTATAAATGTGTGGAGACCCCTCATTAGTTTATTACCACTTGAGACCTTTGTACTATCTTGTTCAAGCCAGCAGAAGGAATATAGATTTATATCGCCCCTTTCTAAGTCAAGCCTGGGCAGCTTGCGTTGCTTTGCGAGGCATGCTGTATTCGAGTATGAGCTTGAAGCTCCGCCCATATTTTTGATTGGCTTGTATCATTGTCCTCTGTGGATGCTTCGTTAATAGGCTTTTTAGTCCCTCCTTAGTACCGCCTTGTCTTCATTTGTAAGCTCCCATGAGGACTGGCCTTTTTACTTCTGTTGGTACACGGTATGTCTTATTTAGTCTGTAAACACTATTTTCTTCATTAGAGTTTCTCCTACTGCAGGCACGGCTTTCCTGCAACATTCAGCGGACCATGCCCGCTTTCACTTTCCAAGCAGTCCGGGACAATTGAGGCCCCTTCTTTGAAGTGAGATAGGTCTTGCATTTTCTTTTTTTTTAAATTCTTTTTATTGATTTTTCAAATAATATGCGCAGCAATGCTCCAGGAAGCAGCATAACAATAACAAACCTTACAACCACGCTGTGACCTACTGAGTACAGGAGTAATACAGTACTGATATACATCTTATCTCTATTGTGACACACCTTGATAGTTCATTACAGTGACCATTACACCAATATCTCTTTTTTCAGTCTGTAGGGTGATATTAGTTTGCTGAAGGAGGTATTGCTTGAGCGGCTCCCATAAGTCTCTTGGCCTGGGCGTCACAGGCAGTTCTTCTGCAAACAGTGCTAGTTGCTCATTACAATAAACCATATCCTTGATCCACATTTTGATGGTCGGGGCTAGAACGCTTTCCCAATCTAATGCCACACGACGCTTAGCCAGCAGTAGTGCAATACGAACAAACTTTCCTAATGCTTCCCTCAGCTGTGGCACAAAACATAATAAGCAGACTGTAGGTGTACACTGTAAGGTAGTCCCCATCATACCTTGTAGTTGTTGCAATACACCCTCCCAGTACATTAAGACATGACTACACCACCATGCAAGGTGAAGAAAGTCAGCGTCAGGATGACCACACCGTTTACAATTACTTGTGTCCCTAAGGTCATATCTATGCAGCCTGGCCGGGGTGTGGTAGGATTGCTAGATGTATTTGAAATGGATTATGCACAAGTTTCCGTTAGACGTAAGGGACCTAGTCAGTCTACAAATATGCTCCTAGTCTTTGTCTGATAGTTGAGGAGTTACACTTTGGTTCTATCGAGCTAGACTTCTGTCCGGCACAGGGACACTCTCTTCCCTTACTTCCCTGTACAATTTTGTAACCAATTTGTGTTGAGATGGAGTTACCAACAGCATCTGTAGGGCACATAGTGTTGGTGGTTTGTCTGGGTATGTGTGATTGTGATCCCTAACCACGCGCCGCAATCTGAAGATGGTAAAATAAAATAATAGTGAGGGATTTGTTATATAGGATAAGTGTTCCTCTGTAAGAAAGTGCCCCTCTGGATATATATCCTCATCCTGCATGCACACGAGACCGACTTCCCTCATGGCTTTAATGGGGCATTCTTCTTGTGTTACAGAGAGGGCTGCATGGTATGCTATAGGTAGTGCCGGTGCATATAGAGGCAGTCTTTTAGTAAGTTTTCCTATGGCTTGCCATGCTGCTATAGTTGTTTCTACTGAATTAATTTCTGCGCAGGCGTGTTCCTGCGGGTGTGTGTGATAACCCCTGCCAGCGGAACCGAGTGTGAGTCCCCATCTTCCGCCGCAACATGCGGAGTGAAAGAGTGGGGCCTGAACCAGTGATATGCTTATTGCGCCTGTGTACATAAGTAATAAAGATATAGGTCTGGTGCACTGAATCCACCCCTAGCATTATCTATCATCAGTGTAGCCCAGATCACTCTGGCCTGTTCACCTCCCCATATCAAGCAAAGAAGCAAGGATTGCACTGCCTTGAAGAATTGACGTGTCAATTTAATCGGAATGTTGGTGAACAAATAGAGGAAACGCAGCAAAACAACCATTTTGACGATCGCTGCCCGATCAGCTAGGGAAAGTGGTAACCTGTTCCATCTGTCCACCTGCTGCTCCAATTTTATGCATGCCCTGCCACAATTTTCTCTGACCACTATATCAGGGTTGCGATGTACCCAAACCCTCGAATCCTTCACCGGTTCTGCAGACCACACGAATGGGTAGTCCATGCTGGGGATACCGTTTTGGTCGTGAGTGGTATAATAATCGATTTATCCCAGTTAATCTGCAGTCCTGAAAAAGACCAAATCGTATATATTCCAGCAACACCTCTGCCAGATATCGACCTGGCTCTCTTAAAAATAGTATCATGTCATCAGCGTAGAGCGATATGCCTGCTGGTCGATGTAAAAAGTTTAGTGCTGATTCCCTGTGACACATGCCAACGGCCTGCTTGAATAATAATGGTGAAGTGTGGCTCAATGATTAGAGCGGCAGACCCTGATGCAGAGGTCTAGCCCAGGACCAGGGTTCAATTCCCCGCCTCAACGGGTCTTGGGCTAAAAAATTCCACGGACCTGATAATTCTCGCCTCGGTGCCTATTCCAATCATGGAGTCCCACTCTGCAACTCTGGGCAATAGCTTGCTTAATCTCCACAACGGCCCCCACAATGCTAAGGATGCCTGGCCTCCACCTTAGGGGTGCCCAGGAGTGGGCGCCTCACAGGGAAAGCCAGGATGGGTTCCACAGCGATATTCGTACAAGTGCCTTGAGACCCTTGCGGGTGAGTAGTGCGCTATACAAGTATACATTTACATTTACATAGGGGGCATCCCTGGCGAGTGCCCCTGGGAATTCTAAATGATTGGGACGTCAGTGATTGGGTCACTAGTGCTGAGGGATCAGCGTATAAAAGCTGCACCCATCCGAGAAATAGTGGCGGAAATCCCAATCTTCTCAATATATGGAACATACAATCCCATTCGTTGGAATCAAAGGCCTTTGCCGCAGCTCAGGATCCAAAACATGAAACATAGCGAAGATCGTTCATAAATTATATGACGTTGTCCTTTCTGGGATGAAGCCGGACTGATCTGGGAGAACCAGACTGGGCATTAAGGGCTGTAGTCTAGTAGCCAATATCTTTGCCAGGATCTTGGCATCAGGATTTATTAACGACAGCGGTCGGTAAGATTTGCAGGTGTCAGGGGCTTTGCAGATTCATGCGCCTCCGCATACATCTCAAGTATGTGGGGGGTAACTAAATTGAGCCCATCCGGCCCTGGCGCTTTCTGTTTGGGCATCGACAGTATAGCCGCTTTGATATCTGCCTCGTCAATTTGTTTTTCTAAATATTGACGTGATGGTCTGATAGCCACACGCAGGCTATGTCTGCCAAGTAGGCATCCAACTAAGGCTCCGTGCGCTTCCCAGCGATGTATAGGGATCAGAGTAAAAGCCGCAAAACTGCTCCACTATCGCCTACGGGCATGGTGGGCCACCGCCTTGGGTGTCTGTGATTTTAGAAATATGGTGAAAGTCCTCCTGAACTTTTTGGGGCCGGCTTATGGCCAGGACGAACCCACCCCCATAAGCACGTGCATCCCGCCGGCGTCCTATACAGCGAATCTCAGATTCCACTAAAGAATCATCGTTTTGTAAAAGGTTGTGAATGCTTGCCAATATATCAGGACTTGGAGTGAGCGTATATTGTTGTTCGGTCTCCGCCAGCTTGCGCTCAACCTGAGCAAGCTGGCCACGGATATCTAAAATACCGGCCGTGGTGCTGATACAAACCCCTCTGATATTTACATTAAATGCCTCCTATAGCGTGGCCGCACTGTCCACTGTGCCTACATTAATTTTAAAATATTGCTTTCTGGCTGTCTGTATTGCGTCATTATAAAGACGGTCCAATAGTGCCTGCGCCCAAAAGCGCCACGTATACGGATTGCGCTTGTTAGACTCTACTCTAAATGTAAGCAGCACTGGATTGTTATCTGACAGTGTTCGAGGGAGTATCAACCCATCTGTAACCCAATTATTCGCCTCACCATTTAAAAAACAATAATCAAGGCAAGACCAGCTATTATGTGTTGGCGTGGCATCCGTGTCCACTTTGGCCGATCAATTCCGTAGTCCACACATCCACAAGACCAAATTCCAAGCATAGCATCATTAATATTCCCGCCAATTTTTGGTGTGCGTACGCCTTGTGGCTTCGATTTATCTAGCTGAGGATCTAAATATGTATTAAGGTACCATCCCCACTCCGTGGCTCCCTCGGGCCACTCACGCATAGTTCTGTATAGTCATGTGAAGGTCTCTAGATCGTCCGCTATAGGGCCATAAATGTTGATCAGTGTAATGAGAGAAGTGCCTAATTTACCTTGTACCATGGCGCATCGCCCATCCTTATCTGTGTATGCTCTGATAGGTGTAAAGTGGATACCCCGCTTCACCAGAATAATCCATGCTCTAGCGTAGGAGGAGTACGATGAAGCCAATTTGTATCCTGCCCATCTAAGTGCAATATTAGCCTCTAAAGCCGCGGTTAGATGCGTCTCCTGTAGGAGAGCGATCTGAATATCATGGTGATCTAGATAAGCGAATACTTGCCTGATTTCTTTGGGGGTATTGAGACCGCGGACATTTCATGTTATGCAGTTGTATTTCTCACCCACGCTCGTACTTATGTAACTGAATTGCCAATGTCATTGTCGTATTGCTATCCACAACAGGTGCATTCAACATTTGTCTCATCTGTACTGTTGGTATGATCACAGCAAACAATCCTAACTTTAACCAACGCCCTCCTCCCACCCACTTCAGCAGACCCAATTTGATAAGCCATCCCTTAATAGTACCAGGCCCCCTGCTCCCACCTCCATCAAACAAACCCCCTAGGAATCAAACATTTTGTGTGGTCTACACACGGGGATAGGAGCACTCAGCCCATAGACCCCGTGACAGCCGTCACATGGGGGTCACCTTAAAAGTACAAGGACACCAACTCCACCCTCCCATGTCAACCATGAATCATTTAAAAAGATAAGGCCGGGTGCAATACCGCATCCTCTGCGAAAGTCCTCCACCCAACAAGTCCAGGCATAGCTGAAAGTACATATTATGAGTTCGAGTTGAGCACCTATTTACGTCTGTATGATCTGCTGCCAAAGCTGCCCTGGAATCCAAGACTCTCTGCAATGTTCGACATAGGATATACAACTGTTATTCCACATCCGATGTATGCTCCTGAAGCTCTTGCTCGCCCCTAGGCGATTGCCTGCGCGGTGCTTGTGCGCCTCTCTGTTTCAAGAATTTTTGCACCTCCTTAGGGTCGTTGTGAAGTCTGCTTTTGCCCCCCTCCGTAACACTGAGACGAGTGGGGTAGATCATTGCATATGGAATATTTTGGTCAGGTAGCGCATTCTTGACATCTATGATCATCTATGATCTCACCGCAGCAGGGCCCTGACCAACCGTACAATCCGCCGCCTCAGGCCGCTCCCACCTGGACTCCTCAGAGCGATCAAGGCCTCACATCCTCCGGTCCCAGCAGCGCTGCAATGATTAGCCGCCCAGCCCCACCAGCGGCGTCCTCCGAGCAGGAGAGGTATCGGACAGACGCCACTTCACAGCCTCCTCGGCACCGCTACTCCGAAGCCGCACATGTGCCCCTCACAGGTCCTGCGCTGTCGGCAGGGTCGTCGCCGTAATCGATGTCTTCCCAGGCAATAGCACTTTCAAACTTCGGCGCGTCATTTATTACAGTGCTCCGGTGAGTGGATCTGTGGATTCTGGTGCATAGAACAGGCTGGAGATGGAGGATAATTACAGGATTGTTAGGCGACCGCAAGGAACTCGCCTACGAAGCGGCCATCTTGCCGGCTGGGCTAGCTCCGCCCAGGTCTTGCATGTACAAGAGTTTGAGCAATTGGCACTGTAAATGACAATGCGTTTTATTTATGTGTTAATTATTAAAACAGATAAATAAAAGGCATTGTCATTTACAATGCAAATAGCTTAAACTCTCACAAACGCGAGACCTATTGCATTTAAAATGCTTGTTTATTCATAGCGAGAGAACACATGAATTCAAATGTCCATTGATTGTTCAGCAAAATAGCTTATCTTTGACCAATTTTAGTTTGTAGCAGTAGGATAAGATCTGCCTTTAGTTTAACCTGTTGACCGCGGCTGGAATTCCGCCACGGTGCGGGTGATTTATGACTGGGCGAGGTCAGGACGGCCTGGGCCGTCCTACGCACACGCCCAACGTGACGTCAGATAGCCGGGGGCTGTCCGACGCACGGAAAGGGTTAAAGAAGTAGTTCTCAATTTTATTTGCTGAACTGGGAGGTTTAGACCTTTAACGTTCATTGAAATGATGTTCTGATTTCTAACTGAATTTGTGGCAGCCATCATAAGCTTAACAACAAATGAGTGTAGCCTGTCTAGATCCATATGTTGTGGATACGCTGATGTACAGTGCGTCAGACAAGGGGAGTAATGTGAGCACTGTTTCAACCAGGCTTGAGTGGTGCATACAGAGCGAGATTTTGGATAAACATGAGCTATGTTAACATTGAAAAACTCCATAAAATACCTAAAAACGGACCCTGATATCCCTGTCCCCCACAAGAGGTAAATAGGCAGAGACGACAACTAGACGTCAACCCACAGTCACCAATCAATCAATCAATCCTGGCATTTGTAAAGCGCACTATATGCCCATGGGGGTCTCAAGGCGCTGTGGAGGGGGAAAGCTGCTACTGTTCGAAGAGCCAGGTCTTGAGAAGTCTCTTGAAGGTTAGAAGGTCTTTGGTCTGCCGCAAGCAGATGGGGAGAGTGTTCCATGTCTTAGCGGCGTGGTGGGAAAATGATCTGCCACTGGCGTTCACTCTACGGATGCAGGGGATGGTGGTGAGGGGGCGGTCTGCGGAGCTGGCAGGTGGGGGTGTATAGGCTGTTGAGGTACGCTGGTCCGGTGTTGTGGAGTGCCTCGTGTGAGTGGGTGAGGAGTATGAAGGTCATCCTCTTGCTGACAGGGAGCCAGTGCAGGTCTCTCAGGTGGGGTGTGATGTGGCTGCAGCGAGGGATGTCGAGGATCAGGCGTGTGGAGGTGTTCTGGATGCGTTGGAGCCGTTTCAGGAGCTTGGCGGGGGCTCCTGCGTAGAGTGCGTTTCCGTAGTCCAGTCTACTGCTGACGAGGACATGGGTGACCGTCCTTCTTGTTTCGGTGGGGATCCACTTGAAGATCCTGCGAAACATGTAGAGGGTGTTTAAGCAGGAGGAGGAGACGGCATTGGCCTGCTTCGTCATGGAAAGGATAGAGTCGTGGATGACCCTAGGTTGCGTGCATGGTCGGTGGGTGTAGGGGGTGCTCTTAGTGGAGTCGGCCACCAGAAGTTGTCCCAGGCTGAGGGGGTGGATCCGAGGATGAGGACCTTCGTCTTGTCCGAGTTCAGCTTCAGTCGGCTGTTCCTCATCCCGTCGGCGACGGCCTTCATTCTTTCGTGGAGGTTGGTTTTGTCGGTCTTTGGTGAGGGAGAGGATCAGCTGGGTGTTGTCGGCGTAGGAGATGATGTTGAGGTTGTGCCGTTGTGCGACGTAGGCGAGCGGTGCCATGTAGACTTTTAACAATGTTGGGCTGAAGGATGAGCCTTGGGGTTCGCCGCAGATGATCCCGGTGGCTTCGGAAGGGGGGAGGCGGACACTCTGTGTTCTGCCGGAGAGGAAGGAGGTGGCCCAGTCCAGGGCCTTCTCTTGGATTCCGGTGTCGTATAGACGTGTTAGTAGTGTGGGTTGGCAGACCATGTCGAAGGTGGCTGAGAGGTTCAGGAGGATGAGGGCTGCGGTTTCTCAATTGCGGTTTCTCAATTGTCAAGCAGGGTCCTGATGTCATCGGTGGTGGCGATGAGGGCAGTTTCGGTGCTGTGGTTGCTGTGGAACCCGGACTGGGACAGGTCCAGGATGTTGTTCTCCTCGAGGAAGTTGGTCAGTTGTTTGTTGACGGCCTTTTCGATGACCTTCACCGGGAACGGTAGCAGGGAGAGGGGTCGGAAGTTCTTGAGGTCCTTGGTGTACGCTTTGGGTTTTTTGAGTAAGGCGTTGATCTCTGCATGCTTCCAGCTCTCCGAGAAGGTCACTGTCTCGAAGGAGATGTTGATGGTTTTCCAGAGATGGGGTGCGATGGTGCTGCTGGCTTTGTTGAAGATGTGGAGTGGGCAGGGGTCTTCCGGGGATACGGAGTGGATGGTGTTCATGATCTTGATGGTGTCATCGTCGTTGATGTTGGTCCAGGAGAGCAGGCGGTTGGTGCGGGTGGTGGTCATGGAGCGGGGGTCTCAGTGGTGGCCTCGGTGGTGACGGCGTCAAAGCTGTCGTGGATCTCTGCGATGTTGCGATGGACGAAGGTGGCCAGCGGGTCAGGGAGCTAAGGGGGACCTCACAAAGGGCCCCCTAGCCGCTTTTGACAGCACACACAAGGTGCACACTACACTGGGGCCTGGGGTGCTTCTCACCCATTTTCTCATCAATAAAAAAAAATGCCCCCAAACATCGCAGCTGCCCAGCGCTCTTGCGGGGAAGCTGTAAGAAATGAGCCAATAAGGTCAGGCACCCACGGTGCACCTTGAGCCCCACTGGCACTCCAAAATAAATGTGTCCCCACGTTGCAGCTGCCCACTGCCAGGCAGTGCAGCTGTAAATTTAGTGAGATACAAAAAGGGGGTTCAAAAAGGGATGATGAACGGAGCATTTGAGCAAATCAAACACTCACCCCCAGTGAACTGATCTGGGTTTAATCCATCACCATTCTTTAGCTCACTGAGCCACCCCAGTTCAGACATGGCCATATGCAAATCAGTCTGACCCTATGCCTCATGGGAACAGTCCAGCCCAAACTGCCAAGCAATGTCTTCCCTGGACCGGAAACAAGCTACCGAGGACCGGTTTCTGGTATTTCAGCCGTCTTCAGCCCGGCTTGCTTGAATCCAGTGGCAAAGTGAGCAAGGGACTCACGTCTGAGCATACCCTGCCAACTTATGGCGAACAAAGAAAAACCAAAGGAAATGATGGAGGGAGCGTTGACAATACAAGCACTCACCCCCAGTCAACTGATCTGGGTTTAATCCATCACCGTTCTTTAGCCCATTCTGCCACCCCAGTTCAGATGTGGCTTCCCTGCTTGGGGGGACAAGGACGTGGGCCCGCAACTGCAGGGGCACCCTCCTGTTCGACGCCACTCTGAACCCATGTGGTTCCCTCTGTAAAATCTCTCAGGCCAACTAGGCTACACCACTGGTACGCCCTAGCTGTCCATGGCCAGGACCAGGCCTTAGGCCATCCAGATGTAACTGGTCCCTGCCATCTCACAGAGTGGGGGGCAGTAACCCCAGGCACATAGTAGCCATTCTCCACTCTTCGACAGTTCTAGACTGCCACTGATCCTCCAGCCTAAGGTCCGCACCCTCAGGCTGACCAAAAGTCACGGACGAGGTTCTCCTCCCCCAGCTCTCCTCCTAGGGTTCCGCACTCTCCTCCTTTGAAAGGCATCCTCAGAACACCACGCTCCCACCAGTTCAGGAACTCTCTCCGGCAACTGGTCTCCCAACCTAGGGTCTAAACCCTCGGGATGCACCGGGGTCAGAAGCGAGGGCTCCCTCCCTCTTCACCCCCTTCCAGAGTTATGTACCCTCCCAACTGGAGCGGTACCCTTGGAAGCCAAACCGGTCAGGACACTGGTTACAAATGTCCCTTCCTCCAGGTCGGCAGATCCTGAACCTATCCTCCCAACCCAGGGACCAACCCCTGCAGTTGAACACTTGCATGGCACGCCAGGACTTCTGGGGGTGCACACTGCCTCAACCCCATGAGGGTAACACATGACTCAAGTGTTGTGTGACAGTCTGCCTGGCGCAGATTTCCCGACCCCTGTCCATCTGACAGTGCGCGAAGATCCCCCAAGACAGAAGTGGTGTCACCATGGTCAATACCAGGAGACTCGGCCCTTCTGGCTGGTCCCTGACCCACTGGTTCTTCCACTGGGGAACACATCCCCCTCTCACCCGTCACTCTGGACTTCTGTACCCTCCCAACTGGAGCGGCACCGCCAGACACCAGAACCACTGGAGCTCTATTTACAGACGCTACAGGTTCTCCAGACACTAGGAGCTCCCTCTCAAATGTTCTAACAGTACAGCTAGGCCCCCAACCTGGTGTTCTCCTAAGGAACCCTCCAGGTCCTGTGACTTGGTTTCGGGCACCTTGGGGCTCACAGTCCCACACTCACTTCTACTCCACTGAGACAGGGCATGAGCCCCTTCACCCCTCCCACTACACTGGGACCTAGCTGGGCTACTCTGAACCTCTCCCTCCACACAGGACTGGAAGATACCTGAGCCACTCCTTTTGGAATCACTCCCCAATGCCTTTTCAGAATCTTGGGCCTCCACCCAGCGGTCTGCTTCCTGTGCAAGTTCCCAGGGACTAAAGGACTCACACTCCAACAGGTGTTGGCGCAACCCCGGAAAACAACAACTGAGCATGTGCTCTTTGATAACCATATTGACCAATCCATCTACCTCATTCCATATTAACCGTCACCCAATCCATCAGTGCATCATAACATTCATCCGCAAACTACTCCCAAGACTGGTGAGGCAGTTGTTTACTGCCCCTGAACTTCAACCTGTACTCCTCTTCTTGGGAACTAGGTACAACGCTCTGGGATCTGGGAGTGGGACTTCCTGCACTGGACTTCATATTGCTGCCACCACTGGACCCCACCCTCACTGGTGAATCCAGAAAACCACAACTGTACTTGGGGGATAATCTACCCTCTAGAGCTAATTTCCCCCTGGCAAAGGCGCCCTCTTAGCCTCCACTATCCTCTCCTGTGCTAAGACTCTCTTAGTCTCGCACTTTTTCTCCTCCACCCTCAGCTGCGCTATCTCCTTGGCATGCTCTAACCTGAGCTTCTCCAAAGCCAGCTGATGCTCCCCTTCTTCCCTCCGATCTACCCACTCCTCTGGGGATAGGGAAAGGGGTGGGGCACTGCCCCGACACTGGACCCAGCAAGAGACTCCCTATCTATGGGGTCCTCACTATCTACTGGCGTCCCTGTCCTGTCATTTTCTTCCTCCTCTTCAGGCTCCTCAGGGCCACCCTCAGAGCCACCACCCTCTTGGGGGGGCGGCCTGGTTCCTGTCTACCTGTCTCCGTCCATCCTGTTGCCAGTGTAGCAGGGCTGTCCTAAGGTATAGCCAAGTGTCTTCCTCACCCACTGCTAAGCTTCTCTCATCACAGAACCCCCTTAATTCCAACATACTGTATTTCAACAGATTATATGCATTAAAGGTAGGTTCCATTCTGGCAAGGTTCTTAAAACACAGGTGCAACAAAAGAGACCTAGGCGTCTGAGCTGAAGCAAGAGTACACAATTTACAAATGACACTTTTTAGGAGAAAAATACAACTCAGAAACAATAATCCCCAACATGTGATTATCTAAATACAGAGCTTGTAGTGCAACCAGTTGTTACTGTAGTACAGCGCAAACGCAAGCCCTATCCTCACCGCTGACCACCAATGTTAGAAAGGGGATCTCTGGTTGACTAACTCTTCCGCAACAGCCAGGCAGATACCACCACTCTAGTCAGGGAAAGGGAGTTACACGCCAAAGATAACCCCTGCTTACCCCCTTGGTAGCCTGGCACGAACAGTCAGGCTTATCCCGGTGGCAATGTGTAAAGCGTTTGTGCAACACCCACACAGCAGCAACACACTAGGCACAACACAAAAGGAACTCCACACAAGGTTATATAAAAAATAGCCTTTGTATTATAAAAACACATTTGAATGCAATCACATACATATATACACTATGCCCACTGACACGGGCAATATTCACAGGGGATTATATACAGGACCTGGCCAATCGGGCCCAGGTCAGAAGCATCCCACACATATTAAAACACAAGTAATGAAACAACCAGTGACTACTGGTATAATAATGACCTCGGCATTATCACTAGCATAAACACATTAGGCCCCAAACCGCCTTAGTTTCACCACATTACGCAATAGGCCTTACCAGAATAACCACAGTATGCACTAACCTCCTAAGCATAAATACATTACACATGAGGTATCACCATTAGGCCAGAACATTACGCATAAATCTCCTACGCATAAACCAGGTATGCAATCACTGTAGGCATGAACATTTAGTCATTGGTCATCACGTTAGGGCCTGGCACCCTACCAACACTCTCAACTGACCCCCAGGCCAACTGGCCTTTCGCTGGGGCCTCCACTGCCCTATGTCCAGAAAGTCAGGGAGCTAAGGGGGAACTCTCTAAGGGCCCCATAGCTGCTTTTGGTAGCACACATAAAGTGCGCACTGTGCTGGGCCCTGAGGTGCTTCTCACCCCTTTTCCCATCAATGAAAAAAATGCCCACAAACATCGCAGCTGCCCAGCGCTCTCGCGGGTCAGCTGTAAGAAATGCGCCAATAAGGTCAGGCACCCACGGTGCCCCTTGAGCGCCAATGGTACTGCTGCTTCAATACTGCTTAGACAGTGCTGGGTTAAGTAGACATTTTTGTAAACATGTAGTTTTTAACTTAGCTCAAGTTTCGGTCCCAGAGCGCCCCGCTAACAGTTGGAAAGGAGGTTTCAAAGTTATTTGAATAGGCCTTGGGGGGAGCAGCAGAGTCAGATGGTGCAGCAGGCACATAACGGGGCCCCTAGGGTGTGCACCAGTCACTCTCAGCAGAGCTAAATCAAAATTCAGTTTGCAGAGTGTAAATCTGCCTAGTCAAAGGCAGAATTAGTGGCACACACCAGAGCCAGACAACAGGAAAACAATAAAAAATTAGTTATGAGCTGATGAGCAGGCCAAAGTCTCTGTGATGCCATCATGGAGTCAGTGGCTGGCATGTCGGAAAATGAAACAATTTCCAATCCTGTACAACGATCCCTTAAAAAGCCTGTGAAGAAGTTGGCAATAGATAAAGTTGCGCTGTGATGGTAGGATGAGGCTTGTTCAGAATTGTTGAAGATAAGACCCTCAATGGCACCATCTTAGAACCAGGCATGCCAGTATTACAGATTGGCTTTTTAATGAGTTGGAGGCTGCTGAGCAAAATCTTCAGTGAAAGCAGTGCGGATGATGCAGAGCACTAAACAATGCCACAGCAAGGTAGGGGAAGTAGATGATACCTGTAAGTGTGAACGATGAGTCTTAGAATAACATGAGCGCTTCAAGCCTCACAACGGTGTAGTGAGGTTCGCAAGGTTGAAGGTGCTGCACTGTTCAGTAAAATACCTTCTAAAGCAATGTGTAAAGGTGTTTAGACTGTTACTGAATTCTGAGTTGTTCGCTCACCATTGATATCGCTTATGACCGAGATCAGGTCGAATTGTGCATATAAATCCTCATACCAGGTCCGTGCCATCAGGAGTGGCAGAATTACGCTGTCATTCGCCTCGCTGTCCAAGCCATATCTTTCAAACACATGCGTATAAATGTTGCTTACTTTGGTAAAATGGGACTGACGCTGTAGTTAGCTCATGCTAGACACAATGTACCTTTTATAAAATCTTGTGATTAAAGTAACTTTTCTTCAATGCGTAGCTGACCCACCGCACAAACATGCCTGAGGTGGTCATGTCATGCTAAGCTTGTATAACTACACTCAGACGTGCTTTAATAACTATTTTATGGACTCATCACAAGTCGTCCGATAAAAATCGCTTAGTAATACCAGACCCATTTTTACCAATACTGAGTAGTATTAGCACCTAATAACGGGTGATTACAACAGGCACCAGGATGTTAACTGCATATTTATCACAAATTCTGCACCTTTTTCCAGACTCATATTCCAGCTGCAGTGCAATATGAGATCAGAAAGCAGATGGTTATACCAGGTGTGGAATAACAAAGAGAGTGACATTTTGTACATAGACCATGTAATGAGTGATGTAATTTGCAAGGTGATAAACAGTGCATTACAGGGGCATACGTTATAGTTAGCTCAGGTAACTATAACTGCTTGAATTTCACTAACTTTGTATGAGTGAAATCTGAGCCTAACTATAATGTCCCTATAACCTTTGATTTGTTTAATTGAATTACTAAGGTTTTTTTGAAATTCTATTTCCTAACTATAACATCCCTGTAACCTTTGTTTTTTCAGTGAATTTCAAATGTTTTTTAACGTTAAGTAAGATACCCGTTGCAATGCATGGTGGGGGTGGGGGGATTGGACAAAGGGCTTGGCCTGGCATTGTTCTGCCCCCACCCAAACTTGCTGCTCCTATTCCCCTCCTCCATGCCATCCAAGTCCATGACCCGGCTCCCTCATTACAGCCCTGTGTGGCCATTGTTCTGCCACTGCCCTTCCTGCCTGCCCTGATCAGTTATCTTGCTGCCCCATCCACCTCCTCCTCTGCTGTCCGAGTCCATAGCCCCCTCCCTCCTGACCTGCATGGTCCGATGTGCTGCCACTGCCCTCCATTTAGCTTGATATCCCTGCCCACTCCTCCTGCCCTCTGTTGTCCAATTCTGTGCCCCATCATCGCACCCATGCTCTGCCACACCATCAACCTCTCCCTGGCGACCGCCTCGTTCCCCGACGACTGGAAACACGCCGAGGTCAACCCCCTCCTAAAGAAACCCTCAGCGGACCCCACCGACCTCAAAAACTACAGACCCATCTCCCTGCTCCCGTTCCCAGCGAAAGTCATCGAGAAAGCCATCAACAGCCAACTCGCCACATTCATTGAAGAACACAACATCCTCGACTCCTCCCAATCCGGCTTCAGGAAAAACCACAGTACTGAAACCGCCCTCCTCGCCGCAACAGACGACATCCGCACCTTACTGGACAAAGGAGAAACAGTAGCCCTCATCCTCCTCGACCTATCAGCGGCGTTTGACACAGTCTCCCACCGCACCCTAATACGCAGACTCTACAATGCAGGAATCCAGGACAAGGCCCTCGACTGGATCTGCTCCTTCCTCTCCGGCAGGACGCAGCGGGTCAGACTCCCCCCTTTCCTCTTGGACCCCACACCTACCACCTGCGGAGTCCCCCAGGGCTCCTCCCTCAGCCCGACGCTCTTCAACGTCTACATGGCTTCACTTGCCCCCATCGTCAGAACCTACGGACTCAACATTGTGTCATACGCAGATGACACCCAGCTCATCCTCTCCCTATCCAACGAGCCCAACATCGCCAGACGCAACTTTCGAGAAGGCATAGAAGCCGTCGCCAAATGGATGAAAAACAGCTGCCTTCAACTAAACCCCAACAAAACAGAAGTACTCATCATGGGCCCAAACCCCGACGCCTGGAACGACACCTGGTGGCCCACCGCCCTCGGAAACCCGCCAACCCCCACAGACCACGCACGCAACCTGGGAATCATCCTGGACTCCGAGCTCAAAATGGACCGCCAGATCAACTCTGTCTCATCTTCCTGCTTCCACACCCTCCGCCTCCTTCGTAAGACCTTCAAATGGATCTCCCTCGAACACCGAAAGACAGTCACTCACGCCCTGGTCACCAGCAGACTCGACTACGGCAACGCACTCTACGCCGCAATAAACAAAAACCTCATCCGCAAGCTACAGAACATCCAGAACGCCGCCGCAAGACTGGTCCTCAACCTGCCAAAACACTGCCACATCTCCCAGCACCTGCGCACACTCCACTGGCTCCCCGTCGAGGCGAGAATCACCTTTAAGATGCTCTCCCACGCACACAAGGCCCTCCACGGCACCGGACCAGCATACCTGAACAGCCGACTCAAATTCCACGCATCCCAAAGGACCCTACGATCAGCCCAGCTTTCCTACGCCGTGGTCCCTCGAACCAGAAAGACCAGATCGGGAGGCCGCTCCTTCTCCTTCCTCGCGGCCAAAGCATGGAACGCCCTTCCGCTCCACCTCAGACAGACAACATCGCTCCCCATCTTCGCAAGAAACCTCAAAACCTGGCTCTTCGACAGACCCCCTCCTTGATGGAATGGAACCTGCACCCCCCTCCCCCCCCGACCCCTAGCGCCTTGAGACCCTTACGGGTGAGTAGTCGCACTTTAACAAACTCCTGATTGATTGATTGATTGATCATTTGCCTCCTGCTTAGCCTCTGTGCTTAGCTTGCTGCCCCTAATCTCCTTCTCCCTGCCCTCCGATGTCTGTGTACATGCCCCTGCTCCCTCCTTTGTGCCCATCATGTTGCATGGACTGCCACTGCCCCTCCTATCTACTCTGAGTGTTCTATTGAGCTGCCACTGCCCCTTCCACCTGCCAAGCATGGCTAGATGGCACCCTCCTGTCCCTGCCACCCCCACCCTGCCTGTACGAGTTCCGTGCCCCTAGCCCCAATCCCCTCCTTCTTGTCCTCCATTGTCCATTTTGCTCCCACTCCCTTCAGCCCTCCATGCTCTGTTGTGCTGCAACTGTCCCTCCTGTCTGTCCGGTATGGTTAGCTTGCTGCCCTTGCCACTTTCCCCTCTGCTCTCTGTTGTCCATGTGAATGGCCCTGTCCCCTCCCTATTGCTTTCCATGGTCTGTTGTGCTGCACTGCCATTCCGCTTGCCCTGTGTGGTGTATTGTGCTGCTGCAACCCCTGACGCCTGCCCTCTTAGGTCAGTTTGGTGCCCCTGCCCATCTCCCTCCTGCCCTCTATTATCCGAGTCCATGTCCTTACCCTAGCATATGGGCTTTCAACTTCGGCCTCATGGCCATAAAGTCAAGCTTTATTCAGATGACTTGCTAGCTTTAACATATCATCTCCCTTTTCATTGATACCCTGGTCAATTGTTGTAGCTTCTCAAGCTACAAGATAAATCGCTCAAAGACTCAAATGTTGGTATGACAGCTCCCAATTGATTCCATACAGTTATATAGTTGGGTGAAAAATGTACATGCCTCGGATCTTGATCTGTATTTTCTCAATTATGAGGCTATATAAGCCAAAATTAAACTACGTTTTGACCTAAACCAGACATTACCAATTTTGTTAATGGCAGCGGCGGCTTCTCCGCTAATGCGGAGTTGCGTCGCCCCACTGCTTTAAGAGCATTGCAGAGGAAAAATAAAATGATAATAACAGAAGGTTATTAGTATTTTATTTTTCTGTTCTTGCTCAGGTGCGGGCAGGGGTGGGGCTGGGCTGGCCAGAGCAGGGGCCAGGGGGAGGAGTGGTGAGCACTCTCTAAAGTGTGCATGACAGTTTGTCCGGCCATCTTGGCCCAGCCAAACACTCATACACACTTTCATGTTCTGCATCGGCTGTATTGCACAGCCTGGGTGACATACATGCCTACCCTCCCAGTCCCTCTATGATCGCTGAACCACAGCACTCAGACAAATCAAAACGCTGCTGTAAGGCAGAGTCGTGATTGGCTGGGAGAGTCTGGGAGCCTAGGGGTTTCCTGTGACGGAGGAAAGACAGTGGCTGGCAACAGGTGACCAGAAGGTAAGTGTTCTTCCTGTTGCGTGCTTATCTAGGTTCCTGATCGATACTGTGACCTTATGCCCCTATTCGGCTATAAATCCATTTATTCCCTATATTGGCATAACCGTTCAAGTGCGATTTTCTGAAAAGTCATCTCTGGCCTCACACGAACAGAGCCACATTCCAGCATGACTCTCTGCTACTTCCTTTGCGACCAATTAGTGCAATGACAGAGCAGCAGTCACTATCTGATATTCCTAGATAACACTCCGAGTTCTTCAACAAGATAAAAACTTAGCAAACCTGGAAATCCCCGCTTGCTATGTTTTGATTAGTAATGGAACTCTAATGAGCAACTGATAACTGTCACTTCCTAGTGACATCTTTAATTGACGTCTTATGTCCAGCAAACTTGCGTCAAACCCGGCACCTGTCAGGTATAAATATTACCAACGTTGCCTTAAGCAATGAGCGAACCTGTTGCTGATGCCAGCTGCCTGCATGACCCCGTGTTGGTAAAAACTAGCACTCTGTCGCTGCAGCCTGCTATCCTGTGGTGGTGAAGCTACTGATTACCATTATCGCCGCTACAGCGCGAACTATGGTTCAGTACGCTTGAGGAGCCGTGCAGCCGTCCTCTGCGAAGACATCCAGCCCAGCTGCCCGCGGACGCTGTCACCCCTCCTTCCTCGACGCGCTGAGAGAAGCCGCTGAATTTCTCGTGCAGAGAAATCCAGTCCCGGCGCTTCCGGTTTACCCTCGCGGGTGACTGGGATATCGAGAGAGACCCCTGAAGGAGATACCAATCCTCCATCATTCTATTCAGAGGTATGGTGTTGACTAAACCCTTAGACGAGAATTCTTGAAACAAACCTTGGCAAAACCAACTTAACTTAAAGCTACTTACTTACTCCCCTTCTCACGTGTTAGGCTTAGGTCAGGCACACTGGGGTAGGCTTAGTTAGAAGCACCAGTTGAGTATGTTAGCCTAATGTATATATGACTGTATATATGTTTTATTACTTTTAAACCATTGTATGGCTAAGAAACCATATCAATGCTTTTACAGTTCTATTTCGCAATACTTATCTTACTGTACGAACTTTTTATAATAACAGTTATTGCAATTGTGGCAATACATTTCTCTTGTACGAGAAGAAAGACTGTTCAATAAATGTTAACCCTTTATTGATACACGCCCGTCTCTCTATTCTCTACATACTGTGAAAGTAAACTGCACTAGACTGACTGAGTGAAATCTATGTCTATTGTTTCACACGACCCTAGAGATCGACTCTTGATCTGAGGAGCAAAGTTGTCATGTTGCACGGTTGTTGGAAAACTGAATCCCTTCTTGTCTGTGCCAAGGAAGCTGATCACTTCCTATGCAGAGAAGAAAGTTTCCAGTGACCTCTGAGCTAGTTGGTAACACAACCCAATTAAGTTTAGCATAGTCAGTGGAGGCCTGGAATATAAGCAGTTCCACGTCGATACTACTGTTTATGTTATTCCAATGCGCAGGGCCTAGTGGGAAACTAGGAACTACACTACATGGCGCCCAACGTTTGGTAAGGCGATAAACTAACGCAAGACTTATAGAGTAACTCAGTCGTGCATATTTCACACCCCTTTCTCCCGTAAATACTCCAATAGACGTCTGGAGTGGGTGAAAGGTTAAAATCCGCCCGACCTTAGTAGGAAGAGATTCCTATGTAAAGCTCTGGTTTATTCAACGTTGAAGGATACAGTGTTCCAAAATATTGTGCATCTAATCTTTGTCTCCTTGGAGACCTACTCTGCAAAAACCTGCATTTTTTAAATGTCAGACAATGAAGAAGAAAGGGAAGCAGCTAGGCTGGCTTCCATACTAATAGAGGAAGACACGAGTCTCCTACAGACAGACCCGGGTGCTATTATCATCCCGGTCCAGTTAAGAAGATCTATAACTTTAAAACTTATAGAAAACGGACTGACACCTCAAGGTGGTACAGTAATTTTCGTGATAGAGGCTCACGAGTATCGGCAGACAGAGGTATTCTATTCATGGATAAACTTTCCAGCGGTAAACGCTATAACACAAGAGTTTCACTATTACAAAATAGAGGAACCTCGGGATGAGTACGCCCCTTTCGAGGAGGTTGAAATTCCACTTAAATTTCAAGAGCACCTGCTCTGGTTTAATGGCGCCCTAAAACACAATGATCACATAGCTAGGCTCGGTCCACTAGGTAGACCAGGAGCCACGTGGCCGGTTCTAGCCAGCTACACACCACATCCTGACATTACAACAATGTCTAGAGAAGAGCTGTTAGCACAGCTAAACACATTAATAAAAATACATAGGCAATTAGTCCAATATGTAATACGGACTGCAACAGTCCAGCCAGCTGTCAATACACCACAGCTGACCCCTCATCAGGGGAACACAAATAAAATTACACCACAGAACATACAGTCATGTCTTGGTAAAACACCCGTAAAACGGGAACAAATTCCTTTCTGGTTAGCCCAGAAAATCACTCAAATAGAGGCAGTATTTCCTGATACTACCCCTATTGAGAAACACAGAATCTTGACCATCTGCCTTCCTATGGGAATCGCACCACAAGTGGAGGACTGTGACACTTGGGGTACAGTCTTTGCTTCCATTTACACAAAAACACACGGTGTTCCGTCTATGGCGGTAATACCAGACGTGCTAAAACAGATTCAAAATGAATTCGGTCCAGAGCCCGCTTTAAATCTAGGTATGAAATTACTGAAAGACTTCAAGCAGGTCACGGCTATATTATTAGCCAACATAAAGGGAGAAGCAGCATCTGTGGCGATTCGCCAGAAGTTGAGGGAAACAGATATAAAAGATCCTGTTGAGCTTGCAAAAATAATAGAAAAATGCTATGAAGAATTAGGTAGAGACAGCTTGGGTGGAAAACCAGTTAAGCCCCAACTGCTCGAAAATCCTGAAAAATGATTTATTAAAAATAATTCAAACACTCCTAAAAAGAGCTGGGATGGAAATAAACAATCCACTCCCAAGGAAAAAGTTTTCCAGTCCAGTGGAAGGTCTCCTCGACGGAGGGAAAGAACTCCGACTCGAGAACGCCAGTCTCCCCAGAGGGAGCCCTCTGAGAAAAGATATAACCTTAGAAATAGGGATAATATAAAAAAACCTGATAGATATCAAAGTATTGATACACGTCCCTCTCGATCTTTTCCACAGAATTCGGAAAGAAGAGGACGGTCAGACCCAGGAGAGCACACCAAGTCCAAAGACAAGGAACCTGCTCAAAATAAGAAATCTCAATTTCAGAAAAAGAAGGTAGCCAGTATTAGAGTAATCAACCATGCCGAGAATACTGAGGACACAGTTGAAAAACGGGGAGTGGGCATTGACAATGTTGGACAGTGCAGCAGAAATCAGTATAGCGCGCAAGATCTTGATGAGTCATCTGGAGACAGTGGACACGAATGAATTCATTCAGGTTGAAACTGCCGACGCCAGACTTAGCGAGCCCCATAAAATATACGAAATAACATTGCGTATAGAGGGTGATAAGACTAGGAAAATTAAGGGTCTATTTTGGGATAAGCTCTCGAAAGGCTATGATATTCTGTTAGCTGAAAAAGATTGGCCACCGGAGTTTGTCAGGGAGTGCCCTCGTGGCGAAGAAGTGATTATGCCTGCCTTCTCGAATCACATTCCGATTCATAAAAAATACACATATGCAAGGAAATGGGCAGTAGCCCAGGCACCTGCATTGTATAAAAATCATGTAGGATGGGATGAGGATTCACCGCCTCACAAAATCCAACTAAAAAGTGAACCAACTGCCCAACGGCAGTATCCCATAAAGCAAGAAGCTAAAAAACAAGTCAGGGAGATCTTAGATCAACTTGAGTACCAGGGGGTGATTGAAACATGCACCTCTCAAATGAACAATCCTTTGTTTCCTGTCTCCAAGCCAGACAATTCAGTCTAGTTTTGGACTACAGACACCTTAATACATGTTGCAAAACTTTTGCAGTACAAAACTCGCATAGTGCAGCCCTAATGAATAACATAGTTAGGAAAAAGTACAAAACGACATTAGACATTTCTAATGGTTTCTTTTGTCAAAACATTGCACCAGAAAGCAGGTACTTGACCGCTTTCTCCGCATTTGGGTCACAGAAAAAATTCTGTCGACTCCCACAGGGGTTCAAGAACAGCCCAGGACTATTCTCAGCTAGGGTAACAGAGTTACTACAAATCTATGATGATGAAGCATTGTCTTACGTAGATGATATTTATCTCACAGACGACGACTTGGATACTCACTTGAAAAGAGTGAACACCATTATACTTGGGTTCGCAGCAGAGGGTTACAAATTCAACTTTAAAAAGTCCCGAATTGCCCATCTGACAGTACTGTTTTTAGGGTACGAATTATCAAGTGAAGGGAAAAGCCTAGCGGACAACTTCTTAGAGAAGTGCGCTGTACTCCAAGCTCCAAAAACGCTGAAGAATTTACAATCCATACTAGGTTTTCTGAATTTCGGAAGAACTTACATACTAAATTACGCAGAGAGGGTTAAACCTCTCTACGAACTAATAAAACCTGATTTAAAACAAATCAATTGGACTCAAAAACACACAGAAATTTTGAGATCACTGCAAACAGACATGTTAGCAAAAACAAAATTAGATACACGTGACAACACGATCGATCTTGTAATCCGAGTCATCCCAGGAAGATGCGGATTCACGTACCTAACCTCTAATGAGGGAGAAAAGGTACCTATTTCAATTAAATCTCACTTGTACACACAAGCAGAAAAAACATTCAGTCACACAGAAAGAACTGTGAACGCTGTGCAAATCGCATTAGCAAATGAACGAGAACTAGCACACGGCAAACGGATTAATATCCTTACAGCGGAATCCGCCTTCGAGGCGCTATTCAGCCCAGTAAACCTGCCTACAGTGTCACTGGACCCGAAATGGATACAGTGCATAGATTCTCTTGGAGCGGAAGACGTGAAATACTATTTCGCCCCGCAATACAAAGAACTGAATGATTTAGAATATGAAGAAGAATATCCTCTGCCAATCGAAATCCTGCCTCTCCCACAATATGCCTGTATAATCTATACAGATAGCTTTGTACAGCATTTTAATGTAGAGAGCAAATCCTACAATGCAGCATGTGCGATCATTAAAGGTCGTTGGCTATGCGGTAAATTCAGACCGAAAGTAACAAAAACTGAATCTGTAAGAAACTGTTCGGTTCAGAGAACTGAAATCAGATCTTTAAAGATGGCGCTCGAAAATGCAGAACGCGAATTCCCCACACTTATCGTGTGCGATTCTCATTTTTGCGTCAACTCTTACAACAATAAGCTACAGAGTTGGATTGAAAACGACTACAAAGATGACACAGGTGCCACAATAAAGCATAAATTGCTCTGGAACGAGGTAGCTCTTTTAAGTAAAGAACTACAAAAGACTCACGTGATTCACGCACAGAGTCTTCAACGTGATGGCGTTCACGTTGCAGGGAATTCATTGGCTAATACAGCCACCGCGGAAGCAACTAACCCGGCTTCCGTAGCCACAAAAAAGCGTACAGATAAGTACATAGACGGGGAAACAATGCTGGCAGTAAAAACGACCGTAAAAGGCGACTGTGCAGCACTACCCGTAAACTATCCACTCAATTATGCATACATAGTCGATGCAAACTCCGTTCCTTTTGCTCGAATCCCTGGAGTGGGGGATAGAGTAATTCCAAACATGAACAGGAGAATATTTTTAATAGCAGACGCACACATGGGTTTGGGTCTACGGCACAGAGAGATCAAGGAATCACTGACTGAATTACAATCAGTATTCTGGTGGCCGGGAATGAGTGTAGAACACCAAATATATGCAAACAACTGTGAAAACTGCAATAGGGATCGCAGTAAGGAACCTTGCTACCGGCTACCAGTCAGAAAGAGCGTAACGCTGCCTACACCCCATCCTGCGTCCTATTAATAGTTAAGACAAAAAGCACTTAAAAAAATGAGGTCCCCAGCGCTCGGCTGACGCTAGAACGGTTATAAAAGATTAGCGAGTCCATATCGGCACATACGCAATTACCACGTTCCATTCTGACCAGGGTCCTGCTTTCAGCTCTCGAGCTTATGAGGAGGCCAGGGCCAGCATGGGAATTGGGTTGTGGTATTCTTGTCCGTCGCACAAGTGTGATAGAAAGAAAAAACCGGGACATAAAGCAATCTATAACAGCGAAGGTATTAGGTTCAGGCGCTGGGTGGGTCAAACATTTAATAAGTGTCCAGACTAGTCTTAACAACATGCCAAGAAATTCTCTAAAAGGTTTCAGCCCATACGAACTATTGTTCGGAATTAGAATGAACGTTCAGGACCTCGATAGTCAGATGTCAGTGGTACAAGCAGAAACAAAGCACTTTGATGTAAAAGACCGTTTGGCTGTTTTACAGGAACTGAATGAAACAAGAAAATCATTAAGCAACATAAAGTTAAAGCAACAGCCAAATACCACTGACGAGGCACCACCCGCAACAGCCCCAGCAAGGCCTGTCTGGATTCCAAAGATTGGGGATCTAGTCAGAGAAAAGATCGCGGTTAAGAAGGAATTTGGGCCTTCTTACAGAAAAACAGTACCTGTCTTAGCAGTCACCGGAACAAGATCAGTTGTGCTACCGCCCCTTGCTGGTAAAAAGGAGAACAGAGTCGTGTCCATCGATTTGGTAAAACCACAAGCATGTGGCCTATAATCAACAGTAGGCCCAGTGGACTCCCAAGAAACAACAGAATACCCAAACTTGCAACAATCCAAGAGGTTCAAACTGAAAGACTAATCACATTCGATCAGCCTGCAGTGCACAATGAAGGACTATGCAATAATGCCATGGAACTCGTGCCTCTTGAAAGACAGATTGAAACAGTTCATCAAGAAACAACACCAGTCTACACTAATGTGGCATCAGAAAGTGCTACCGAGAGACAGATTGAAAGAACAATCCCATCAATTGACAGAACTGCCTCTGGTTATTTCATCAACTTCGACAACTTCTCTGAAGATTTAAGCGACCCCGAAGTGATGCCAGAAACAAAAAAGTCTTTTAAAGAAAAAGCAACGGAACTCTTTCATCAACTGAAGGAAATCTACCTCGTTTCCCCTTGGCTAGAGTTCTGGTTCGGTCTAGGTGTATTTTTCCTCCTGCTTTGGCTCATCATGGTACTGTGTTTGGGAAAATTCATTGAAGGAAAATATATTACAATGGACACAGCAAGTCAGAACATCAACCTAGTCCTGAAACCACACAGATCATCCCATGTGAAGAAAAGAGAACTGTCAACAGTAAATGTCACAGCAATTCCAATACCTGGTGGGGTAGTATGGGAGAAAACAGACTATGAGATCTATGGTCCGGTCGAAATCCTGAAGTATCCTCATCAACTAAAGGTTTCCTTAAGTGACTTTGTGACACCAAGTACATTCTCTGATGATTGGGACTTTAACAGTATTAATGACATGATGTCTGATTTAGTAATGTCAGCTAGATTCACAGATCATGATTATTTACAAGGTTCATCTAGTTATGAGCAGTTATTCTGTTACACCCACTATGGGGATCATTACTTGCATAAATCTGCACAGCCTAGAAATGTTTTTATGTATAATCAATGGGAACATTGTTCTACACCACCTAAAAGCAGTTCTAAAGCATTTTTTGAGAAATTCAAATACTTCTCAGGGTTTAACACCAGTGATGCAGAAACGTTTTATTATAAACTGTTAGATAAAACAGGCATGAAAACAATGCTGACAAATTCTAAATTGATATATTCAGAAGCATTTTATGACAAAATGATGACATTTGGTTTTGATTATTGGAAAAATAATATTGAAACGAAAACAATTTGGGGTACAAAAGATTGGCAGGTGCAAGGCATAGAAGCACTATTTAGAACCTGCATGATACCAGAACAAATGTTGTTTTTAAATGACACAATACACCAAACATCTTGTCTTGGCCTAGCTAAGAACAAAGAACTTAAAACACCGTCTATACCAAAGCCAATACCTGAAAATACAACAGCTGATATTGAGTTAGACGTGTCACAAATTTTACATTTCAACAGAACACATCCTGATTGGAAAAAGTGGTTAATCTGGCCTACAGACACAAATAGCTGTCAAGATAGGTTCCTGAATAAAACACAGGGTTTAAAAATGACCAGATTAGACCCTAGATATTCCCAGAGACAACATCCAGGGATTATAACAACATACAGTGTAGGGAAACTCTGCCTAGAATGGCTTACTACATCCACACTGGCTGAAATTAAGCAACACTTGTCTTTATTAAAAGATGGTGCTGATTTGCGCGACTTCATTCTTGGACCACGCAAACAGCGTCAAAAGCGTTTCATAGCGACCAGTATCTATGCTGCTTACAACGAGGCTTGGAAAGTAAAGCAAATTGAAACTGCTGAAAAAATACGAGAAATTGATCGTATTAATTTGTAAGAAATCACTTTCTGTAGTAGACAATGGGTTAATGACTCTGTCTTCCAGAATATATTCTTTGGACAATATTGTATCCTCTGCCTTTGATGTGATAGACAGAGATTTGCTAATGTTACAACATGGCCAGTCTCAATTACGCTCTATTATAGAATTAGGCTGGACGCTGCAAAATCTTCGTTCAGGCTATGTGCCTTGGCGTTTAATCAACACAACGTCATTATTTTCCATTTTTAACCTTACTGATAAACAGATCAGTTTGGCACAGAAAGGAGCAGACTATACAATCTTGAGCATCGAGAAACTCGAGAGATTACAATTGACAATGTCAGAGAGCCCTGTCATTGAATGGATAATACACGGAATTATCACAATTCCGATAACAACTTTCCGATTTCATAAATGCCTTGAGTACATACCTGCTGGCCAATATGAACAATTGGGTAAGGGATATGTAAAATCCGAATGGAAATTACCATACACTCATTCTTGCTATAGTGACAGCGACAAAAATGTATTTCTTAGTGGTGACAACTGTAAACACTCACTAAGCGGTATACTTTTGTGTCAGGGTATTAATTTACACGGAGCATGTGATGGAAATTCAAACAACCTTTCATGCCACCAGCTAGTCACACCTGCAACTCAGATAGAGCCCTTCTTTATGCAACTCGCAAACGGGAGTTACATTCTTAGAACGGATCACAGGTGCTGTGGCCTGACGCCAGGGAAAAGTTATCTAGTACAAGTTACGTCCATGGTCAAATGTTGCATGCAAGCATTGTTCCCGAGCGGGCCTCCAGACATAGTGACTCCCCTCTGGCCTCGTCTGAATCTCTATTCTATACGAATTGATACATTAAGCAAAATGAAATCTGTGCTTTTACAGACAACAGTGCCTATAACGTCATCTAAAGAGACGTATGATCTTCTAGTCGCAAGGACGGCTACTGAAGTCCATGACCTTTTATCAACAAATTGCCCCGTGCATTTCGTAGAAATGTTCAGCCAACTCCTTAACATGTCTAGTGCAACAAGCATCCCAGGCATATTTAAGACAGTCTTTACGGGACTGCTAACACCCTTCCAGGCAATTTTGGGAATCTTTCCTAATTTCGTGCACTCCATTTTTGGTGGTATTCCACTATTTTTGGGACTCATCGCAGGGATTCTATTTTTGACCATCCTGCTACGTTATGGCAAGCCTCAGCTCAGACATAGCTCCCATGGGAATGGAAGAGACAATCCTAGCAATGCGCTACAGGGACAGGATAACTAACGTCCTCGGATTGGCCAGGCTAAGAGATCTAAACATGACCTGGTTCCTTTCATTCAGACCGATATGGCAAAATTGCATTTTACCTGTGCTACGGTGTATGCTTTGCGGCGAGGAATGCGTGTTGGACATCTGTCTTTCACTTCCATCAGCAGTACCAATGGACGTCGATACTTTGCTAAGTCCAATAACGGCTCACGCATTGTGTTGTCCCCAGCGGCTACCAATCCTGATGACGGCATTCGTGGAGACTCCTGTACTACAGCCAAGTGGTAACAGTGGAGCGAGTGACAAAAGCAACATCATCCAGGTACAACGTTCTGTGAGCATTGCTGGTCCTGCCTTCGATGACAGCAATCATTCTCACACCTGCCAAGTTTCAGCGCTATCTAACTTGGTTGAACTATCACCTGATTTTGTAGACCAATTCTTTGCGAGCCTGTCTGATACGATGTTCTCACCCATAGAGAAACAATAACTTTTGAGAAGCTTTCCGACACACAGCGTTCCCATGAACTCTGAATTCGGCCTTCAGTTTTGATCAACAAAAAACTGCCTAGTGCTTTGGAAATCTATTTTTCTTTGAATTGGACAAATTTTTCTAATATTGACCTTTTTTGGCACGAACAATTCTTTGCTTAACGTAAAAACTATTCTTAGAGAACAGAAGCTTCACACTTCTATTTCTAAAACACATCTAGAGACATAACAACATAACACCAGCCTCTAGCACACATGTTATTACAATGCATTTTTATGTGATGATTTATCTCGCATTTCTTCTGTCAGAGATACTTCACGTGTAATTCTTTTTGCATAATCGTTCATTGATTTCATATGCAATACCTTTTGAATGGTTACTATGCTTTAAAAAAAACGTACAGTACCTAAATTCCATGTATTACAAGTACGCCTATTTCGAATGCATTTATGTATTTTGGGGTGGGCAATGTTACACATGCATCTTATTGCTTAGTTTTAGTAATTTTGATGGACATGTAGACGTGGAGTGGGTGTTGCGTGCTTATCTAGGTTCCTGATCGATACTGTGACCTTATGCCCCTATTCGGCTATAAATCCATTTATTCCCTATATTGGCATAACCGTTCAAGTGCGATTTTCTGAAAAGTCATCTCTGGCCTCACACGAACAGAGCCACATTCCAGCATGACTCTCTGCTACTTCCTTTGCGACCAATTAGTGCAATGACAGAGCAGCAGTCACTATCTGATATTCCTAGATAACACTCCGAGTTCTTCAACAAGATAAAAACTTAGCAAACCTGGAAATCCCCGCTTGCTATGTTTTGATTAGTAATGGAACTCTAATGAGCAACTGATAACTGTCACTTCCTAGTGACATCTTTAATTGACGTCTTATGTCCAGCAAACTTGCGTCAAACCCGGCACCTGTCAGGTATAAATATTACCAACGTTGCCTTAAGCAATGAGCGAACCTGTTGCTGATGCCAGCTGCCTGCATGACCCCGTGTTGGTAAAAACTAGCACTCTGTCGCTGCAGCCTGCTATCCTGTGGTGGTGAAGCTACTGATTACCATTATCGACGCTACAGCGCGAACTATGGTTCAGTACGCTTGAGGAGCCGTGCAGCCGTCCTCTGCGAAGACATCCAGCCCAGCTGCCCGCGGACGCTGTCACCCCTCCTTCCTCGACGCGCTGAGAGAAGCCGCTGCATTTCTCGTGCAGAGAAATCCAGTCCCGGCGCTTCCGGTTTACCCTCGCGGGTGACTGGGATATCGAGAGAGACCCCTGAAGGAGATACCAATCCTCCATCATTCTATTCAGAGGTATGGTGTTGACTAAACCCTTAGACGAGAATTCTTGAAACAAACCTTGGCAAAACCAACTTAACTTAAAGCTACTTACTTACTCCCCTTCTCACGTGTTAGGCTTAGGTCAGGCACACTGGGGTAGGCTTAGTTAGAAGCACCAGTTGAGTATGTTAGCCTAATGTATATATGACTGTATATATGTTTTATTACTTTTAAACCATTGTATGGCTAAGAAACCATATCAATGCTTTTACAGTTCTATTTCGCAATACTTATCTTACTGTACGTACTTTTTATAATAACATTTATTGCAATTGTGGCAATACATTTCTCTTGTACGAGAAGAAAGACTGTTCAATAAATGTTAACCCTTTATTGATACACGCCCGTCTCTCTATTCTCTACATACTGTGAAAGTAAACTGCACTAGACTGACTGAGTGAAATCTATGTCTATTGTTTCACACGACCCTAGAGATCGACTCTTGATCTGAGGAGCAAAGTTGTCATGTTGCACGGTTGTTGGAAAACTGAATCCCTTCTTGTCTGTGCCAAGGAAGCTGATCACTTCCTATGCAGAGAAGAAAGTTTCCAGTGACCTCTGAGCTAGTTGGTAACACAACCCAATTAAGTTTAGCATAGTCAGTGGAGGCCTGGAATATAAGCAGTTCCACGTCGATACTACTGTTTATGTTATTCCAATGCGCAGGGCCTAGTGGGAAACTAGGAACTACACTACTTTTTTTTTCTTTTTTATTGTCTACTCCCTCCCCACCGCCCACCTCCCCCCACCACCGTTCCCTACCAGCCGCCACTGGTTAAAATAACAATCCTCCCTATGCTACTTTATTTACTCAAACATTTGTCATTTTATGTTTCTAATGAGTTCATCTCCAAGCTCGAATCATACAATCCACAGCTATTCAATATATACCAGATATTTATAACTGTAAACAATAAATGAATCAACACATGACGATTTTACTACACTTATAGATTGAACAGGTGTTTCTTCAATATGATATTCAGGATTACATAGAAAAACCAACACATCCTTTCATTGATTTAATTTGTTTATCGGACTACACAGCACACCCACACAATCCCATCCTCCACGGCTTGATAGCCTTCTGGGAAGGCATACATAGAAAAGGGCATGAATGGATTCCCACATTCGCAGGCACCCATGTGGAACAACTCTGACTTATTGACCAGAGAACCATCCATTGTCCCCACTAGATTACCAAAGGCATCTAAGTGATGGAACAACACAGATGGTTAGTTCAGAACATTCTCTCATTTACAAGCTGCCTTTGACATATCCGGGGCTCCGTTCTGGAGATATCACCTACTAAAACATTGTGTAACACATTCTCTAGAGTAGCAACTTGTTATGATCTGCGGTTGCCTTTCCCCTTGCCTATATATCTCTTCCTTACTGCTCAGCCAGAATGAGTGTTGGTGTGCTTGGAGATGTCTGGAATGTTGGATGATTGATGATGTTGTGAAATGCATGGGTGCCTGGTGAGGTTGGGAATGTTAGTTGGAGTATGCAGGCTGAGCAGGAGAGAGGCTGCTCCTGGTGGGGCATCACATGGACTTAGCATCTTCCAGTAACTTTCTGATGCTGTTAACTTATGAATAAATCTTCAACATATTTCTATACATTACCTGGCTACAGAAAATCTTTAATTTACAACACAACTCTGCATTCCTTCTCCTTCCTTACCACACAGTTACTTGTCTAAATGGAGCAGATCCGAAAAGCAAATAACATGACTATATGAAGCCATGATTGGAGATCTCTACTTCAAACACACGAGCATGACTGACAGCTAAATGGGAAGAGGCCTTGCAGACAGGATATGCAGTGGACGATTGGTCAGGGTTGTTACAATCACATGACAGGGTATTAGGGATGCTGAACTAAAATGTAGCTTCTTCACAATCTTACATGGTTGTCACTAGTCATCCGACAAGCTCTATAAAGCAAACCTTCTCCCTTCCTCCAACAGTTGGCAATGTGGTCAACCCCGGGGTGGTATGCTCCATATCCTCTGGTGCTGCCCAGTCATTCAGTCCTCTTCATCTTCAAAATGAAACATACCTGCACAAACCAGCACAATACCCATCATACCCTCCATGGTACTGGCCTTTATACCCGATTCCCAGGACGTTGAGCGTCTCAATGCAAACTTTAAACGTTTGTTCCATACCTGGCTTGCGACAACCAAGATATGTATCCTTAGAATGTGGAAACTGGTTTCTAGCCCCACCCTGACACAATGGCAGAACACAATGGTGATAACAGCAGCTCACAAGAGCCTAATTTATGAATTGAATGATCAAATTCAGAAAGTCATTTTAAACTAATTCCATGACTTTTGGTAAAATTATTTGAACGTCTCAGATATTTAGTCCAGCTCACTCCTTATAGACCACTCGTTAGCGTAGGATGTCACCACTCAATGTAGGGCACTGGTTGCTCCACTGCATCTGTAGGTTGCTATTCTCCTCATTGCAGTCTGTCCTAGTTCTCACAGTTCATAAGATTTTGACAGGAGTAGACAGACTTTTAGGATGGAACACATTTGTATACCTGATGTGTTCTTTCCTTGCTCAGTTTCTGGCCTTTCTTCACAACTTGTGGTTAGCAGTTTTGAAAGGGGCTGCCAACAGCCTTTCGCGGCTCCAGATCTACATCTACTCCCGCCTACCGTGCACCCTGCCTACCCTTCTCACCCTTTTTGTCTCCCCCAATTCCTTTGATATCTTACAAATTATTATCACAGATTGGTCACTATAGTCTGCTGTTTGTTTATTCATGACTAACTTGCTTATATTGAACAACTTGTTGCGAATTATACAGGATCATAATAAGAAGACATTGTAGCCAATCCCTTGACAGGGTCAATCTTTCTTACTAAAACCACATTTATCAATACCAGATATCATATTCAGCTACGTATCTACCATGTTCAATATACCTCACAAGATTTACATACATACACTATAGGCACCTGTGGATAAACAGTTTTCCAGTTGGTTTTAGGGAGTACAATTCCAGATAATCGCCCTGTGCCAGCAGAATATTAACATTTTAGCTCTTAAACGGATCATTTTATATCCCGTCTATTTGCAAAATGGTCTTTATAGTCGCATGATTGAGAAGCTCTTAGCTTTCCTGAGAACATCATACGCCACTATTTCCTTTTATGAAAATTTAGAATTGCAGACAAAATAATAGTTGTAGTCATTCCAAATGGCTTTGCCTCCAGAAACTGGACATATCTCCAGCACCTGAATACCTTTTCCAGACTCAACTGAAAGCGTTTTATTTTACACTGAAATAAGAAATCATGGGTAAAAAGGAGGCATTATGATTCCAAAAACGTACAACCATAATCAAGTACAGCTTGATATTTAGGTGAAAGTTACTTCATGGTTTAAGCATATTATTAGGTTGGAAATTTCCTACTGTCTCTCTTCCACTAGGAGACCTCTGCACAGTTTGGTTGTATGTCAGAATGCTGAGCACCAAAATATCGTCCTGTAAAAATATTGTAGCCAGAATAATGACTAGGAAAATATCATGAAGTTAAATTTCTCTGATGCAAGGAGCCGACCAATGTTACTGACTAATTTCCAAGACAAACTTTTTGGGAAAAATGTAAAGTTGTCTTTCAATAAAGTATTGCGAGGAACGACCTTAAAGTTATTTTTATACTTAATGGGGGGTCCATAACCAGCTTTTGTAATATTCTTTATTTAGCTAGACTTCTTGTTTTCAATCTTTGTCAAAACAAGATAAATAACTCAAATGTGCAAGGAGATAGGCCAACGAAGAGGAGTTAAAATGTTAGCATATCTTTTAAAATACCACACAGATCTAATCTGCATCAGTGCACAGGCTCTCCTTCCCTTTCCATCCTAAGACCTTGATTACCATGAGGCTTGTAAAGGATGAGGTATTTAACACACCTCATAAATGCTGATATATTCTGAGTTTTCCCTACAAAATGGGTTCTCTCATGCAGAATATTGAGTTTTCCACACCAAATCCAGATGCATAGGAATTTACTTCCCATTTTCCCACAGCAAATTTGGGCAGTTCTGACGTGCTGACATTTGCCAGGGGAAATATAGTTTTGGTGTCGTAATTTTTGTACTACTCTTGGTTCCGATCCTTTTTAGGTCTCGCACCTGTGATACACTGCGAGACCTATAGCTGTCGGCTCTGCTTACAAGGAGACAAAAGGGAGACAAGAGTTGGGCACACGCAGCCCGCCGCAATCAGATCAGGTCGCGCGTGTGAACACATGCTCCGATTCCGGCATGCTGTTCACACACACACACAGACGCGCACGCACACACATACACACACACAGACACACGCACACACAGACACACGCACACACAGAGACACACACCACCCCCCCGCCGCCGCACACACACACACATGAGCGCACACACCCACAAGAGCACACAGAGACACCAGGCCGCCCCCCCTCCCCCTTTCAACTAAGCCCCACTCATCGCATCTGCGCCACTCCGGACTTCTGCAGCTTCCGCTGGGCTCTCCCTCGGGCATGGGACCCCCACGTCACCACTGCTCCTCTGGCCAGGCACTCCATGGGCACGGGCTTCACAAGACGGAAGTCCTGGCCCACAACAGGTTTCGGTTTCGCTCACATCTTGTTATTATCAGGTGTTTGTGATGGGGCAGAAGGGAGAGTCTCTCAAATGCTTTTCCGAGGGGAATCGTAACTCGCATGAATTCTATGTGAACCCCCTGAAAAGGGACGTGTACCTGGGTATGGGGGGGGGGCTTTTATTGCCGGTAGATGAAGCCCCTCCCACCAGGATAGTGTGTTGCGCTGGTCCCATGGTGTCCTTTGCCCGGGAGGGGTGGGGGGGAAAATCTCTTTTGATGTGCGAGTGGCGGCTTGCACCATGGTGTGAGCGCGATTACACCAATGGAGCCTTTGGTGGCAGGGTGGGCCTCCGCTCCCCGGTGGCATCAGCATGTCTGGGGGGGAGCCTCTGCCTCTGGGGATGCAGAGCCGGTGCTTGACACCTGGGTGTAAAGTGCCGCCCTACCTTTTCTAGACGGCAAGATGTATCTGTTCTTCCCATCTGTGGTCCCTCTACAGGGGATCGCTTCCCACTCATGGGGTCCATCAGCCACCCTGCTCTGTCATGTAATGTCCGTGAGAGCAGCAGGCCCTGGTGTGTGTGTAATGTGTCTGGTGGTGGTTGTATGTGGGGCAGAGACTGGGTGTTATTTGATGTGTCTCTGTTCGGTGTGGAGCACTGGGCTGCAGTGCTGCTGGCTGTGCGCTGCTGAGGGGTGGTGGGGTGGTAATGCAGGCACAAACCGGGCTGTGATGTAATGTCCGTGAGAGCAGCTGGCCCTGGTGTGAGTGTAATGTGGCTGGTGGTGGTATGTGGGGGCAGAGACTGGGTGTTATTTGATGTGTCTCTGTTCTGTGTGGTCTGGAGCTCTGGGCTGCACTGCTGCTGGCTGTGCGCTGCTGGCTGTGTGCTGCTGGGCATCTGGGGGGTGGGGGGGGTAATGCAGGCACAGACTGGGCTGTGAGCCGGGAGGGGACTCGAAAAAGGAGCGCTGTGCGTGAATACATGTTCACTTCTGACGCACAGAAGCAGGCGTTGGGCGCAGTGCGGCCCTCTTACACTCACGTTGGACATCCTGCGCTCTGCAGACAGCGCTTCTAAGAGCACCATGAGTGCTGGGCTGCAGTGTTGCTGGGCATCTCGTGGGGGGGGGGGGGGGGGGGGGAATGCAGCACAGACCGGGCTGTGAGCCGGGAGGGCACTCGAGGAGCGCTGTGCGTGAATACATGGTCACTTCTGACACATAGAAGCAGGCGCCGGGCACAGTGCGGCCCTCTTACACGCACGTTGGACATCCTGCGTTCTGGAGACAGCGCTTCTAATGCAAAAACAACAATTGATGGACAGAATGCAGAGCAATGTCATAAATTCACCCCAGTACAGAGATCTGGGCCTAAATTCATCGTTTTTTTGCACTCCACACCACCCCAGTTCAGACATGGCCATATGCAAATCAGCCTTGACCCTGTGCCTCATGGGAACAGTCCAGCCCGAACTGCCAAGCCATGTCTTTCCTGGACCGGAATCAAGCATCCTAGGACCGGTTTCTGGCTATCAGCCGTCTTCAGCCAGGATAGCTTGACTCCAGTGGTGTGGAGAGCATGGGACTCACGTCTGAGCATACCCATCCCACTCGGGGTGACAAATGCAAAAACAACAATTGATGGACAGATTGCAGAGCAATGTCATGCATTCACCCCAGTACAGAGATCTGGGCCTAAATCCATTGTTTTTTTACACTCCACACCACCCCCCCAGTTCATCCACACCACCCCAGTTCAGACATGGCCATAGGCAAATCAGCCTTGACCCTGTGCCTCAAGGGAACAGTCCAGCCCGAACTGCCAAGCCATGTCCTTCCTGGACCGGAATGAAGCATCCTAGGACCGGTTTCTGGCTATCAGCTGTCTTCAGCCAGGATAGCTTGACTCTAGTGGTGTGGAGTGCATGGGACTCACGTCTGAGCATACCCATCCCACTCAGGGTGACAAATGCAAAAACAACAATTGATGGACAGAATGCAGAGCAATGTCATACATTCACCCCAGTACAGAGATCTGGACCTAAATCCATCGATTTTTTGCACTCCACACCACCCCAGTTCAGACATGGCCATATGCAAATCAGCCTTGACCCTGTGCCTCATGGGAACAGTCCAGCCCGAACTGCCAAGCCATGTCTTTCCTGGACTGGAATCAAGCATCCTAGGACCGGTTTCTGGCTATCAGCCGTCTTCAGCCAGGATAGCTTGACTCCAGTGGTGTGGAGAGCATGGGACTCACGTCTGAGCATACCCATCCCACTCGGGGTGACGAAAGCAAAAACAACAATTGATGGACAGAATGCAGAACAATGTCATACATTTACCCCAGTGTAGAGATCTGGGCCTAAATCCATCGTTTTTTTGCACTCCACACCACCCCAGTTCAGACATGGCCATATGCAAATCAGCCTTGAACCTGTGCCTCATGGGAACAGTCCAGCCCTAACTGCCAAGCCATGTCTTTCCTGGACAGGAACCAAGCATCCTAGGACCGGTTTCTGGCTATCAGCCGTCTTCAGCCAGGATAGCTTGACTCCAGTTGTGTGGAGAGCATGGGAATCACGTCTGAGCATACCCATCCCACTCGGGGTGAGGAATGCGAAAACAACAATTGATGGACAGAATGCAGAGCAATGTCATACATTCACCCGGGTACAGAGATCTGGGCCTAAATCCATCGTTTTTTTGCACTCCACACCAACCCAGTTCAGACATGGCCATATGCAAATCAGCCTTGACCCTGTGCCTCATGGGAACAGTCCAGCCCGAACTGCCAAGCCATTTCTTTCCTGGACCGGAATCAAGCATCCTAGAACCGGTTTCTGGCTATCAGCCGTCTTCAGCCAGGATAGCTTGACTCCAGTTGTGTGGAGAGCATGGGAATCACGTCTGAGCATACCCATCCCACTCGGGGTGAGGAATGCGAAAACAACAATTGATGGACAGAATGCAGAGCAATGTCATACATTCACCCGGGTACAGAGATCTGGGCCTAAATCCATCGTTTTTTTGCACTCCACACCAACCCAGTTCAGACATGGCCATATGCAAATCAGCCTTGACCCTGTGCCTCATGGGAACAGTCCAGCCCGAACTGCCAAGCCATTTCTTTCCTGGACCGGAATCAAGCATCCTAGAACCGGTTTCTGGCTATCAGCCGTCTTCAGCCAGGATAGCTTGACTCCAGTGGTGTGGAGAGCATGGGACTCACGTCTGAGCATACCCATCCCACTCCGGGTGACGAATGCAAAAACAACAATTAATGGACAGAATGCAGAGCAATGTCATACATTCATCCCAGTACAGAGATCTGGGCCTAAATCCATCGTTTTTTTGCACTCCACACCACCCCAGTTCAGACATGGCCATATGCAAATCAGCCTTGACCCTGTGCCTCATGGGAACAGTCCAGCCCGAACTGCCAAGCCATGTCTTTCCTGGACCGGAATCAAGCACCTTGGACCGGTTTCTGGCTATCAGCCGTCTTCAGCCAGGATAGCTTGACTCCAGTGTTGTGGAGAGCATGGGACTCACGTCTGAGCAACAGCGCTTCTAATAGCACCGTTTAGGTGTTTCAAGTCGCATCTCACATCTTTCAGCCTTTCATTCAAACCACAGCTCCCCCTTGCTCACCACTACAAACAGATGGAGTGGGGAGAGTGCTTGTAGTGTTGAGCAAGGGGGGCCATGGTTTAAATGGAAGGCTGAAGGATGTGGGGTGTGACTAGAAACACCTAAACTGTGCTAGTAGAAGAGCTGTCTCCATAGTGCAGGATGTCCAACCTGAGTGTGAGACCCCCAGCCCCACTCTCCACCCCAGGTCACCAGGCCTCCCCTTCCGTCGTGAAACCAAAGCCTCCTGACACTACCTGCAAATCTCTACACACCCTGCCTCCCCCCTCGCCTACTACAATTCAGGCTTCACAAACTGTCGTGTTTGTTGCTAGGGGTAAAAAGCAACCCTGGAGTTACATAAAAGTGCCAAGTTTGCATTTTTTTAAAACTTATTTTTCGGCACATTACAACATCACAATATCCTTGGGGGGTCTCGCTGCTGTTGCATTCGGAGCCCTTGCAGCAGCATGGACGCACTTTATATGGACGCTTAGTTCATTGTGCAGGGTGGCATTAATCATTTCGGACACAGGGCACGATGCCTGTCCCTTGACAGCACGCTGGGGACGGGGCATCTTCTTTCATCACAGGGCATGGCAAATCTTTAGAACAGCCTTGGAACAGCCAAGACGCAGCACATGTTCTTTTCAAGTAATGTTACAAGAAGCTTGCCAGTCTCCCTGGAACATGCTATGGGCAGACAAAGGAGTAACAACGTTCAAGTTCAAGTTCAAAAATTTATATAGCGCACTACTCACCCAGAGGGTCTCAAGGCGCTTGGGGGAGGGGGGTGCTTTACTTATCGAATATCCAAGTTTTTAGTTGCTTTCTGAAGGAGAGGTGGTTCTGAGTAAGGTGGAGGGGGGTGGGGGGAGAATTCCAGGTCTTGGCCCCTAAGTAGGAGAAGGATCTGCCCCCCATGGTGGATCTATGGATGCGCGAAATTGCGGCGAGGGCTTGATTGGACGATCGTAGTTGGCGGGTGGGGGTGTAGCAGGACAGTCGCGTATTGAGACATTCGGGTCCTAGGTCATAGAGGGCTTTGTGTGCGTGGGTGAGGAGACGAAACGTTATTCTCTTGTTGACGGGGAGCCAGTGGAGGTCTTTCAGGTGACCGGAAATGTGAGCTTGACGAGGGATGTCTGGCTGAGGCATTTTGGATGCGTTGGAGTTTTTTCTGTAGTTTGGCTGTGGTTCCGGCGTAAAGGGTGTTTCCGTAATCCAGTCGGCTGGTGACCAGTGCGTGGGTGACCGTCTTTCTTGTTTCGGTGGGGATCCAGCTGAAGATTTTTTTGAGCATGCGTAGGATGTTGAAGCATGATGATGAGACGGCGTTGGCTTGTCTGGTCATCGAGAGGGAGGAGTCCAGGATGAAGCCCAGGTTACGTGCGTGATCCGTAGGTATGGGGGCGGTTCCCAGGGCCGGTGGCCACCAAGAGTCGTCCCAGGTAGAGGGGGATGAACCTAAGATGAGGACTTCCGTTTTGTCCGAGTTTAGTTTTAAACGGCTGTTCTGCATCCACTCGGCTACTTCTATCATTCCTTCGTGTAGGTTGGTTTTGGCGGTGTTTGGGTCTTTGGTGAGAGAGAGGATCAGCTGGGTGTCGTCTGCGTAGGAGATGATGTTGAGGTTGTGTTGGCGCGCGATGGATGCGCGGGGGCTTATGTATACGTTGAAGAGGGTGGGAATGATTGATGATCCTTGTGGTACTCCGCAGATGACTTCGGTGGCCTCTGATCTGAAAGGGGGGAGACAGACTCTCTGGGTTCCTCCAACGAGGAACGAGATGATCCAGTCCAGTGCTTCTCCTTGTATTCCGACGTTGCTGAGACGTTGTATGAGGGAGCTATGACAGACTGTGTCGAAGGCTGCGGAGAGGTCAAGTAGGATGAGGGGGGCTGTTTCTCCTTTGTCCAGTAGAGTGCGAATGTCGTCTGTTGCTGCGATGAGGGCGGTTTTGGTGCTGTGTTTGGCTCGGAAGCCGGACTGTGAAGGGTCGAGGGATTTGTTGGATTCAAGGAAGGCGGCGAGCTGACTGTTGACGGCTTTCTCAATGACTTTGGCAGGGAATGGGAGGAGCGAGATGGGGCGGTAGTTCTTTAGTTCAGTGGGGTCTGCTGTGGGTTTCTTCAGAAGGGCGCTGAGTTCGGCATGTTTCCAGCTTTCCGGGAAGGTAGCGGAGTTGAAGGAACAGTTGATGACATTGCGGAGATGGGTTGCGATGATCGAGTCTGCTTTGTTGAAAATGTGGTGGGGACATGGGTCGGTTGGCGATCCTGAGTGGATGGAGTTCATCAGGCGGATGGTGTCTTCGGTGGTGATTGGGTTCCAGGCGTAAAGGTTGTTAGAGTGCGGTTTTGGTTCGGGGGTGGGTGAAGTGGGCTGGTCTTCGGACTGGTTTTTGAAGCTGTTATGTATGCCGGCGATTTTGTTGTGGAAGAATGAGGATAGAGAGTCGCAGAGGTCTTGGGAGGGAGTGATGTCGTTGGTGCCGGCGGTGGGGTTGGTAAATTCTTTGACGATGTTGAATAGTTCCTTGCTGTTTTGGGCGTTGTTGTCAAGTCGATTTTTGAATGCTGATTTCTTGGTGGATCGGATGAGTTGGTGGTGTTTGCGGGTGGCGTTCTTGAAGGAGGCCAGGTTGTCAGTGGTTGGGTTTTTTCTCCAGGCTTTCTCGAGGGTACGACAGAGCTTCTTGGATTTCTTAAGGTCGTCGTTGAACCAGGGGGCTTTTTTGCTACCTTGCTTGATTTGATGGTTTTTCAAGGGTGCTAGTTCATCTGCGCTGTGGGTGATTTATTGTGTGATGTTGGTGGCTGCTTGGTTTGGGTCCGATGATTTGGCAGGAGGGTTTTGGTGAAGCGATGTGAGGAGCTGGTCGGTGGTAATTTTGTTCCAGTTTCTTCGGGGAATAGGCTGGGGGGGGTTGTGGGTCGTGGTCTTTTTGTAGTTGAAGTGAACGCAGCTGTGGTCCGTCCAATGGAGAGCTGTGGTGTGATCGAAGGAGATGTGCTTGCTGGAGGTGAAGATAGGGTCAAGCGTGTGTCCGGCAAGGTGGGTGGGGGTGTCAACAAGTTGTTTGAGTCTGAGATTGGCCAGGTTGTCCAGAAGGTTGGTAGTATTGCTGTTGTTTTTCTTTTCCAGGTGGAAGTTGAGGTCTCCCAGTAGGATGTAGTTCTCAGAGAGGAGGGCATGTGGGCTGATGAAGTCAGTGATGTCTTCGCTGAATTGTGTACGGGGTCTTGGTGGTCTGTAGATGAGGGTGCCTCTGAGTGTGGTCTTGGGGTCGGTGTGGATCTGGAAGTGAAGGTGTTCGGCGGTAGCGAGGGTATCGTCGGAGCTGGTCGTGATGCGGATGGTGTTTTTATGGACGATGGCGATGCCTCCTCCTGTTTGGTTGGTGCGGTCCTTTCGGATGATCTTGTAGCCGTCCGGGATGGCTATGGCGATGTTGGGAGCTGATGAGGCGTTCATTCATGTTTCTGTAAGGAAGGCGACGTCCGGAGATGTGGTGTCGAGTAGGTTCCAGAGTTCAACGGAGTGTTTGTGGATCGAGCGGGTGTTGAGCAGGATGCACTTCAGGTGGTTGTTGTCGGAGCACTGTTTGGAGTTTGTGGATTTGGTGTGGGTCCTGATGCAGTCGAATTTGCAGGAGTGGCAGGTGAAGGGTCCATGGGTGTGTCCTGGGGCAGCTTGGTAGCATTGTGGTGTGCGGCCGGGGTTAAGAGCTGAGAGGGTAGCGGAGTCGTACGTTATGCGGGTGGAGTGGATTTTGCGGGGACCAGGGGGTCTGGCGCTGGGCGCGGTCCAGGCACGGACGGGCGTAGACGGGCTTACCTTTGGCGCACCTTCAGCGCGCATGGGGCGCGACCGCTGCGCGTGAACGCTGCACGCAAAGGCATCGGTCATAAGTGGATGGTGGAGGGGGGTGGGGCAAGGGAGGAGCAGCTGGGAGGCGGGAGCGGGGTGGAGAGCCGGGCTGGGAGGCACAACAACAAACAACAAAATGGCAGCAAGCCAAAAGCGAAACAGGACAAGATTGGGGCACGACCTTAATGAAGCGCTATGAAACTGGGCAGCACAGTCAGGCAACAATTATCAAAGCAGGCAAAGCGAGTGACACAGTAAATAATAATGGTACAGTAAATATTAATGCACGGTCTGAATAGTACAGCGCTACAATGACTTATAATTCTGCAGTGCGAGCAAGTCTGGCAATAAGCGCTACGATGACTAACAGCTTCTAGTAGTGGGAGCAATGCGTGCAAAGCGTGGAAATCCGATCGCTACGATACCAGGTTAATGAGCAGGGAGCAGCGAGGGGAGCGACCGCTTCTGAGAATCTCAGGACGGTCACAGCGCTATTGCCGGACGAGTAGGGCTTACACTCTCTGTGGGAGGGAGGAGCAGCTGGGAGGCGGGAGCGGGTGGAGAGCCGGGCTGGGAGGCACAACAACAAACAACAAAATGGCAGCAAGCCAAAAGCGAAACAGGACGAGATAGGGGCACGACCTTAATGAAGCGCTATGAAACTGGGCAGCACAGTCAGGCAACAATTATCAAAGCAGGCAAAGCGAGTGACACAGTAAATAATAACGGTACAGTAAATATTAATGAACGGTCTGAATAGTACAGCGCTACAATGACTTATAATTCTGCAGTGCAAGCAAGTCTGGCAATAAGCGCTACGATGACTAACAGCTTCTAGTAGTGCGAGCAATGCGTGCAAAGCGTGGAAATCCGATCGCTACGATACCAGGTTAATGAGCAGGGAGCAGCGAGGGGAGCGACCGCTTCTGAGAAGCTCAGGACGGTCAAACAAACAAGCATTTGCAATGCAATAGGTCTCGCATTTACCGGAGTTTAAGCTATTGGCATTGTAAATGAAAATGCCTTTTGTTTATGTTTTAAAAACAAAAACAAAAATAAAAGGCATTGTTATTTGCAATGTCAATAGCTCAAACTCGGGTAAATGCGAGATCTATTGCATTGCAAATGCTTGTTCGCAGAAGGTTCCGATTTTCCCCCACATTTATTTATTTATTTATTTATTGTGGAGCTTATAGAGCGCGCGGCTACCTCCGGCGGGGGTGTCCCGGCGCTAGGACTACTTATTTTCCCAGAGAGGGTTGCCTAGTTCGTATCCATCTGTCTGAGAGCAAAGCTGCAAAAATCTTGCTGGTTAGTGCTTAGAAAACAGCCATGTTTTCAGTTTGCGGCGAAAGACTTGTTCAGATTCAGAGAACCTAAGGTCCGCTGGCAGGCTATTCCAAAGCTTGGCGGCCGTCACGGTGAAAGTTCTGCCGCCAGTACGCGTGAGCCTGAATCTGGGGACGATCAAAAGGTGAAGACTGTTGGATCTCAGATGCCTTACTGAAGAGGATATCCTAAGCCTTTTGCTCAAATAGCCAGGGCCAGTGCCATTAATTGCCCTGAAGGCCAGGATCAAAACCTTGAAGTCAATACGACGGGCAATGGGAAGCCAATGCAGCTCTTCACGGTAAGCTCTGACCGAGTTACGGGGAGGGATGTTACCTATAAGCCTTGCTGCTGCGTTTTGGATAATTTGAAGACGGTCAATAAGGTATTGGGGGGCACCGGCATAAAGGCTGTTGGCATAATCAAGGTGTGCCGTGATAAGTGCCTGGACCACAGTTTTTCGAGATGACTGAGGGAGATAGGGAAAGATCTTCCTGATCATACGCAGTTTAGTAAAACAGGCAGCCGCAACTTTATTGACCTGGATTTTCCCGGATAAGGTGTTGTCAAATATGAAGCCAAGGTTGCGGGCAGATTGCACTGGTATGGGTGGTGGGTTAAGGACGGTGGGCCACCATAAAGTTGCTGGGGGAGTAGATTTCTGACTGAAAAAGAGAACCTCTGTTTTATCAGTGTTGAGGCCAAGATGGTTCGCCGCCATCCAGGTACAGATGTTGCCGAGGCAGTTTCGAAAGTTGGAGAAGAGGGAGTCAGAATGGTCTCTAAATGAAAAAACAAGCTGTGTATCATCAGCATAAGAGACCACCCTGACTCCACAAGCCTCAACTACCTCGGCAAGGGGGGGCAAATAAACATTAAATAATAAAGGGCTCAAGGCTGAACCCTGAGGCACACCACACAGGAGGGGTTTGTCTTCAGATTGGTATGGGTGAAGCAAAACCCTTTGAGTCCGTCCGGACAGAAAGGATTTGATCCATGCAAGGACAGTGCCATCGATCCCCAGTTGTTGCAGTCGAGCTGTAAGAATGACATGTGAGACCGTGTCGAATGCAGCGGATAGGTCGAGGAGGACCAACATGGCCTCCTCACCCCTATCCACTGATTCCCTGATTGTCTCGGAGACTTCCAGCAGCGCAGTCTCTGTGCTGTATCCGGTACGAAAGCCGGATTGAGAGTCATGAAGCAGTTTGTTTGTCTCCAAAAACTGGGCCAGTTGTTGCTGAACCACTTTCTCCAGCAACTTGGCGGGTTTAGGTAAGAGCGAGATGGGACGGTAGCTGCAGAATTGGGAGGGGTCAGCATTGGGTTTCTTCAGGATGGGAAGTAGCCTGGCGTGTTTCCAAACTGAAGGAAATAGGCCCTGGGTCAGGGAGGAATTCCAGATGGAAAGGAGGGGATCAATAAGAACGGGGGCGAGATTGCCCATCACTTTAGCTGGTACTGGGTCCAAAGGTGAGCCAGACTTGACTTTGTGAAGTAGTGATAGGGCTGAATCAAATGTTAACTCGCTAAAGGAGTTCAAGGAGCAGTGTGTGGGGCGAGAAGCAACTAACGATGGGTGGGGAGAGACAGAGACAAAAGAGGAGGCGAGTTTAACGATTTTGTCCTGAAAGAAGTCGGAGAGTCCATTGCATAGGTCTTGGGTGGGAATGCATTGTGTTTTAGTGGCCGTAGGGGTAGCAAAATCCTTTACAATAGTGAAGAGGGTTTTGGAAGAGTTCTGAGACTTTTGAATGAGGTTTGAAAAATAGGTTCTCATTGCGGAGCGTTTGAGTGTTTGGAATTTGTTAAGAGCAGATTTATATGCCAGTTTTGCCACTGGATCATAGTTCTGGCGCCATTTGCGTTCCATCCTTTTGCATTTACTCTTTTCCTCCCGTAGTAGAGGGGAGAACCAAGGGGCCGAAGGACGAGATCTGGCAGACGCTAGAGGAGTGAGAGGGGCAATGGCGTCCAGCGCAGAGGTGAGGGCCGAATTGTATCTTGCTGTTTCCTTGTCCAGATCTTCCGACTGATTAAATTTATACTGGAATTGGGAATTAATGGCCTCACAGGTAACCTTGGGCCATTTACGACCACTATCTCTATTAAGGGAGGAGGAAGGGGGAAGGGGAGGCATGGTGATCAGAAAGGGGATGAGGAAATGGTCAGACCATGTTAGGGGAAGCGAAGGAAGGACAGAGATGCCAGGATGATTAGAAAAAATCAGATCAAGTGTATGACCTGCCTTGTGCGTGGGGCCTTTGACTAATTGGGACAAGGTAAGACCTTGAAGAGTTTCCAGTAGCGAGGAGGCTTGAGCACAGGAGGAGTTATCAATATGGAGGTTAAAATCTCCCAACACTGTATAGTGAAAGTGTTTGAGAGAGAAGTTTGCAATGGAATGCATCAGGGCTTTAAGGGAGGATGCAGAAACGGGGGGGGGGTTATATACCAGGATACCAGCAAAGATAGTACTTGCGGAGTCCTTAATTGAGAGGTGCAGGGCCTCGATAATTCCAAGGTTAGCAATTTTAGTGACACTCAGAGTAAGGTGGGATTTTACAATTATCGCACCACCGCCAGGTTTAGTGTTATCTCGATTTATACCTAGTAATCGGAAGCCTGGGGGAATGGCCAAATTAATGTCTGGCATGGACGAGTCTTTGAGCCAGGTTTCCGTAAGGAATACTATGTCCCATTTATGCGAGTCTAACAACAGCCAGATATCCGAGGTGTGTGCAGGAAGGGATCTGCAATTAATTAAGGCAGCATGTAAGGTAGCCGGGCGAGAGGATTGAGCGGCAATGTTGGAATAATAATAATAATCAATATCAAAGTCTTAAGTAGCTAATCCCCTGCTGGTTTGCTAACTGGCAGTTTACTTGTGGGAACGCAGACAATTTGTAAGAAAAATGTAAAATGACACATAGGACAGATTTCCTATCCAATTACTGATTCACAAGCATGACTTGCACTTTGGATGTGTTTAATGCAAACATGATTCACCAGCTGTTTTTATGTATGCACATCTTAAAAAGTCTGTCATTGGAATGGCAGCATGATCTTGACTGGTGCCAAAGAGCTGAAGAAACTGTATACAAAAGTAGGGGTGCGCTAAGAAATGGAAGAAAGTGTGGGCGCCCTGGCGCAAATATAGGGGAAAGGGCACACTCTTGGAGGGATTGTAATACTGCAAAGGATGGATTGTCCCTGTGGTTCTCTGATCTGTAGTTTTCTGCTTATAGTGGTATTGATTTCCAATTGATATATAGACAATGCTTTGTATTGTTTGGTCTCATGTATTGTTTGGCCTGGACATCGTCCTGAACGGCCGCTCCCCTCGCTTCCTGCTCCCAGCCCAGTGCAGCGTCCACAGCCCACAGCTGAATCTCGTTTTGCCTGTGACTCGCCTGCAGAGTCTGGTATCGTTGCTCTGACCTGATCAATTCGATCTGTGCATTATTTTGAGGCAGCGCTTTTTTAACTTGTATGTGCATTTAGTTTTGGCAGCGCTTTTTAACCTGTAAGTGCATTCATTTTAGACAGCTTGTTTTTAAATTGTAAGCGCTCTCACCGGGATTCTCTGTGTGAGCACGCTGGTACTTCTTTGCATTCGACATTACCAAGCTTCGCATTGCGCCCTCCCCGTTTCACTTTCTAGCCACCCCACCATCTTGTTGTTGTGCTTTTCCCCTGGCCCGCCTCCACGTCCCCGCCTCCCAGCTGACCCTCCCACGCTCCGCCCCCACCACCACCTATGTTAGTCAGATGGTTCCACGCGCAGCGTCCACGCGCTACGGCCACGCCGAAGGTGCGCCAAAGGTAAGCCCGTCTACGCCTGGACCGCGCCCAGCGCCAGACCCCCTGGCCCTCGCATTGCCCAGCCCTCCCGCATTACCTACGATGCCACCACCCTCCTAGCCCTTAACCCCGGCTGCTCCCCCAACTGCGTCCAAGCCGCTCCTGGACACACCCATGGACCTTTCTCATGCTACTCCTGCAAATTCATCGGCACCGTCAACAACGCCGCTACGATCACACCACAGATTCCCGACCCCAACCACCTACAATGCATCTTGCTCAACACCCGATCGGTCCACAGGCACGCCATTGACCTATGGAATCTACTAGACACCATCTCTCCGGACGTCGCCTTCCTAACAGAAACATGGATGAACGCCTCTTCCGCCCCAGACATCACCATAGCCATCCCAGAAGATTATAAGATCATACGCAAGGACCGTACCGGCCACACAGGAGGAGGAATCGCTATCGTCCATAAGAAATCCATCCACATCTCAACCAGCTCTGACGTCAATCTCGCCAACTCTGAACACCTTCACTTCCAGATCCACACCGACCCCAAGACCACACTCAGAGGCACCCTCCTTTACAGGCCACCAGGACCCCGCACACAATTCAGTGAAGACATCACGGACTTCATCACTCCACACGCGCTCCCCTCCAAAGATTACATCCTTCTGGGAGACCTCAATTTTCACCTTGAAAAGATCAACGACCACAACTCCACCACCCTTTTGGACAACCTCGCCAACCTCGGACTTAAACAACTGGTCACTTCCCCCACCCACATCGCAGGCCACACTCTCGACCCTATCTTCACCTCCAGCAATCATGTCTCCTTCAGCCACACTACGGCTCTCCTCTGGACTGACCACAGCTGCGTTCATTTTACCTACAACAAGCCCAAACCCAACATCCACCCACAACCAACTCTGCAAAGAAACTGGAACAAAATCACCATCGACCAGATCTCCTCATCGCTTCTTCTAAACCCCCCAGCCTACTCCTCAAACCCCGACCAAGCCGCCACCAACCTCACCCTATGGTTATCCAACAGCGCCGACATCCTAGCACCACTGAAAAAACGACAAAGCAAACTTGGTAGCAAGAAGGCCTCCTGGTTCAACGATATTCTTAAGAAATCCAAGAAACTCTGCCGCTCCCTTGAGAAGGCCTGGAAAAAAGACCCATCCACCAGCACCAAGGACGCCTTCAAAAACGCCACCCGCATTCACCACAACTGATCCAAAAGGCCAAGAAAACCGCCTTCAAGGACCGACTAGATAACAACGCCCACAACAGCAAGGAACTTTTCAACATCGTCAAGGAATTTACCAATCCCTCGGCCAACTCTAACGACATCACCCCCTCTCAAGCCCTCTGCGACTCCCTAGCTTCATTCTTCCACAACAAAATTGCAGACATCCACAACAGCTTCGACAACCAACCCGGAGACCAACCCACCCAACCATCTGCTGGACCTTCACCCCCCTCGAACATCCTTAATGACTGGAACCCAATCTCCACTGAGGACACCATCCGCCTGATGAACTCCATCCACTCAGGATCCCCCACAGACCCATGCCCTCACCACATCTTCAACAAAGCAGACTCCATCATAGCACCGCACCTCCGAGACGTCATCAACTGCTCCTTCAACTCCGCCACCTTCCCGGAAAGCTGGAAACACGCTGAATTCAGCGCCCTTCTGAAAAAACCCACAGCGGACCCCACCGAACTCAAAAATTACCGCCCCATCTCGCTCCTTCCATTCCCGGCCAAAGTCATCGAGAAAGCTGTCAACAACCAGCTCGCCGCCTTCCTCGAAGCCAACAAATCCCTCGACTCCTCACAGTCCGGCTTCCGAGCAAAACAAATCTCTGAGACCGCCCTCATCGCAGCAACAGACGACATTCGAACTCTACTGGATAATGGAGACACAGTCGCCCTCATCCTCCTCGACCTCTCCGCAGCCTTCGACACAGTCTGCCATAGCACCCTTCTACAGCGCCTCAGAAACATCGGAATCCAAGGAAAAGCACTAGATTGGATCACCTCGTTCCTCACCGGAAGAACCCAGAGAGTCCGCCTTCCACCATTCAAGTCAGTGGCCACTGAAGTCATCTGCGGCGTACCACAAGGATCTTCACTCAGCCCCACCCTTTTCAACGTATACATGAGCCCCCTCGCGGCCATCGCCCGCCAACACAACCTCAACATCATCTCCTACGCGGATGACACTCAACTGATCCTATCACTCACCAATGACCCTAGCACTGCCAAAACTAACCTACATGAAGGAATGAAAGAAGTAGCCGAATGGATGAAACACAGCCGTCTGAAACTGAACTCAGATAAAACAGAAGTCCTCATCTTAGGTACCTCCCCCTCCGCATGGGACGACTCTTGGTGGCCAGAAGCCCTTGGAAAAGCACCCATCCCGACAGACCACGCACGGAACCTGGGCGTCATCCTGGATTCCTCACTTTCAATGAACAGACAAGTCAACGCCGTCTCCTCATCCTGCTTCAACATTCTTCGCATGCTCAAAAAAATATTTCGTTGGATCCCCACCGAAACTAGGAAAAAGGTCACCCACGGTCTGGTCACGAGCCGACTGGACTATGGAAACACCCTCTACGCCGGTACTACCGCTAAACTCCAGAAAAAACAACGAATCCAAAACGCCTCAGCCAGGATCATATTAGACATCCCGCGTAAAGAACATATCTCTGGTCACCTGAAAAACCTCCCCTGGCTTCCCGTTAATAAGAGGATCACTTTCCGGCTCCTAACCCACGCACACAAAGCACTCTACGAAATCGGACCAGAATGCCTCAACACACGACTGTCCTTCTACACCCCCTCCCGCCAGCTACGATCATCCAACCAAGCCCTTGCCACTGTACCTCGCATCAACAAAACCACCATGGGAGGTAGATCCTTCTCCTACCTGGCAGCTAAAACCTGGAACTCACCTCCCACTTACCTTCGCCTTACCCAGAACCACCTAGCATTCAGAAAGCAACTTAAAACGTGGATATTTGACAAGTAATTCCCCACCCCTCCTCAAGCGCCTTGAGACCCTCTGGGTATGTAGTGCGCTATATAAATTCTCTGACTTGACTTGACTTGACTATTAATAAAAAGAGTCTATAATTAAGCGCACAAATCCCACCCCTGCACAAAAAGTGGGTGGCATTTCGAGAGAGATTGGTGTGGCAACGCAAACAAGAAGAAACAACTGCAACCTATGTTTATCAATCTAAAATCATTTACATTATCTTTTTCGTATTTAGTATTTTTAGCACTATGCATGATATTGCTTGTTGGGATGTTGTTTTAATCTTTTCATATTGATTGTATGGTTACTTTTACGCTAATTGTATGTAATATGAGAAGATAGAAACACATTTTAAATAACAACACAGTAAAGCCTCAATTTAGCTTTAGTTTAAAGTCACAATGTGGTGAGACAGGTATGCAATCGGCACATGTACGCAGCATATTCTGTCAATATTCGAGACTTCACCCAGAAGCTGTTGAATAAACAAGCCATTTATTGCCACTTTTCATCTCAGGAGAGTCCGTCAACGAAAATGGCCCTGAAATGTGTTGCTGTGAAAATACAGTTTGCCTAATTACCTCTGACAGGAATGCTGCCCGTAACATCCGCAGTTGTTTAAGTAGCAAATATCTAGGCCATCCGAAACTGCTTCCAGCTAATGTCTAGCTTTCCTTAATGAATCTAATAATTAGAGCGAACAAATAGGAACAAATGTGATCCATCGGCAGAGTTAAATAACTGCCAGGGTTCCTATGTAAAACTGTGAGAGTCCCTCGGTTGATTACCAGCTTGCTTTTCATAAAAATCAGACCCACTAAAAGCACATTTCATTAGGTCACACTTGGAGACAAATTTCGCGGTCTATCCGTCCTATAGTAACCTTGAAACATGATGCGTAACATTCTTAGTGATATGACGCATAGAAAAGGGCTTTGGGTCAGCCTTCTTCGGCTCCTGAAGTGTCATTCACACTTCCGTTCAGCACTGTAGACAGCATGCATAGAGTGGGCGGCTGGGCCAGCGCCCTTCAGCTATTGGCTTACAAGCAATGTCAGTCACATTTAGTGTCAGCCTACAGGGCAGCAATTCGGTGTTTGGCTTGTCAGGCTGTGTGAGCATTTTGCATCCAAACTTCCAGATCTGGAAGGGACAGACACTGACAGGGAAAGAACCTCATGTCATTTGCTTCACTACTTTCATAGAGGTTCGTGTTCGTTCATTGCCCCTCCTTCCTCAGAACTACCGCTCAGCAGTCAGCAGCTTCTGCTCTACCCCGGCCACTCTTCCTGTCATCGTTTTGCTGGACTAACAGGATCCCACCTCTCTCTGCCTGCCCTCTTTGTTATCATGCCCTGTGTAAGAAATTAGGTTATTGGTAGAGCTGGTGGAAGCAGCGCCACTCCTGCAACATCCACAATCCTTGTCAGAGTGAAACACAAAAGTCATTAAATGTACATGTGCTTAACCCTCTGGAAGCTTGACATAAAACAGTCAGGCTTAACTTAGGAGCAATGACGTGTCAAGTATTTATGCAGTGCACAGATAGTAATAAGGTAAAAACACAACACAAGAAGAATCCCAAACTAGCTTAAAAAATAGAATACATTTTTATGAATTAAATGACACCTGAATGAGTATGAATGACGCCAAAAAGCAGAAAGCTCCATTCGTAAAAGTTATCTGATCGCACTGAACCAGGGAAAAGTCACAAGTTCAGGCCGATCGCGATTGGCCTTGGCTAGATCTAGGGACCAGGTGTGTCCAGCTGAAGAGTTAGCTTCTCAAGTCAGGCGTGATAAGTTTCGCTCTTGTTCAAGGAGGAGGTTTGTGGTGCCAAAAAAGTAAAGCATCGCAGGCTATCAATGCTGTAGCACAAAGAGCCAGTCATCGCTGGAGCTACGCATTGTCAGTTGCTGTTGTTGCTGTAGCCCAATAATAATAAATAATAATAAAGAGCTTATAGAGCGCTCAGTAACGCCATCTCGGCGTGTCCCCGCGCTAAGAGCTACCAGCGATCACCATAAAAGCCTATGACCTACATAGTGTATAGTTGTGTTTTAAGCTTGGCCCTGAACAGCGCTTCACTGCTCTCCAGTCTCAGAGCAGGGGGAAGTTTGTTCCAGTGTTGAGCTGCTTGGAACGCAAAAGATCGTCCACCCATTCTAGCCTTTCTTATCCTGGGGACTGTCAGCAGCCCGGCACCCTCCGACCGGAGGGTCCTAGTTGGTTCGTAGCGGCTGACTAAATCCCTAAGGTAGGCGGGCGACCTACCCCAGACAATTCGGTGACAGAAGAGGAGGCACTTAAACAACACGCGTTTCTTCACAGGCAACCAGTGTAGCGCATCCAGCGCCTTCTGAGAGTTAGCTCTCCTGGGTCTTCTTAGCACCAACCTAGCGGAGGAATTCTGGATAACTTGCAGGCGGCCCAGGCAGCCCTCGGTGGCCCCTAGGAACAAGATGTTTCCATAGTCCATAGCCCAAAGTGCAGGTCTCATGTTGCCTGCCGTTGAGGACGGTTACTGTCGGCGCGATAGGGCAGGTCTCACTGGAGTTTCGCATTTGATGCCATCACGGGTGGCAGATTTTTCGGATGAACGGGCCCATTTTCAGTTACGAGAAGCCCAAACTTCAATATTCTCACCTATTACTTCAGGAGGAGCTCTCACTGATGCAAGCCAAGGTTCCTGGACCTCGGGCACATCTTGGGGATCAGGACTAACTCTAGCAGAGGCCAACAGCAGGGCTTAAGCAGGTCCAGTTACTGCTGGTCAGCTGGGCATTTGCAGAGAGGCCTCTGGAATCGTGTTGTGTGCCAGTAGCTCACTCAGGAGGTCAGTCACCTGACCCTTGGAGTGAACTTGGTGAATAGTCTATGTACATTGCCACCCTGCAGTGGACACAGTTGACACTCTAGTCTTTTTGGGTGGGTACTAGCGTGAGATACCGTTTTATCACCTGTGATGCCTGTAGGGATTATATATATTTCTTTTAAATTTCAAAGTATTTTATTAAATTTTACAGACAGGTAAATTCGCTTTACCGTTACAGGGTATCAGCCCAACTCGGCTGTTGTTGCATTGGTTACAGGTAGATGGTATACATGTTTGGCTGCCCACCTTTACACTGTCTTGCTAGGAGTTTAAGGGCAGCTGAAAGAGAAAGAAAGAGAATAGAAAAGAAAGGGAGGAAATAGTATACAAGAAGAGTACTTTAGCCATGGGCCCAGTCTGGGCTTGTGGCGTTTTTGTTTTGTGGGCAGCAGACACTCTCAAGTGAACTCACGGGGGTTCATAGGGGTCCAGGTACTCGTCCAGCGATGTCTGCATCCCCCTAGTAGCTGGTCTCCAGGGTGAGTTTTGCAGTGTGGTGCTATCTGCGCCCCCTGAGGTACGTCACCCAATTGAGCCAACCTTTGTATGACGTCTTAGCTGTATCTTTCCAGTTGGACAGGACCATTTTCACTGCCGAGGTCAGTAGGAGGTCTAGCAGGTCCCTGTCGTGCTGTGAAGCTAGTCTTGAGGTCATACATACGGTGCTAAGGGTAGAGAACTCTGATTTTAGTGTGCACCCCAGCACCTTTTTTATGAAAACGAAGATTTTTTCCCAGAACGCTTTAATTTTGGGGCAGTAGAAGATGAGGTGTGCTAGGCCCACCTTTTCGTTGCTGCAGTTCAAGCACAGGTTGTTTTCCCTGAGTCCTAGCGCTGCTAGTCGAGCCGGGGTCCAGTAGTTCTTGTGTAGTAGCTAGAATTTTATCTGGGATAATACTGGGGAGATTTTGTTACGTGAGGGGGAGGCCCAGAGAAGAGCCAGGTCATTTTCACTTAGTGGGGTGCCAAGTTGTTTTGCTCAGTAATTTGATGGCTTATCGTTAATTTTGGTAGTGCTTCGTCGTAGTAGTTTGTACAGGTGCAATACCTGGTGGCCTATTCTGTTGAGTTTCGCCATATATTGCATAATTGATGGATTGTGTTGTGCTAGTTTGGCTTTTGTTAGTGCTGTTCTGATTTTTAGGAAATTGTAGAACTCGATGTCTGGTAGCCTATGTCTCTCTTTTAGCGTGGCGAACGTGATGGGGTTACCTTCCTCCTCCAGTTGGGCTAGGTAGGAGATACCTTTCATCTTCCATGCCTCTATAGACAGGCATTTCCCCTTGTACTTAATCTTGCTGTTAGCCCACGGAGACTCCCATTTTGAGTTCCTTACACTGTTCTCCATTACCTTGTCTATTTTGAGCAGGGCGACTTTTGTGTTTTTGAATATAGGGCTGAAGGCGTGTGTGTGTTTATTAGCTGTCAGTAGTACCGGTGGGTCTAGGTTGTTTAGGATGGCTCGCTCGATTAATAGCCATACCGGCGTGTACCCTTGAGGGGGTGACATCCAGTAGGCTCCCTGCTTTGCTAGGAAAGCGGTTTAAACGTTTCTGTAGTCTGCTAGATTTAGTCCTCGCAGTTTTTTGTCTAGCCTTATTTTTTTTATAATTATAGGTACTTTTTTACCTCGCCATAGGAATTTATTAATCAGCTTATCCATTTTGCAGTGGAAGTCCTCAATGAGGAAAAGTGGCACCATGCTCAGCAGGTAATTAATCATTGGGGTGATCGTCATCTTGCCCGTTTCTATTCTACCCCATCAGGTTATAAATTTGGGAGACTAGGACTCCAAGAGAGTCTTTGTTTTCCCTAACAGTAGCTTCTCATTTTGGTCTAGTGTGGACCTAAGGTCTTTGCCGAAGTGGATCCCTAGGTATTGATGAAACCTGTTTGTCATGTCAGGCCCGACCCCCCCTAGGAAGTCCCTAGTGGTGTGGTTGTTGAGGAGTTTATATTCTGATTTGTCCCTGTTGAGCTTATATCCTGAATGGTTTGAGTATGTTTCTATAGTTTCTATCAGGGCCGCAATGTAGGTCCTAGGCTGGTCTGTCATCTGTCAATGAGGATGTAGTCCGCATAAGCGGCTAGTTTAATTTCCACGCCATTTATACTGATCCCCTTCACTTCCTCGTTAGCCTTGATATCTCTGATCAAGGGTTCCAAGGCCAGCAGAAATACCAAGGCGGACAAGCAACAACCCTGTCTCGTTCTGCGTTGTAATGTGAAGGGGTCAGAAAGTGATCCATTAACGACAATGCGTGCTCTGGGTTCTCCGTGCAGAGTCAGTACCTTCCGTATGTATGCTTCCCCAAGATTGAATGAGCGCATGCATTGTTCCAGGAAGGCCCATGAGACTCTATCAAAAGCCTTCTCGGCATCTAAGGTGATAGCCACCGCTGGCTCTGCTAGTTTGGTAGGGTGTTCCAGTATATGGCATAGGAGTCTGGTGTTGTCGTTTGACATACGGGTCTTTAGGAAGCCTACCTGTGAGTTGATTATAAGTCTGGGCAGTACAGGGTTTAGCCTTGCAGCCAGGATTTTTGCGTATATTTTGCAGTCTACATTAATTAAGGATATGGGCCTGTAGTTCTTGGGTAACAGTGCGTCCTTGCCTTCCTTTGGAATTAGGATTATGTTTGCCTCAGACATGGATTGTGATACTAATCCATTCTCCGCACAGTGGTTGAACACCCTTTTCATGGTGGATTTCAGGTGCACAAGAAAGGATTTGTAAAAAGTGGCTGTGCGCCCATCTGGGCCTGTTGCTTTGTTGTCTTTCAAGGACTTGACCACCATTTCAATCTCGGCCGTACTGATTTCTTGCCCTAGATTCTGTTCTTCTTCATTCATTAGTTTGGGGAGGTTGAGTCTGTCAAGGTATTTTGTACACCCTCCCCAGTCTAAGGTCTGATCATTTTTATAAAGTTCCTGATAAAACTCTTGGAAGGTTTGTAGGATTTCTTTGTGTCTTGTGTGTATGTTGTTGTGTGAGTCAGTGATAGATTAGATGATAAATTGGCTTTGTTTGTGCTTTAGGTAGGAAGCTAGGAGTTTCCCCGCTCTATTTGCCTCGCAAAGGTTGATGGCCTTGTATTTCACTGTAAATTCCCCCTCACCAGTCTCTTCCATGTTCCTTTCATATTTCCTATTAAAATGCTTTCCTTTATCTCACTTATCTAATTCTTACATTTATTTCTGTGACTTTAATTGGCAATGGTTGGTTGGTATGCCCCACATCTGCACATATTTTTCTCAGACAAGTGCCGTGTTCCTCAGGCCAAAAGACCTGAGATGGGGTGAAATTACACTAACTGAAAGATGTTTTCTTCTTGAAATTGCTCTGATGGGTAATGCGAGAGCCTATTTAAATGACATATCCAGAGTGAGGTCTCTCTTTCTGTCTTTCCTGTAGCCCCCAGTGGGCTCGATATTGAAGCCTGCCCGCCTCGTTCCGACTCGGCAACCAGTGCCGTTGTGGGGAGGGCGGACAGGTAAGAGCCAGGCAGCACTTCCGGTTCTGCCGGAGCTGAGGTTAGCGCTCTAGTGGCTACCTCACTCCGGGCTATTTAGCCACGCCCTTCTTCTAAGCGCGCAGCGGTTGCGCGCAGGGGGCGCCTTCGAGCGCGCCTAAGAAGCGCCGAAGAAAAGCCCGTCTGCGCCCGTCCGCGACAGGACGGGGCGAGGGGCGATGGACCCTGACACTGCTCAACGAGCTTCGATCGGTATGGATAACCACATACTTACTTACTCCAGCCAAATGCTACTGAGCCTCAGACCACCAGTGCACTGTAGCACTAGAATCCCTTGGCTCCATATAGAGGGAGGCTTTTCCTGTCTACAATGTCGGCGCCTTTCCAAAACTAGCACACCCCCCCCTGACCCAAACATCCCCCCACAGGGCCTGAAGAGCTTTCTCTTAAATGTGCGATCACTACCTAAACACCAACATCAGCTCTGGGATTTAATCCACACCACTCAACCGGACATCTGTTTCCTCGTCGAAACATGGTTAAAACCCCACACTATTACAGCCATAGCAATGGGGATCCCATCCGGATATAAGACCAGACACCTAGATAGAGAAATCAAAACAGGAGGCGGCCTGGCAATTATACATAAGGACTATATAACAATTACTATCACAGAACAACGTTTAGACTCACAGTTAGAAATTATGATTTTTAAAATCATCCTAACCAACCTCATAACCTGGAAAGGTGTACTGGTTTACCGGCCTCCGGGACCTAACCCTAACTTCGCACTTACCCTCCAGGAAATTTTAGCCACCCATCTTAAATCCAAAGAAGACTTTCTTCTCTTGGGTGATTTCAACATACATGTAGACCTGCCAACACTGTCTGAATCCACTGCCCTGATCACAGACCTTTCTAATCTAGGTCTAGAACTACAAAATCAAGGACCCACTCATAAAGGAGGACATATGCTCGATCTACTTTTCTGCAACTGCGCCAAAGTAATCTGCTCCCCAACAAAAGAAATATTATGGACAGATCACTCCATGTTAGATTTTGTATTATTGACTCCTACAAGACCTGTTAAAAGTGCCCCTCGTTCCCCTATCTGGCGACGACAATGGCACAAAGTTACTGCCAACAAAATCCAGGAAATCTGGACCAGTCCTGATTTTCTCGCAACAGACACAGCAGATATGGCCTTAGCCAAACTCAATGTCTCTATTAATCAAGCCATCGACATCTGAGCTCCTCTAAAACGGCATAAGCAGTACCCTGCGTCTAAACAAGAAAGGTGGTACACCCCTGAATTGAGAGCAGAAAAACAAAAATGCAGACGAGCTGAAAAAGCATGGAGGAAAAAGAAAACCGAGACTAGCCGAGCTGTTTTCCTAGATGCCCAAACAGAGTATTATAAAAACGTAAAGCTAGCTAGGAAAGAACACTTAACGCAACAGATAGCAGCTGCGGGCAATTGTCCCAAGGAGCTCTTTAACATTCTGCAGAATTTTATAAAACCAACTGCATGTGAGAGCTCCGACGACTTCTCGCAAGATCTATGCGATGAAGTCTCTCTATTCTTTGAGGACAAAATTAACACTATTTACGAAAGAATAGTAGCAGCAAATAAGATCATTAATAAGACCAACAAATGCCCCCCTCAGAACCCGGCAATATACAATAAACTTCCTCTGACTCACTTCCCTCCGATTGACAATACAGAGCTCCTCTCCCTCTGCAGTCATATTAAATCAGGGTCTCCCAACGACCTCATTCCTGCCAAAATGGTTGGCCCCATGATTTCTCTTCTGGGACCCCCCATACTGGAAGTGATTAATACCTCCCTTATGAAAGGCCAGGTCCCAGTAGACTGGAAAAAGGCAGTGGTGAAGCCGATAAGAAAAAAAGCATCATCCCCATGGACGGACCTCTCCAACCTACGACCTATCTCTCTCATGCCTTACTTGGGCAAGGTTGCTGAAAGGCACGTGAACACCCTTCTCTCCCAACATCTTGAAGCGACGGAAGGCCTGGACTATTCACAATCTGGGTTCAGGCCAAACCACAGCACAGAATCAGCCCTTCAAACAGTGACCAATAACATCAAAATGGCACTGGATGACGGCAGCTCTATGATTCTGGTGCTGCTGGATCTTTCCGCCGCTTTTGATACGGTGTCTCACACGGTGCTTCTCAACCGCCTAAGAGAGGTAGGCGTGGAGGGAGTGGCTCTGGCATGGATGGAGAGCTTCTTGTCTGGTCGATCTCAAGAAGTTAGGCTGGGCTCCCATAAATCCATCCATAGGGAGCTCAATAAGGGAGTGCCACAAGGCTCTTGCCTAAGCCCTACACTCTTCAACGTGTATGTGGCCCCCCTAGCCAACTTGGCAAGATCTTTCGGGTTCACCCCGGTGTCGTACGCAGACGACACACAACTCCTTTTTCCCTACAAAAACCTCACACCTGTGATAAAAAGATCTTTTGCAGAAGGCATGAGAGCCATTGCAGAATGGATGTCATCAAACTGTCTGCAGTGTAACGTAGGGAAAACTGAGGTCATGTTGTTCGGCCAAGCGGCAACACACTGGTCATCTGACTGGTGGCCCCTAGAGCTAGGCCCCGTCCCCATTCCGAAGAGCACGGTCAGGAACCTGGGAGTGCTACTTGATCAGCAACTTACACTTAAAGATCATGTGAATCAAGTTGCCGGTACCTGCTTTCGGGCTATTGGGATGTTAAGACGAGTCTTCCCCTACCTACCAGACCATCATAGGAAAAAGCTTGTACAGGCTCTTGTCATCAGCAGGGTGGATTACTGTAACGGCTTGCTCCTTGGAGCAAACGAGGAACAGCTTAACAAATTACAGGTAATCCAAAACACAGCAGCAAGGATTGTCCTGAATGCTCCACCTAGGACTCCCTCCTGTCCCCTGCTGGCCAGACTCCACTGGCTTCCTGTGAGGAAACGAGTCCAGTTTAAAACTCTATGTACCATCCACAAGAGCATGATAGGGGAGGGCCCTAAATATCTAACTGAAATCTTCCAGCCCTATACCCCCGGGCGTTCTTTGCGCTCCAGTAACCAGTAGTTACTGCAGGTACCCAGAGTGAAGAAGACCAGACAAGGTGGCCGTGCGTTGGCCCATGCCGGACCAGTACTCTGGAACTCTTTGCCCTCAGATTTAAGATCACTTACCAGCCACCTGACTTTTCGAAAAGTCTTAAAAACACATCTGTTTCCCAGCACCTAAGGTCTCACCTGCTTACAAACTACCACTGCACTTATCAGTACAGATCACTCCCTTTGTAGCAACAGCGCGGAGATACCCCTTCGGGGGTCTATTCTGGCGCTTTATAAGAATATAAAATAAAATAAATAAATAAATTTATTGCATACATGATTTGCTGCTGCAAAGTAAAAATGCTCCGAACTACTGTGCCAGACCATGCATTGGATACACAATAAAAATCTCTTCAAAAATGCATGTATAGCCAATGAATTTTGTACTGTGCGGTTAGTGGGATTCTGTGGGTTAAAATGAACCATTGCGACATCATGAGGAAGGGCATCCTTGACCCTCCTAAATGCTTGCTCACGCTTCACAGACGAGACACACTTGGCTTGCATCTTGGTTAGAGCTCTCAGATATTTGGTCAGAGTGGCAAGGCTAGTAATTAAATATTGACAATAGGACTAAAGAGTAGCCCGACCGATGGTGGGGTTCCTCCTTGGTTTATGAGAATATTATATCTTGACTGACGTTTGTGATCCCTTCGTGTCCAGATAGCACTTACCTAATGCATTCTGAAAACTTGCAGCAGCTGACGGGATACCAAAACTCAGTCTCTTTCACCTACTTAGTTCCACATGAGTGGAGAAGGTTGTCAGGTACCTGCTCACAGGGTCCAGAGCAGCTGGAGGTATCCAGCAATTGAGTCCAGTTTTGAGAACCACTGTGCACTAATGAGATCGGCAATGATGTAATCAAGGATTGTGGTGATGTGTCTTTCATGTTTTAATGCTCGGATAGGGAGCCACATATCAATGCAAATGTGAACAGCTCCCAGTTTCTTGGGCTTCATAGCAACCCAAAACGTTGGCCTGGACACCTTTCAAACATGCCCATGTTCTCTAGCTTCTCCACTTCTTTCTCCACCTGTGTTCAACAGTGAAAATGGACCATTTGGTGCCCTGGTGTTATACGTTTGACTATCTTATCAATGTAAAGTGCAATTATGGTGTTTTTGAGACACCCCAACCCTTAGAACAAGTGTTTGAACACTGTCAATGTCCCTTCAAGACAACAATCTTTTGTCTTCCAAAATATGAGTCGTACGTCTTTAGCCATGCTACAACTGATTAAACCCAGTGCCCCCCCCCCCAAGGTTTCATAGAATTTGGAATCGATTGCTTACCTCCAATGTTGTACTTGCACCTGGAATGTGCTGGCAAAAAGGATTAGTGTGCTGCTTTTGTATGCATAGATTTTGATTCTAGTAGGTCTTGATTTTGGTACTGGTGTGAGTGCTTGGATTTATTCCTGGTCCATAAACATTTACTGACACCCCAGAATCGATGAGCGCCTTGATTTTCTGGTCTTGGGTGCCAATCTGGCATGGCGGCAGGGGCCTCCAGGATTTCCCTTGGGCATTGATGTAGGATATGAGGAAGACTTCTTCATATTCTTCTTAGTAATACCTTTTGGTCATGGACACGGCTGTCGGTTCCAGTATTTTGTAGCCTTCTCCTCTCTAGCCCCTAGACTCTGGAACGAGCTCCCTTCGGAACTCAGGGTCCAGGGATCTCTTCTGCTCTTCCGAAAGGGCCTTAAAACTCTACTCTTTACTGAAGCTTACTCCTAGGCCTCTACACCTTGTGTCTTTTTATCTGTACCTGGCTTTATTCCATCATTTGCACCTTGACGCCTTTGGGCAAAGTATTGCTTTACAAATCTCTACTCAATTCAATTCAATTTTCATTGTTGATGTTGTCACTGTTTTTTCAAACACTCTCCTTCTTTTTCCAGCATTGTGGCTTAGCTGAGCAAAGTAGTTTGCTTTGCCACACTTTGCACATACCTTTCCTTGTATGGGGCATTTCATTGGATGATGAGGGCACGTGCCATAGTTCCCACAGTGGTTAATGTTGTCCTTATGGCTCCCAGCGTGCAAATGTAGTGGGCTTCTTTGTCATATGACATTGACAGTTTCCTCCTTGATCCAAGGGGTACTCTCTGGTTCAGCTTTTATGGCTATGTGGGCTAGACTGCTTCCTTTTGCTCCACCCCGTTACTGGACAGTTCATGTGGCCTGGCCAGGACTAGCATGGCTTCTCACTTTATTTCGGATTCTGTGAAAATGAGTCGTTGCAGCACTGGCGACCGACACCTCACATAAGTTGGGCACAACCCTTCTTTGCGGGATTCTTTTTGCTGTTTTCTCCTGGTGGGCTAGCAAGGTGGGGGCCAGTTTCACTTTGCGGGGGTGGGGGTGAGTTGTTGCTGGGGACCAACTGGCTATGTTACTGCCTGCAGGAGAAAGCAACCCCCCAAACGCAAAAACAAATGGCTTTGAAACGGTATGCAGCGTTTAGAACGCAAGCATTACCACGGAATACCTTTACAACGCGGGCGTAACAACGAAAGTTGTTACCACGCATTGCACTGGGGGTCGCTCAAGGATAGTAAATGATTTCATTTACTATCCCAACACCTTCCCTACTATCCACGGGGACTGGTGTTGGAATAGTAAATTAAATTAATCAATTTTGCGCCCCGCAACGCAATGCGTGGTAACAACTTTTGTTGTTACGAACGCGTTGTAAAGGTACGCGTTGTCAATGTATGCGTTCTAACGTCATACATCATTTTGAAACTATTTGTTTCGTATTATTTATTTATAAATGCTGCAGGCAGGAACACATCCCGCCAAGACCCTAGCTCAAACAAAACAGGTCCCCATTATCAGTGTAACTGGTACCCACCCTGCCAGCCCACAGAGAAAGCGCCGGGTGCCCAGTCGCACCAGTCCGGGCCTGGTCTTCGTATGGGTGCAGTAGCAGCTGCTTACCATTAGGCAGCATCTGGAGTGTGTGCCTGTTCTGCGCTCTGCCTTAGGCATTACGCAGGGGCACCAGCAACACGCTGTACTGCAGTCAGGCGCGCAACACCCATTGGGCTCACGGGGCTTTAGCTCCCCCCCCCCCACCCCCGTCGTGTGTGTCAGCCCGGGCTGACACAGCTTCGCGGGCTGGGGCTGGCGAGCATCTAATTGCAGCCGCACGCGAGTAGTTAACAGGTCTTTAAAAGACCATTTACTTGTAAATGAGGCTTTTGAGAACAAAAAAAAACGACGCAGACCTGCTTACATATTGCAGCTCTCTTACAATTAGGAAATGACATGGGTTAGGCACGCTCTGTCATAAAAGTGGACTTGTACATTTGGTGAGCTAAACGCACAGTGACGATTTCCTCCTTGAATATGCAGCACATCTTGGTAAATATTGGATGGCGCTTTGGTTTCACTATAGTAGAAGGGCTGACATAGTTTCCTTCGGTAACTGTTTTGTCTTTGGGGCATTTTAATTGGAAGACGTGGGTGATAAGGTGTAAATAAATGACAGTATAATTTGTGCTTTGCCTGACAAAACATCACATGAGCGCAGGAATGTAAAACTTGCAATTTTAGTGGCTGTACTAGAGGAGGCAAAGCCTTTGCATTCATATTATATGTGAAGTGTTTGAAGTGTTAACCGTGACACAATATTAGGAGTAAGAATAGCTCTTATTTGCAGTCAGAGTGCTGCCACATGGGAATTATGGAATGTATTTCTGTATTTATTTTTCAATTTACTGAAGCATGAACCAGGCCCTGTTAGGCATCAGAGCTCTACTACCATTTACACAAGATGACATCATTGTGCCTTGGGGGCCTGTTTCTTGCTGTTGTTGTGCCCAGGCAGTTAAGTGTTTGAAAATAAAACTGCAACATCAAGGCCGCTTTTAGATGTCTGGGTCTAGATAGAACGTCACAGGGAGGAGCCGGTAAATTGCCATCAGCGTCACCATAAGTGACACAACATATCTGAGGAGTGTCTGTAGCAGTGAGACATTATTCACTGAGATGATGGGGGTCCATGTCCTGTACCTCAGTTGTGCACATACAAGTTCACGAGGAGTGGACACGGTAGCAGTGGAATAGTAACATTTCTGAGTCTTCCACGCAGTGCTCAAACATTTCCCGCTCTGACAACAAGGAGGGAATTTTCTTCTATAGAACACACTGCATATTAAGTCACATCTCGGCCATCCTTATTTGTATAATAAAAATACTTAAGAAAACATTGGCTGAGAGAAGCGGCGTATTGATCTGTCTGATGCGCCCTGATGGGTTCGGCCTGGCTCGCTGACTGGTATGTGTGATGTATTCACAAGGCCCTGTGGCAGCAGAAGGAGCCTCGTATGCCACCTGAACATAATATAAGGACATTGGCATTGAAAGAGATCTCTCCCTGTATGAGAAATTGACAAGTTAGCAGGGCTCATACATTGCCCTGCTTCTTCTCCCTATTGCTACGACTATCTACAGCACTCCAATGCCTTACTAAACACTTCTTCATGAAGTAGCTTTGAGCACTTTATATATGGTCTCAATCAATCAATCAGATAGATGGGCCTGGGGCAGAAAAAGCTCTGAAGCCTTAATTTTAAAGTTGACTTGTGGGACTTTCAAAAACAATTTATCCTGAGTTCTTAGATTTTTTATGTTACAGTACAGTGAGATTCTGCTGGATAGATAGAGGAGGACCAAGTACATATATTCATCCTACAGCAGTGTATATATGTATACATCCAGCAGTCGTTTGAATAGGATTCCATATTATAGCTCTTAAACACAAGAATGGGTATATCTGGAACTGTGCTCAAGTGGTTCACGTCCTTTTTACACAACAGAACGCAGAAATTCAAGAGCAACAACTTGATGTCGTCTCCAATACCGGTATCGCTAGGCGTCCCACAAGGATCCTCCCTATCCCCAACTTTGTTTAACCTAGTTATGGAACCTCTCACCTCCTTGCTACAAGCATCCAATGTTCAATTCCAAATGTACGCCGATGACACCCAACTTTATCTCAAATTACAGTCACCCAAAGACATTATGCTCTTGAACTCATCGATCAGAAGCACCCAATCATGGTTGGCCGCTAATCATCTCAAACTCAATGCTCTTAAAACAGAGTTCCTCTTGATCTCACCCCCTGCGAAGATCACCACCACTCAAAGCTGGCTTAAACAACTAACCGCACTCAATGTTCATCCCACCATCGTGGACTCAGCAAAATCTCTAGGCATAACACTTGACACCAACCTGAACATGCAGGAACACATCAACAAAGCAACTAAGGGGGCGAACTACCAGATCAATACCTTAAGGAAACTAAAACCCTTCCTTCCAGCCAAAGATCTCCAAACTGCGGTACGAGCTCTAGTCATCCCTCGAATAGATTACGGGAGCATCGCCCTCTGCGGTCTCCCCCTAACTACCACGGCACCCATAAGAGCTTCTCTAAACGCCGCAGCGAGACTCATCACCGGATCAAAAAAACACTCACACATTTCCCCTGACCTGAGAGCCCTGAACTGGCTGCCTTTTGAAGCCAGAATACATCTGAAAATCGCCTGCATCACGCACAAGGCTGTCCACCTGAGCACACCCGGATATCTCTCCCAGAAGCTGACGATTTCCGGAGGCTCTAGAAACACTAAAGGTACAAACAGTCTCCTGCTAAAGCCCCAAAGATTCCGCAAGGAAAAAACGTATAAACGCTCCTTCTCAGGAATGGCACCCAGGATCTGGAACTCTCTCCCCCCTGAAACCAGGCTCATCGCCTCTACCATACTTTTTAAGAAAGAAGTAAAAACTATCCTCATGGCTAAATACACTTGAATTATTACTGGGGATGATTTTACAGACGCTGTACCATTCAGTTCTACTGATCTTTTCTGCATTTTTGTATGACTCGTGTTATTGACCTGCCTGAGTGTTTACGCTATCAATTATTTGTACTTGTTTCATTATTGATGTATCTGGTTGACTATGTTCCCACATGTACCTTCCCCACCCCAATTGTTATTTACTCACACGCTTTCCTTTCGTCTGTAAAGCGCTCTGATATCTGCAAAGATCTTGTTCGCGCTATATAAAACTTTCAAAATAAATAAATAAACTGGTAACCAGTGAAGGGATTTAGAGCTGCTAATGTACCATGATCGCTTCTACCCAACGCTGAGACAGGTGAGACATTCTGGGCCATCTACAACCGATTGAGCCGTGAAGTTGAAGGGCCATTGTAGATGCAGTTATATTAATATAGTCTCAAGTTAATAACAGCCCCTGCAACTTCAAGGCAGAATAGAGTGAGTGCATGATGTGTCTCACCTTTGCTTGTTGGTGGCAGCAACTCTTAATTACAAGCCCTTGCTTATCTAGAGGCATGATCTGCGTCACATTTTGGCCTTAGATACTGTCTCTGTCTTTTGCACACTGACTGTTTGGGGAAGTTGCGAGGAGGATGGCTCTCTCCTTGGTTCCAATTAGGATTATAAATGTCTGGGGATAGATGGAGTTCACAAAGAATTCACAGCTTTAATGTTCCTTAGTACTAATATACTACATATTTAGGTGCTTTTATTACACGGAATGCAGTAGTATACGAACCCATATTTCACAGGGATTGCCATTGAATATGTATTTCATCATCAAAATGATATCCCCCAAACCACTCTGCGGAGCTTTACATTGTGAAGAATATTGAGAGTATGTGGCTTGAGGACCACATTATGCAGCAAGGTTATCTAATTTGTGTCTAAAAAATTGCAATTTAGGTGGCACATCATATATTTTTTTTTTAATTTTCAGAGTTTTATATAGCACAAACTAGACCCAAGACATCGAGTCGCAGAGCGCTTTACATGAGCACCAGTTTTGTTACAGATGTACACATTCATTTTTGTTAGGCACTGGGAGATTAAGTGATTTGCCCAGAATCACAGGATGTTGAGCATCGTTGTGAGACTTGAACCCGGTTCCCCAGGTCCAAGGTCCACCACTCTAGCCGCAAGGCTACATCATCATTAGCTAGAAGCAACATTCTTTGTTAATTCTAAAGAATAGGTAGTAAAATGATATGGCAACTGTGGTAAATCTATAATGATGTGGTAAACCCTGCAGCCATTGTATCACATAAATCCGAAGTCCTTCACCATTGCCCACTGTTATATCAACAATATATTCATGTAAGTATATAAAACCTAAACATTTTAAACAGGGGTTTCAAGCTAACTACCCAACACAAAGATGTAATATAAAACTACATAACACTAATGTGTAATATGTAGCCATCTCTGGGCTCTCTCCAGGCGTGCAACGCCCATTGGTCTCAAAGGGCTTCAGCCCCTCCCCCCTGTCGTGTGTGTCAGCCCGGCTGAGACAGAGTCCCAGGCACAAACACAGCCACACCAAGTACTTCTCAGGTCTTTAAAAGACCATTTGCTTGTTAATGAGGCTTTGTTGCTTTTTCACCCCTTTTTAGAGAGCTCCTGCATCTCCACTCTGCATACTGCTGGAAGAATTAGCACCACCCGAAAAAATTTCTTAGCCCCCCCCACGGAAATTTGACTCTAGTTGCGCCTCTGACTGCAGTGCACTACACTCTGCTTTTGGCCTGTCTTGCCTTCCACACCAAACACTGCAGATTCACATGCCAGCATCAACTACAGCCACAATTGCTGTTTCAGCTTCAGAAAGTGAGCAGCATAAGGTGAAGCCAGGGGCTTAATGCACCAAGCACCGTTTCTGTGTTCTTAGCCACTGGATTTCATTTGCCTCCTCATTGTCATTGTAGTAGTGTGGCAATGGTGTGGTAGTGCTTATGATGTGGGCCTAGTTACACTGGAACTGGTGTAGCAGTTTCGCTGGAATGAAATGCATTACAGTAATGAAAACTAAACTCATGCTCATCTAAAATATATTTGCCTCACACTCCATCTTGGCTGTGACGTGTGTTACCAATATTTTTTATCATGTAGAGAAACCTGTATTTTCATCTCTCAGTAGAATAATGTTTAATGTATCTTTCCCACAAAAAACAATGACTTTCGTCAAGAATATTAAGCTGCTGTTTCAGCAAAATTGTAGGTGTTCAAGGTCTAACCTAGCTGTTTTGGTACAATTATTTAAATATTAACCTTATTTGTTCTAGAACAGGTGGAATTTGTGAGAAGCTCCATGTTATATAATTATGGGAGACTTTTGAAATGTATTCTTCTACAGCTGTTTTACTTTGCTTCATTGTGATTGGCTCATTCTGTGGGAACCATGTACAACTGTGATGACTGTGTGAAATCCTTTGTTCAGATCCCTATAAAAGTGTAGCCTTTTTGGATATGTTGGGGCTCTTTTTCCCTGACCCTAGGAGGTGAATCCCTGCCTGGCTGTTCTACTATTTTATACTCTATATTTTGCTGTCCTGAATTTTGCTAGTGGGAGGGCGGGATTTTTGATCTCTAGTTTACCACTCCAGATCTAAACCCCGTTCTGGTCGACTGAATCTTTATTGCCTGTCATTGAGGAAAGAAAGTGCATCCAATACCAGGTTAGTTTGACCAATAATGGGCTCGACTCTGAAAAACCACATACTACTTCTAAGTTTCAAAGGTTTATTATAGAGTCAATGATAACTGCAAATACAGGCATCTCAAAACGAGATTCAAAAGATATAGAGGCACTAATACAAACATATGTTCTCTAAAAGCTCTTAGGCGACCAAAGAATATCACTAGAACTAGCTCCAAAATCATCAGGGTTGCAAGAATAGACACGAATTGTAATATATCCGTCATTTACAAAGGAAGGAAGGAATCAGGTTAGGCTGTCCCTACTCTGTAGTAGATGATATCCCTACTTAACAAAATCCCAACCTATCAAAGGTGTCAGCTGTGAATGACTTCCTAAGAAGTTCACCCACTCTTAGTCTTAGGTGAAAACCTATGATCTCCAGTCATGACCCTCTCTGCCTACCCATCCGCTCTCTGAAAGGTCCTCAGGCATCTGCTCTCTCTCCACCCAGGGGTGCTGACCCTAATACAAAATCACAATTTCAGTTGAAACGCCCCTCAATAGACGCCCCTCACGTGGTGTTGGTTCTGGCTTTTTCCATGATGATCTTCCTTTGGGCCTCGTGTTTAGCGTTGACCTTGCTTCCCAGGCTTCTTCTCCAGCTCGCTGATACCCCCGAAACATTCCGGAATCCTCCTTCATGTCTGTACCAGTCTCCTCGAACAGAGCTCTATTCATCAAACTCTTAATTGGAACCCCCCTCGCACCTGCAGACAGACATCCGCAACTTGGATCCCAATTCTCATAGACTTCTAACAGAAGTTTGCAACTTATTTCTCGACACAACTCGACATGTACCAGCACGTGCAAATCAGAAAAAACCTTTTTCTCTCTTCAGGCCTACAACACTTCTCGCAGAGGTTTTATTCTCTTCAAATCCTTTCGTGAATTAAAATAACATGTTAACACTTTATTCTTTGATTATGAGAAACACTTCTATGGAATATAAGTCTAACGAATAAACAGAATTACTAAATACATTAGTGCAATCCATGTCATTTATAAGTGTACATTTCCAATCCTCTCTGCCCTGGCCATGAGGCCTGTTCCCTTCTATGCTTTGCAGCATGACATTCCTCCGTTAGCAGCTACATAACATGGATCATGATTAATCACGTCTAATAAGACTAAATATTTTCCACACATTTCTGCGTCAGTCCCACTTCTATATAAAATTTCTATGTTAACTACGCAAGTCTAAATATAGGTGAATGTGTTTTCAACACTTACAAGCACTTCTATTATGGTTTGTGCGACCGACTTGTACTTATGGTGCACTCATGCGTTTTGTTCAGTTTGCGCTCTCTCAGTTCCCCCCTTTGATGACCTCTCGTGGTCATCATCAAAATTCAAACTGAACTAGTTGCAATCCCCCCTCGTTTCAGCATTTCTAGAGCCCTCAGACTCTTGTACTGATTGTCCTGCATTGCAGCTAATCTCCGTTCCTGTTCTCTCCTGGATCTCTCCAACCTATTTGATCTGTACCATTGGTACAACCTCACCAATCCCCACAATATGATCACACAGATCACTATTATGATGATAGGCTTCAGTATATACCATACAAAGCTCTTCCCTATGTTGGCGAACCAACCTCCAACTTCACCCATTCCATGACCCACTTTTTCCCAAACATTTACTTTAGTTAGGTCTTCGATCTCTTTGTGAATGTTAGTTATGTTCATAATGACTTTCTCAAGAGGTTTTGAATTGTCTGGAATGTAAGTACAGCATTCCTGGACCCTTAAAGCCTTACAGACTCCGCCCTCTTTGGCTAGCAGAACGTCTAACGCAAGACGGTTCTGAAGCACCATGGCCCTTATCGACTGCATCTCTCCTTCCACCAGCATTAAGGATCTAGCAGTACTGGCAGACAATCTGTCTACGACTGTTGCCAGTCTCCTAATTTTGACATCATTGAGGATCAGTCCTAAAAGAGGAAATGCAGCACCAAATACATCTCCAACTATTTCCGCATCCCCTAGGTCTCTTCTCCCTCTTGTTGAGACCTTGCCCTCAATGATCTCTAAGTCTTGGGCATGGTATATTTTGGGGAAGACAATTGCCAAATAACATGATCCGTACCAGTTATCAGGTAGTCTCACGTAGGCATTTCTTCCACATACAAAATATACATTTGGAATCACTTGCATTCCTTTCAAGAAGTCCTTTGTGTAATACTCTAATCTAAAAGCATGTTCACAACTGACCTCCCCTACGAATACATTTTCGTAGTACGTTTGACTTCTGTGAAGGCATAACTTCCCTTTCTGTGTTCGATCCAAAGCTATTGGACCACTACTACCCTTCCTTTTGTGTGCTTTCTCCTCCTCGGGTCCAATCTGTCTTCCACTGTCCTGATTTTTTCAGAATCTTTTGCCTTCTGTAATGATCATCCACTTGCCCTATAAACTTCTTCTCGACTTCTGACACTTTGCAAATCAGGTTATTTCTGCGGGCATGTGAAGTATCTAAAGTATCCCAAGGAATGAAGAACTTTGCCAATCTGTCTTCACTCTTATAGTAGTCCCATTTATTCATTTGTTTGTAATTTGGGACTTCTGGTAACACTGAATCATAATTAGAAAAGTAGTATTAAAACTATCTCGTCCGTAAAATATGCTAAGCAATAAGCTACATGTAATGCCATAAGTCAGTGGGAGGTGATGATATCTAATGCCTTCATCTACAGACGCAGGCAGTTGCATACACACATAACAATCCTTGACCTCCATGGCATCAACATACTCATATAACAGTTTGGCATAAGCATTTGACCTATAGTCACCCTGGGACTCATCCATATGTAACATACGGGTTTCTGCTGCTAATAACGCTTTCTCCTGTATGGTTTCCCCTTTCTTACCAGCAGCAGTGGGTTTTGGTGTCACTACAGATTTTTTGTCTGGTACCCTTGCCTCACTCTCGTGTCCCATCACATATGATACAGTAACTACTAAAGCTATAAGAAATATCACTCCCACTATTAGTGTGCCTATGTCAAGTTTCGTCGCGCCTCCAAGAACAATGAGCTCCGCAGTGGAAGAAACTACATTACCCAGAGGGCTTAGCGGCAGAGAGGCGGAGCATAAATAGACGCCACTTCCTGGAGCCGGCGTCGGATATTCTGGTTCATGTTTCCATTGCGTTCCTGGCGACTCTTCTGTGAGGTGTGTTCTGAGCTGTTGGTGAATCATTTGCAGGTTGTTGTGTTCATTTCCGACGCTGCTTCGTCATTCCTGTCCTCCGTTGGAGAGCCTTGTCTTCGGCTATTGCGGAGGACGGTTGCTGTTTTTTGGCATTGTTTTCTTCCGTTCTGTCCTCCGTTGGCGAGCCTTGTCATCGGCTATTGCGGAGGATAGATAGAGAGTTTCCCTGGTGTTAGGATCGTGTCTCCGTTGATGAGCTCACCCCCCCCAGTGCTCGGGCTCTTGCGGAGTACACGCTTTGTTTGGCTTCTTCCCGTTTCCTCCGTTGGCGAGCCTTCTTGCCCCGGCTATTGCGGAGGAAACCGTTGTTTATCTTTAGTTCTAAGACCCTCTGTTGGACAGCCTTCTTGCAGCGGCTATTGCAGAGGGTCTTCATTATCATATTCCTTTGCTGGGACATCGAGATTACCTCATCGGACTTCAATGGCATACAGGTAACCCTTGTCTCCAGTGTTTTTGGGTGACGTAACCCTTACATTTACTTTGGGAGAGTAACTGTATAACTGCTTACCTGCTACTATCCGTAGACTTTGATACACGTTTCTTCAGGGCTCTGAAGATCAAGAGTAGGGTACGTAGTGTTGTTTTCTTTCCCTCATATCAGTACTCACTAGGGCAGGGTCATAGGGGGGTGTTTTACTATCGTGTTTTATATTTACAGGGGAAGGCAAGAACAGGCTGATTTACGTAATCTCAGTATAGAGAGGCATCTTCTGAGTTCAGGCGGTCAGCTTTCTGCATACAGGTATAGCAGGATATAGTCTGAGTGGTATTGTGCCTATAGTGTATACTTATAGAATTGACACCAATCCCTTGTTTGTTTCTGTCTTCGCAGCTCTCCCTCCCTGCTGTCCCCATCCTATCCTCCCTGTTTATTATTTTTGCCCTCACCTGATCCTTCTTTAGCCCACGGCTATTATAGCATTCTGGGCTTGGATAGATCTGGAGGTGGCCTACTTGTACCACAAGCTGATCCTGAGGACGGAGAGGATAACAGCCTATTATACATTTGGCTCTGCGGTTCGGATTACCGGCCTCCATGTTCTTCAGACAGTATGATTCCTTTCTCCTATTCAACGCAAAGTTCTTTCTCTTTGAGTTCCTTTACAGTCTCTCTTGATCCTTCAGTCTTTAGAACCACACAATCGGAAGCTGGCAATCTGTTTTTGCAAAGTCTTTTTGAACTTTAACACAGACAACCCTAGCCCTTCTCCGTCACCTTAAAGGAAAAGTCCCTAAGTGTTCTCTCCTTCCACTAGGCGCTAGGTTATCTTCTCACTCTCGTTTATTTACAAAGTCTTTAAGCATCTACAATGAGGCTTGAACCAGCGGCTTGGATAGCGTAGTTCAATATTTCCAAACGAAGAATGTGCTCTTCATGACTTGTTATCGTGGTTCCGAAGTCGGGGAATTGTAATTCGGTGAAGAACATGTGCTTTAACTTGCTTAGGTAGGGAGGGTTGGGGATTTTGAACGTTAGTGACCCTTCTGTTTCGACTCCAGGCACCAACAGCTGTACTTCTACTGTGATGATGGGTTCAGTGCTGGTCACTATCACCGCCCTTATTCTCCCTGTAGCTCGTTCCCAAGACATCTGTCGCCAGGTATGTCCACTCAGGAGTGGCGTATCTTCTGCTAGGCACACGTACTCTCCTTGACCTTCTTGGATCTGCTGCTTCAGAGCCCAGAGCGCCTTCGTCCAGGTCTGAGTCTTCGGATATTGGAGCAAGGGGTCTCTCTGGAGTTGACCTCAGGCTTGACCTTCTCCTTTGTGACCAGCTGGCCTCTCCACGCCTTGCCCTCCTGCTCCTTGACCTTCTGCTTTGCTCGTGCTCACTTTCAGCTTGGCCAGCGTCTGATTCATACTCCCAGCTACTTCCTCCTTCAGTAGCGTCGTCGGTTTCACTGTTGTACTGACCGTCCTCGGCCTGGTCAGACACGCTCCCAGCTTCTTCTGGCACCTCTACAGCTTGGCTGGCCCCCTCTATGGCTTCTCTGTCCACAGCTGGACTTACATCCGAGAGAGGAGCTGTTTCTTCCAGAGGTGCTGGAACTCTCCGCGTGTGGGACGCGTGGATCCAGTTGGGCAGCCCTCCCACTTTCACAGCAGTGTTCGAGGTTAGGATGATCTGGTAGGGCCCACGCCACCGGACATCTAGGAAGCTTCTTCTGACGTGCTTTTTGACCAGTACCCAGTCTCCAGGGCACAGGTCATGACACAAGTCCTGGCACGACGGGACCTCGGCAGCCTGCACCTGAAGACAGACCCTTACAATAGTCCAGGATCATATCATCTGTGATATTCAACAATGCTGCAGTTGGTACTGATGGCAATCTCATGGCCCTCCCCATTAACACCTCGTGTGGTGATAGTCCCGTTCTTCTGTCTGGGGTACTACGGATGCTCATAAGAACTAGTGGCAGAGCATCAGGCCAACTCAGAGACGTTGATGAACACATTTTGGCAATTCGGGACTTTATGGTGCCGTTTATCTGCTCCACAATTCCCGAAGCTTCTGGTCGATAGCTACAATGCAATTTCTGGTCTATGTTCAGGGCTGCACAGATCATCTTCACAAGTTCGCTGTTAAAATGTGTTCCCCTATCTGATTCCAAAGAGGCCGGTACCCCGAAGCGCGGGATGAGTTCCCTAAGCAATAACTTGGCTACTGTGAGGGTATCACACCTGCGTGTAGGGTATGCCTCGGCCCATCTGGAAAATATGCAAACAACCACCAGGACGTATCGAAGGCGGTTGCATCTTGGCATTTCGATGAAGTCCAGTTGCATCCGATTGAACGGACCCCCAGACCTCCCTATGTGACTCAATGCAACTGGTGTTCTTTTTCCTATGTTCAGCTGCTGACAGGTCACACAACGCTGGCACACTGCTTCTGCTGCTACTCTAAACTTGGGGTTGTACCAGGTTTGTCGGAATACCCTCAACATAGCGTCTCTCCCTAGGTGTACTGGACCATGTATTTGTCTTGCCATTGGGCTCACCAACTCATTTGGCAACACTGCCCTTCCATCTGCTGAAACCCAAAAGTTTGTTTCGCCCATCACACATCCGGCAGTTTCCCATGTTTTCTTCTCAAAATCGGGTGCATTTTCTTGTATACATTTTAACTCGTCCCAAGTATCTACAGTTTCCAATATCATAGCTAATTCAGTCCTTACATTTATTCCACCCACTTCCACCTCCGTGAAAGAGTACCCTTGTTCAGCACAATAACGTGCAACTTCGTCGGCATATATATTGCCCTGTGACACAAAGTCTGTGTTTCTGGTATGTGCTGTACATTTCACAACGGCAATAGCTGCCGGACATTGCAAGGCTTCCAACAATAAGCGTACAAACTCCCCATTTCGAATGGGTGAACCTGAAGAGGTCATGTAACCCCTTTGAGACCACAATTGCCCGTAATCATGAACTACCCCGAACCCATATTGGCTATCGGTGTATATGGTGACTCGAATTTGGTTGCTTGCCAGGCAGGCACGCGTCAATGCAACAATTTCAGCTACCTGAGCGGAGTGTACTCCTTCCAGGCATGCGGCTTCCACAACTCCAGTAATTGTACAAACAGCATAAGCTGCTCTTAACTGACCAACATCGTCTCTTACACATGAGCCATCAACAAAGAAAACTTCATCAGGGTCAGTCAGTGGCTCATCCACGATGTCGGGTCTCGGTTTGGTGCATAGTTCAGTCACATCAAGGCAATCGTGATCTGTACATACATCATCCTCAATGTCACTTGGGAGTGGCATCAATGTAGCAGAGTTCAAAACAGAGCATCTCTTGAGGGTCACGTTCTCTGCAGCCAGAATGACTTGCTCATAGCGCGTGAGCCTACTATTGGTCAGATGCTGTGTTTTGGTCCTGGTCATCAACAGTTCAACAGAATGTGGCACATACACCTCTAACTGGTGTCCCATTACTATGTTTTCGCACCTTTCAATGCTGACACCCGTTGCAGCAACGGATTTGAGACATCCGGGCAACGCTGCGGCTACTGGGTCTAAGGTAGCCGAAAAATAGGCGACTGGTCTACGGGCATTCCCATGGATTTGGACCAGGACTGACAAAGCACAACCCTCTCTTTCACAACAGTAAAGCAAGAATGTTTTGTTGTAATCTGGCATTCCCAGAGCAGGAGCACGACACAGGTCCTCTCTCAGCTGTAGGAACGCCATCAAACAATCTTTGTCCCATGGCACCAGATCACTCACCTCCTTGTGCGTCAGTTTTTGCAAGGGTTTTGCTTTCAGTGAAAAGTTCGCTATCCACTGTCGGCAATACCCCACCATCCCTAGGAACATCCTGACCTCTCTCTGTGTTTTAGGCGCGTTCATTTTCATGATCGCCTCTATTCTGTCTGGTGACACCTTCCGTTTTCCTTTTTCAATTCTGTTCCCCAAATACTGTACTTCCGTCAGGCAGTACTGCAATTTGCTCGGGGACACCTTGTGCCCCTTTGCAGCTAGGTGATTTAGCAAAGCAATGGAGTCCTCCTTGCAAGCTTCTTCAGTTTCTGACGCAACAAGTAGGTCGTCTATGTACTGGACCAGAACCGAATTCTGGGGCAGCACTAGAGTTTCAAGATTTTTCTTCAAAAGCTGGTTAAAAATCGATGGGCTCTCTGTATACCCCTGTGGGATACAACACCATGTTAATACGCGACCTTCCAGCTTAAAAGCGAAAAGAAAGTGGCTATCCTCGTCCAAAGGGATCGAGAAGAAAGCCTGGCAAAGGTCTATCACTGTGAACCATTCGGCTTGGAACGGTATCTGAAACAATATCACTGATGGATTCGGTACCACTGGACAACATGAGACAACTATGTTATTGATTTTTCGATGGTCCTGCACTATTCTGAATTTCCCACTTGGTTTCTGCAAACCCATAATCGGGGAGTTACACGGACTACCCACGATTTCTTTCAGTATTCCCTGCTTAATCATGGACTCGATCACGGGTTTTATACCTGCAATCGTTTCTGGGGTCAATTTATATTGGGGTGTTCTTGGAAACTCAGCATTCGGTTTTACTATGATTTTCACTGGGCCCACTCCCTTGACTAGTCCAATCTCTTCCCCAGTGAAATCCCACACCTCTGGTATCACGGTCTCCCTTAGATCCCAAGGGAGCTCATCCACTGTTAAAGTGGGATACAGCTCCACACACGTTCTTGAGTTTGCGACCTTAAAGTCAGCGTCATTATCATTAGTCAGTACCTCCACTCCCTGCGGTGTGCAGTATATTGTACAATTTAACTTGCACAATAAATCCCTTCCCAATAGACATACAGGGCTAGAATCACAAACCACGAACTGATGCTCATCGCTGTATTTCCCTATTTTCACTAGCACTGGTTCGGTCAATGGGCTTGTTATTGTCCTGTTTGCGACCCCCACCACTTGAATCGTTTCTCCTGACATTGGCAGGCCTGGAACTACGGCTGATCTCAACGTGGATCGAGTGGCCCCTGTGTCTACTAAGAAAGTCGTGGGACACCCTGCCACTTCGGCCTCAACGTATGGTCCCCTTTGGTCCACCTCTAAGACTGCCCCGAGGGTACAGTCTTCTCTCTCCACTCTCTGTCCCGTTAGGGGATCAACGTAGTAACACTCTTCTCCTAATATGAAAAGAGGCATCTGTCTATAGGTCTTTCCCGCTGTCCCTATTCTGGGTGGTTGAGGGAACTGGGCTCGTGGAGCTGGGGTCCCCCCTTTGACCACCTTCCCTTGGTATGCTGTTGGCCCTTTTCCTGGAGTGTGTTGAACCTCTTCCTCCTCTATCTCTAGTTCTCCAATTTCAACGTTGTAGGGACACTCGCGTTTCCAATGTCCCACCTCGTTACATTGATGGCACCGGGTCGTCTTTTTCAATGTCGCAATGTCTACCCTAGGTCTTGAGTTGGAGTTCTCCTCATTACCTTTGTTCTGGTTATTCTGTCTCCTGACCACGGTCCCTGTTCCCTGTTGCTGTTGTCCACCCTGACCAGCTGACTGCATCTGTACCACCATCAGTTTTTCTTTTAGCTTTTTGGCTTTTGAATCTATCTCATCACTGCAGTACCTAGCATATCTCAGCATTTCGTCCAAAGGTTTATTTTGCCAACAAATCAAGTGTTGCTGAATCATTAAACAAATATCCGGTCTTAAGCCCAAAACAAATTTAGACACAAACTGCCCTATGTCTTTAGGATCCATTACGTCCAACCCGCTATATTGTTTAAACGCCTTCAGCAATCTCTCATAATATTCATGAACTGTCTCCTTGGGTTCCTGCCTAGTTCGATCTATTTTGACCCAATCTATGTCCTGCATTGGCACCTTTTCCTTCAGCCAAGTCATCACTCTCTCATATTTTGTCATTACTGTCTCGGACGGTCCATTAGTCCGTGCATCTCTCTCTGGTTCTGATGTAGGCCATTCAGCACTAACCTTACATGCTGACCACAAGTCTCCTGGTACCACAATGTCAAACAGGGTGTTCAGGTCAACCCATAGTACTTTGGAGATTTTTACGAACCTCTCTACCTGCTTGTACCATTCCACTGGTTTCTCCCTCAATTTAGGGAAGGAATTGGTAAAGGCAGCTAAGTCCCCCCTACTCCAGGGCACATGCACGTAGCTCCCGTTTGCAACCTCACGCAAAGGGTATGCCTCTATCTTCTGCAGCCCTCCCTCTGGGGACATCCCAAGTATGCTTCTCCTGACGGTCCCTTTCTTGGACCATCTTTCTCCCCATTTATCCAGCGCTCTCCATGTCCTTATTCCAGTGATCAATTCCCTTATGTGTGTTTTTAATCCTATTGTTCTTCTCTCATCTAGGTCCTGATCTGAATAATGTAGCCTGTGGTTACCCTGTAATGCTTTGGTCCTTGACAAGTCTACCATGTATTTTCCTGCCAGTTCGACTAATTTCTCATGTGCTGCTCTCGCTTTCCGAGTGATGTCCTTTGCCATGAACAGTACTTCATCCTGCTTGTACCTGTCCATTCTCTCCAAAGGCAAAGTACCATCCACCATGTCATCCAGATCTGATTTTAAACTGGTGACATCAAGTCTCTTTGCTTTTATCTCGGCTCGCAGTATGTCTTTCTTAGGGTGTTCATTGATATCTCTCCCATCCCAGCTCCGAGTCCTACGCCTAGGCTCAGGGGTGTTAAGGGGAATCCTCCCCTGTTCCCATCTTTCTAAATCCCATGCTCGGCCATCTTCCCTTGGAGGGTGGTGAAACACCGTCCTGTTTCCCCCAATTTCACTTTGTCCATTCTGCCTGTTTTCCCTAGCCCCATGATAGGATTCTCTGCTGTTCTCCACACTGTCGCTATTCCCTCGTTGCCTAGTGTCACTCAGTATCTGGTAAGCTCCTTCTCGGCTCCCCATGTCCCCGGTGTTCCGTTCATGTCCGTGATCACAGGGGTCATGGCGAGACCTCTCGCAACTCCCGTTTTGTCCACTATTACCAGATGCATGGTGGGTGCACTTAAAGCTGTCCCTGTACTCTTGCGTTCTCCTATCCCCTTCGCTGTGAATGGGGCGGGACACCCCCCCCCACACTCCGGGCTCCTGTTTTCTAGTACTGGTCTACCTCCACTCCTGGTACGACAAGTATCTCCTCTACTTTCCTTACTCTTCCCGTCCCACTCCGGACTGCTTTCGTCAGCCCCGCAGTGAGTCCGGATCCTGCTACTTTGGCTTTCTCTTTCAGCTTCCGCTGCTATCAGGCTCTTGTGAGCCTCTACTGCCGTATCCCATTCCTTCATGTACTCTCTTAACTCCTGGAAGGATTTCGGCTCTGATCCCCTCAGATCCACCGGCCATCTCGGGCCCCCCCGATCTCTTGTGGGATCTACTGCTGTATGTACTGGGGTGCTCCAATCCCTTGGTCCTGGCAGCTGTCTTGGGGAATTGATTGTATCGTTCCTCCTCGCCATTTCTGCTCTCTCCCTGTCCAATCGTACCTGTTCCTCCCCTCTGGCTCTCTCTGAGTCATAAATCGATACTATAGGACCTATAGTAACAGGTACTTGCAGGGCGTCTGGTAGTGCATAGGATGTGGCACGCTCCGTTTCTGACACCTTTTGTACCACAAACCTTCCGACTACCTTCTGCACCGGACTAGGTTGAGGCAATTCTTTACTTGCAGTGGGATCCCAATCTGTGCTAGGAAGCGGTCTATACTCCCCTATGCCAGCCCCCCCTTCTCCGCTGGGCTCTGCATTTTCTGTCTCTCTATTGTACGGGGGTGGCCTATCTGTTAGCAACCTATTTATCAGGCTGTCCTCTGTCTCGCTCTCATCATCTTCCTCTAATGGGCTCCTGTTTCCCGCCACCTCTATCACTGGGTACAGTTTGTTTACTTCAAGGTTATGCACTCTCCATCTTTTAGCATCCGCATCCCATTTGGCATCCTGCACTGCTCTTACCGATCGTTTCACCCTTTCTTGACGCCTGTTCTGGTTCCTATCGTGCGCCGCCCTAATCCATGCATTAAGGGCTTCAAACTGGGTCGGTCTAGGCAGAGGTCTCATTGAGGTCATAACTGCTTTTAACTGATGTAATATCTCCAATCCAAACGTCCCATACTTTGGAAACGTCAGTTCCTCATTCCCTTCCGTAATCTTACACCAATTTGAAATCCACAATATAGTATGCAACCCAACATTCGTCGCCATATAATTAGCCGGCGTACCCTCCGGCGGGGCCTCTTCCCCATCATAAGATGTCTGCCTCTCTCTCTTAAACACCGCTCTTAACCATTTAAAACACTTCATGATCAAATGTACAATTTCCTGCTTCGCTATTCTGTTTACTTCCTGGTGACAATCCGCCAATCCTAGCGCGGCTCTGCTAGCTGGCCTATCACAGCGCGGTCTCACCCCTACCGGCCAATCCCAGCGCGGCACTTTCTGACGTCACTCGTCTCCCCTTCGCAGCAGTTCCCCTCCTTTCTCAGCTCGTCTCCCGGTCACGCATGCGTCCCATTCATACACTGAAAGGTGATTACTTCCGACCAAGCAATCACTTCTCTTGCCTGTGCGTCCACAGTTTATCTGTAATTGTCACCACAACTGACGAAATGCCTTTCCAGGCAATCGTCTCTCTGATAGGTTGCTTACACACAGTAACTTCCGACCAGCGTCCGTTACTCACACACTCACTCTTACGTTCCCCCTATCACGGTCCTGCGGGCGATCAATGGTACCTCATGACCCCCTTCACACTGGTTGACAATTACTCTGGATGTCCGATACATCCGAACCACTTAAGCTCTCTTCTGAACTTAAGATTTGCACCGGTTGCGCGCGCTCACAACCTGTTCCACAGTCACTCTACAGGCATTCAACTCCGCAAAACATTACAACATAGATACAACACAAAACACCGCAATCTAACACGCATGACCCTTTATACTCACTCTCGACCGATACTGCTGCTTTTCTTTCTCACGCCGTCAGCACCCTCTTCGGCGGGCGGTTCTTCTGATCATCGATCTCTAGGGGCCTTGGGGTAATCTAACCTGGCCTAGATCACCTTCCTCAAGAAGGCAACCATCCTCTGCTACCAACTGGGAGGGCGGGATTTTTGATCTCTAGTTTACCACTCCAGATCTAAACCCCGTTCTGGTCGACTGAATCTTTATTGCCTGTCATTGAGGAAACAAAATGCATCCAATACCAGGTTAGTTTGACCAATAATGGGCTCGACTCTGAAAAACCACATACTACTTCTAAGTTTCAAAGGTTTATTATAGAGTCAATGATAACTGCAAATACAGGCATCTCAAAACGAGATTCAAAAGATATAGAGGCACTAATACAAACATATGTTCTCTAAAAGCTCTTAGGCGACCAAAGAATATCACTAGAACTAGCTCCAAAATCATCAGGGTTGCAAGAATAGGCACGAATTGTAATCTATCCGTCATTTACAAAGGAAGGAAGGAATCAGGTTAGGCTGTCCCTACTCTGTACTAGATGGTATCCCTACTTAACAAAATCCCAACCTATCAAAGGTGTCAGCTGTGAATGACTTCCTAAGAAGTTCACCCACTCTTAGTCTTAGGTGAAAACCTATGATCTCCAGTCATGACCCTCTCTGCCTACCCATCCGCTCTCTGAAAGGTCCTCAGGCATCTGCTCTCTCTCCACCCAGGCGTGCTGACCCTAATACAAAATCACAATTTCAGTTGAAACGCCCCTCAAGAGACGCCCCTCACGTGGTGTCGGTTCTGGCTTTTTCCATGAGGATCTTCCTTTGGGCCTCGTGTTTAGCGTTGACCTTGCTTCCCAGGCTTCTTCTCCAGCTCGCTGATACCCCCGAAACATTCCGGAATCCTCCTCCATGTCTGTACCAGTCTCCTCGAACAGAGCTCTATTCATCAAACTCTTAATTGGAACCCCCCTCGCACCTGCAGACAGACATCCGCAACTTGGATCCCAATTCTCATAGACTTCTAACAGAAGTTTGCAACTTATTTCTCGACACAACTCGACATGTACCAGCACGTGCAAATCAGAAAAAACCTTTTTCTCTCTTCAGGCCTACAACACTTCTCGCAGAGGTTTTATTCTCTTCAAATCCTTTCGTGAATTAAAATAACATGTTAACACTTTATTCTTTGATTATGAGAAACACTTCTATGGAATATAAGTCTAACGAATAAACAGAATTACTAAATACATTAGTGCAATCCATGTCATGTATAAGTGTACATTTCCAATCCTCTCTGCCCTGGCCATGAGGCCTGTTCCCTTCTATGCTTTGCAGCATGACATTCCTCCGTTAGCAGCTACATAACATGGATCATGATTAATCACGTCTAATAAGACTAAATATTTTCCACACATTTCTGCGTCAGTCCCACTTCTATATAAAATTTCTATGTTAACTACGCAAGTCTAAATATAGGTGAATGTGTTTTCAATACTTACAAGCACTTCTATTATGGTTTGTGCGACCGACTTGTACTTATGGTGCACTCATGCGTTTTGTTCAGTTTGCGCTCTCTCACTAGCTTCTTTGTTTGATTTTGTACTCTGGCTGAGCCATGAATTCGGATCTATTGAACGACTGATTTGGCTATACCGCTTGATATACTGCATGGCTAAAAATCTGAAAATAAACCTTTAAGGTTTAAACTTACTCTACCTTTTTTGTGAGACCAAATGGGTTCCATGTGTTAATTTGAAATGTCATTTAGAATGCCAAAAGAGAACCAGGTTCAGTCCGGAGCACCGCAATCCTAAAGGGATTAACACTGCTCTCAGCCCATGGCACCAAACATCAGATGCAGACTCTCATGTTCAGTAACTAGGCAGCCCTGCTCTCTTTATTTATCCCCTTGGCCATACCCATCACTGAGGATTAGTAGCGGCTGCTGACAATTAAAAGTGGTGCGGCGAGCAAACTGGCACTGAGAAAAACCAGCAATGCATTTAGGCTTAATGCCAAAGCTCTCAAATGTGGCTCGTTATGAACAGTCGTTATAAGGAGCCACCAATAAGAGCTCTATTGTTGAGGCTGAAGGCAATGTGAGTTTCTCACATTGCTTATCAGTGGATCGAAAAGGTGCTGGCTCAACCAAAATTAAATAAAGTACATTCAATAAACAGTAACTAAATCGCTGACATGCATTACATTAATGTGTTAAAGTTAAAATGTGCATGTTAGTGATTTAGTGGCTGTTTATATTGCTTAAATATTTAAAAAGATAATGAAATATTTACTTACCCTCCAGTCCTGGTGTTCTTCTCCAGTCGTCTGAGTTAGGGGCCCTGAGCCATGTCCCCTAACCAATCCAGACACAGCTCTCATACTGTTAACCAGCATAAGAGAAGCACCAAGATTGGTTGGAGCGGGCTGGCTCAGCACTCATTCAGGCACTGGGGGCCTGTGCCCTCTCTCCACCGGCTGTCTAACACACCTCGCGTTTGAGAGGTTTAAAGCGCGCATGTCAGACTGGTACAGTACCCAACATTACACTTTCCTGTTGCCAATCAGCAGCAATGGCCCCACCCCACCCTCACACTCAGCTCGGCTAATAAAGTAATTTCATTTTTTACTTCTGCTGAGCCCGCAGCAGTGGGGGCAATGCTCCTCATCCAAATGGAGAAGCCGCTGATACCCAGGTTGCATGTGACCTTCAATATAGATGTGGTGGCAGAGTGGATAGACACAGCTGGAAGATAAGATAACCTCAATTCATTTCATTTCATTAATCTTTATTTCGATCACAGATCATAAAAGATATAGAACAATACATACATTTAAAAAGTTATTAAACAAAGTGTGATCCAATTTTATAAGAAGTGGTTAAAATGTGGATAAGACATTTGTGGAGAGCCGCTAGTCATGTCCATTTATACCAGACTTTTCATCATTCGGCTACGGGTGAACCACAATGAAGTTAAAAATTTTGACAGTGCAAAAACGGTAGGAGGGGAGAGATCAGATTTTAGGACTCTATAAGCAGTTTGGTGAGATCTAAAACCCAGGTTCCTGAGCATCGGAACAAGCCAATATTTCCTGGTCCGCTCGTAGCCCTTGCAGAAAAGGACCGCATGCATGTCGTCCTCCTTCGGATGTGCACACATTGGGCAAATTGATGTAGTGGAGCAGGATGACCAGGATGCTGTAAACGCGGCTAAAGGAAGGCATCCATAACGCCATTGTAAAAACAGTTTCCTGGTTAATGCAGGAGAGATCTCATCTAGGGTTTTTTCAAGAGAATAGGTATCTTTTATATTCAAGAAGAGGTTTGTCAAAGACCCCTCACGAGTGTCATTAGAGGCTCTGGTGAGCATCATGGCGTAGTAAGTATTCGCGAGTGCCTTTTTTGGGATCTTAGTGCAAGAATTGAGCGGATCAGTCCATAGTTCCGGGAATCCCATTTCCTCGCACATTCCTCTGACATAAGTCAACCAGGGAATCCTCTTTGTGCTCCGTAGTTCCAGGAATTCTTGTAGTTCTTCTCTATAGCTTGCGAGATCAGGACTGGTCCACAAACGCCTCCAGAATTTTAGGGGTTTTAGTCCTAGCTCCTCTGTAATGGGTCTAATTCCCAAATCCAACCTTAGTGGTAGTAGTGGGGTGCTCTGGGGGAGGGCAGCTACCTGTCTCAAAAACTTATTCTCCGTGGTCTGTAACTTGGGGTACGGCGTGTATCCCCACAACTCTCCCCCGTAAGTGACCCCTGCCCTAGCTTGTGTTTTGTATATGTGAATGACTGGGGTGAGTGGTCGATAGCTAGATTTATTTGCCAGACGCAAAGTGCCACCCGCCAACTGTGCCAGTTTGATGGTCACTTTGGCCTGGTGAGTTGACCAAGTTAAGTGTTCATTTATAGTGATTCCCAGGTATTCAATATTATGCACCCGTTCTAATTGAACCGTGCCTAGCTTGGGAGGGGTTCTATTTCGGGAGGTGGGATTTAAAATCATGAATTTTGTTTTTTGGGGATTGACTTCCAGTCCCCGATCAGAGCAGAAGTTAAGGAAGCCGTCCAAAATGCGCTGAATCCCCATAGGGGATTTAGACAGCAACAGGGTGTCGTCTGCAAACATAATTGCAGGCACCCTGTTGCCAGTCAACTTGGGGGCGTCCGAGTTGGCAATCCTGTTGAGGTGGGTAATTACCCCGTTCACAAAGATGCAAAACAGGGTGGGTGCAAGTACACAACCCTATCTTACACCTCTGCGAACGGGGAACCGCTCAGTTAGTTTTCCACCTTTGCCACATCTAACGCGGGCATAGTTGTTAGTGTGGAGTCTTATCAGGATTGCCAGGATGTCGGCGGGGACATTAAGTTCTTTCATGACATTCCACAGCCTCGCTCTAGGCACCAGATCGAAGGCGGCACGTAGGTCTACAAAGATGGTATAGAGACTGCCGCCTTCGATTATTGCTGTTCTCCAATAGAGCAGTTGTAACCTAAATATTTGGTCTGTGGTGGAAACACCCTCCCGGAATCCTGCCTGATATGGGGATAGGATATCCATTTCTTGGATCCACGCTTGCAAACGATTTAAGATCAGTCTGCCAAAAAGTTTTTGAGAAATATCTATCAGACTGATAGGTCGATAGTTGGACGGGAGCAGGGGGGATCCCTTTTTATAAATTGGGACTACCTCTGCTCCCGTCCAAGTATCGGGCACAGTCATTCCCTCCAGGATGGCATTAAATATTATTGTGAGTTACGGTGCCCAGATCCCTGGTTCCTGTTTGAACAGGTCCCCCGGGACCCCGTCCAACCCCGGGGCTTTTCCAGCAGCTAAACCTTTAATGGCCTCCCTTACCTCTTTTTCAGTAAATGCAACCCCCGAAGGGATAGGTGCGGGCAGATGGCTCCCGGTACAAGAATCCTGCCCTCTCTCAGCATATAATGCTTCAAAGTGGGCCTGCAACACCGAGGCGGCTATGTTGGGTTCTATTGCTGATGATAACTCACCCGTGCCATTCGCCACTACACGCCAAAATTTGCGTGAGTCTCTGGTAGATAATGCCTTCACGAGATTCTCCCAATAGTCGTAGTCCCATTCTGCCCTAGCATTCACTAGGAGGGACTTATACTTATTTCTTCTCTCGCGAATTACTTCCCTGCTAAGGCGTCCCTTTATAGCCGATAGCAAATGAGCCTTAGCCTTCCTACATGTAGCATTATACCAGGATGTCTTTGGCTTATTGCCCTTCCTTTTCATGGAAGTTGTAAACAGGTCTTGTTCGAGGGAATCTGTGATATTTTTATGTATTATTGCTAGTTCCCTTCTGGTGTCATCGTCTGGGTTTTTAATACCCAGATCAAAGGCACTCTCTAGTAAGGGAATTAACCTTTCATAGAGGCGGGGTAGTTTGTCTGTGCTGCTGGCCAGCTTCTCCCACTTCACTTTCCTGCGGTTAGTTTCAAGTAGGAGACCCGACTTGTCAATCCCAAATCCCTGTGATGTGTCCTTACTACCAGGAAGGGAGTAAGTCAGTTCCAGAGAGTTATGGTCACTATCATTTCTTGGGCACACTTTGAAGTCAACTATTGCTGGCCACATAGAGGTTTTGACCATGATGTAGTCAAGTCTGGATTCACTACCAGGTTTGTTGTAGGTCGGGTTACTGGGTATATCCGAGCTACAGCGGCCATTACATGCCCTAAAACCGAAATTAAGAGTGAGGGCATTTATTTGTAAGGCTAGGGGAGTCCAGGCCCTTGGCGGTGGCACCGGCGTCTCAGGTATGAGCCAGCAAGAATCTTCCTCAAGGGAGGGGCCGTCGCGTAATCCGGGCAGGGGTTCGTAGTGAGAATTAAAATCGCCCCCGACCAGACAGGCGAGATCGCACGGAATGCCCTCCAGGAATCTAGCTAATTCCTCTATGGTAGACGACTCTTTATGCATTTGGGTCGGTCTAGAGTAGATGTTAATAATTAATAGCTTTGTTAAGTCCGGCCATTCTAGTAGGACAGCCAGCAGATCGTCGGAAGCAGTCTCTATATCAGAGGCTTGGCAACCTAGATCCGTTGCTACCCCTATCATTAACCCCCCAGATGGTCTCCCCTTGCCCCCCCACTTGGCTGTTTTGGAGAAGGAGGCAAAGCCAGTTATGTCTATTGTTTCTCGCGCCCAGGTTTCTTGCAGGAGTATTAAATTCTTAGATCTAATGTAGGAGGTCCATTCTAGACAGTCTAATTTGCTAGAGAGCCCCGCTACATTCCACGAGATTGCTGTTATGTGTGGTGTTTGGGCGCGCGGCGGACTCACAGCAATTTCAGTGGGCTCTTGGTGGGCCCTATAAGTTAAGGGTGAATGTGTGATGTCTGATGGACTAGTGGCAATAACTGAGGGAGGGTTCACCATGACTGGGATCTGGGTCGATTCACCTAAGCCTGTTAGTAATGTACCCGCCAGTGTATGTGAATTTATATCGCATATAGAAACTGCAGATATGTTAGTGGTAATTGGGTAGTTTGCAGGGGCAGCATTCCCCTCTCCAGCCGTCTGTCAATCTACCATATCTAAATTGCTGTATCGATTCTGTGTTGGTAGATAAGCAGGGTAGTGCGTTCTATATGGGCCAGGTATTCCCCTCCTATGACCACCTCCCCCCCTCCTCCTCCTGGTGACGGTTTCCCAACCTGCCTCCTCCCCGTAACCAGAGGTATACTCATTTGGTCTCCCCCTATAAGGAGGATAAGTATTGATGTTTCTGTGACAAGTTTCCCAACCCTCCAATAACTCTTGATGGTGCCCCCACCTGTAATCCTCGGAATCGTAAAGATCGGAGGGGTAGAAAAATGAGAGGGGAAGTGTTTGGATGGTGTTACCGAAGTCCTCATCGGTGGCACAGGAGCAAATATATGCAGCTGTGTTGGGGTCTCTAAAGGAGACCAAAATGCAATCCCCTCTGATGGACTTCCTAGTATGCCCCACCCATGCTACTCTCTTTGTCGTGGATATATCACTCACAGTACCTCTCGGTAGTGGTCTATTAACCGAGAGCCAGTTTATTACTTTATTCTTGAGTGAGGTGTATGATTCAAATGTGGGGGGGTCGAGTTCTGGTACCCCAGCCAAAACTACAGTATAGGGGGCTGCTTCTGGTGGGAGGTTTACAAACTGTAGTTTTCGTTTGAAGGATGGCTTCTCTCCCTCAAGTGGGGGGTTGTCCTTGATTTTAATCAGAGGAGTTGGGTTTGATTTTGATGGAGAGGCCGGTTTGGGGGTAGTAGTCTTGGGTTGCTGTGAGGGTGTCGGGACTGTAAGTGTAACAGTAGGTTTTGATGCATTGTTTTTTGCAGGTTGTGTGGATCTAGGTTTTGGATCTGATGGTTTAGAGTTTGATACAACCTGCAAGTTGTTGTTTTTAGCCAAATTGGAGCCTGTACCCTCCTTTAGTGTCTTAGTAATGTTGCTGTCGGTTTTCCTAGCATCAGCAAGTTGCACCGTTGCCTTTTCGATGCTCACTAGTCTTGCTTCGATCTTAATCAATCTTGCCTCTAATGGGCTTAATAAAGACCTGAGCAGAGAACCTATATCCTCCAAAGTGATATCATCCGAGGAGGTGTCTAGAGGGGGATTGTCGTTAGATTGTAAGGGTGGGGTTGACTTGGGTGTTCTGGAGGTGGATGGAGTTCCTGGTCTAACCCCCATTGAGGCAAGGGCGTTTAATTTCCTCCCCTTACCTCTAGTTTGTTTGGATTTTGGGGTTTTAGACCTGGGTTCTTCATGGTTTTGTGACCCTTGCTTTTTCTTTGGGATCGCTCCCTCTCTGGCTCCCTTGTTGTTAACGCTATTGGATTCTAGGGTTGGAGCTACCTCGGTACTCTGTGGTGGTATAGGTTGGGTGTTTTGAGTATTGGGTAACACCATTAAGCTCATGTCCTCTAGATCGCTTGGGACGTCAAGAGTGATTTCTGGGCTGTTTGTTATGGTGTCCGTAGGGTGAACTGATGTCTGATCAATACTATGCATAATGGGCCTACCCGAACTATTTTCAGGCGTTCTAGCTAGTGCCATCGGTCCCATAGACGATCTCCTTACCCAGTCAATTTCTTGTGAAATTCTTCGCTCCAGGACTTGGATCTCCTCAATCAGGAGTGAGCCCGCCTTGGCAAAGTAGGTGTCGATGGGACCTTTGACAGCTCCAGCTGCAGCAAGGGAAGATGTTTTACTTCTTGTTTCCCGTGTGCACATTGTTCAGGGTGTCAGTGGTCTTTAGGGGGGCAGGCAAAGAGAGGGGGCCCGGACCGGACTCTCCCGTCCTCGAACGGCCTCAAACGGCCCGCTCTTTGCCCGGTCTTCGCCCCGGGCTGCGTCCCGCGCTGCGGGAGTGCTGGGAAAATAAGTAGGTAGCCGGGTCGAACAAGGGGGCGTGGCAGCGGGGAGAGCGGACCGGAAGTTGGAGGATGGTCTTGCAGGGACTCCTGGGCAATGGAGTCCCCTGCACGCTCGCAGCCCCGCTGACCACACTCACCCGGTAGCCTGCTGGAGTCCTTCAATAGCAACCCGGTGTCCAAGGGTCGAAGCGGCACCCGCGGAGCGGGTGCGGCGAGTGGTAGCTAGAGTCCAGGAAAATGCCGCTGTAGCTGCAAAAGTGCGTCCGTGCTCAGGGCGTCCCACAGAAGCAAAGGTGATAGGGCTCTTTAATACTGCAGAGAGGCGGGGGGCGGCAGCGGGGAGAGCGGACCGGAAGTTGGAGGATGGTCTTGCAGGGACTCCTGGGCAATGGAGTCCCCTGCACGCTCGCAGCCCCGCTGACCACACTCACCCGGTAGCCTGCTGGAGTCCTTCAATGGCAACCCGGTGTCTAAGGGTCGAAGCGGCACCCGCGGAGCGGGTGCGGCGAGTGGTAGCTAGAGTCCAGGAAAATGCCGCTGTAGCTGCAAAAGTGCGTCCGTGCTCAGGGCGTCCCACAGAAGCATAGGTGATAGGGCTCTTTAATACTGCAGAGAGGCGGGGGGCGGCAGCGGGGAGAGCGGACCGGAAGTTGGAGGATGGTCTTGCAGGGACTCCTGGGCAATGGAGTCCCCTGCACGCTCGCAGCCCCGCTGACCACACTCACCCGGTAGCCTGCTGGAGTCCTTCAATGGCAACCCGGTGTCCAAGGGTCGAAGCGGCACCCGCGGAGCGGGTGCGGCTAGAGTCCAGGAAAATGCCGCTGTAGCTGCAAAAGTGCGTCCGTGCTCAGGGCGTCCCACAGAAGCAAAGGTGATAGGGCTCTTTAATACTGCAGAGAGGCGGGGGCGGCAGCGGGGAGAGCGGACCGGAAGTTGGAGGATGGTCTTGCAGGGACTCCTGGGCAATGGAGTCCCCTGCACGCTCGCAGCCCCGCTGACCACACTCACCCGGTAGCCTGCTGGAGTCCTTCAATGGCAACCCGGTGTCCAAGGGTCGAAGCGGCACCCGCGGAGCGGGTGCGGCGAGTGGTAGGTAGAGTCCAGGAAAATGCCGCTGTAGCTGCAAAAGTGCGTCCGTGCTCAGGGCGTCCCACAGAAGCAGAGGTGATAGGGCTCTTTAATACTGCAGAGAGGCGGGGGCGGCAGCGGGGAGAGCGGACCGGAAGTTGGAGGATGGTCTTGCAGGGACTCCTGGGCAATGGAGTCCCCTGCACGCTCGCAGCCCCGCTGACCACACTCACCCGGTAGCCTGCTGGAGTCCTTCAATGGCAACCCGGTGTCCAAGGGTCGAAGCGGCACCCGCGGAGCGGGTGCGGCGAGTGGTAGCTAGAGTCCAGGAAAATGCCGCTGTAGCTGCAAAAGTGCGTCCGTGCTCAGGGCGTCCCACAGAAGCAGAGGTGATAGGGCTCTTTAATACTGCAGAGAGGCGGGGGGCGGCAGCGGGGAGAGCGGACCGGAAGTTGGAGGATGGTCTTGCAGGGACTCCTGGGCAATGGAGTCCCCTGCACGCTCGCAGCCCCGCTGACCACACTCACCCGGTAGCCTGCTGGAGTCCTTCAATGGCAACCCGGTGTCCAAGGGTCGAAGCGGCACCCGCGGAGCGGGTGCGGCGAGTGGTAGCTAGAGTCCAGGAAAATGCCGCTGTAGCTGCAAAAGTGCGTCCGTGCTCAGGGCGTCCCACAGAAGCAAAGGTGATAGGGCTCTTTAATACTGCAGAGAGGCGGGGGGCGGCAGCGGGGAGAGCGGACCGGAAGTTGGAGGATGGTCTTGCAGGGACTCCTGGGCAATGGAGTCCCCTGCACGCTCGCAGCCCCGCTGACCACACTCACCCGGTAGCCTGCTGGAGTCCTTCAATGGCAACCCGGTGTCCAAGGGTCGAAGCGGCACCCGCGGAGCGGGTGCGGCGAGTGGTAGCTAAAGTCCAGGAAAATGCCGCTGTAGCTACAAAAGTGCGTCCGTGCTCAGGGCGTCCCACAGAAGTAGAGGTGATAGGGCTCTTTAATACTGCAGAGAGACGGGGGGCGGCAGCGGGGAGAGCGGACCGGAAGTTGGAGGATGGTCTTGCAGGGACTCCTGGGCAATGGAGTCCCCTGCACGCTCGCAGCCCCGCTGACCACACTCACCCGGTAGCCTGCTGGAGTCCTTCAATGGCAACCCGGTGTCCAAGGGTCGAAGCGGCACCCGCGGAGCGGGTGCGGCGAGTGGTAGCTAGAGTCCAGGAAAATGCCGCTGTAGCTGCAAAAGTGCGTCCGTGCTCAGGGCGTCCACCTCAATTCAGTTATGTTTTTGCTTTTTCCTTTGCTGACTGTGAGGAGCCCTGCTGTCCGTTGTCTCGCGGTGGGAGGAGACTTTGGAACCCACAACTTGCCGCACGCGCTCCGCGGGTGCCGCTTTGCGGTTTTGGACTTTGGAGGGCGCCTTATTCACCTGGGCATCTGTGCTGAGTATGCTGTGGGGCAATGGGGCCACGAAAAAGATCACGCTGAACGCCAGCAGGGACTCGAACTACCAGGAGTCCCTGCTTGACCTGAAACAGCTGGTACCGCGCTCGGCTGACAGCCCCGCCCACGGATACCGCTCGGATAAAATCTCTTTGCTCCACTGACACAACGGGTATCGCTTTTGCCTTTCCTGTCTGTGAGGAGCCCTGCTGTCCGTTGTCTCGCCGTTGGAGGAGACTTTGGAATCCACAACTTGCCGCACCTGCTCCGCGGGTGCCGCTTCGTGGTTTTGGAATTTAGAGGGCACCTTATTCACCTGGGCATCTGTGCTGTGTATGCTGTGGGGCCAGGGGGCCACGAAAAAGATTGCGCTGAACGCCAGCAGGAACTCGAACTACCAGGAGTCTCTGCTTGACCAGAAACAACTGGTCCCGCGTTCCGCTGACACCCCGCCCACGGATACCGCACGTGATATTTAATTGACGCACACGCCTGCTGCGCGGGAGCGTCCGGGGAGAAGCCCAAGACAAGGGCGGGACCATACGTGGCCGTCTGGGGCCGAAGGAGGCCGGGCTGGGCCACCCCTCTAAACAGTTCCACAAAAGACATCTTGGGTGAACTTTTATAGCGGTACCTCATTTTAATGTTATTTTATAATATGCAGTCGAAGTGACTAACAACACTTGTTGTTGTTTAAATATTTTTTTTCGGCCATTTTGGTATTTTGGTGTCGTTTATTGTGTTCCTGCTCTTGGTATAATCTTGTATTTTAGGTATTTTATTTTACCCCCCATTTGGTTGTAAGTGGCTGTGACCAGCAGCATGGCAAGGGAGACAAGCCAACTGCACACCGCCCTACGACCAGGCTATTAGCGGCTTCTACGCAACCCCTACCTAGCCTTAAGGCTATTGATAAAATGCTCCAAAAAACAATAGGGGTTGTGGCTAACGCTATAGAAAATACAGAAGACTGCTCCGTAGCCACAGCTTTTCCTACAGATTTTATGACCTCCCTTATGCCTTCATTCTCAGACCTACCCGGTGTTCAGATTGTGTCTGACTCAGATTTTGTAGTTGAGAGCGCGCAATTGCGATCTTCCGCTTCCCCCGCCCGGGTCCCACCTCAGGAGCACGTGCGTGGTGCCAGACCCAAAAAATCTAAGAAAAAGGGGAACCCACTAAGGCACCAGTACCTACCCCTGCTTGTGGAGATTCCGAGTAGGGCATTTGTGACCCTAATCCCGGTCCTCGTGCTTTCTCTGTTCCCCCTCTCTGGGCTACTGAACTTTTGTTCGATCTTCAGGCCCACATGGAACTGGTCATCAATACCCATTTTAAATCTTTGTCTTCTAAGATTTATAGACTGGTTTCTCTGATAAATAGTAAAGGCCCAGGGAAAGCACAGACAGCCGCCGCGTCGGGGAATACTACCTCGGCACTGGCTAAAGGACCCACCAACGTGGCTGCGAAGGATCAGCCTCCGGGCAACAGTCTTTGCCCTAATCCCTCCACCCCTGCACTGATCCCCTCTAAGATCACGACTCCCACACTAACTACTAAAGGCCCAGGTCCCATTGGTCGCCCCATTACGTCTCTATCTGTCCTGGGATGTAAAGTACAGGAACTACCAGGGCTGCCAAAGCCAACCGGACTTTTAGAGTGCCCGCTAGGAAATACCAACCTGCTGGGCTCTTCTAAATATACTCCCCTACCCCAGCTTCCTCCGGAAGCCTCGCCCTACGTGGCGGTGCTCACAGGCGTTTCTGCCCTCCCATGCGATACAAGGGAATCTTTTCCGGAATTGAAGAACAAAGTTATCTTCTGGTTAAGTAGGCACAGACCTTTAATGGGTGCCGGGCAGGGGGAAATTATGTTTGCACGTAGAGTAAGTTGGTTGGGGACGAGACCTAAGGATATTAGTGGTGACTGTGTGATTGTGAATTTTCGGGATCCAAGGGCTGTCGAACATGTATTACACAATGGAGGGTCTACTCACGCAAACTCTATTAACACTGTCCACTTGGTGTATTTCTATTCACAACCCTCAGCTCTAGGGGGATCTGATCCATTCTGCCCCTTTCTTGCTGGTTATGATTACGAACTTAACATCGCTGTGGGTAATAGATACTCTGCCCTAAGCAATATAGACTGACCACTACCAATCTGTTCCCCCGTAGGATCTGTTTTGCCCCATTTGGTGTGTGAAGGTGGGGGGGAATTCTACCAGAGTGAATGGTGCTTCTGGTGAGACATTCGTTCTGGAATGGACAAATTGTATTATTCCTCCGCCCTCTCCTAATCAAGGGTTAGTTAGTTCTGTAGAGGAAGAGGGTAACCATTTACATTCTAAACCTTCCTGCCCTACCGAGCCTCTACTACTGGCGGACCCCCGGTTCCTGCTTCAACTTACTTTCCACTTATAGGCTCTTGGAATGTAGCAGGACTCGAGAGAAAGCTGCTAAATCCGGAGTGGGGAGAGTTGATGGAGTGCTATGATTTATGTCTCTTCCAAGAGACCTGGATGCTGCACCCTCCGGTCAGGGAGGGATATGCGTCCTTCTATGTTCCAGCAGTTCAGGGTTTTAGGGGCAGACCTTCGGGGGAGCTATGTATTTGGGTTGCTGTTCATCTGCGATGCACGGTTAAGGTTGTAGATTCCCACTGCCCGGACATTCTCTGTGTTATACTGAATTTCAATAAGGGAACTGTGCTGGCAGTGTTTAATATATACCTGCGCCCTTATCCGCTCCGGCTGGGCCTATCAACTTTGGAAGCACTGGAGGCTATCTTACAATCGCTTCCCCCGGGTGCTCATAAAATTATTGGTGCAGACCTCAGCTGCTATTTTGAGCCACTTTCGGGGATTCCCTCTATATCCTCGGAAGAGGGCGAAAGTTGGGTCTTACCGGACTGCACCATGTACCCTGAAAAGCGCCTACTACAACTGGCCCTTGCGAATAACAAGTTGGACTTCCTATATTCACTAAGGGCTTGTAATCGTAGATTGGCCCCAGATGTTCCAGGGACTAGCACATTTAATAGACCGGGGGGAAGCTCTACCTTAGATTACATATTGGTGAATGTAGAGGTTTGGGCTTGTCTCAGAACTTTTTCTGTGACCCCAAGGGTTGACAGCGATCACAATTTACTGTCATTAGAACTGCTAGCTCCCCTTGGTTGTGACAATGATCTAGGACGTGAGGAGACGGCTACTGACTGTAATCTAGTCATAGCAGCGGGAGGGAGAAGAGTTAGATGGGAGAGGATTGCACTGGTTCCTGAGAGGCTGGCAGAATTAGATCAACTCGTTGCAAGCTCTCTCACGGATGTCTCTAACCTCCTGGGCGCAGTTTGCGAACCTCTCCCTTCCCACTCCCAGGGGCTGCAAGACATACATAACAACCTTTTCGGCTCCCTGGCCTGCTATTTCTACTCTTCGGGTGGTAGGAGCGGTGGGACAAAGAGGCGGGATCACTGGTTTAATAAAGCATGTAGCTACGAGAAGAGGTGCTTGATCAGGGAGGTCAAATCGGGCTCAATTTTTTAGCATTAGAACGGCGAGGAAGGTGTATAAAACTTTGATTAAGGAGGCTAGGGCTGAGTGGGAAGCCGCCAGGTGGGACAATATCCGAGTGGCTTTGGGAACCCGAGATTCCAGGTCATTATGGAATCTTGTGCGAGTCGGGTCGGCCGAGGGGAAGTCTGCCATCATCCCTAATCTTAGTGAAGACGCTTGGCTAGATCATTTTAAGCCCCTGTATTCATCTGGCCATAGTGACCACCATGAGGAGGCCGTAATGCAAAACCGCCCCACAGAATTGGCTCTCCTGGAAGCCCCGGCCCCGGTCTGCCCACCTTGCTCTGTCCATGAAGTGCGGGTGGCTCTTGGTAGCCTGAAACTGGGAAAAGCCCCGGGCCTGGACAGGATCCCTGGCGACCTCTACTGTAGCGAACAAAAGGTATGGGCTCCCTATATCTGTGTTTATTTTAATGCCATTTTTCAGGGTTTGGAGATCCCTGAATCCTGGCTGGGAGCCGAAATATTCCCCATTCACAAGAAAGCCTCCCACCTCGACCGGGCTAATTACCGCCCCATAAGTTTGATTGATGTCCTCCAGAAAAATGTTGCCCGCCTTTTGTTATCAAGGTTACAGAGTTGGATGGATGAAAAACACATCCTAACCTCCCTTCAGGCGGGCTTCCGAGCAAAGGTTTCCACCATTGACTAACTGTTTAGATTACAGTTGGTCTACTGGAAGACGGTCACTATTGGGGCGGGTAGGTTTTTTTTTTTTGTGGACCTTCGGTCCGCGTTTGACCTGGTCCACAGGGATAAGTTGTGGGCTTTACTGCTGGCGATGGGAGCCCCCCTTATTTGTGCCACCTATTTAAACGACTGCACCAGGGCACATATGCTACGGTGAGGTATGGGAGGAGCGGGGAGTTGTCAGCAGCCTTCCCGGTTGAGAGGGGAATAAGGCAGGGGTGCGTCTTGGCTCCTACCCTCTTCACCCTCTTTCTTAATGGGCTAATAGACCATCTCTCATGAGCAAAAGATCTGGACTCTCCCAGTTTATCTGGGAGACGGATACCTACCCTAATGTTCGCTGATGATACTCTCCTGGTGTCAAAATCGTCAGGGGGTATACGTCGCACATTAGAGGCATTCTGCTCCTTTTGTCATCTGAGAAACTTGGAGATTAACATCTCGAAAACAAAGTTCATGGTCTACAACTATAAATCGGCCAATTGCCCCCGCCCGCATATGAATGGATCAGTGCTGGACCGTGTGTCCACCTTTGAGTGCCTGGGAGGTCACACTGAATGACAAGATGGACTGGGGGTCCCACAAGGCCAAGGCCAACCTAAAGCTGTCCCAATCATCGGGTGGTATTTTAAAGATTTTTAATGACACCTCATTGAAACTCCTTAGCCCGCCTCTCGAGATTTATAAGGCCCAAGCAAGAGGGGGAGCACTCTACGGAGTAGAGCTTTGGGGCCATACATCAGCTGCCCCTTTGATGCTCACGGAAAATAGTTTTATTAGGCGCTTGCTGCGTCTGCCTATGAGCTCGCCTTTGATCCCACTGCGGTTGGACCTGGGCCTGGTACCAATCCAGGAGATCGTAGCAAATCGCCCTCTCCTGTACTGGAGGCGTCTTTGGGCGACTCCTGAGCTTTCGAGCTATAGGGAGGACCTGAGAGACATTCTGCAGGGGGGGACCTCGGGGAAAATACCCTGGCTGAATTACATCAAGCACCTCTGCCATGCTTTAGGTAGAGGAGACATGTGGTCGTTTCCCCAAGACTCCTGTCCTTTGCTTTATAAAAAACTACTGAATGTAGCTCTAAGGAGGTACCGCTTGGAGTCTAAAACAAGTAATCCCTCGACGGGTAGGCTAAAGGATACTTATTTGAACATCAAGGCTTATCCCCGCTTTGAAGTCTTTTTGGATGATATCCAGCCCTCCTTGGCTAAGAAACTTTGCATCCAGTTCAGGCACAGCGCATTGCGATTGAGGGCGGTAACGCACAAATGGTGGAACGCCTCCTCAACGGCAAGTCCCTGCCCAGGGTGTTCGAGCGGCAGTGAGACAGATCTGCACGTCCTGCTCTTCTGCCCCACTTACGCTAGGGCAAGTGAGAAATGGATTTTGCAGCCATGTAGGGCTAGGGGCTTTAGGGATTACAGGGAGGTCTTCAGGATTCTTAAATACGACACTACGCCCCTGATAGTGTTTGCCACAGCAAGATTTCTCCAATCTATGTGGTACACGAGATCTGCTATACTAAAGCTGGAAGCTCATATTTCGCACTAAGGGATACTTTTTAGGAGGTGCCACACTTTTTATACAATTTTAGATATTTTATATATTGACATCTCTGTGTATTTATCCAATGTTTTTAATATTTGCAGGAACTGTTTGTATGAGATTTTTAATACAAGGTTTTACTTGTTTTATCCTTTGTTATTGTGTTGTGTTTATTGGGTATGTATGGCCTTTTTATGGTATGTTACCGAAATAAAGCACTTTGACTGACTGACTGTTTTCCTTTCCAACAATGTTGCTTCTACCAAACATCTTGCCAACTATTTTCATGTTGCGCACCCACAGGTCACATTTCTTCCTCCATCCCACTTTTTTTTAGTTCAAAGTATTTTATTAAACTTTTGCATACAGAGTTAGACAGTGGTAACCAAAATAAATACGCAGTCGGAAAGGATGGATACATCATAGGGAGAGGGTAAAGGCTGTGTATAAGATGATGCCTCAGTGAATATTCAGCAGAAATTGAGTGAACAGTATAATGTGTAGAGTATAAAGCATAGACATGTCATTTTAGAACATATATTATGCATATCCTGACACAATAACCTGATCTTGTATTACATATGGTCTTCCATCACACTTTTAAGTGCTCAGTCCCACATTACGATAACCGCACACTGTGGTCTTAACATACAACATGGAAAGACTTTTCACATAGCATCAAAAAAGGCTACATCCTTCAACTACACACCCTATACCAGAGATCTTTAACCTGTCGGGTGCGCACCCCTGTGGCTCCGTAGACATTTTCCCAGGGGACGCAAATGCCTCTAGTCTAAGTACTTGTAAATGAAGATGGCCTGGAAGCCCAATTTTTATAATTTGTCATGTTTGCAGGCTATCTTCCATCACATGGAGCATTTCAAGTGCATAACAAAAGCATGGCAATTGTAACCCTGGTGGCAATGTCAAACAGCTGGCTAAAATTAATTAACTATTCTAAAGTATTTTAATGTTTTTTTACCCTAGGACAACTAAAATAAAAATAAATGCACATTAAACTAATGTTAGAAGAGGCACTCTTTTAAAAAAAAATTTTAATATATTTTTATTGCAGATTGAAATTCACGGTTATACATCGGTCAACAATAGTGCAATCGGTGATAGTAGCACCAAGGTTGAGGTATCATTGTTACACAGCCATTCAGCCCACAGCCCGGGGGTCTGGCGGCAGATTTCAATCCAACGGTGAACGTGGGTCCTGTGCTCAGCTAGTCATGACCAGTTATGAAGAAAGTTTTACATCTGCTTTTCTAACAGAAATAAATCCCCCCAACACAACAAAAACTCTCCTAGAGGTCTAGCAGTAGGTCATCAGTTTTGAATCGTCAAGAAGTTATTTGGAAGTGCTCCCTCCTCCCTCTTCCCCCCCCCTCACCTCCCACGCCATCGGTGCATTGTTGTAATATCAGAAAGCATACAGCAGGAGACTTTGCGCAGTCTGGGCAAAATGCATTATACCTGTTGTGTTACGGGGACGTAGGCTGCTCGTTGTTGTCACTGTCCGTGTCACTTTGCGTGTCTTGGTCGCGTAAAGCCTGCACCAAAGCCTCCCATGCTTGCGCAGATTCCAGTGCCCTTTCATTCTGTTGACGCCTCGCTAGCTGGTATCTCAAGGTACTCTCACCCTCAGCCCATTTAAGGAACTCGTTGCGCCATTTAGTGCCCGTTGGACCAACTTGTGCCTTCCAGTGTTGCGTAATTTCCCACTTCGCTAAAAGCAATCCCATGTCAATGAATTTGCTGGTAATTTTCGTTTTGGGGGTATGCGGGAACCAATGTAGGATCCCCACTGCCATGTCATACTGCAGGGTTCGCTCTGTCACCCTATTAAGGGTATCCCCTATCGTTTTCCAGTAGGAGGTCAGAGCAGGGCAGGTCCATAGCATATGGCTTAGGTCTGCTCCGTTCATCCGGCATCGAGGGCAGGCCGCAGTGTCAGTGGCGAAGTATTTTTGTATCTTCTCTGGGGTCAGATATGCTCGGTGTAGTATATAAAAGTGGACCAATTGGAACCGCGCGTTGTGCGTGCTCTCCAAAAGCTCGGCGCATCAGCTGGGCCCATGTGGTCTCCCGGATGTCTCTCCCTATATCTGTCTCCCATTTGGCCTTGAGTGCCTCTAGCAGAGGCAGCCTTTCATTGACCATCATGGAGTATAAACACGTCACTGCTTTAACTGTCCCCGCTGCCATCATGACATATTGACATGCCATGGACGTCTGCGATTCTTCGAGACCGCTCTGCCAGTATGCCTGAAGTGCCCTCGTGATGGCCGCGTGTAACAGGAAATCGCCCCTGGGTACGTCGAATCGGTCTAAGATTGCTTGAAAGGGCAAGAGCGCTCCATCCTCGTACAGGTCGCCAATTACTTGTATGCCCGCGTCCTCCCAAGTTTGTAATTGCGACCAATCCCCACCATGTGACAATGCTGTAAGCATTCAAAGTGGTATTTCGGGGGCGTAGGGGTGGTTCATTCCTGTCTTTCGCTGCATGCGGTTCCAGCACGATCTAATAGTGCGTTCCTCCTGCGTGAGGTCCCATAGGGCAAGCCTCTGCTGCATTGCGATGTAAGAGAGAACGTGCCTGGGTATTCGCAGACCCCGCTCCTCTTCTGGACCCCGGAACTCCCGTGCCACCTCTTGAGTGTATTAAGAGGGAAGGGGTCCCAGTTTAAGAGGAGTGATTAAATATACATACAATTAAGTCCAATAAACAAAAAAATGTGTCTATAATGTTTTATTCACATTATAGGATGGACCAACAATTATAGTTTCAAACATTATGGTTATAATGGTGCCCCTGGAGGTAAGGAGGATGTGAGATCGTGAGGGTAGTGCAGGTAGGGAATAGTGACAATAAAAGCAAGTATTTATCAAAAATTCGCAAAAGTTCAATAGTCAATGTGTAATAAAACGGTCATAATTCAATACAATATTTCATGGTACACATGCCCCGCGTTCCATAGTATACAAAGGTAGTGGCTAGGGGGGGCTGTGTATTGTACGGGGGATTTGTCGACGTTTCGACCCCAGAATAGGCAGGAATCAATTAAATCCTTGCGTCAGGGTCTTCATCAGGACGAAGGGGGATGGGGCTAGCAACCTATTAATAAATAGTGGATACACATTATTTCTCTGTTTGTTAGGAATAGTCATAGTTGCAACATTCATAGTTAAGTGGGAACACACCATGTTAAAAGCATACCTGAATTAATCAGTGCTTAATGATCAATGATCGGGAAGAGTCCGCAGAGGGAGCGATGCTTCCTAAGGAAAATACCAACAATGTGTAACTCCGTAATCTAAAGCTTGAGACAATCCATAAGGGATGTACAGTTAGGACTTACTTTTAAGACTAAATCTGGCGTTCCGGCATGATAGGAAAGGTGGATCCGGGAGCGTTGGGCACTGGGGATCACTCAACGTATCTACACAAAAAGGGGGAATATATTCAAGTATTGCCATAGCACATATATGTGAGGAAAGGTATGGTCAGGCAGGGGGACGGCTTACCGAATGACGTGAGGAAATTCAGAGCGTCCCCGTTGAAGTTACGAACATCCGCGTTGGTCGGGAATCGTAAACTGGAATAATGACAAAGAGAGGCATTGTATTTAATATAGTGATCTACATCACCCAGAGTGATTCCGAAATGGGAAGCGGGGGATCGGTAAACTTACCGATGTATGATTAAGCCGACGTCTCTTCGGGAGCCTCGAGGAGGAATGCCAAGCTTCCTGATATGGTCGTAGTCATGGTAACACCAGTGTCACGTGACCAATGAGGCTGGAAAAAAGACTTAGTGTGTCTTGTATTCCGGGGATTTAGCGAAGAATAATGGTTGGAAGGCAATGAATCAAATCAATTAAAGATGCCTGTGAAATCAAGTAAATGGAGGAGTCGACAGGGTGATTGACGGATTCATTCAGAGTGGGTGATTAAAACACGGTCAGATCGAGTTCGTCATGTGTTATGGGGATATACTAAGACCAAAGGTCCCTACAGGGCAAAATTCAAATGGAGGGGACAGCTTGACATATCGGAGGACGGTATTGAACACATTATATTCTGGTACAGTATACCCATATCAATTATTGAGGTGCATATGAGAAATAAAAGACAGATTGGCACGGCGTACCTATCACATGATGGTAAAAGCCATGCTAGTTAGTCAGAAATGTGTTACAATTGAATCCAGATATTAGTTGACACAATCCGGTATAAGTCACAGGTGTATCTGTCGCATGACGGTAAAGACCTGGTATAGCTGGTTATTTTCAGAGTATGGTAGAGAGTAATCAGAGTTTATACAGAGTCTCAGGGTAAAGTTGTCAATTGAGAGAAAGAACTGTCATGTTCATTAAGACCTGACTGTATGGAATTAAAGAAAAACATCCATTTAAGCTCACGGATATTCAAGATGGTAGTGATATTGCCACCCCGGGGTCCCAGAGTAGCTTTTTCAATTATAACCCATTTGAGGCTTTCAGGGGGATGTGTTGCTGATCTGAAGTGTTCCACAAGCGGTGCACCTACTACTTCACACCTAATTCTGCTCATGTGTTGCAGAATGCGTAGCTTAGCCTTCTGTTGTGTCTGACCAATGTAGATGAGATTGCATGGGCAGACAATGGCGTAAATTACGTCTGAGGTGTTGCAATTTGTCAGTGTCTTGAGTGGTATTTTGGTTTGGTTGTGCTGGAATTCTTTTGTCTGTATAGTCGTATCACAGGCTTTACAGTGACCACATTTGTAATGGCCTGTGACAGGCTGGAGATTCCAAAGCGATCTTATGGTGGGTTCCTCCTTATTGGGAAGTAGAGAACGCACAACATAGTCCCTAACGCTTTTCGCTTTCCTGAAGGCGTGGAGGGGATTTCCTGGATGTTTTATGTCGTCAGAGATGAGTTGCCAATGGCGGTTGACGGTTTTCTTGATTTGATTACTCTTAGTAGAAAATGTTGTGACACAGACAATACGGTCTGATTGGTTAGTGGTGAAGTCTTTTTGTTTCAGAAGTTCCTCACAAGGGTAGAACCAGGCTCTCTTGCGGGCTTTGGTGACAAGTCTCCTGGGGTATCCCTGTACTTTTAAACGGTCAGCTAGATCTTCAGATTGTTGTAGATAATGTTCCTTATTGGAACAGTTCCTACGAATACGTAGGAACTGACCAAAAGGGAGATTGTCCCTAAGTGCCCGAGGGTGATGACTGTTATATTGGAGTAGGGAGTTCCTCTCTGAAGATTTCCTGTACAGTGTTGTTAAGAGATGACCTTGATTTTGATATATAGTAATATCAAGAAAGTCAATGGTTTGGTTGTCCGATTTGAGAGTGAATTGTAGGTGAGGTAGCTGATGATTGAGCCATGTATGGAACCTTGTTAGTGCCGTTGATTCACCATTCCAAATTAACAGGATATCATCGATATAGCGAACCCATAGATGTAAATGGTCTCTGAAAGGATTCTGGATATTAAGTACTGTACTGTCCTCAAAAGCCGCCATGTATAGAATGGCTACATCCGGGGCAAAAGGGGCCCCCATCGCCACTCCTTGGGTCTGTAGGAAAAATTCATTTTTTAATATAAAGAAATTTTTCGTCATGGCTATCCAGAGCAGGGCTGTAATGAATTTGGTGGGGACTTGCATGGGTGCGTCATTCGGTAAGCCGTCCCCCTGCCTGACCATACCTTTCCTCACATATATGTGCTATGGTCATACTTGAATATATTCCCCCTTTTTGTGTAGATACGTTGAGTGATCCCCAGTGCCCAGCGCTCCCGGATCCACCTTTCCTATCATGCCGGAACGCCAGATTTAGTCTTAAAAGTAAGTCCTAACTGTACATCCCTTATGGATTGTCTCAAGCTTTAGATTACGGAGTTACACATTGTTGGTATTTTCCTTAGGAAGCATCGCTCCCTCTGCGGACTCTTCCCGATCATTGATCATTAAGCACTGATTAATTCAGGTATGCTTTTAACATGGTGTGTTCCCACTTAACTATGAATGTTGCAACTATGACTATTCCTAACAAACGGAGAAATAATGTGTATCCACTATTTATTAATAGGTTGCTAGCCCCATTCCCCTTCGTCCTGATGAAGACCCTGACGCAAGGATTTAATTGATTCCTGCCTATTCTGGGGTCGAAACGTCGGCAAATCCCCCGTACAATACACAGCCCCCCCCTAGCCACTACCTTTGTATACTATGGAACGCGGGCATGTGTACCATGAAATATTGTATTGAATTATGACCGTTTTGTTACACATTGACTATTGAACTTTTGCGAATTTTTGATAAATACGTGCTTTTATTGTCACTATTCCCTACCTGCACTACCCTCACGATCTCACATCCTCCTTACCTCCAGGGGCACCATTATAACCATAATGTTTGAAACTATAATTGTTGGTCCGTCCTATAATGTGAATAAAACATTATAGACACATTTTTTTGTTTATTGGACTTAATTGTATGTATATTTAATCACTCCTCTTAAACTGGGACCCCTTCCCTCTTAATACTGATATTACCCAGGTCCAAGTGACTAGTTTTGGGTATACCCCCCTTTGATAATATACTTCGTGCAGACGCTGGTCTGCGAGGTCCTTCCCTTTAGAATTCAATTGTACACACACCATGGTCGAACGTGAATTACTTTCTTATTCCGAAGATTACATAGAAAAACTCCTAGACAACCCTGATAACATTTTTCTATCTACTGACCTACCCACTATAGATTTCACTCTAAAGTATAAAATTCAACGCCTGGAACGACTTGAAAAGAAATTGATCCGTACCCGCTGGCACGGGCATCTACTCACTAGATACCTGAAAGAGAATATTATTCCCATTGGCCTACAGATAAAGATCGAACCAGCTATCTTTGTCGAAATACCCAAATTTAAGGAAGGATTTAGCCACATATCAAACAACTGCTCCCGCCATTGGATGGTGCTCGGCATAGAGACAGCTGCCGAACAGATTCAATTACTGACAAGTGAAATCAAGACACTCAGAGCTGAGATTGCTGCCGATGCCAACCTTGCTGGTGCTAAGGGAACCCTCAATAACTTGGAAGCTACATTGAAGGATTTTGATCTTACTACTCCGAACCGTAAACTAGAAAAACTTGCCAGAGACATCAGGCTATTTGACAAAAAGAAAACGTTTCCATACCTCCAAGACGACTATTACAAACAAGACAACCAAGGTCGCTTCACCAACAGAGGACGAGGCAATTCTCGTGGCAGAAGAAACTATACCACCTTCTCCGACTCATCCTATTGCTCAGAGGGAGAGCAAGAATTTGCTGGTCCAAGCCGTCCTTACAACTACCAAGAATACGGATACCAGTCACCTCAATTCATCCCTTTTTTAGGACAACGCCCTGGACCATGGCGACCCCCGAGAGGAAGAGGGAGTTACTCCAACAGGGGCCAAGCACGCGGGCAGACCCAGAACACCACCAACTGGGAATCAGGACGCGGCCAAGCTCAGAAACAGGTTCACTTTCAACAAGAACAGCATGGCGAAAGAACCACACGCAACAAGACATATCGATGGTAACTGATACATCTATGACTAATCCCATAGTCAATATTTCCCAATACACTTTGAGTGAACATGAACAACGCGCACTAAGTGAAGGGTTATCATATGTCCCTACGAACAGACCGGATCCATTTTCAGTCCGCACTGAACTTTTCAAATTCTTCAGAAAAATCTGGCTCAAGTACTTCTTCAGGAACGCTGGACCATACAAGAATCCATCCTACACCGGCCTCAGGATTCCCTCCACTTTTGTTCCACCTTCATGCACTATGTCTAATAAAATCCTGGCATATGAAGCAGTGGTATGGAGAGATGTCAACAGCATATTACTTGACAAAACTTACACCAAATACAACACCAGCATGGTTGAGAAAGCTGCTCTTCAAACATTGGCCAACAATACACAGGTTGTCATTAAACCTGCTGATAAGGGTGGAGCTATTGTCATCCAAGACGTTTCAAAATATGAATCCGAAATCAAGCGCCAATTGATGGACGGGGTCAGCTACCATAAACTGAGATCTGATCCATCTCAGGCAATAGCATTGGAAATTCTAGCAATAACTCAACTTGGACTTGATCAAGGTTTCCTGTCGAAAAATGAATTTGAATACCTCAACCAACAACACCCTCGCCTGGCAACCATTTACACACTTTCCAAAATCCATAAGAATATGGTTGACCCACCAGGGCGCCCAATTGTGTCAGGCTGTGGATCCATACTTGAACCTCTCGGCAGATATATTGACTTCTTTCTTAAACCTATACCGGAGGCAACACAGACATATCTGAGAGACACCCTGCAGACGATTAATCTTGTTGAAAATTTACCATTTGATCCACTTACCCAGTTGCTTGCTACCTGTGATGTGGTATCCCTCTACACCTGCATCCCTCAAGAGGAAGCCTTAGCGGTCATTACCAGATATCTTCAACAAAGACCGGCACCCATGCAAGTCCCCACCGAATTCATTACAGCCCTGCTCCGGATAGCCATGACGAAAAATTTCTTTATATTCAAAAATGAATTTTTCCTACAGACCCAAGGAGTGGCGATGGGGGCCCCTTTTGCCCCGGATGTATCCATTCTATACATGGCGGCTTTTGAGGACAGTACAGTACTTAATATCCAGAATCCTTTCAGAGACCATTTACATCTATGGGTTCGCTATATCGAGGATATCCTGTTAATTTGGAATGGTGAATCAACGGCACTAACAAGGTTCCATACATGGCTCAATCATCAGCTACCTCACCTACAATTCACTCTCAAATCGGACAACCAAACCATTGACTTTCTTGATATTACTATATATCAAAATCAAGGTCATCTCTTAACAACACTGTACAGGAAATCTTCAGAGAGGAACTCCCTACTCCAATATAACAGTCATCACCCTCGGGCACTTAGGGACAATCTCCCTTTTGGTCAGTTCCTACGTATTCGTAGGAACTGTTCCAATAAAGAACATTATCTACAACAATTTGAAGATCTAGCTGACCGTTTAAAAGTACGGGGATACCCCAGGAGACTTGTCACCAAAGCCCGCAAGAGAGCCTGGTTCTACCCTTGTGAGGAACTTCTGAAACAAAAAGACTCCACCACTAAGCAATCAGACCGTATTGTCTGTGTCACAACATTTTCTACTAAGAGTAATCAAATCAAGAAAACCGTCAACCGCCATTGGCAACTCATCTCTGACGACATAAAACATCCAGGAAATCCCCTCCACGCCTTCAGGAAAGCGAAAAGCGTTAAGGACTATGTTGTGCGTTCTCTACTTCCCAATAAGGAGGAACCCACCATAAGATCGCTTTGGAATCTCCAGCCTGTCACAGGCCATTACAAATGTGGTCACTGTAAAGCCTGTGATACGACTATACAGACAAAAGAATTCCAGCACAACCAAACCAAAATACCACTCAAGACACTGACAAATTGCAACACCTCAGACGTAATTTACGCCATTGTCTGCCCATGCAATCTCATCTACATTGGTCAGACACAACAGAAGGCTAAGCTACGCATTCTGCAACACATGAGCAGAATTAGGTGTGAAGTAGTAGGTGCACCGCTTGTGGAACACTTCAGATCAGCAACACATCCCCCTGAAAGCCTCAAATGGGTTATAATTGAAAAAGCTACTCTGGGACCCCGGAGTGGCAATATCACTACCATCTTGAATATCCGTGAGCTTAAATGGATGTTTTTCTTTAATTCCATACAGTCAGGTCTTAATGAACATGACAGTTCTTTCTCTCAATTGACAACTTTACCCTGAGACTCCGTGCCAATCTGTCTTTTATTTCTCATATGCACCTCAATAATTGATATGGGTATACTGTACCAGAATATAATGTGTTCAATACCGTCCTCCGATATGTCAAGCTGTCCCCTCCATTTGAATTTTGCCCTGTAGGGACCTTTGGTCTTAGTATATCCCCATAGCACATGACGAACTCGATCTGACCGTGTTTTAATCACCCACTCTGAATGAATCCGTCAATCACCCTGTCGACTCCTCCATTTACTTGATTTCACAGGCATCTTTAATTTATTTGATTCATTGCCTTCCAACCATTATTCTTCGCTAAATCCCCAGAATACAAGACACACTAAGTCTTTTTTCCAGCCTCATTGGTCACGTGACACTGGTGTTACCATGACTACGACCATATCAGGAAGCTCGGCATTCCTCCTCGAGGCTCCTGAAGAGACGCCGGCTTAATCATACATCGGTAAGTTTACCGATCCCCCGCTTCCCATTTCGGAATCACTCTGGGTGATGTAGATCACTATATTAAATACAATGCCACTCTTTGTCATTATTCCAGTTTACGATTCCCGACCAACGCGGATGTTCGTAATTTCAACGGGGACGCTCTGAATTTCCTCACGTCATTCGGTAAGCCGTCCCCCTGCCTGACCATACCTTTCCTCACATATATGTGCTATGGCCATACTTTAATATATTCCCCCTTTTTGTGTAGATACGTTGAGTGATCCCCAGTGCCCAACGCTCCCGGATCCACCTTTCCTATCATGCCGGAACGCCAGATTTAGTCTTAAAAGTAAGTCCTAACTGTACATCCCTTATGGATTGTCTCAAGCTTTAGATTACGGAGTTACACATTGTTGGTATTTTCCTTAGGAAGCATCGCTCCCTCTGCGGACTCTTCCAGATCATTGATCATTAAGCACTGATTAATTCAGGTATGCTTTTAACATGGTGTGTTCCCACTTAATTATGAATGTTGCAACTATGACTATTCCTAACAAACAGAGAAATAATGTGTATCCACTATTTATTAATAGGTTGCTAGCCCCATCCCCCTTTGTCCTGATGAAGACCCTGACGCAAGGATTTCATTGATTCCTGCCTATTCTGGGGTCGAAACGTCGACAAATTCCCTGTACAATACACAGCCCCCCCTAGCCACTACCTTTGTATACTATGGAACGCGGGGCATGTGTACCATTAAATATTGTATTGAATTATGACCGTTTTGTTACACATTGACTATTGAACTTTTGCGAATTTTTGATAAATACTTGCTTTTATTGTCACTATTCCCTACCTGCACTACCCTCATGATCTCACATCCTCCTTACCTCCATGGGCACCATTATAACCATAATGTTTGAAACTATAATTGTTGGTCCGTCCTATAATGTGAATAAAACATTATAGACGCATTTATTTGTTTATTGGACTTAATTGTATGTATATTTAATCACTCTTAAACTGGGACCCCTTCCTTCTTAATACTGATATTACCCAGGTCCCAGTGACTAGTTTTGGGTATACCCCCCCTTTGATAATATACCTCTTGAGTGTAGACCTGCAGCTGGGCTGCCAAGTAGTATGTTTCGAAATCAGGGACAGCTAGCCCCCCCCCTCCGCCTTAGGTCTCATCAAAGTCTTAAGCGCCACTCTGCGGCGGCCCTGTCCCCAGCGGAAAGCTACAATCAGCGATCTCAAGTTCCGGAATACTGCAGGTGGGATCCAAATCGGGAGCGTCCTGAAATAATAGAGTAGTCGGGGAAGCGCCACCATCTTTAACAGCGCTATCCGTCCTGCTACTGACAGCGGTAGGGTGGCCCAAAAGGACATGCTACCCTTCAGCGCCCTAATGCTACGGGATATATTGCCCTCCAATACGTCAGCAGGGCAGTGGTAGATGTAAACCCCCAAGTATTTCAGGCAGCTAGGTGCCCATCTGATTGCTCTGGGAGTATCGGGTTGAGGTTCTCCTTTACGAACTGGGAATAAACAAGTTTTCGACCAGTTTACCCTGAGGCCCGATATTTCACCAAAGGAAGTGAGCCCGGCATCGGCACCAGCTAAGGCCCCCTTAGCATCCTCCAGGAAAAGCAACAGGTCATCAGCGTAAAGGGAAATAAACTGTTGCCCCGATAAAGTCCTCAGTCCTCCGTAGTGGGCCCCGGTACGGATCGATAACGCCAGGGGCTCCACCGCCAGCGCAAAGAGCAGCGGGGACAGCGAGCAGCCCTACCTCGTTCCACCAGATATTGCTGGGAGATTAGCGGTCCCGATCTTACCCTCGCCATCGCGGAGGCATAGAGCACTGTTGTCCACCGCAAGAAACCCTCTCCTACCCCATAGCAACTGAGCACCCTACGGAGGTACTCCCACTCTAGACTATCAAAAGCCTTCTCCAGGTCAATCGAAAGCATCATGGGTTGGGGGCCTCCTCGTGGCCCTCCTCCAACAGGCGGAGCAGCCGGCATATGTTCATAGTCGTGTTTCGCTTGGGAATGAACCCCGCTTGGTCCTTATGTACTAGAGAGCCCATGTGTCCTAGTAGTCTAGACGTTAGGATGCTGCTTAATATTTTACAATCTACCTTGAGCATCGATAACGGCCTATAGGACGCCGGTTCACCACTCTCCTTGTCGGGCTTAAGTAGGGGGACTACCAAGGCCTCACGCATCGAGCCCGGGAGGCGTCCCAGGCGTTTCGCCTCCTTATATACTACCAACAGCCGTGGGGCCAACAGGTCGACATAGGCGGCATAGAACTCCACTGGAAGCCCGTCTAATCCTGGAGTTTTGTTGCGTGCCATACGTTTTATGGCACTGCGAATCTCCCCTATTTCTATATCTTTCCCAAGTCCTTCGCCTGTTCGGGTTCTAGTGTAGGGATGGGCAAATCCCGTAAGAAATGATCAGTGGGAGCAGTGTCCGCTATCATCCTACTTTGATACAGGTCCTCGTAGTAGTTCATGAAACAACTGAGGATTTTGGGCTGGGTATAGACCTCCACTCCCTCAGCGTCACGCATAGAAACCGTGGGAGAGGTACGCCTCGTGGGATTAGCTAGCCAAGCCAGGAGCGCGCCCGATTTGTCACCCTCTACTAGTGATCTGGTCAAGTAAATCTTATAATCAAAACTACGCAGTCGTTCCACTTCAACAGCTACAGCTTCTTTCGCTACTGCGGTCTGCTGTTGCACCTCCGGGTGGCCGGGTCGCAAGAGCTCCAATTCGCTGAGTTTTCGATCCGCCTTTCCGAGGTCCTCCAAAATGACCCTTCGCATCCCCACTTTCTTAGTTATGCAATAGCCTCTCACCACTACCTTAAAGGCGTCCCATTCTGTGGCCCTCTCCCCAGTGGTGTTCACATTCTCCGCGAAGTAGTCAGTGATCCTGTCTTCCAGTTCGCTCCGGAACAGTAAATCCTCTAGCATTTCGGGGCTCAATCTCCAGATCGGAACACAGGGGGTGCCCGGAAACCACCTGAAGTCGGCCAGAAGAGGGTTGTGGTGGGAAATTGTCCTCGCCAAGTACTCGGATCTCGCGGCCGAGGATACCAATTCCACCAATCCCAAGAACCCATCTAGCCTCACGTGTAGTTCATGCATGCCCGAGAAATTAGAGTAGTCCCGGGTATACGGGTGTTGGGCTCGCCAGATGTCCGTCAGTCCCCATTTAGTCTGCCACTCCTGTCTACCCTTGGCTACCCGGCATGTTGGTGAGTCTACCAAGGGGGTGTGTGATCTATCGAGGTCTATGTCCACCACCGAGTTGAAGTCCCCACCGATCAGGAGTGGCCCTACCAGATAGTGGGCCAAGGAACCCGACAGTGCCGCGAAGAAGGCCAGTTGGTCCACGTTAGGCGCATAAATGCTGCAAATATTTATGTCTTTACCCCCCAATTTGCCCGCTATGGCCCCAAACCTCCCTTCTGGATCTACTGTATGTTTCGTCACCTGTAGAGGGACCCCAGCTCTTATCCAAATTAACGCGCCTCTAGCATAGGCTGAGTATGTGGTGTTGTATAACTGTCCCCTCCACCTGCGCTGTAGTGCTAGTCCTTCTGCTTTCGTGAGGTGCGTTTCCTGCAATAGCGCAATCTGCACTCCACTACGCACTAAATAAGCGTGTATCTTGTGGCGTCTTGACATGGTCTGCAGCCAGCGCACGTTCCAGGTAATACATTTCAAAGAGGATAGTTCAGCCATTGTCCCATTGTATCCTGCCACTTCTCCCCCATTTGTGCTCCAGAAAGGTCAAGCACAGTAGTTGCTTCGCACCGATGGCGTACCCTCCCCCCAATAACAACAACATTTCAACCCCAAACCACACCCCCCCCCACCCTCCCCAGAACAGGTCCCAAAGATCGCAATCTAGTTCCCATCCACACTGTCCCCAGAAAAACGTAGACTATCCTGACGGTAGCCACCGCAGGCTTGCCTTAAGGGCAATATGGGAGCGAGCACCGGTGGGAAGCCTCCCTACGCCCGAGCTACCTAGTTGCGACCGAGCCATAATAATCTAGGGCAGGCATAGGTCTTATCCCCAACCCTTCCATCATCACTTTAGCTAACATTCCCCGTGAGGGCTCACCCCCCTTCCCACCATCCACTCCTTTGTTGGAATCGGCTCACCCGGAATCACCCTTGTCCATCAAGTAATCCCTCTGCCGTCTCTGGGGTGATCGTAGGTAGAGGTACACTGTCCGTTTCAGAGTCCTATGTGTCCGTGCGGTCTTCTCCACCGCCAGGCTCCGTGTCTTCGGTTATGGGCCCACCTTGCGACCCCGACATACTGGACACCATCTCCAATACTCCTCGCCTCTCCGCCGTTGTCTCCAGAGTCGAGGGTCGACCAAGCCTGCCCCGGCCATTTCGGATCCTTTTAGACCTCTGCTGTGGTCTGACCTCCGGGATCGGTGGGAAAGGAGACCCAGGGCCATCCTTGCCAGCTCTATACAGTTCCAGCCAGCTGCAAGCGTCATCAGGGGTATCAAAAAATTTAGTCGTGCCATCCAGTATGATTCGGAGCCTCGCTGGAAATAGCAATGAGTACTGTATACTCTCACTCCTCAGTTCCCGCTTAATTGCTAAGAAAGAGGCTCTCTTGCGCTGGGTCTCGTAGGTATAGTCCGGGAAGATATTTACTCTACTGTTCTCCACCTGGAAGGGTCCATTTATCCTAGCATTATTAAGAAGCAGGTCCCTGTCTCCGAAGTGCAGCAGCAGCGCCACCACCGGACGTGGAGGCCGGCCTTGTTGTGGTGGTCTGGATGGAACCCTATGTGCTCGTTCCAGGGTGTAAAACGAGGAGAGCCCCTCGGCCGCCACCACCGCCCTGAGCCATTCCTCCAGATAGGCCACCATGTCCCCACCTTCAATTTTTTCCGGTAGCCCCACTATGCAGATGTTGTTCCTTCTATTGCGTCCTTCCGCGTCCTCTGCCCTCCTCTCCAATGCGTCGATCCGAATCAGGGCGTCTTTCATGGTGGCAGCCAGTGTTTTTTGCGCGGGCTCCAGGGTGCTAACCGAGCTCTCCACCTCCTTAACTCTGTCCGAGAGCTTGCCATGGTCAGCCCTGAGCAATCCCAGGCTCGTCGCAACCTGGGCAATGTCCTGCTGGAGTGCCGATCTCGTGTCGGTTATCGCCGCCAGGATCTTGTCCAGTTGGTGTTGGAGGTGCTGGTCCGGCGACGTCTCCGGGTCCAGCTGGTCTCCTTTGTCCGGCGCCTCTGTGTCCGAGGTAGCCTGCGCACTGCCCTTGGCTCCTTTCGGCTTCCCCATGGTGGCCGTGGTCTCCGGCAGTGGACCGGGCGAACGCCCAGTTGAGGAACGTCAACCAAGCTGCAGCCAGCCCCCGCCTCAGCACATGGATCGGCGCGGCCCAACGGGTCTCTATTCAGCCAGCTCCTGGTGGCGACGGGAAGAGTCCCGCCCGCAAGGGTTCCCCGCTCGTGGTCCGGGAGCGTCGAGCCAGGGACACGTCCACTCGAGTCGCTCCGGTCGTAGTTGTGTCCAGAGTTCACTGATGCTTGTCGTCAGGCCTGTAGTGGAGCCGCTGGGGTTGCTCGGTTCAGACAGCAATGGAGCCCACTGCGATCACCACGTGGCATGGGCCCACTCGAATCGTCTCTTTGTCGGATTACAGCATCAGGGGGTCAGGCGTGGGACGGCAGCAGTCTCCCTCTGAGAAAAAGGTGGGGAGGGGGGAGAAGGGCCACCACCAATATGCAGTATTCGACCGGAGGCCGCAACTCCCTCGAGCCACCTCCACCACCAACTCAAACTGCAGGCCTCCTCCGTCACCTTCGTTGGACCGTGTAGGCCCCAAGGCTAGGCCAACCGCCCTCTTCTCGGCATTCGGCTTCCAACCCTCTGCACTGGGCTCGCTATTCTCACAGCTTGGTCAGGATGGGCTCGCGAGTCAGCATACTCGAGGTCCGGAGCGGCAAAGGCCAATGGCGCACAGAGCCCGATGGGGTTCTGGTCAGCTTCCGCCGCTCTCCTCAACTCCGCGCCACTCAGTGTTCCAGGGGTCCACCCGAGCAGCGTCCTCGATGGGCACCGCTCGAAGAGATCACGAGCGCCGTCGACCGCTCAGGCAGCTGGCACTTGCGCCGCTCCACCACAAAGGGGAAAGGGAAGGAAGGCTTCGCCGGTTTCTTCGGCCTCCCAGGGCCGCAGGCCGTCTCAGGAGCACCAAGACGGGACAGGCGCCATTTTGGGCTTGGCGCCGTCCGGTCCGTAGGCACTCAATCGCTTCTCGTTCTCCTCGGCCGTGCCTCGCCGCGGCTCTCCGTTGTCGCCCCCCGGCTCAGCGTCCCTCCTCACTCAATAATCGGTGGGTTGGGGAGCCCTTGGCGCCCCGGAAACAGGATTAATGGCGGCTCGATCGCGGAGCCGAGCGCTCAGGCGACCTCCACAATCAGCGCCCTAGCCACGCCATGGTAGAAGAGGCACTCTTCTACGTAATTGAATTTCAGTTGGAAAATGCGATCACTTCAGATGTCTGCCGGTGAGACCAGAGTCACAGAATCTTCTGATTGGCACACTTTGGAAGAGGGACTGGTGTTTACATATAGTACTAAGAAGCCCAAGCCGGTAATAGAAAGTCCTCTGAATATATAAGAAATTATTTTAAAATTGTATTAAACACGGTAGTAGCAGGACCACTGAAATGTTGTGGCAGTAGACGACCAATTTATGGGGCAGGGCTGACTAAACGAAGCAGAAAAAAAGGCAAATGATGTGGCACAATGCAGCACATATTATGATAGTGTTCTTTTTTTGTTAATTTTTGCACATGGTAGCACTGTTTGGGCAAAGATTTTACCTGAAAAGTACCAGTTAAATACTAAATTACATAAATAAGCAATTAAAAGATGACCAGTCAACCTTGGTGAAGGGCTTTCCACTGCACAGGGCCACATGTTGCTATGTTTTCAGTAACTTCTGATCTGTTTGAGCTAAAAGCAACTTTCTTTTGTTAAAACCTGCAGATTAAGCAGGAGAGGAAGGATTATGTGGACAATGCGGTATACGCTGTGGCCATTGAATCACATTATCATAAATCCAGTGGCCCTGAGTATAAGACAGGCTGCCACAAAATAATTTAGTGTTTAAAATAAAAGAAGTGCTTTCAGAAAATGCACCATCGTGGACTCCGCAAAATCCTTAGGCATCACACTTGACGCCAATCTCAACATGCAGCAACACATTCGCAAAGCTACTAAAGGAGCTAATTTCCAAATCAACACTTTGAGGAAACTTAAGCCCTTCTTCCCAGCTAAGGACTTCCAAACTGCTGTACAAGCCCTAGTCATCCCTCGCATAGACTACGGAATTGTGGCTCTCAGCGGACTCCCCCTATCAACAACCGCACCCCTAAGAGCCTCCTTGAACGCTGCAGCGAGACTTATCACTGGATCAAGAAAACATTCGCATATATCCCCTGACTTAAAATCCCTGAACTAGCTGCCTTTTGAAGCCAGAATACAGTTGAAAATTGCCTGTATGACACACTTGGCCATACACCACAAGTCACCTAACTACCTCACTCAAAAGCTGACTATATCAGGAGGCTCGAGATCCAATAGAAGCACAAAAAATCTCCTCCTGAAACATCGAAGATTCCGGAAGGAAAAAACATACAAACGCTCCTTCTCAGGGATGGCACCCAGGATCTGGAATGCACTCCCTCCTGAAACCAGACTTATCTCCTCCACTGCATTTTTTAAGAAAGAGGTAAAAGCCATCCTTATGGCTAAATTCACTTGAACTCTATTTTTGTTGGATCAAAGACTTTGCACCTTTTTGTATTACTGGTTACCTGATTGTCTATCCGTTTTAAGTTTTTATCTGACTGCTATCCTATGTTGTTACTCTCATACTACCGACTACTATATTGTACCTAATAGTTTGTTTAAACACCCTCTTGTTTGCCCCTACCCCTTGTTTCTGTAAAGCGCTCTGATATCTGCAAAGATCTTGTTCACGCTATATGAAACTTTGAAATAAATAAATAAATAATAAATCAGACTGTACCTAGTACGAACATTTTTATAAATCAATTAAAAGGACACTGTTAGAATTGGCTGTTTCAGCGGGATTACCCCCAGGCTTTTTGGCCTCCTGTTTTTGACCTTGTTTTGGTTGGTTTTAGGACCCTGGGCACTTTACCACTGCTATTCAGTGCTAAAGTGCACATGATCTCAATGTAAATTTTTTTATGAATTGGTGTTTCCATAATTGGCTCATCTGATTTACTAAGAAGTCCCTAGGACAGTGCACTGTGTGTGCCCAGGGCCTGTAAATCACATGCTACTAGTGGGCCTGTAGCACTGGTTGTGCCACACACAAGTAGCTTGTCAAAGGCGTCTCAGACCTGTCCCTGCAGTGTCTGCACGCAGTTTTTAACTGCCATGTCGACCTGGCAAGTGCACCCAATTGTCAGGCCCTTCCCTTCCCTTTTCTTACATCTAAGTGACCCCTAAGGTAGGCCCAAGGTAGCCCCATTGGTAGGGTGACCAGGCGTCCCAGATTTGCCTGGACGGTCCCGGGTTTTGAACAATTGTCCCGGCATATTTCAGTAAAAGTGGCTCTGTACCGTTTTTTTGAGAGAATAAACTGAAAACAGTGAGAGGCACTTTTTATAGGTGTTCTAAAGCAGGGCTAGTAAGCAAATATTATGAGTAAGCAATTTAATGAACAGGTATTATGCTGGTTTTAAAAATTACATTTTATTTCTTTTCAAAGTGCCTCTTCTGTGTTTCTATTGGGATGAGGGCTGTCTTGCTTCTGCACTTTATTGATGTAAATTTGTAGTACTTCCTCTATTTTTGCGAAATGACCCGATTTTTGGGTCACACGATGTGATCACCCTACCCATGGGCAGGGTGCAGTGTATTTAAAAGGTAGGAAATGTACTGGTGTGTGTGACATGTTCCGATAGTGAAATACTGTGTATTTCGTTTTTCACAATTGAAAGGCTGTAGATCCCATCGGCTTAACATGGGAGGTGCCTTGTAACATTTTACAAGCATAACTCTCCATTGGGATAAGATGGAGAAATGGAGTTTAGTATGTGTGAACTCAGAATTTAAAAATACATCTTTTAGTGAAGATGATTTTTATGTTGTGTGTTTGAAAATGCAATTTTTCGAAAGTGTTTGAAACCTAAAGAAGGCTTGGGTCCTAAGCTAACCGGATGGGACCACCAATAGTTATAATATACTCAAAAGTATCCAGTAGTTAATGTTTTGAGCTTATTAAAAAACTGAGCCAGTGGAATCAATTCATAGGCTTGTGTGATTTATTTCACAATTTTCTGAGTATTCCATAGATTCATTAACATTCAAATCATGTCAAACATTGAGGGCAACACAAAATAGTGGCATTTTTCAAAATGTGAATTCCATAAATAAATAACACCTATAAAAAGTCATTACAAATGTGTATGATACAGCAGTAATATATGTGCAATTACATGAACACAAAAAGGTAAGTAAAGCACCAGTCCATAAATGAATGGTATCAATAAGGCAAAGTAGCAAGTCAAAACTTGCAACCCACTATACATTCTCCTGCCTGTATGCACAGTTCTGGGAATCCTATGAATCAGGTTGAGGGTAAGAAGGGAAGGACATTATTTGAGCCTTCTCCCTAAATTATCAAGGTTAGCTTTTCCCAGATGCTGTTGTCAACGCGTTTCCAAACCTATCAGCATTCAGGGATTTTCATCAGGACTTGGACGTGGTGAAGTCTTGTACCTTGGTTGCAGGATACTCATGGTGTTCAAAAATGTCTGGCACTGGATTTAATACTGAGGCCTGCGTCAATGGCGGTTCTTAATTATGCAAGTTGAAGCCAACGGTTGCTTTGTCAGTTCCGTTGCAATGCTGTTTTATCAAGCGTCTTAACGCGATCATGTTGGCAGGAACCAACATTTTAAGAAAGTGGGCATTTTCTTGTCTAACCATCCTCTGTGCCTCTGCCTTTTGTGTATTCCCTGTCTGGGTTTAGAGTGACAGGAGCAGGGGATGTGCAGTCACACTAGACTGTCACAAGGAGGCGGGGTGAGGTGTGTCCTCCCTTTTCTGGGTGACCCATAGCCTGATTGAATAGACCCGGCTGCATTTAAAGTAGTGGGAGAAGTTGTTGCTTGCGCCTGAATTGACTGTGTCTGTCTTCCACAATGCTGTCTCCACCCCTGAGTGAGCCTGGCCCAAGCCAGGCAGAACTGGATTATGTATGCCAGCGGAACTTTGTTTGTGCCAATTTCAAAGGGAAATGTGGTATAAATATTGGGGCCCTGACCCCAAAACCTTAGATTACTGCTGGAATGTATGTATATGTATGTATGTATGTATAAATTATTTTATAGCGCGCTCCGTTACTGGAGAGTATCCTGGCGCGGGGAATAAGGAACCTGCCAGGAAGAAGAGCTGTCTGAGCTGCCAGGAGGGGTACTGGTGCTTTGCTGTTGTGTTTTGTTGGGTTGGTCTGCCGTTGCTGCTTCTGTGTTGAGCAGGGAAAGGACTGGACTGTGCTTTCTGCATCCTATGTATCTGCAAGGGCTTGATGTAGAGCGTGCCTCATGTTGTAAGTCTCAGCAAAATCAAAGACTTCAACATCTTCTGGGGACCGGTTTCTGGAACTGGATGTTTCTGCTGCCACAGTGGAAAAAGGTGACCTGATGCCATCAACGACGCTGCTGTCTGCTTGGTGACCTGAAGGCATCGCAGAGAACACCACCCACTTCACACCACAACCCTGGTCTCACCAACGACGCCATCCGCCGGCGCCACCGAGCCGCTGCTTGCATTGTGACCTGTGGGCTTTGCACTCCGCACCGCCTCCCTTGACACCGCTACCCTGGTATCCTGATGGCAATGAAACACCGTCACTGACCCCTCTGCCTGAACCTGTGGACCCCACTCATGGAGAACACAGAGCACCTTGCGAATTGCTAGGCTTCCAGTATACATGGCTTCGTGATGAAGGCTGCCAAGCCAAAAGATGCGTAGTGTGATGGGAACAAGTAAGCCATGATGAAGATGAAAACTTAGCTCTAAACAATTCTCACAGTTGATGAAACAACCAAGATTTTTTCACTGCAAACAAGTTCACAGGAATATCTGTTTTCCCGTTAGAACACATTATTAGCACAAGTATATGAATATATAGAAGAAAATATTCTCTATGTGAGATATAAATGAGAACATTTAATAGATTTGTGAATTTATTGATATATTTATGCAATACTGAATTCTATGGACAGTTTAACAATGTTGAAGGCGAAATGAATAAGAATGACTGAACAATAGGGTTGTTACGCCACATATCAACAATGAAATTCTTTTTTAATCAATTTGTCTGACATAAATTGGAATGTTTATTTATGATTATTTTTACTTTCTTTTTGATATAAATAAAAGATTCTATTGTCATTTGTGATCTAGGTTCTTGCATTTATACTTTGATGCCCCCATTCTGTTGGAGTTCTGGACTTTTTGGTTCCGTCCAGAGGTGTCAGGGATAACACCCGAAGACCCCGGAGTTCTACCTGTCTCGGTGCACAAATAAACAGAAACACGGGCTTCTCGATGGTGGCGTCAAAGACCAAAGGTTTATTACTGCAGGGACACAGAAGTCACAGAAACTACACACGGGCAGTATCTAGGAGCCTGTTCGATTTGTACAAAGAGGGTTGCTCCTTATATACTAAATATTAGGCTTCGGGCAAATTCTTTACATGTTAGTACATTCCTAAACCTTTGTGTCTTAAACAATAAATATTTGGCGTTGCACAGGAATCGTCAACAATATCTGATGTCAAAACATTACGAACGAGGGGTTCCCACTGTTCCATCATAATCTTATGTCAACTTTACATTCAAGAGCCGGACCGCCTCATCGTAAATTTCGTTACCTCCCCCTAATAAAGGCCCAGAAGGAAAGGAGCAGAGCCAGGTGCAGAAGATAGAAAAGCAGGATAAGAGATGCTTGTGGGTCGTAAATGGGCAAGGCTACCAGCTTCGGCCGCCTAATCATGATCAGGCCAACGAACACGAGAACCAGTATAGCAGGACTGGCCTCAGGCAGAGGAGGCAACTTCTGTCGAGTCATGTAGCCATGGCGTGTTCTGTTCTAAGGTGCACGTGTCACTAGCAAGGTGAATCTTCGGCTAAAGCTTAAGTGTCCTTAAGTGAAAGAGGTCACTGTGTGTCCATTGTCTATGTGAGGGCAAGAAACACAAAATGGCTTCCGTGATCTAAGATGGATGCCATGGGTAGATCAGAAATGTGCTCATAACAGGAGTGCTCTTGCTCGTAGCATAGCGAAAACACCAGGATATGCTAAATGGATCATTTGCGGTTCACTGATACCAAAATTATGTATTTACGACAATGTTGAAAACACGGGTTCGAATCGTCACGGAACCTCAGACCCTCCTTTTGCCCTTACATAGGCAATTACTCTATGTCCGAGTCTATCTCTATGCTCATCAGGTCAGTTACATGTTGTTGCATCATCATTCTTTCTCGCGCCTTTTCTCCAAACGCAGGTGGTTTTCTGAAACAGGTTGCAGCACAGAGACTACACAAAGCGGGACCACACTGGATAATAAGGCAGCATGAGAACAGGAATACTAGGATGACACCAATGACCATCAGAACCTTCCATCCCCACGCTGATAGCAGAGTCCAAAACCACTCCATGAAGGACCAGTTTCCCTTGTCTACATGTATAGAGTTGGAAATCTTGTGTAGCTTAGAGATCGCTTCATAGACGGTCGGAGCATTATTGGGAATAAAAACACAGCAGCTCGATTGGATCATTCTGCATACCCCACCTCGATCTGCAAGTATTACGTCTAGAACCATACGGTTCTGCAATGTCATGAGACGATCCGCCTGAAGCTCAGCTGTTAAGTTACTAAGGGCACCAGCAGTTTCTGTAATAGTAGATTCAACTACCCGTGTTAGCTGACGCAGATTTCTACTATTGGCCATAGGCCTCAAAACGGAAGGAAACCTTTGAAGAAGTCTCCAGCTTCCTGACCAGCGGTATCTTCCTTGCTGAAAACACCTCTTGCTACTCTGGTCTTGTGATAATCTGAAGAAGCAGTGTACGTTGGAGGCAACAGTCGAGCAATATAACATGAACCTGAAAAGTCAGCAGGCAGCCATGTATACGCTCTGTCTTGACAGATGAAGTAGGTACCCCTAGCAGTAAGAAAGGCAGGGGAAGAGTTAGACGGAAACACGTAAGTCTCAACGCACTCACTCCTCCCTAGCTGAGCTCTCGGATTTCTCCCATTTCCTTGCAAACAGACTTGACATCGGTGAGGCACGACCCAGACTGGAGTGGAGCTTTTACGCTTGCTTTCTCCCAAACTAAGGTGATACTCTGTGGAGTTCCAACTCAAATATACCCGTAATTCATCTCTAGGGTAAGATGGAGTATTATTGACGTCTTTAATCATGTCAATAATTCCCTGGACTAAAGCTTTGTTGGCAGAGTTGTATTTAGTGGAACGTGGTGGACGCGGAGGATAGGTCTCAAGGGCATAGGCAAAAATGGTCTGAAAGGCCTGAAATGATCCATTATAGCTAAAAGGCAAGACTAGATAGGGAATGCCTTTATCCATAGTGTGGGGTATCAAGCCACACACCCAGCAGTCTGTAGTGTTAACTACCAGTTGGTGTTGATGCAAGAGCTGTACAAAAGTGTTATTAATAAATTCTGAGCGTCGAGCTTGCTCGTGTTCAGGAAACGAGTGAAAAGAATGCATAGAAGAAACAGTAGAAGTAGCAGGATCAAGGGGAGGTACTGTAGTTGTTACCGGCGTAAAAATCAAATGCACACCAAAGACGATTCCACCCACCAACGTTATTAAAACAATCAAAAACGTAACTGCACATTGCATTAGAAAGCATTTGCTGTGAAGAATTTTGTACAGTCTATTTCTGCGAACATAAATTACATTCTCTCGTTGCAGCTCAGGAAGCTCCATCTTCTACAATCCGCTCGCGACCACTGATGATGTGTACATAGATGAAAATGCCTCTATCGGCCCTGGGAGTTCCCAGAACTAACAGAAAGATCGACCTTGTGTCTGACCCCTGCAGATTCAACTAGGCACACAGCCACGACCCTACGGCTACCCAGATGGCAAGGCAATTTTAAAACAACAAAACAATACAAAGTTTTAGCAAACTTCCTGGCTGGAGGCAATGTATCAAAATTCAAATGTGTAAAATAGGCAGTTTCCTGCTTTATTTGTCCATATTGCGAGATCGTAAATTGTATCTCAGTTTTGCAGGAGCTGTTTGATCTGGAAACAGTGTATTTTCAGCAGACGTTGCAATGTTCAAGTTCGCAGATGGCAAATGTTCTTTTGATGCAGATGACAAATGTTCAGAGTTCAGAAGAGCAGTTTCAGAAGGAGAGTCAAAATTCGATGTGTCAGTGATTAGTTCTGCATCGCTGAAAGGGATAAACCTGGGTATTTGTTCAGTTTCAGAGGCACCGACTCCTTTCTTCACCCAGTTGTCGTAAGGAAGCGGCAGGGGCACACGTTTGACGTGCGTTGTATGAATCCAGTTTTTTCGTCCAGCCACACGAATAGCAGTTCTCGTTGCTAACAACACCTGGAATGGGCCGACGAATCTGGGTTGGAGATTTTTCGTCCTTGCAAAATTACGGATGACCACTTGATCACCTGGTTTCAGCTGATGACCTGGACTCTCCGGTGGCTTTGGCATTGCATCGAAAACCTGTTGGTGAATAAGACTCAATTTAGCAGTCAAGTCGAAAAGGTAATCAATTAACATTGGGTATTCCAGCTGTTTAAATTCCTTTGGCCTAGGTACCCCCCAAACGTTTGCGGGACGACCGAATACTATTTCGTATGGGCTAAGCCCTACTCTAGAATGTACAGTCGCTCTTGTGGATAACAGAGCCAAAGGTAGTGCATCTGGCCAGGGCAAACCCGTGGATGCTTGTATTTTAGCAAGTTTCAGCTTGAGGGTGCCATTGTAACCCTCAACTAAACCAGCAGACTGGGGATGGTTCGCACTGTGAAACTTCTGTTTTATCCCTAAACCGGCACACACACTCTGCATAACTTTCCCTATGAACTCACTTCCGTTATCTGACCATACAATCCGTGGCATGCCATATCTGGGGAAGTATTCCTTGAGAAGGATTTTGGCAGTGGACAAAGCAGTATTGTCCTTCAGTGGCTATGCTTCGATCCATCTGGAAAAAGCACAAACTACCACTAGGACGTACTTTAGATTGTTGCAACGATCCATGTGAATGAATTCTAACTGAATCACTTCAAATGGACAAGAAGGAGGAGCGAAATGACCAGCGGGTGTGGGGATTCCCTTGCCAGGATTATGCATCAGGCATACCATGCAATTTCTCACCACTCTCTCTGCACACTTACTAATCCCATCATTCTTCCAGACTGGAGCCAACATCTTACAAATCCCTTTAGAACTGATATGCGCTGCTCCATGTGCCATCGTTACTACTGCAAGCACATACGCATCAGGCAACAACCAACGCTGTTGTTCCGACAAATCAATCCAACACCCACTCGAGTCCAATTTACCCGTATTCTCGTTCCATGCAAGCTTTTCCTCCTCAGTCGCCTCTTTCAGAATTTCTTTCACACTTTCCACTGTGTCCTTGCACATTCCAGCCTCAGAAATCCATCTTGCAGACGTTGCAACATACATTCTACTCATCATATTCCTAGCTGTCTGTTTAGCGGTCTCATCAGCAAAAGCATTTCCACGACCAACATCATCCGTGATTGCTTTATGAGCGCTGCACTTCACAATCGCAACTTCAGTCGGCAAGGTTAGAGATTCCAACAAGTCATTAACTAGCTGACCATGTTGAATCTTAGTCCCATGGGACGTGATGAAACCTCTCTCTTTCCACAAACGGCCAAAACTATGGGCCACGCCGAACGCATACTGACTATCTGTGAACACATTCACTCTCTTTCCCTTAGCTAAAACACACGCTCTCGTTAGTGCAATCAATTCCGCAGCTTGGGCAGAATTCTGACTCACTCTTGCAGTCTCCACAATTGTACTCAAAGTCGTTACTGCATAAGCAGCAGTCACATCACCATTCTCCAATTTAAAGCAAGACCCATCAACATACAACGTGCCATCTGGATCTGACAACGGAGTGTCTTTAAGATCAATTCGTCCTTTTGTCTCTTCCTCGGTTCTGAAACAACAGTCATGTGGTTCGGAATCACTCGACTCTTGACTAGTCGGCAACAATGTTGCTGGATTCAATACAGTGCATCTTTTGATCTGAATATGACTCGCTAGCAATGTCAGCTCGTAGCCAGATAATCTAGCACTGGTAAGGTGTTGCATCTTAGTTCGGTTCATGAGTGTGTCCACAGCATGAGGAACCATGACCACTAGCATGTTGTTCATCACCAAACCAGCAGATTGTCGAATGGAAGCCGCAGCTGCCGCTGTAGCTCTCAAACAACTAGGCAACGCTCTAGCTACCGGATCTAATGTTGATGAAAAATACGCACAAGGGCGTTGTTTATCACCAAATCTCTGTGTCAAAACACTCAACGCACAACCTTCTCTCTCGTGAACATAGAGCGTGAATGGCTTACTGTAGTCAGGTGTACCCAACACAGGAGCTGAACACAGTGCGTTTCGTAACTCAGAAAAACTCTCCTGACATTCGGCAGACCATGGCACCGGACTCGGAACATTCTTCCCAGTCAAAGCTACCAATGGTTTTGCCAAAAGAGAAAAATTTGGGATCCACTGCCTACAGTATGAGGTAATACCTAAAAAGGCACGTACTTCTCTCTGTGAGCTAGGAACATTCATCTGCGTAATTGCTTTTATTCTCTCTGGGGTCAACTTTCTTCCCTCCTTTGACAAGAGATGACCTAGGTAGGTCACTTCTTGGCAACAGTATTGCATTTTCGAAGGTGACACCTTGTGATTCAAACTAGACAAATGATGCAATAAGGAAATTGTAGCTGCTTTGCAAGTTTCCTTGTCATCGGCAGCCACTAGAAGATCATCTACATATTGCACTAAAGCAGAACCAGGATGAAGTACAAAGGAATCTAACTGACTTTTTAATGCCTGGCTGTAAATGGACGGACTCTCACAATACCCTTGTGGAGCACGTTTAAACCTGAAGCTTCGACCTCCTAAAGAGAAGCCGAAAATATCCCTGCTTTCCTCGGCTATCGGAATGCTGAAAAAGGCATTCTTCAAGTCGATAACTGAAAACCATGTGGCTGTTGCAGGAATCAACGTTAACAATGCAGTTATGTCTGGAACCACAGGAAACTGTGGAATCACAATTTTGTTAACCTCTCTAAGATCAATTACAAACCTATAGACTGGAGGCTTTGAAGGATCAGTACGTTTCAGAATTGGCAATACAGGACTGTTACAGACATTTCCTCTAGTTTCTTCTACTACACCTTTCTTGATCAAATCTTGCACAATCAATAAAAGTGCACGTTCACCTTCACTAGAGATTTTGTATTGTGGGATTCGTGGAAATTTGACATTCGCTTTCAAAGTAACTACTAATGGTGGAATTTCTAAAAGACCTACATCGTTAGGACCAGTCGCCCAAAGAGTATCAGGGAGAGAACGCAGCTCTGGTGGGAGCGCATCCATCGACAAGTACATCGGGGAGGTGATTCTTTTACCCAACGTAAGCTGTACTCCTTCCGGAGAACAGTACAATGTCGCATATAGGCGTTTTAACAAGTCTAAACCAAGCAGATTTTCATTACAACCTGTCGTCAAAATCAATGGTGCTTTCAATTGACACGGTCCAACAGAAATAGACAAAGGACCAGATACGGGGTTGTAAACAGGGGCGCCTGAAAAACCTACAGAAACATTTGTTAAGCCAGACAAAGGTGCGCCAGGGAGTTTCTTATGTATGATAGAACTTTTTGCTGCACCAGTATCCAACAGAAACGGTTCGACTACACCTGATGTTGCTACTGCGACATAAGGCCCACTCTGATCTACTGGAACTGATACTACTCCCTCTCTTTGTCCATGGCTGTCCTAGTACTCACTTTGCTGAAATTCCTCACTAACTTCACAATAGTCTTCAACATGGTACTGTTGAGATCTATTTTGTTGAGCAGACTGTCCATTTCGTTGATCAAAATGATTAGAAGGGCGATCATTCGTTTGTGGAGGCATAGCACCTCGTCCTCGACCCCTAGAATTTTGCATAGAACCACCACGACCTCTCTGAGCTGCCGCAGCATTATTTTGCGCTAAGACTGGACACTCATTTTTATAATGCCCTTCTTTCTTACAATATGCACACTGATTCCACTGGTATTGCGGTCTCTGAGAACCATAATCTGTTCTTTGATATGACCCTTGCTGTGTGTTAGTCTGATTCGTGCGAGGCGGATATGCTTGCTGTAAAAGAACTTTAGTTTTTAAATCTTTTGTCTTCTTCTCTGACTTTTCCTTCTCTTCTTTATCCCTATTTTCATAGTACTGGGCAGTTGCAAGTATTTGTGCAGTCGTAGAGACAGCCCACGCACTCTCGGAATCTTTCAATTTATTACTAAGCTCTGGCAACAGATTGTGCACAAATTTATCAACGAATAGTCTCTGTCCCCCTTCCGTACTCATATCCTGACCACTATGATCTACGAAACTCTCTTCAAACCTTGTGAAAAAGTCGGAAACACTTTCGTCCTTCTTTTGCTTGCATGCGGACAACTTGTCCCAATTAACGCGCAATGCTGGCATCAGAGTCTTCATTAAGTCAATTATTCTACCTGGTAAATCAGCAATTAGAGGTTCAGGTTTGGAACCACCTATTTGTTGACCATCCGCTGCAATTATAGCTTCCCAATCACCACCTAGGGCAACTGGATGATTCTCTTTACGAATTTTAGCCCAAATTGGTTGCGGAACTACATTCCCAAATAACATGTCAATGTCCGCTAAATTCATCACACAAGCTTCAACTGTCTGCGCTAACTCTTTGTAATATCCGGCTGGATTCTTACGCGGATCAGGCAAGGCCTGTTTCACTGCTAACACTTCGGCTCGCTTCCACGGAATGTGTATCCACACTCTTTGGAATTGGGCCGGAATGGCAGCAATACCATTCGGTACGTCAGCTGGTACAGCTTCGCGCCAAATTGGAGGAACCTCCCTCATTGGATATTGGCGATTCTGCTTCGTACTACGTTTTTCTAACTCCCTTGGTGAACGAAGGGATGGATCATTCCTATAACTTAAAATCAGTTCCATCGCTTCATTTATATTTTGACCAACTATCATACCTGCAGCAAATTCTTTCTGAACATTAATTAATTCTTCTAGATTTGATTCAGAGTCATCCTCTTCCAATTCCTCACGCAAAAGGGAGCACATTTCATCAAACACATATCGTTGTGTCGGTTCATTCCATTGCATAAATGTATCTAATACATCTCTAGTACTATATCTTCCACTTTTCGAAATCCATCTAAGAGCTGTGGAATCTAATATTCCCCGTTCTTCAGTACTGGGAAGCTGACTACGTCTCTGCACAGAGTCAGAGGCAGGAGTCTTAATTAAAGTTTTATAGAAGGGAGATAGAATATTAGAGACAGAATCAGTGATTCTCCGACGAACAGAAAGCGGAGTCATGATGCTAGCAGAAGCAGTAAATAAGGTAGCAGTTGGAACAGATAAAACAGGAGCAGTAGAAGTAGCTGGCAAAGTAGCTTGTGAAACAGCAGGTATGAGCGATACAGGTATAGGTAAAGGAGCCGGCAACCCTGGAAGAGGGGGTGCCGAAGGAACATTAACATTTACCACAGGAGGTACAGGAGCTTGATTCAGGGGAGCAGGAGCAGGAATACCAGGCTGTCCAGCAACCGGTAAAGGTGGAGCCGTAGCACCCTGTGCATACGGTGGGGGTGACCGTAACAAGTAAGACAACAGAGGATCGTTTTCGGGGTCCTCTACTATCTTAGCTGTACTCGATGGCAAGGCAGGATAGCACTTGTCTATCGCTAAATTACGCTCTCTATTGGCCACCTCCATTGCTTTCTCAGACTTGTTGAGTTGCAGCTGCTTAGCAGACTGTTCTAAAGTCAACTCTTGCTCTTTCTGTTCTTTCTTCAACTTTTTAATTTCTCTCTGTTTAGATTCTTTTCGCCAATAACGGAGAGAATCAAACATTGCCGGCCGGGCTTTCTTCTTAAACAATTTTATTTCTAAATTATCAATAACTTTGGGTTCAAAACTACCATGCAGTGGCCAATTAAGGACACCGTCTTTCTCCGTATATCGGACCCACACCTCATTATAAGATATAGGACCCACTCCAAACTTACAATACAGGTCATAAAGAGGAGTTCCAATCGGAGGAACCAGACATGAGTCCTCCAACCGGGAATCACTGTTGCAACCAAAACATGACAACATACAATTTTTCCGACTTACCATTTTATAATCCGGAACACAGAACAGACAAAAACACAAACAAAGGTGCGCACTCGAACCAAGAACTTAGGCCTACCAAAGCGAACAAATGTATCGATCCCCAAAACTAAACCAAATGATTATCGTAACTAGAACAACCAGTGATAATCTTACGAAATCAAACCAAACAAAGAACTAAAAAGGATTTTATCCTAACAGGAACAACCCTTACGAAGTAACCAACTAGCAACCACTTAATACTTAACTGAGGCACTGAAGACGTCACCAAGGAGAAACCCGTCACGTCTCGCCGTACTAAGGACTGCACCTCGGGTCCAAGACAGGGCGACGGTCAAGGCAACGGACCACTGCAGCCGTCCGAACGGGAACCCTCGTGGAAGAGAACGTCGGGCCACTTTTGCGATATGCCGGGATCGATGAAGTGGGGCGCCTCCCTCAGGAATCTTCACACGAAGCTTCTCGAACTCTTCAGGCTTTTGGACCGGTACCGAATGACGTCGCCCCACGTGGGCGCCAATTGGAGTTCTGGACTTTTTGGTTCCGTCCAGAGGTGTCAGGGATAACACCCGAAGACCCCGGAGTTCTACCTGTCTCGGTGCACAAATAAACAGAAACACGGGCTTCTCGATGGTGGCGTCAAAGACCAAAGGTTTATTACTGCAGGGACACAGAAGTCACAGAAACTACACACGGGCAGTATCTAGGAGCCTGTTCGATTTGTACAAAGAGGGTTGCTCCTTATATACTAAATATTAGGCTTCGGGCAAATTCTTTACATGTTAGTACATTCCTAAACCTTTGTGTCTTAAACAATAAATATTTGGCGTTGCACAGGAATCGTCAACAATATCTGATGTCAAAACATTACGAACGAGGGGTTCCCACTGTTCCATCATAATCTTATGTCAACTTTACATTCAAGAGCCGGACCGCCTCATCGTAAATTTCGTTACCTCCCCCTAATAAAGGCCCAGAAGGAAAGGAGCAGAGCCAGGTGCAGAAGATAGAAAAGCAGGATAAGAGATGTTTGTGGGTCGTAAATGGGCAAGGCTACCAGCTTCGGCCGCCTAATCATGATCAGGCCAACGAACACGAGAACCAGTATAGCAGGACTGGCCTCAGGCAGAGAAGGCAACTTCTGTCGAGTCATGTAGCCATGGCGTGTTCTGTTCTAAGGTGCACGTGTCACTAGCAAGGTGAATCTCCGGCTAAAGCTTACGTGTCCTTAAGTGAAAGAGGTCACTGTGTGTCCATTGTCTATGTGAGGGCAAGAAACACAAAATGGCTTCCGTGATCTAAGATGGATGCCATGGGTAGATCAGAAATGTGCTCATAACAGGAGTGCTCTTGCTCGTAGCATAGCGAAAACACCAGGATATGCTAAATGGATCATTTGCGGTTCACTGATACCAAAATTATGTATTTACGACAATGTTGAAAACACGGGTTCGAATCGTCACGGAACCTCACTGTGTTGTTGCCCAAGTATTTTTTCATACAATTGTTGCTGTATCCCTGATTTAGGAACTCTATTTAATAACAGCGGAACCCCTCTATTCACATTTGTTCAGTTCCTTTTGTGCCTGCCTGTGAACAACAGCAAATAATAAAACAGGAACGTCTAAAAAAAATTATTTTAATTTAATTAAAAGAAGCAGTCCACACACTACTGGAAGCTCTCCATGTTAGGAGAGAGGGTTGAGATATAACAGCCAGAGCTGCCACTTTGAAACTGGGAAACCAGGTTCCAGTCTCAGCTGGGCTCAATATCCTATGATTCTTGGCAAATCACTTAATCTCCTTGCGCCTACCAAAAATGAATGTGTCCTTGTGTAATGTTACTGGTGCTTATGTAACGTGTTGGAATACCTTTGGATCAACTTCGCTCTACATAAAACTGCAAAAATATAAAACAAGCCTTTGCAAAGCAATAGGTCTTGCAGTTACAAGAGTTTGAGCTATTGGCATTGTGAATGCCAACAGCTTCAAGTCTTGCAAATGCGAGACCTATGACATTGTAAATATTTTTTTGTTGTTAAAGCCCCCATGCTGCACTTTCACATGCATGAAGGCCGCACCCCTTTCTTTAAAAAAGCTGTGTCTAACAAAAGGTGTGCGGCTACTATTAAAGTGAAACCGCGGCAGTGGGGCTTTATACCGCCCAAAAAGCATCTGTTCGTCAAACAAATGCTTTGTTTTTGTAAAAGCCCCCATGCCGCGGTTTCACTTTAATAGTGGCCGCGCAACTTTCCTTACACACAGCTCTTCTAAAGAAAATGCAGCCTTCATGCACGTGAAAGTGAGGCATGGAGACTAACATATTTGCAATGCCATAGGTCTCGCATAAAACAGTGGTCCTGGTTCAAATATGACTCATGTGCTGTGACAAGTGTCTATCACATCAAAATAACACTCACCGTAAAGTCATTTACCATACGTCAAATCACATTAATATATATATATTAAACCAAGTAAATGTTTTGTTTAGTTCCAAGCCCAGAACCCCAGAGGTCGGACATCAGACGGCACGCTTAAACGCGTGCAAGAACTATGAACAACAGGACGTAAGCCTGGAGAAACTTAACTATACCTGTAAGGAGCAGTTTCCAAATTTTCTAGGAGCACTACCCGGCCCATCCCTAGACGGCACAGATATCTACCGTCTCTTTGATGCTCTCATATCACACAGTCCTGATGAAGACCCCAACATGAGGCAGCAATTACCCTTTCAGCGTATTTCGGGGGTCGAAACGTAGACTACGCCACTCAAGCACATCATAGGATATAAAGAAATTGATTAATTTAAACCTATGTTAGATGCACTTTTGGAACCTTGTACATACTGATTGTAAAGGCATCTTGATTTTAACGTGATGTACCTAACCAGTCACACCACCTTTACCCGGTCCCTCACAACCTGCACACTTTCCCTTCCCTTTCTTCTGAGAGCACATTGAAATGTAATGATTATACAATTGCATTCTAATATTTATGTGTTATTCACTATATTTGATACAAGCTAAAAGCTCGCAAAAATAAGATTGCGTCAATATGGATTATGCATAAATAAATGCATACCAAACATTTACTTGGTTTAATTTATATATATTAATGTGATTTGACGTATGGTATATGACTTTGCGGTGAGTGTTATTTTGATGTGATAGACACTTGTCACAGCACATGAATCATATTTGAACCAGGACCACTGTTTTGTGTATTGACATTTGGACCCCGGTCCTGGAGTTCCAAGGGTCTACCCCTTTACTACTCCTACTATAGGTCTCGCATATGCACGAGTTTTACGTTATTAGCATTTACAATGCCAATAGCTCAAACTCTTGTAAATGCGAGACCTACGGCATTGCAAACAAGCGCCCCCGCCATTGTCCAGGCAGCTCTGAAAGTGAAAGCGCGCATGGCGTGCTGAATGTAAGGAAAGCACATCGTGCCTGCAGTAGGGCTAAACCCATTAACCCCTTAACCGCTGTGGTTTTTCCGCCGCGGTGCGGGCGTTCTAAAGGGTGGGCGGGGCTTCGACGGCCGTTGGCTGACAGCAGCACTGGGGAGGGAGTGCTCGAGCGTGGAAGGGGTTAAAGAAAATAGTGCTTACTGACGAATTAAAACAATACGTGTCCCAACAGAAGTATAAGGGCCAGTCACCATGGAAGGTTTCAAATAAAGACAATGGAGTAGGTACTAAGGGGACTAACAAGCCTAATAAAGAATCAGAACCCAGGATTTGGGAAGGACAATGACACAGGCTAATAACAAATATGTGCAGCGAGTGGGCGGGGCCTTAGGTACATATTCCAAAACAGTATGGCTCGCAGCGCATGCGCAGCCCAGGGTCGACCTAAAAATCTCTCCTCGACTTCCTCTCACAGTGCTGATTTACTCAACGGAACCTATGCTCGGTGGGAGGAGGCAGAACTGAGGTGGGCGGAGGTGACGTACATAGCCAATCAGGCAAAAAGAGGGAGGAGTCTCAAACCAGGCCCGCAAAGATCCATGTGATTTCGGCTGTTGTGCAACACTGTGGTGTGAGCATGCGCGCTAATGCCGGCTGGACCGGTAAGGTATGTTATACAATCCGTCTCGTCTGCTTGTGTACGAAAGCTGCCTTGAAATATACCGTGCCAGCTCTTGGAGACTGAATGGCCTCAGACTCTTCCATTCACTATGGCAGCGAATCAGTCTGCTTGCGCAGAAGTGCAGGAGCTGATGGCAGCTTTGGAGCGGGGCAGTGCTCTGCCGGATGAGTTCTTCTGTCTGACATTATCCCTGCTGGGCCACGAGCAGACCAAAGCAGACTTCCCCCACCTAGTGCGAAGATATAAGTGTAACAACCCCCAGCTGCACTCCGACCTGCAGGAGATATACACCGGCTACTTCCAGAAGCAGGCAAGTAGATTAGTGGGTAAATGCACTTTTAGCCGACATTTGTGCTTAACGTGCCGGTGATGATAAGTTTTATATCCGTGTGTTTACGCAGGTCTTATCAATTCAAGGTCCAGAAAAATTTGTACCATTCATAAGAGCTGTTTTTTATTAACAACACTAAATACTGTGTATTCTGCTGTGTGGACCTCTATTGAGAACTGACCTTAGTGGTATTATTTCTGTTCTTCGTTACTGTCATATTCCTAGAATGACCAGATCTTGAAAAACGAAACTGGAATGTTCTGCAAACATAGAAGTAATATTACAATATTGCATTGATCAAGGGGCGCAGAATGAATCACCAAAGTAGAAACCAGATACTGAGGCTCACCCTGTTATTGGTTGATGCGCGTGTACAAAGAACACACATCTAAAGTTATCATATGATAGCTGTCCTCCCATTGGATGTCATGAATTTGACGCAGAAAGTCATTGCTATCCTTACAATAGGATCTCAATCTTACCACATAAGGTGCTAGAAATAAATCCAGAAAGATCGAAGTACTTTCCAATAGGCCACCATTTGTAGAGGCAATGGGCCTCCCTGGTGGTCTAGTGGGATGCTTGTGCACCTTTGGTAGTAGATAAAAACATGGCAGTCGTGGATTTCCTGTCTTCAAGAACAAATATTCCTCTTTATTTAGCATTCCTTCAATTCGCCAATTCATAAGTAAATCATGATACTGTTTGATGGAAGCTCTACAAGTGGCCCATCCAATTTCCTCATAGCAATTCATGTCCCCTAATTGTCTTAGGGCTTCTTGGTTGTAATGTTCAACATCCATTATTTCAACATTTCCACCTTTATTTGATGGTTTTATAATGATAGTTTGATCAGATGATAAATTGATAAGAGCGGTTCTTTGTGATTTTGTCAGGTTGTTTTGCCTAAATTTGGATGGGAGTTTCTTCAATTTATTCAATTCATGAATCATGATGTTACTAAAGGCCTCTATGTTATCATGCGGGACATTTGGATTAAAAACAGAACGAGGTTTCAAGCCACTATGACAAGTCATACCAGGTCTGAAGCCAGACTCTATAAGTAAGTCCCGTAAACATGAACTGCAATTATGTGGATTATATTGATGCCCGTGTAAAGGATTAAAATTTTGAGCAGTATTTTGATTTGAGGCTACATTACCCGTGATCAGTTGTGATATTTCTTAGGCAATACCATTGTAGAATTGGTATTGCTTATACATCATATCATCTTAAGCACAACAGCTACAACAGTGAATGTCTTTTCCAAATACAAACACCCGCTTCCAGTTAGAGCTGAAGCCGCCCTCATCGGTCACAACATGCCTCATGAGTGAGGTATGTTTAATGATGGTTTCAAATTCACCTACTTCAATCACGCCCTGGTAACACACATACTAATACATGCTGCACTCACCCATTGGGGTTGAACTTATCGCCGCTCGGGAGAGGGTGGAGACGGGGGTTGCCTTGTAGTCGCACTCTTTTTGTTTACAATAGAGATTAAAGATGGGAGACAAACCAAGAGTGAGGCCGAGAAAATGCATACATTGCATGTGAAACCAAACCATTCCTGTGCCACTCCGCACACACACATGACATATACTCACGTCATCAAGGGTCCAACCCTGTGATCCTTCCTGTTTGGGTCCCCTGCTCCAGGCTTGTTCTTACCAGGGGCCGGTGAGGGAGTGTGTTTATGTACAGACAAAACTGCTTAAGATGATATGATGTATGAGCAATACACCATTCACTCTGGCTGAATTGGGTCGAGGATTGAAATGAGGCTTTTAAACACCCATAGTGGGATGTGGGTTTATAGGGGAATAGGGTGGGATGTTATTTAATTGCCTCAAATTGTAAAGCGCTCTGATATCCTTCGGGATCAAGTTCGCGCTATATAAAACTTTATAAATAAATAAATAAATAATGGTATTAAAATGCAACTTCTATACAGTGTCATCCTTGCTTTTATTGAGATGAAAATCAATCAATCAGAGTATTTGTAAAGCAAGCTACTGCTCTCAAGGTGCTGATTGGGGCGGGGGTTTCGCTACTGCTCGAAGAGCCAGGTCTTGAGGAGTCTTCTGAAGACGAGTAGGTCTTGGGTCTGCCGTAGGTGGGTAGGGAGGGTGTTCCAGGTCTTAGCGGCGGGTAAGAGAGGGATCTGCCGCCATAGGTAGTACGTTGGATGCAGGGGACAGCTGCGAGGGCGAGACTGGCGGAACGGAGCTGGCGGGTAGGGGTGTAGAAGCTGAGTCTGCTGTTCAGCTAGGCTGGTCTGGCGTTGTGGAGTGCCTTGTGTGCGTGGGTGAGGAATTTGAAGGTGATCCTGTTGTCGACGGAAGCTAATGTAGGTCTCTCAGGTGGAGGGTGATGTCGCTGAGGCGAAGGACGTTGACGATCAGTCGGGCGGAGGCATTTTGGATGCGTTGTAGTCTTCGTAGGTGTTTGGCTGGAATTCCTGCGTAGAGTGCGTTGCCGTAGTCCAGTCTGCTGCTGACGAGGGTCTGTGTCACCGCTCTTCTTGTGTCGGTCGGGATCCACTTGTAGATCCTGCGAAGCAAGCGGAGGGTGTTGTAGCAGGAGGAGGAGATGGCGTTAACCTGTTTAGACATGGAGAGGGAGGAGTCGAGGATGAATCCTAGGTTGCCTGCATGGTCGGTGGGTGTCGGTGCTGTCCCCAGTGTGGTCGGCCACCAGGAGTCGTCCCAGGCTGAGGGGGTGGGTCCGAGGATGAGTACCTCCATCTTGTCCGAGTTCAGCTTCAGATGGCTGTTCTTCATCCAGTCGGCGACGGCCCTCATTCCCTTGTGGAGGTTGGTTTTGGTGGTGTGCGGGTCCTTGGTGAGGGAGAGGATGAGCTGGGTGTCGTCGGCGTAGGAGATGATGTTGAGGTCGTTTTGGCTGGCCACTTGTACGAGGGGGGCCATGTAGACGTTGAACAGCGTCGGGCTGAGGGATGCACCCCGGGGGAACGCCGCCGATGATGTCTGTGGCCTCAGATCGGAAGGGCGGGAGGCGGACACTCTGGGTTCTGCCGGAGAGGAAGGACGTGTTCCTAGTCGAGGGCCTTCTCTTGGATTCCGGCCTCTAGGAGGCATGTCTTTAGAGTGCGATGGCAGTCCGTGTCGAAGGCGGCTGGCAGGTCCAGGAGGATGAGGGCTGATAGTAAGAAGTTGGCCTGATATATGATGTTTCCAATTCTGGAACCACCTTGTATCAGTCCAAACAATCCCTTATGGTGTCTGGTTGTAAGTCAACCTTATAGACAAGCTATCCTGGGGGTAGCATGGACTAAGCAGCCTGAAAGGCTAAACTCAAGAGGTTGTGTTAAGCGAGCTGTTTTACCATTCACAATCCTGTAATATCAAATGAAAGGACACCACACAAGCATATATTATAAAAATATATGTGTTTATTTCTAAAATAATCCCTAGTACTCTTTATGAGGAAAGGGGCACAAGCGTTAAATCAAAAGCACAGGAGAACATATGAAAGTTGCACAATTATGGATGAGGGCGGGTGGCCACTCAAACCATATATTAAGAAAGTGGTATAAGAGATACCAATCGAACAGTGGTTAGGCCTAGGGCCTAGGGAATCGCTGGGAGCAGTCGGGACAAGCAATGCTGAAGTCGGGAAAAGCCAGCGGGATTCGGGTGCAGTGCTTAAAGTACACGCATGCACCAATGCAAAGTCAATGGTGCGTAAAAGTTACACAAATAGAGTTTAAGGATACTTCCACTGAACCTAGAAGGAAAAAACTTTTGACACAGACCCTAGAGGTGTGTACCAGTGTGGGAACACCGGTGTTGCTGAGTTACCTCACCCACAGGAAGCGGGTGCATAGGGTCGAAGTGGCGTCGGGTTTCGTCACGCAGGTTGTTGGTGCTTGAAGCTGAAGATGCTGCAGGCGATGTGAAGGAGAAGTGTCTGGTGTGATCCAAGGGTGGATCAGAGTAGAAAAGTACCTGAAAGCAGAGGAGACAGAGTCTGGGTTACTCAGCAGTGACCAGGGTGGAACCAGGCCGGAACCAGGCAATGTCGGGCGCAATCAGGTGGTTGTCGAGGAGCTTCTCTCCGCTGCCACATGGGCTCTGGGGCATCTGCGACGTCCAGGAGCGGGTCACGAGCTGTCCCACGCAGGCTCTCACCGTCGGCGCTGTCGGCTTCAAGATCGGAGCAAACAACACTTGGCAAGAGCAATCCACGCGGGATTGGAAGATTGCTTCTCACTCGGACCAGGAGGGTCAGAGCGGGTGCTCCTTTTCAGAGGAGCGGGTGCAAGTCTGGAGCAACCAGAATCACAAGTCGTATTTAGGTTTTCGCCGGCACAGGGGCCACAAGCCAGCTGGCAAGTGACCGGGCCAACACGTCGAGCCAAAGAAAGCAGAAGGGCCCCACGCAGCACTCGTCGAGTGTAGAGGGGTGATCTTCGGTGCAAAAGTGGCTCAGGGTTGGGGCTTCTCAAACCCCGGTGTACAGCTTCGAGGGTCACTCGTGGGCTGCACAGTCAGCGTCTCATGGTCTTTTCAAGATGGCGTGCCCCACGCTTCCGGTCGCCTCCACAGGTCTCAGCCCTGCAGGGACTGTGGATCGGGCTGTAAGAAGGCAGGCAAGCTTGATCTCGTAGATCTGTCGCTCGAGTTCCGGCGGGAACTGCAACAAAGCAAGGGTCGAGGTGCTGGATGGTGCCTGTTTGCACAGGGTGGTCACTCCTTGACCACAAGGGAGATTCTTCAGTCTTCTACGTTGAGTAGGATTTCGAAGGGTCCAGAGTTTCGTTTCAAATGTTTCATCAGGATAATCTGAGTGCGTTGGCACTGCTCCCATTCTTATACCAATCTAGGGGGCTGGATTACCTGCTAGGTCCCCTCCTATGGGTGGGACCCAGGAAGGGGGTGGATACACCCCTTTCCCTTTGATCCAGGCCGCGCTGGGACTGGGACTGGTGTGCCCCAGAACCGGTTTGGCCGGATTATGCAAGGGGCAGCCTTGTGCTCCCCAGGCAGTGTCTGGTTTCTTTCAAACCTCCCTGCTACAATCCACTATTTCCTGTCTGGAGTGGTGTAACACCTCCCTGCGACAGGAAAGCCTTTGTCCAGGCTTCCTCTGCTGAGTTTCGGTCAGCAGCAGGAGGTCAGACTTGTGTCTGTGGCAGAAGCATCCATTTTGGGGATCTGAGGCTCTTTTAAAAATCAACCGCGTTTCAGTAAAGTAACATGTCGTCTCCCACTAGAGGGGTGGAATGCTACCCCCGTCGCCAGGACTGGCGAGGGGGTAGTATTCCAAATCGTATGACACCTTACACAACATGTTTTGATAAAGCCAAACCAAAGTTAACATATAACCGCGAGGATTATAATGCACTTAAGAGTATATGGTATGGCATTATCCCGGAACAGCTTAGGGAATTGGTCCCGACAGCTGCAGACAGGCTCAGCTTATGCTAGAGCACCATCTCACATAAATCCAAGCACTCTGCCTCCAGGATTGTTAAGGCCTGCCATAGGAGTGACTGATAGGTATATATGTGTCCAGATAGGTTTAGATATAGGCATACTATATCTAAGCAAGGGGTGTTAGATATAGGCATACTATATCTAAGCAAGGGGTGATTACACCACCTTGCCCCAGCTGAGTGATCAGCCAGTTGTGTCAATTTTGGATAGCCAGCCAGGGGTGGCAAAAGATATGCTGCAGCCCCTGGTAGGCCTTGGATGCACCTATGCCCTGGGCACCTATAGTGCTCTGTACAGGGGCTGATAAGGTGACCCAAGCCAATTTAGTTATGCACCTAGGGTACATGGAATCCATTTTACAGAGAGAGCAGATAGCCTGGGGCCCTGATTAGCAGGGAGCCAGGCCAACTAAGTCGAAAACCAGCTAAACACAAGGCAAAAAATCTGGGGTAACCAGTCAGGTAGCCACCTTCCTACACTGATGTTTCGCTGTTGTCTAGTTGGCCACTTATGTCGTCTGTGGCGGCGATGAGGGCGGTCTCGGTGCTGTGGTTACGTCTGAACCCAGACTGGGACGGGTCCAGGATGTTGTTGTCTTCCAGGTGGCGGACCAGTTGTATGTTGACGATTTTCTTAATGACCTTCGCCGGGAACGGGAGCAGGAAGATGGGCCGGAAGTTCTTGAGGTCCTTGGGGTCCGCATTGGGCTTCTTGAGGAGGGCGTTGATTTCGGCGTGTTTCCAGCTTTCCGGGAATGTTGCTGTTTCGAAGGAGATGTTGATGACCTTCCGTAGTTTGGGTGCGATGGCAGCGTCTGCTTTGTTGAAAAGGGTGGAGAGGCTGTAAAGAGGACATAGCCAAAGATCCAACAAGCAATCCTGTCCAAGAAGCCTGGCCTAAAAACATGTTAACTAAAATCTTCTGCATCATGCCCCTCGACCGATATTTAGGCGCCTCTGCATTTTATGTTACTGCATCCAGACATGTCACACAGCAGCCAACACATACCTAAA